>NC_140486.1:93748599-94948599 GCF_964271855.1 Acomys minous | reverse complement strand
CTGCATATCTAATATTTCCACCAAGCTCAATGAAAAGTGTTTTGTTTGTTATGACAAAAATTTTACAAAACTGCTGCAATCTTGGGACACAGAATCTTAGGTAACCAAAATTTGTGTTCCTGTGCCATGGCCACTAATACTTGGCTCTAGAAACAACCATCTCTTAGCATCTTTTAGGTAAAGGTTGTGTTTTTGCAACAATAGTGGCAAATACTTTTACTAGCCAAGCCATCTCTCTGGCACTAACCCAATTTTAAAATGAACAAAATGAATTTTTTGACTCAACACCTAACTTACTAAATATATGTAAATGACAAATAAGTACACAAAAAGTTGTCCCATATCATATGTGATTAGGAAAGTTCACATTAAAAACCAAGATATGTCTTTTAGGGGAAAAAAAAATGAATCGATAACAAAAGCAGAACCCAAGACATAGCAAATTCTCTCACTCAGTGCTTTCAATCACCATGGGAGACAGTTCAGCAGTGTCTTGAAGGTATTCTTACCATACGATCCTGGGCATTTAACTAAAAAGCTGAAAACCTATGTCCACACAAACCCTGCACACTAACACAGCAGCTTTGTCCACAACTGCCAAACTGGGAAAACACTGAGGTCTCATTTGATTGATGAATAAAGCCAATAGCTCCTTACTGGGAAGTACAGCACTATTTAATGACAAAGGAGTGAGCTATCCACACACGAAAAGGCATGGAGAGCTTTAAAATGCATCTTACTAAGTGGCAGGAGGCAGTTTGAGGAACCACCAGCTGCCTGGTATGACAATAGAGGTAGTAAGAGGATAAGCAGTTCTTTGGACAAGGGGAGGAATGGAAGACAGGAGTACAAGGAAGGGATTTGCAAGGCAGTGAAGTTGTTCTGTACAACACTGCAATGGATACAGGACAGTATGTACCTGTCAACCCCCTCCCCCACTCCATAGGAGCAAGAAGGAGGGATGTTGGGAAATGACTGAATCATGAGGGTTCTCAACTCACCAGTGCATTAATCCATTAACAGGTTCATAATTTGATGGGCTATTGGGAAGCAGCAATATTTGGGAAGTAGGATCTAGTTGAAAGGAGTAGGGCAGGATTTTGTTGTTCCCTCATCCTCCGGTAATTTGCCATCATTGATAAGCAGCCTGCTCTGCCATATACTCCTCAATGGTACCCAGAGGTCCATGGAGACATGGGTTGAAACATCTGAAACAGTGAGTCAAAGTAGACCTTTCTTCTTTCATGATGTTTTTTCTTGAGGATTTTGTCACAGTGATACAAAACTAGTAGGAGTTACTGTCATGAAGGCCTACAGTAAAAAAGGGAAATGACTATTTCACATGACTATTTCTGTAGAAATTAGGCCAGGCAACTGCCTGTTCAACTATGGTCCTGCTCTGGACATTGATGTGCTTTTTCAAATTTTATCACTATGCTAACTAGTGTAAGCTTTCCAATAGCTGGACCTTTGCAGTTTCCCCATAAATCACTGAACTGAATGCACTATGTTCCCTTTTCTCGTTAAAAAGTCCTAACTCATCTCAGGTAAAACAATGGACTTTTAATAGGACTTGTATCTCTCAGTTTGTAGATCTATTCTGTGTACAAATAAAATGTTTTGTTTTGTTTGTTTGTATATGTGTGTGTATATGTTGGAAGACAACTTATGGGCATCTGATCTCCCCTTCACCCAGGTGCGTCCTGGTGATAGGATGGCTGCAAACATCATTTATCTATGGAGCCACCTCACTAGGCTTTTTGGAGGATGGGGATTTGGAAGTCTCCTTACGTGGAACAGTCTAGCTTTGAACTCCACATGGAACAGTCTAGCTTTGAACTCCACAGAGATCCACCTACTTTGAGTGCTGGGATTAAAGGTATGTGCCACCATGCCTGGCTCCCTTTGTTTAATTGTTTTTCCTTTGCTGTCATTGTAGCCCCTTGTGGCCTTGGTTCAGAGTTGATGTATTCTGTAAGATGGTTGTATAATCATCTTCATTTATGTAGGGGATTCTTGACAGCTTCTGCTAAACCAATCTCAATCTACCTTTATTCCTCTCATTGCTTTTGGCTTTTCAAATGCTAGGATAATGAGTTGTTACATACATTTCATCAGCGCAAAAATAATTAAGCTACAAATTTACATTCTAGACCAGTGGCTTCCAACCTTTCTAATGCTGTGACCTTTAGTACAGCTCCTCATGTTGTAATAACATCAACTATAAAATTATTTGGTTGCTATTTCATAACTGTAATTTTGCTACTATTATGAATCATAATGTAAATATCTGATATGTGATCCTTGTGAAAGGGTCATTTGACCCCCAGAACCACTTCTATAGCCATTAACTTGACATTTATTTTCTAATGATCAAATACTTTTAGGCAGCCCTTTTTAAATGACTTGTACAACAACAGTAAAGGGTAGCCTTAATATTTTTATATTACATTTGTGTATGTGTGTGTTTATGTTCACCTGTGAACAAAGGCCAGAGCACTTGTGTGAACTGGTTCTGACTGTATAGGTCTTGGTGACTAAACTCAGATCATCAGACATGGTGGCAAGCATCATTATCATCTGAGTCATGGTTAGTCTTTTACTAAATCATAATGTTGTATGTTATAAAGCAACTGGAAGAAACAAACCAATGTGAAGGGAAAGAATATACATTGTCCTTGAAGTTATGCTAATTAACACACAACACATTATTAAGCAGAAACTGTTAAATCCCTTAGGTTCCCATCTGAAACAAAAAATAAAGCTTGACCTTATTTTAATGTTTATTTCTCACAAAAGTAAAAATAAAAAAATAAATAAATAAAAAATAAAAAAACCCAAAACAAAAACAAACAAAAAAAGTAAAAATAATTATTTACTTGGTGTAGTACACAACATAGTAGCTTCCTCAAGATGTTTATATGCCAATCCCCAGAGCAGCAGAGTGACTTAAACTATCTTAAAGAAGAGTATCCTGATTTACCTACTTGGGGCTGACATTATCTACGGGTCTCTTCAAAGAGGACACAGGAACAGTAAAAATCAGGAAGAAAGACGGGTCAGGAGAGGGAGATGGAGGTGAACATGCTACACAGCTGCAGGAAGAGACTGAGGAAAAACCAATGAAGAAAAAAGTATGAATTCTTCCCTCGTTCCACCAAATGTGCAAGGCAAAGACAGTCCATGGGACAGTAACTTTCACCATGGGTCATATTAAAAATGAGGGAAGCAGTCTAGTTCACCCAGTGCCTCGGGGATATCTAGATCTGCGTTCGACATAGGAAGCAATTCAGACTTAGTAGCCAGGAGGCTGCATTTAGAAGTGGTGCCCTTAAGACTTTCTAGTTCTTTTCTTTATGATGAGAGTATGTTTTAGTTTGTTCCAGTTACTATGACAAAATGCCACCAACTGGGAAACTTAACAGAAATTTATTTGTTGAGGTTCTAAAAGGTAGGAAGAAAAGATAAAGGTGCAGGCAGGTGTAGGACCTTGAGAGAACTCTCAGGCTATTTCATACAGGACATTTCTTGCTGTGTCCTTACAGGTTTTGTCCTCACGACTTAACCCTTTTCAAATACCTCAGCATTGCAAGCACCTTGGAGATCAGGCTTCAGCATAGGGATTTCCAGAGAAGACAAACACGGTAAGGTGGATATATTCTGTGGGCACACAT
The DNA here is from genome assembly GCF_964271855.1 of Acomys minous. Lineage (NCBI taxonomy): Eukaryota > Metazoa > Chordata > Mammalia > Rodentia > Muridae > Acomys > Acomys minous. The sequence continues at coordinate 94,944,925 of NC_140486.1, read as the reverse complement.
GCTTTCTAAAGGAACTACCTCCTTTAAGATGCTTCAGCTTAGCTGGAAACAAGAGGAACACACATAACCAGAAGTGAAACAGGCAAATAAGGGGGAATAGCAGTGAGATAATTTTTATTTTTTAATTTTGGTTTTTCATGACAGGGTTTTCTGTGTACCCTGGCTGTCCCAGAACTTGCTCTGTAGGCTTCAAACTCAGAGATCCGCCTGCCTCTGCCTCCCAAGTGCCAGAATTAAAAATGTGTGCCACCTCTGCCTGGCTAGTGAGATAATCTTTAAGTATAAAAGGAACTTCTCATGGAAGAGTTAAGAGCCCAGAGTAATGGTCCAGCTTTCTAAGGCAACAGAGCTCACCCTCTCTATCCCCATCATTCCTCTGTCTGTCTTACATTTATCTCCCGGCTATGCTTCAGTTGTCTTTTATCTTTTCCAACCGTTTCTACAGAGCCTCTCCTTTGACTGCCATAGTCTAGCAAAGATGCTTTTTGCTCAAAGGTTTTATTTTTATTTCTAATACCTCTGTCCACATTTAAGTCTCAACTTATATGCTACCTCCTCCAGAAGGACTTCCTAAACATGGATGCCATGCTAATCTATTCCTGCCACTCTTCATGCCGTTGCACAAGTCCTTCAGAAAACATACTTTTATGTACTTCTTACTATGTTCACTGCTCATTTCCCACCCATAATGGGTGCTTTGGGATGACAAACTCTTTCCTATCTTACTTAACTTTCTGGTTCTTAGAACTTACAGCGATCCTCCTGCCTCTGCCTCCCAAATGCTGGTTGTAGCTATTTTAGTATCTCATGTTTTGATTATAATGATTGCAAAAAACAGGGAAAATGGGACTTTATATTTTAGGAAGTTATAATAGCATAAAATGGAAAGATATCTTAATCAGGTTTATAATTTCTAAGTGATAAATTCCGTTGATCAGAGCATGATAAAGCATAGCTAATGGGCAGTTTAAGCTCAGGTAGAGAGTTACTAACTAACTATACAAGTGGGGGCACCCAAACTATTTAGGGCTTTATAAAGACTGTTGCTGTCCTTAATGGGGCAAGAAGTGAACAGTTACTGAAAACTGACCAGTAGGTGCCATACTAAGAGCTGTTTCAGTGAGAGTATGCCATCAGCTGCTCCTTAGTAAACCCAAACTTTTAGAAGAGGCCAGAGATGGAAAATAACCTCCCACAAGAGTTGCAGTGCCACCTGCTACCCTAGATTGCACTGGATCCAGAGGCTAGAGAATAGTCATGGAGAGAAGTCAACTCCAGGCTATGCACTCATGTAAACTGTGAACAGCACTCACTATTGAGAAGTCTATGATGGGCAGATACATCTCAAGAGGGCAACAGTAGAGGCCTAAATGTGGGGAGTCTGATTCATTAACCTTGAAAATTGGACTGGATTTTAAGGGCTTGCAGGTTTTATGTACTTAGATTATGCAGTATTTGTGCCAATCAAATGAGGGAGCAAACATACCTTAAACTTCTTACTGGATACGTCTATGAATGCTCATTACTAAAAAATAACCAAAAATTTACACCAGGGAATTGAGTATTACATTCTTCTGGAAGTTATCTTAATGTTAGATTATGTAGACAATCTTCAAATCAAAGGCTAAAAACAGAATTGGCAATTACCAGGTCAATGATTATACTTATGTTCTTATTCTGCAAAGTTGGCTATACAAATCCTAATTTCTGTTACCCAGACTAAGTCACTTCATAACCCATGGTTCTAGTGGGACAAATTCCAAATCCATTCAATAGGCACTTGCTTTTTAGTAATGTAACACATTGCTGCCTAAACTTGGACTTGAGGAAGTCACTGAACTTCGAATGCTGGGTTTCTAAGCTCATTTTCTTAGAGACAAGACCTACCAGAGACCACAGGTTGTATTTCTTCTGTGGAGGCGCCATGACGCACACTACCCTCTCCCAATGAAGACTAAGAACGGCTTTGCTGTGATGAATGTGACCTGTGATCACGAGCCCATTTTGTTATAAAATCGTTTAACTTGAGAAACATGCTGTTTTAAGCACCTTAAGTCTAGTAAGTACAAAAAAGATTAAAAGAGCTCACAACTTATCCCATGAATATTTTTAGCTAATTAATGAAACTGGGAGTTAGTGTAGCACAAATAACATACACAATAGTTCCCAAACACAGTTGTCCCCAAAGCTTCACCTAGCACCTATAAAACCATAATCTTCACAAGGGATAGCCCCGCCCCCCAAGCTTCTCTTACATTCTGGTGTGAAATTAGCATAAACACCAACAAAGGCCTGGCCACTATCCTTCTTGAACTTTTAGTCTTGGACACTCTTCTATAAGCTTGATGACAACAAACCACACCCTTGAAAATGGTCCGTTCCTTTAATGAGCTCAAGTAAGATCAATTTAGACACCTTCTAATAAGAATACAAACTTTTGTTTAAGGAACACCTTTCCTAGGAATGTTACAAAACATCTGTGGACAACCTTATAAGGGGAGCTTCTGAAATGGAATCAAATCAAGATCTTTCCCAGCCTCTTCCTTACCTCCTACATTTAGACATCATAATCACGTCTTCATGTTTTGTTATACACAGGCTGTGCCTCTTGCTAGAGCTGCATTGTAACAGTGAAGTTGTTTTATCTCACTCTACATCATGCTCTTAAGCTAAATTTCTCGGTCTTGTTTCATCTACAATTCTACCTGTAAAACATCAAGCTAGTAGTTATTTCATAATCAAGGCAACACAGAGAAAATATTAACTCCATTGGCATTGATATCTGACATTAAGTTCTTTTTTGCAAACGACAGCAAAGACTATATACATATCATATACACTAATATGCCATTACAATTTTTTTGTGCATACTGTTTCAACATCAAGCAATATTAAGCCAACACAAACTTTCACCAAAATATATGCCAAGAAATAAGATTCAAATTCAATTTGCAAACTATTGCCTACTCTGTGCAAACCACTGGTTCCTGGAGACGGTGCATTAACAGTTGTTAAGAACACAGGCTTTAGGATGAGATGTGTCCAAATTCTGGTACTGCTTAAACAACTGAAATTTTTGCAGATTTTTCCCTCAAGTTTAAACCAGTGAAAGAAAATGGGTCCTAGAAGCTTCAACGATCTAAGTAGCAACAAGTTTGTGCATATATCTTTTGCTCTAATAAATTTACATTATCACACAGCTGGCACACTTCTTTTGCACAAAATTGTGCACTATGCATATTAATTGTAGTAATTTACACCCCATCCCAGGAAGGAGGGAAAACTTACCTTTGAAGATAATTTTTCACTGAAATCAAATCAACTTAAGTGGGTCATGAGAGTATAAATGATATAAAAATATTTCAACATTTACCCATCAACTTAAAACCATTTGCCACGTAAATTTCTGCAATTTTTAAAAGGTAATACATCCTACCATCATATTGACCAAAGAGAGTGCACATCTCACAGAGCCAAGATGTCTGGATTTTGCAATTACTCATTGTGTTAAATGCACCAAATAAAGCTCCTGAGTTGATACTGTAAGATGCTACCTTAAGTTTTTCAGGGTAAAGTGTCTTGCGCATATTTTTATTTCATGATGCTTGGGTTTCATTGTAGATTTTAACTTAGGAAGCTCAGCAATCCTAAGAGTTGTAGACACCTGCTGATGGTAAAGCACATCCAGTACTTATGAGTGCCACATCCACCACACCAGATCCTGCTAAGGCATTCGTTCAGGAACCACAACAGAAAAAGACTCTGGAGACCCAGTATGTTAATTTTTCACACTGCAAGAACCGTGCACATTGAAGTTTTATGCTCTATAAGCTGTACTTTATTAGAATGTTGAACTTTGACTTCATTAACTAGAAATACAGCACACATTACTTGGATCTTCTCATATACTTCCAGGCATTTCAGTGAGGCCCACTCAGGATCAAATTAGAACCAAATATCAAAAATGGAATAAACTTATGTTTACAGATCTCTAAGAGTATTATATGAGATTCTGTATATGAGCTATCTTCATGACCACTCACTATTAAACTCATGTATTTTGTGTCTATACCTCCTGGAAAACTGAGTTGGAATGGATAATCGTGCAATTAAAAAAGAACTTTTAAAAATAGATTTTAATAATAACCACTTACCTTGTGAGCCTCACACTAAGAATTTTAGAGTATATTCTCCTTTAAATGGACATGTTCCAAAACAGCAGCCATCACCATCCTTGCTTCTTGCCTAATGTTGGTATCAGCAAATATGGGCCAAAAAAACCATGCAGAATTCCATACTGAGATACATTTTCACATTGAATCCACTGCTTCATGCAAAATAAGTACACAAGGACAGATTTAAGTGGAAAACCATACCCATTTGCAACATAGACAAGCTCCAGAGTCCTAGCTTAGAATCAAACCAAGGCCCAAATCCTAGCTTGTACCTTGAACAACACTGGTCTGTCAGAGGATATGACAACTAAATAAACCACAGGAAGAGCTCAGAAGTGTCTGCACATTGTAAACACCTGGGTGACTTGACTTCCTGCTCTTGGGACTAGAAATAATTTACAATTTCATTTAGATTTTTCATTTGTATTACTACAACATGAAGAACTTACTGAATAAAAAAGTACCATATAGTCTAACACATAAATAGCGTACACAGAAGCTTTCCTTCTAAGACTGACAGAACCTTATGGTGTGTAAAACATGTAAAATGAAAAATTAGGCTACTCTAAAAAAGACAGTTGACAGGTAAGGGAAAATATCTTGTATTACCTGTTCAAAGTGAATATCCAAAATTAAGACCCAGATAGAGAAACTAAGTATTCAGAAGCTTAAGGTGTCAGTCAGGGCACTAGGTTCTTGAAATGCACACATTATCTGTAAGAGCACTGGTTCTTACCTAAGCCTTTCTCTGTCTGACCAGGATACAAAAAACAAGCAAACAAAACCAAACCCAAAAAACAAAAGTCAACAAGCTTCACTGTCCTTAAGATTCTCACTGCAGAGGCATATCAGTATTTTCCAGAGCTCCACATGGTGCCTTCCTGCCCTGTACTTACAATGCCCCACACATGCACCCCTTCAATTCTGTTTAAATTCACTGACATAAAGAAGCCTTGTAATCACAACCATTTATTTTGTGAGGCCATTTCCTAATTGGAATAAATTTTCAATACTTAAATGACAATTAAAAAATAAATTCTGTCCTAAGAAAAATGACAGCAAAGAACTGCTACTTAATGACATTTTTGTAGCTGGAAAAATTATCCATCTTCCCTAAAATTCAAGTTACAAAAAAAAAAAATCTCATATTCTTTCAAATTAAAGCCTTAAACGTGGATAAAAATGTCAGTGACCAACTGCTAAAGAGAAATAGCAAAATGTATTACATAAATTTTGTAAGGTAGCAGAGCCAGCATTGCCCAGCAAGTCTACTTTAACTCAGAAGCATCTACCAGCACAAATCTCTAATCTTTATGTTCCTGCATATACACTAGACCTGATCTTTATAGCCACACTGAAGATAACATAGACCAAGATTTAAAGGTTTGAGCTATAGCCTCATTTTGTCTTAAATGTCTGACTTCAGTAACTAAAGCTTTCAGAGCTTTCCTTATTGCCGCCAACCTGAGTTATCCTTACTTCCAAAGTGTTAAAACGCAGCTTCCTTAGTGAAAATTCCAACTATACCTGAAAGCAACTTTCAGTATTCATTGTACCTGTGCAAGAACAGCAAAGTGTGCTGAGAACCTGTCCATACTGGTCACACCTTCCATTTCATGTAAAAGTGGAAAACATACAGCGACTAAGATCATAAAACTTAAAATCATACAGTGCACAAAAGCAAATTTAAGTGCAATAAAAGCATATTTGCAGGTCTAAAAGGAAAATTATAATCCAAGACGCATGGGGAAAATATTTATGTGGAGTTTTTAATCCATATTAGAATTCAGTTAATTGTAACTTCATAAATTTAAACAGAAACCATCTTCTGAGACATACATTCTAATAAGTGTATCAACAGTATTGATATTCAACGGAGAGTTGGTTACTTGAACTCAGTAACATTTCATTTTTCTGACAAATCTATAGTGGTTTTCCCCAATTACATATCTAAAACATCATCTTGTAAGAGAAAAAAGTGGAACAAAATTAAATAAAATAGAAGATAAAAATACTCTCAAGTTAAAGCAAACTGTAATCCTTGGCAGATCAGTCAGGTAGAAAACAACTTCAGTGATAGTTGGAAGCACAGAGTGACAGACAAAAATCTTCAGCACAAAGCACATCTTTGAAAACTTGAAAACTCTTCAGAAGACAATGGACAGCTAATATCCAAGACTCATCACGTTTGAAAAATATTGCTTAATCACTTTCCAAAACACAGCTGCAAGAACTGAAGACTTCCTTCAAACTATCAAGGTAATCTATTTATTGCATCTTTAGATTGCATTTTGAAACAGACAATTAATGGTGTACCACAGCTTCACCAAAATATATATTTAAACTGTGTGTGTGGAATGGGGGCTATGATATTTATAAACAAAGGGTAGAATGTATGTGCTTTTCAAAGAGACTGAATTAAATATAACCAGCTGCCACCTTTGTGCTCTGACATACTTGAATTAGTGTATCCGTGAATACTAAATTCATTTATTTTGTCTACAATAAATGAAATAAAAACACCACCCTATACAATCCACTATTAGCAGTAAGTACAACAGCAAAAATTATTGTACAATTTATACATACTAAAATATTTTCTTTCTCTAGAAATAACCAAGAGCAAAACCTAATCATCTTAGAACTTAAATTGGAGAACTTCAGATTACAATGGGGGTTGGGGTAGGGGCAGGAACAACTCAGGGTATGTGCTGATGTCCAAACAAAGGTCCTTGGTCATAAGGCTGTTAAGACTAGTAAGTGCAAGTGGTAGGAAAAGCATGCGCCAATTTGTATACCTGGGTCTTTGTATATTTATCAAACCTTTAAACAATACCAGCTAAGAAAATGTCACAAGCATAGCAAGATAACTGGGAATTTTGCATTTCTTTTGCCATTTTTGCTACCCAACTTACACAATACGCAAAGTGCTAATAAGCAACACTACAGAAACACATTTACATCAACACTGAAGACCTGGGGAAATGAAATCCAACAATTTTATTTTAATGAGCTGTGTTTTCTAAATTTGTTTTATTTTTTTCCTGTTTTCATACAATATTGAAAACAAAACGCGGCACATTCACATTTTCCCGAGGAACTGTAAAGATGATCTCTACAGGGATAACGTTGGAAAGCCTGAAGCTCAATCAACTGATGTTCAAAACTCTCAGAGGGAGTAGAGGCTTGATCTGAGTGGTCTATAACATGTACTGCAATTTAACAGAAGAGATGGTCGTCTTAATAGTAATGATTGAAAAGAACTTCCCAGTCCATGCGAAGAGTACAGTCCAAGAATAAATCAAAATTTTGAATGCATTTTATGCTACGTATGTGTATACTTTGCGATCCTCAGGTGTTCGTGCCAAATATTCTCTCTCAATAAGTCCTTCAATACGTTTCTTAATAACAACTGGACTTGGTAAGAATCGAGCCTTCAATTGCTGAGTTACCTAAAAAGAGAAGGTAGTCTAATTTTAACTAAAACACTTCCCCATAAACACACAAAAATCCCTGTTTTACTAGAGCTGACATGCCATTTTAAAGCTAAGAAGAACACATTTTAGTGATTGTATAACTAATATAAAAATACAGATGGACCAGGCAGAGTGACTAATAACTATAATCTCAGCACTTGAAAATTTGAGGCAGGAGGACTACCATGACTCAACATAAAAGACAGATAAAACAACTAAAAAATAAAGAGTACAAGAAAACGTAAAAATTTTACTTGAAAATGTTACGGATGGTTAGAACACACTTCCATGTGCCAGAATGTAGATGCTAAAGAAGATTAGTTATATTTCACTACTCTGCATATAGTTTAACCATAGTAATGATATTACTGGGTAGCACAGTGTGGTTTACGAGCACAAGCTCTGGGTTCAAATTCCGATTCACCTCAGTACAGCTCTAGGATCTCAAGAGATGAGTCAATAGATAAAATGCCTCGCAGCAATGGCACCCAATACTATGAGCAACTTCTGTCATTCTTTGTTGCAGCTGGAGTTGTATCTTAAGCACGATGCTACCAGTAATTAACTGTAGCAGCCTGTCTACTACTACCAATCACAATGTACTTCTACACACACACATACACAAACACACACTCCTCTAATGCTTTTAACTGTAATGTGGGCTGTTTCATTTTATAAAAAATTAACTAGTTGGTATTAACAATTAGTAACAGAACCTCAAAGCTAATGTTCATTTCAATAACCCACCCTAACTCTTATCATCCACCCACAAGTCAGATTTTCTTGTTGATCATGGCTATTTTCCAACAACTAATTGTTGGGAATTCTTTGACCACTCAACTATGTAACTACAACCTATCATCCTTCCACAATTGTCATTCTACTATCAAAAACCTTGCTCTTGACAGTTCTTCTTTTTCAACTGCAGCCTCTCTGCATATCACAGTGTACTTAATAAACCTACTTATTAGAACAACAACAATCAAAAATCTTGCTACCACCCACTTGAATTTGTCAATCCTTAACTTTAGATTTATTTTCTTTCCTTACAGAGTCTAAACTGCATTCAAGATCACTTCAACTCTCAAGAGCATCTTCAACTCTGGATTCTTTGGCCCTATTTTATAAGTACCATTTGATGAAATCACTATCAGTATAAACTAGGAATTGTCAAACTGTTCTCTAAGTTCAAATACCACATAATACTTTTTTTTTATAAAATCACTTGTATCTAGCTATACTTGTATATGCTACAGGTGTCCTCAGGTTAAAACTGGCCTTTTATAAAGGTTGATAACCTCTAGGGAACCCAAATACAAATTTATGAATTAAAATTTACTACTCTACTGCAGATAGAATCACTAATTCTGATGATGAGCTTTCCATGTGTTTTCCAACCATGGTGCTGTACAACCACTACCTTGTTTTACACAGAAACAAGAAGCCATCTCATTTCACTTTGATATTCCTCATCTTCCCACCTTACATTGTGTGTTTCTACTTTCATCACTTCTTGGTCAGCACAGACTGTGAGCCTCTACTGTGTTCTCAGGAAAAGACACATTCAGTTAGTACCTATTATTTCTACAACTGGCCACTAACATTCCTTTCTTTCCCAGACTTCACTACCCTCTTGTCCTAGCTACCTAACACCTCTTCCTCATAGTATAAACATCAATAATCTCCCATTTACAAGTAAAACCCAAATTCCATCACTTAGTCCTATAGAACACTTCTTTCTAATTGTTACCAGGACCCACTGTCTCAAAGTACAAAATACTCTTGGTGGATTCCACCTCCACCTCCTTCCCAGGTGCTCCATCAACTATCTACTCTTACCAGGCCAGTGAAAATGGATGGCAAAGTTAACTAGTGATTGTTGATACAGTTATTCATCCAAACTTTACAGTCTTTAGAAGTACTGACTACTCACTATGCTTAGTTTCCTTTTTTTCTTTGGAAAGGCATCAAATTTGAACACACAATACATAATAACCTTTGTAGAGCTTTTTTTTGGAGACAGGGTTTCTCTGTGTAGCCTTTCCCGGTCCTGGAACTCTCTCTGTAGATCAGGCTGGCCTTGAACTCAGAGATCCAACTGCTTCTGCCTCCACAGTGCTGGGATTAAATGTGTGTGCCACCTCCACCAAGCTTTTAGAGCCTGTTAAAGGCCAGACTGCTGACCCTAGAATTTCTGATTCAGTAGGTTTGGGTGAACTGAGAACTTCTAAGACTGGTGACAGTAGCACAGCTGGTTCAGAAAGAACCCTTTTACAACAAGTGTTCAAGGGCTTCTTCTCAGTGTCATCAGGTATTCTCAGTGCTTAAATATGGTACTGTGGGGCTCTTCTTTGTAGTTTTTCCCCCTTTTTTCTTTTGTTATTTCTCACACTACTCCTGAGCAATTTAGTATGAACTCAGTTGCTACTATATCCCCAAATGATATGAGTTCTCAATTCAACGCCTTCTAACTTTTTAGCTGACTTTCAATGCCCCAATGAACGTCTGGCCCCACATGTGCCAGTGTATTGTTAGTTAAGATATGGGCCACAGAAGCACACTATTCTTGTTCATTTTGTAGTTAAGGGGCCCAACCTCTCCTCTATCTGCTCACTCAAGCCAGAAGCCCAGGGGTGTTAAACTCATCCTTCTCATTTCCCATCATTAGTAATAAACTGAGGCTTTTGTTACCCAACTATGCTAATGGTACCTCATGTTTCCTAATTTGTAAAAAGAAGCTCTCAAAAAATGATAACCATCATTAATGCTCAGAAATAAAGGCCATCTGTTTATAAAGGTATGTTTTAGGCACAATATCTTGCTCTTGGTGAGCAGTGCTGTATGACACTATAATGACGTTGCAGTGCCCTTACCTCTGCTACTAAAACATTGTGCTGCATCTTCTTCCTAGACTTCATTATTCGCACTATAGCAGCTTCTATCTCATGTTTTCTGTCATCATCTACTTTCTGTCTTGTTTCTTTCCTTTCTGGGTCAGATTCACCTTGTTTGGCTGCAACTAAAACAGAAATAAGGGCATTTATCAGAAATGCAATTAAAAATTTGGTTTATAATAAAAGACATAACATAATATAATTCAGAAAAAATCCATCTCAATTAGAGTATGCATACAAGTAAACACACAACAAGCAAACATTCATGTTCACCTCAATTAGAAGTTATTTAGACAAGGATATCCTCAAACTCACAAGAGATTCACCTGCTTTGGCCTCATGATTTCTGAGATTAAAACTGTACAGCACACAAGCCTGGCTGAAAGCCAATTATTCATAGACTAGCATAATTCCTATTTTGGGAGAAAAATGGTAGTGGACCTCTCCAGTGTTAAAATTAGCAGTACACAATTTGCAAATTGCTTTCAGACCTCAACTCCTAGTTTTCCAGCACGGCTTCAAGTTTTAGTTCAGTTAGGCAAGTATCTGATGTCTCTAACTCATAAGGCACTGTAAGAGAGGGAAGAGCAGCTATAGTCAAGATTCTATCAGTTAAACAATTAAAAAGCATTACTGAGGTATCAGTAAAGGGATTCTATAGCAATAAAATACTCCTCTGTAGGACTTGCCAATTACCTCCTTAAATTCTATTACCTAACAAAATTCTTTTCATAATCGCATTACATTCACACTTTATTCCAGCCTTTAAGAGAGTCTCACTTTGTCTTTTTTGTAGTGTTCAAACTAACCAGAAAGGGGAAAAATAAAGACTTAATGGACAGCTATGCTGTAACTGATATAGCAAAACCCAGAAAATCTCAAAGAAACATATGCTGACTTATACATAGACATGAGATAGCAGATTTGTAATTTATGAAGTTATTCTGATATACACAACCATTTAGCTACTACAACTGTAGGCAAAGTTTCTTAGTTCAAAATACTGCTTTCTGCTGGGGACAGGGTGAGGCCCTGGACTATAGCCCTAGTATCTTACCATATATATCTATGTATCTACCGATGTTTCTAAGGATCTATTCATCCATCCATTCTAATCCTATCTCCATCGTTCTCACTCAGACACACACACAGACATAAGAGAAAACTACATTCGGTATTATTTGCTAAGAGGAAAAGTAAAAGCAAATCACAATCTACACAAAGGAAAAAAATATCATTAAGAGAAATAAAATATAAGTGGTAAAATGTGGAAACCCTGAAAGAATCCCAGTTCCAAAAGCTAAGACAGAAAAGGAACCTTAAAGACAATTGAGAATATACAAACATAGGTAGTATATATGAAATTATTTTTATCAAGTGTGATACTAAAATTATAAGATATAGGAAAATATCTTACTTTAAGGAGATGTAAGTGCTGAAGTATGTCTGTCTGGACTAATATTAACCTTAAAACTAGGTAGTGGAATGCTTTAATTCTAAACATTGGGGAAAAAGAGGTAGGCTTTTGCCATTTACAAACATAGAAAATAAAAACCTTACACTGATTATATTGAGCAGTATTTTCATTATCAACATAAAAGGCTTTCTTAAAAACTGTTCATAATGGTTGTTACTTATACTTTTAAATTAAAGGTAATACTGGTTTTGTAATTCCAAAACTTAGAAAATATCCAAAGATCAAACTTTCTGTAGTTTGATCAACTCAAGCTTTGAAAAAAAAGAATTACCCCATCAGTGTTAACAAGTCTTTAGGGTTGTATTTCATTTGCATTTGGGTTCAGCTGCATTTTTCATGCTCAGGTATCCATTCACCCTGTTTCTTGTCTTAGGGTCAAGTACAAACATACTACAAAGCATTATTTTTGTTAACAATGAAACAATTACTTTTAAAAAATAAGACATCCATCAGATGAGTAGATTTTTTTCTATATAAAACATACATCATTTTTAAGAGGAAAACTTAATTCCAGGTACCTGTTTGAATCTTGACTCTGTGTAGTTTGGATGTGAATTGATCATTAACTGTAAATATGTGGCCACTTTCTATCTCCTTTGACTTGGGTTCTTTTGTGAGGACCCGCTGTGTTGGTTTACCACAGGCGAGGGACTGGAGGGCTCTAACAAGTTCTCTTTCAGGGATATCTGTCTCTTGTTGAATTTCCTGAAAAATTTCATTAGATTTGACATAATTAGATTTCTCCCCCAAAGATTAAAAGTACATTAGTTAATCAGCAAATAAATCGATCACGAATAGCTACAGAAAAGTACATTCTATTAAAGAATTATCTCCTGACTATTATGACTTGCTACTAAAATCTCATTATTTGAACAAATTATAAATTGTTATAGGCAAGGGCATTTCGGCTTCAAGAAATACACAATGCGTTCTCTAAAAATGCCATCTGCAGGCATCACTAGAAATTTGAAGGCATTCAGGTAAAATAAACTACTACAAGAATCAGTCTCAGGAATATTTACTATATTCTTTCCCAAGTTTACTTATAGCACACTTTGTTTAAGCTTTCATTATGAAAAGAAACATTAGAATTTGGATTGACCATATTCATTGCCTCTGGGATCACAACAGGATTTGACTACTAGAAATTAACATTAAATACAAAATCAGTAAGAGATCTAGTTGATAACTGCTGTGTATGTTATATATGAATACTGTGTTATGTATGTTATACTGTGAAAAATATAAAAACACCTGGGGAAAGAACTGTAATTTTTAACTCATTGTTCTCATGTCAATGGGATAACTAAGAGAACTATACATTCAGATGACTTAATTCACATATATCTATGAAAACATGAATTAGGTGAAAGTCAGAATTCTGTGAAATGCTATTTTACACATATCTTTGATTCACATAATTAATGCATACTACTAATGTAGACATGACATATATTTTATGAATTAACAGGAACTAATTGTTAGACTGCAGATGGTTAGTTATAACATATTTTAGTTATACTGAAAAAATGGAAAATACATTCTTAGGTGGTATCTTTATACTTACAAATCAACTTTTGAATTTATACACTTAGCTTGATTCTTCCTTTGTATATGATGTGATATGATACTAAAGTTCCCCTACTGCTTTCTAACACTTCCAAACATTATCCACACTGACTATAATGATAAAGTTACCGTATCTCAAGTATCTAATGATCCAATTTGTTTCTGGAGTCTGTTTAATTCAAACTAGTTTGTCATCTATGATCTTTCCCGTAAGACCAGCACTTGGGAGACAGAGGCAGGACAATGGAGGATAGCCTGCTCTATCTACAGAGTGAGTTCCAGGACAGCCTCTATCATTTAAAAAGAGAAAAAGAAAAAAATATTTTTGTTTAATCTTATGTACTTTTGCATCCAGATACATTCTGGGATCAGCTAAGTTCATTAAAAAAAAAAGTTTAAGTTTTAAAGTTCTTCAAATTAATAGGTGATTTAATGGAGTCCTCTCATCTGGTATACCTTCCATAATTTTTGCTTTTAGTGTATTTATATAAATCCTCTATTTCTTGCTACAATGATTATAAGTAAGGTTATGATTCCTGGTAAGAAAATTCTCTTCATGTCGCTTCCTATGAAAATCTTTTTTACAGAAAGTCTGATGTTCAACACAATTATTTTGAGAATACTTTCTCGAGTGATCAACCAAGCTCATAATGATATAGTGTCTGTAAGTGTACACATTTGTTAATTCTTTGCTGATATTTATAATAACCCAAGAACCTTAGAGCAACTGTGCTAGCAAATGTAGGCATCATCCCCAAATACTTTCAGTGTATCTGTAGAGATCAACTGCTTTTTGCCTTAAAATGGTGTCCAGCAGCTAAAAAGTGCTTACTTTCCTCCAAGACATTTTAACTGTCTTTTAACTCATTTTCCTCAAGCAGATCCTTCTTTGTATTCCAAGGAAGCATTACTTAGACACTTGTGCATCATTCTTTCAGTATACATATAACATGCATCTGTAAGAGTAACGTCTCTTTCTCTTTTCAGTTTTGGTAACACAGCTGTGCCACATACAGCTTTATTTCAAGAACTATGTGTCTATTAGCTGTCTGAATTCTATATAAAGGTTTCAACTGTACTTTGTGCTGTATCGTATAATCATCTATATCCCTTTTAATTATTTTATCATTAGTCAACAAGTATGTTACGAAGATTATACATCTATTTTCCTATGAATATGTTTAAGTATTTCCTTATAACTATTAGAGCATTACACATAGTAACACCAATGATTGCTATCAATTTCAGATGGAATTAACACCCCCCCCCCCGCCCCGTATACACAAGGTTTCTCTCTGTAACCTTGGCTGTCCTTAAACTCAGAGATCTGCCTTGCCTCTTCCTCTTTTGTGCTGGGATTAATGGCGAATATCATCACACCTGATGGAATGTTTAGTGGTTTTCTCCACTTCAATTATATCTGACATTAAGGTCCAAATTAGCTCTCATACTTGAGACTCAGAACTTTGAAAAAGCACAATACAGGAATTATTACTCATGTTGCTTTACAAACCAAAGTTATTAAAATTAAGTATATAAATTACTATCCTATGCTTCTAACTATTTTAGATCATAGTAAACTTTATTCAAAAACACATGAAAAAAGAAAAAAAAAAACAAAAAACTTCAACAATTTTGTTACTATGGACTAAATATGATACTCCAAAATCATCTCTGTTTTCAGTTTTAAAGACAGCTCATAACCATTTTGGTAGTGTTACTGACTGGGTGACCGAACAAGTAAGGGAGGGACAATATGTGATTAGCCAAGACTCTACAAGAGTTTCTTCTTGGAGCTCTAGGAGTGCTCACTCTAGGACAAGTGAGGCACTAGGGTGTAATGGTGACCAAAAGGTCAACTAGAAAGGCCTATATAGAAAGAACTACAAACTACAGACTTTCACCAACAGCCCAAACCAATCAGCCCACCATGCAACACACCTTGAAAGTGCACCCCTCAAGTCCAGTCAAACCATTAGATTTTCCAAGCTCAACCTGACATCTAAATTCAACCTTGTCAAGAACCTTAAGCCAAAAGGGTCTTGTAAGGTCCTTAAACCACAGGTATCCCAATGAGCTCTGGCAAGCACTCAACTCAGAGAAACCAAGAGATGAATTATTAGTGGTTGTTTTAAGTCACACCATTTTGGGATTTGGTTTGTGGCTGACACACCTACCCTACTGAACTCAGAAGACTTTATAAAGCCAGCTTCCTTTAAAATGACTAGTATTGTATCTCCTCTAATTTCTGTAGAATAGCTGGCTAATGGAACTTAAGAAAAACTTGATACAGTGAACCATGCCAATAATTCCCTCATATCTATAAAAAAGATAACCCAACTCCACCTCTGTAAAAAGCTTTATGTATACTTTAGATACACCTTATGCTTGCTTCATCAATATTGTTATGAGTCCATGTAATTTGTGCATGAAAATTAGTATTATTAAGTATAATCCACTTGTTAAATATATATAATATAAAGGAGTTTCTTCACTTAGTCACTGAACTAAGACATCTACGTTTAACAGCTTTCTTTTAACATCATACAAAAATGGCATTCTCTGAATGTTTGCCTGAAAACAAAAGCATGATGGTGGGTACTAAAACAGATGTTGAATTTAACCTTCTTGCTTAATTTCAAACTCACACTTTTTTCTTCCTGTCACTTGATAGCTAAACACTGGCTTACAATAAATACGAAGCCAATAAAAATGTAGTAGTTTTAAAAAGCCTTGTTGTAGGAGGGGTTTCACTAGTGGTAGGCTTGAGTTTTCAAGAGATTAATGCTCTCTGCCTCCTACTTGTGATCTGGTGCTCATTTCCCTAGTGCTTGGACTATACGTGTATACCACCATATCTGGTTTTAACATGGTACTGGTAGTGGTTAAAGTGATCAAACTCAGGTAACACAATGACTATGCGGACTGAGTTATCTTTCCAGCTCCATGGTTCTATTCTTAGCAGACCAAATCTGGTACCGACCTAAAAACTTGTATCAGCAAGTGAAATAATAAAAGAAAATGTATTAAATCCACATACTAAGATATTACTCAGCAGTAAAAAGAACTACTGACATATCAGGGACCAATTTAAAATAAAACACTCAATTGTTAAACTTCAACATAAACAACACATATAATTACACTTACATAGAATTTCTTAAAAGGCAAAACAACCCACAGAAATAAAACATTAATCATTTGCTACCTGGTACCAAGAGTAGTTGGACAGAACTGACTACAGATAGACACAAAGTAATATAGAAAGTAGTATTCATGAATATGACAATGGATTCAGAGGCGCCCCACTTTTAAAGCTTAGCTCTACTTATATAATATAAAAGCTATATATACCTCAACAGTGTCAATGAAAAACAACATAAACAAAACACAACCCAGTAATGGACAATGCTTCCAAAGTTGTATGGCTGAATATGCAGCAATGGTCAAAGCGTATATTACTATAATCCATACCTCAAACGTGTATTTCTCCCTATTATTAAAGAGCATTAATATAGTCATCTGGAAAGTGGAGACTTGCAGTATGTGCTTCCGTGTATTAGAACCAGTTACTTGTGCACCGCCAACGCCAACTTCAGATCCATCTTCCTATTGAAATTTTAAAAAAATAAACAAGACATTATCTCCTTCTACCAACTTTAGCCATGTTTTTAAAAATCCCATAATCTCTTCTTGCCCAATAAAATTGTAATGCACACACACACACACCTGCCTCTTTAATAAGGGATTATCCCCATTTCCCTATACAGTAAACACTTCAATAGCCAAGAAAGTGATTATATACTTAAATAGGCAACAGTGCCAAATATTTTTCAAGTAAATAAATTAAAATTTCTCATCTTTGTTAATTATGCATAAAAACTACGATAATTAACATGTGTTTAGCAATACTAAAAATGCTTTGGTATCATAGCAGTTTGTCACATGAAACAAGTTGAGTTTACAATCTAGATTAAAATTTTTTGCTGTAAAAAACAAAAACAAACAAAAAGACCTTTTTGCCGCCTAAGTTTTTTGATTAATTTTCAATTTTAAAGAAAATGACCATGGCTTGATTCAAACCAAGTAATAAGAATAAATTATTACTCTAGACCTCAAAAAAAAATTTTTAAGAAATTATTTTCTAAAAACAAATTACGAGTACATCATTTTTTAAAATGATTCTTTGAGTATATACACATGTCTAGTATATCAAGTAATAATCTCCTAGGTTTTGTGTGCCAGATATAAGAACTAAAAGACAAAACTTTGAAAAATGGCACACAACTTTGCCTTGTTTGCCTTCAATCAACTTACATTATACTATTTTCAGCAACGGGGTCTCTGGCTTAATCTTATTTTAAAAAATACATAATTTATTATTTTATTCTCTAAAGAAGGTATGCTCTTGATATTTTCAAATGCAGTTAGCAAATAAAGAATAGACATAGTAGATAAAAGCAAGCTTTTTAACATATGAGATGGGGAGTAACATCTATACTCAGAAAGCCCAAGCCATACACCAGTACTGTACATGAATTTTAAGTTACCCTGCATGTTGAAAGTGTCAATATTTACCTTTTTAACTGGACCATAAAAAGTGGCATTGAGATCTGCAGACCCCATATGATGCTGGAGTGTGAGTTGTCGACCACTATGTTTGGCTAAGTAGAACCTGCAGCAAAGCAAACCAAATTTTAGGAAACCATACAACTTACACATTTAATAAGAGACATTAAAGATAAAGGGGGCCCTGGGCAGGTGGGGTGGGGCCCTGGGCAGGTGGGGTAGAACTTGTCTGTAGTCCCAGCACTCGGGAGGCAGAGTCAGGTGGATCTCTGTGAGTTCAAGGCCAGCCTGGCTACAAAGCGAGTCCAGGACAGCCAAGGCTACAGAGAGAAACCGTGTCTTGAAAAATCAAAAAAACAAAAACAAAAACAAAAAAAGATGAAGGAGGCCCTTAGGAATTAAGTTCTGTTCCTGCTTTTTACCAAAAGAGAAATTGGGGGCAGGGTATGGGGTGGCTGATGTAAGACCAATGCAACTTAACTAGGTACCAACACAGTAAATCATTTCTCTTCTGACCAAGCCAGCTCTTCATAAGACTTTTCCCACAGCCTATCCTAAGCCAGTGACCCACACTAACATGCACCACTGCTAAAGAAAGGACACTGACACTCTTCTGAAGTTTTATACAATCTGTTCTTACAAGCTAAAAATTACTAACACAAAATATCCTGAATATGAGGTTTAAAGTGTAATATATTTATCATCAATTAGGAATCGAAGTAATGCGAAGACATAATTCAAATTTGGTTATTTGTATTCAGAAAAAGAGCCTTCTTTAGGTGTTACCTTCTAAATATCTCAAAAGCATGTCTTGGTGCTGGTGGGATGTTGCACTTTGGTGTGGCTGACTGAGTAGGCCAATATCCCGTTGTGAGAACCCGGACTGTGAGATCAACACCACCTAATGATACCTATACAAATAGAAAGAAATGAACTACAAAAGACTAGATTCATTACCTACCCATACAGGCTCTATTACAATTATCAAAGTAGTTGTACCAAAGTAGGTATCTTCATGTCTAGAATCTAATGAAAACAAACAAATCTTAATGATTGGATCTATTTAATGTTTTTTAAGTGATTAATTATTGCCTAAGCTATTAACTTAAAAATAATGAACACAAAGTAATTCTTACATGTGAATACAATCATTTTAGACAAAAACCGTATCTTTCATCTGCTTTTCACATTTTTATATTAGACAGCTAACATTAGCTGTAGGCACAGTGTTAAGGATCTGTTTTCAATAAACATATCTGTATGATGGATGACAACTTCAATAAAATATTTATTAGTGTCACACTCAACATTAGACTTTCTGTCCTTTTTACAAAAACAAAGGACAAAATGAATATTTATAATTTATTATAGTACTATAAATAATCACAGATATAGTTAGATTTTTTTTAAACAAAGTATTCGTTGTAAGACTCCAGAAAGTAGATCAAAGACTCACTATGCTGAGTAGACTTCAACAGACCCTTCAAAAAACTTAAAAGAATGTCTTCAGCTTGAAGATGCACCCCATTTAACAGATTTCAAAGACGTGAGGATGCTGACACTTTGCTTGGCTGACTCTGCTGTGTCATCAACTTTCCAATACAGGGAACGGCTTGGGAAATTTAAAGTTTAAGGTCTGCAGCATAAACAGTTTTCAATAAAATATTGAAAATAAATTCTTAAGTTTCAACTATGTTTATCTGTGTGTCTCTATGACTTTGTGCACATGAGTGCAATTGCTCTCATGACACAGAAACCATGTCAGAGACCTTGGAGGTAGAGTTATAGGCAGTTGTGAGCTGCCTAAAACATGAGCTGGGAAGAAATAAAAGCTCGTAACCAATGAGCCATCTGTCCAGCTCCAGCTACTTAGGACTGCATGAAAAGAGTGAACGTAAAGTATATGAAACTGCCAAAGATACTAATAAAACTGAAGGAACAGACCTTCTAAATATAAAAGCAAAGATTCAATATTTGAGATAAGAAATTAACATAGGCACCATCAAAAGGACAACATAGCAGCCTATGTGATGGGAAAAGATCTTCAACAATAAAAAAAAATGGGGTATAAATCTCAACAAGAGAATTCTCGACAGAGGAATGGCTGAGAAGCTCTTTAAAAATGTGCAACATCCTTAGTATCAGGGAATTGAGGTGTCAACCCAGACACAAAACCTTTACCCTGCAATTTGTCCTGCCTTGAAGCTATGCAGGAGCAAAGGCAGAACAGAAGTTGAGGGAGTGGTCAAGTAATAATAAGAGGGAGGCCATGCCGACACTGTTAATAATATTCTGCTATACTTGCAGATAGGAGCCTAGCATAAGCATCATCAGAGAGGCCTCACCCAACAACTGACGGAAACTGTGCAGAGACCCACAGACAAACATTAAGTGGAGGTTGGGGAATCGTGTGGAAGTGTGGAGGAAGAAATGTAGGAGCCAGAGGGGTCAAGGACACCACAAGAAAACCCAGAGACTGAACAGCCAACCAGGAAGCCTGCATTGGACTGACCTAAGTCCTCTGCACATGTTACAGTTGTGTATCTTGGTCTTCATATGGGACTCCTAACAGTGGGAGCAGGGGCTGTCAGAGAGCCCCTTTGGAACCTTTTACCCCCACTGGGCTGCCTCAACTGAAGATGTGCCTAGTCTTACTCCAACTTGATATGCCAAGGCAGGTTGATATCCATGGGATATTCCTTATTCTGAAGAGAAAGGGAGAAGGAGTGGAGGGGGAGAGGGAGAAGGAGAGGAAGGAAGGGAACTGTGGTTGTGAAGTGAATTAATTTAAAAAAGAAGAAGAAGAAGAAGAAATTAATGCAGACTCTTACCCCTGTTGCCTGTAGATGTTGCCTGAACTCATCCATAGTTGTGTTTGAGATGCTCATATCCCTAAACATTCCTTCCAGCTTTGATGTGAACTGACATCCACACTCAGTCTATGAGAAAGATGACAAATATGTACAAATAAATAGTGGACTTTCCCATGAGAAAGTATAGAAACAAAGTTATTCATGTTATTGCCTTTCCCGATTACCTCCTCTGGATGCCCCTCGCTGGCTGCTATAAGCCTCTATTAAAAATATAATTTCCAGGCTCTTTCAGAGATCCCAATAACTCCAGGGAAAGTGGGACTGGAACTCTGATATTTCTTCCTTTTTAAAAATTTTTCAAAGATTTATTTTATGTATATGAGTACTTTATCTGCATTTATACCTGCATGCCAGAAAAGGACATCAGATCACATTATAGATGGTTGTGAGCCACCATGTGGTTGATGGGAACTGAACTCAGGTCCTCTGGAAGAGCAGACAGTGCTCTTAACCACTGAGCCATTTCTCCAGCCCACTTTGAAATTTCTTACAAACATCTCAGGTGATTCTGTTACAGGTTAGTTTAGAAACTAGTCTATGAAACAGTACTAAAGAACTCTGATGTTCTGCACCTTTAATGAGTGGAAGCAACAGTTGCACCCTGCTTAAAACCAGACCACTTTTAGTAAGTTTGCAAGTAAACATTTGAAATGAAACAACTTCTAATTTTATGTTGGTGTTGTGTTCAGACACACAATCAACATTAATTAGGCATATTACATTCATCTTAAATAAAGCTTACCTTTAATTTAGAGATCATATTTTTTTCAGAGTCATCAGAAACACTTTTATTGGTGAGCAGTCTCCTTGCCAGGTGTTGTTTATAATAGCGTTCAAATACATCTTTTTCTTGCATAAACCTAAAAAGGACCATTGCCTTATCCAATATCGTTTCTACTTCTTGTTCTGTTAGCTGAAAAATTAATCAAAAGACAATCTAGTTTGAAAACAACCAAACTACTTGGTTAAGGTATGAGGTCTGAGAGTATGGCCTACTCCCCACATTCCATCCTCTCTACTACATTTAAGAATGGAGCGCTACTACTCAGATGGGAGATTCATTACTACAGCACTGGGCTAAGGGATGATCAAGACCAGATGAACTCTCATTGACAAAGAATATAGTAAAACTTTCTACAGAAATTTACATAGCCATAGAGATATTTAAAGCTCATTAAAAATTCAAAATTGGCAAACAGATAGGTAAATGTTTGTTAAATCCAAGGCTAAGAAGACTTCTTTACCTTATCTCTTAAATCAGGGAAGAAAATAGCTTTTTATTTTAGAAATGAGAGATTAAATTGGATGTGACTTCTCTGCAGTCAGTGATTTTGTTCTCACACTCAGCTGCTGCCTCAATAGCCTGCAGTCTTTTGGTGCTCTTCTTCATCTCAAAGTCTCTCAGATGACATTCTAAAAGGCTGCATGTGATTAAAATACCTTAACTGGATTTTCTATAAATCTAAGTGAGCTCCTAAGGCCCTAAGAGATGAAACTGAAAATTGAGATTCAGTATATAGAACTTTCAAAGTATTTTAGAACTGTTCCTCAAACCAAGCCCTGCTTGATATCCTATGATCAGAACCAGATAAAAGCAGAACAATCTACAACTGATGGCAAGTTCTCTAGTTTTGTCATCCCTCACACTGATTTTCAGCTACAAAATCAATCGCTGTGATTTTTGTGCTTTTTCTTTTGGGGACTTTTTTTTTTTTTAAAACACAATCATACAAGAACGTGTATGTGAACTGTCTAACAACTTTTGAGCATGTCTAAGACATTAACATTTCTTAAATTTATTTCCAAATTTTAATTAGTAAGTAGAATCTAATGTACTTTCAAATGCATTATGACTCACCCCTTTGACTCCCTTTTTCAGCTTATCATCAATAAATAATGAGAGGTATTCAGGAGACCTGGAGTTGAGGTTTAGGAAATACTCAAAGTCCCCAGCAATAGTCTGTTTGAAGAGCCGGTCATTATTGAAGGATTCTTGGAGGAAGCGATCAAACCTACTCTTCAGATCCAATAAGCCCTTACAAATAAAAACAAATTTGAGAAACATTATAAAAATGTTCTTGTAAGTAAAATACTTACGATGTATGTTTACCTTACGTTTGTTGGTAATTATGTGTTGAGTTAATTTTACAGGCTATTATTTTCCAGTTTGTGAATAAGCTCAAATGTTAGTGTTGGATGGTAAGGATTCTATTTTTCATATATGTATAATAACATACAAAAAAAAAAGGAAAAAAGTCAAACAAGGCCTGAGAGATAGCTCAGCAGGTAAATATACTTGTTGGAGTCCTGGGACCCACATGATAGGAGGAGAGAAATGACTGCCCTCTGACTTCTACATGGCAAATGTGTATGCATGTACTATGCCCCCCATAAATATATGAAATGCAAACACTTTTTTAGTGAAACAAACAACTAAAAAGCCTGCTTCTGTTTCTCCTAACCATCTTGTTGGGACCAAACACGGTAGCCAAAGGAAGGAGAAAAAAAAAACCAAACCAACAAACAAATAACCTCACAAAAGACAGATTATTCATATTAAAACAACTCTTAAAATATAATTTAGTCAAAGTAATGCTTAAAAACAGAACATTTTGAGATTTACGCATTTAAGACACAACTTGGCTTTTCTTATATTTAAATACTAACACACCATAAAATACAGCTCTTTTATTATTCAGATTAAACAAATCTTGAATAGGTTACCAAAAAGCAACAAAACCCAGCAGTTGCAAAATATTTATCATGAATGTAAAGCATTTATCTACCTGGATATAGTCAACGGGATTCTTCCCTTCTCCTTCCTCAGAAACAAGGGCTTTTCCTTGTTCCCGCAAGTAAGAACTCATACATTCACACATGGTCTTCAAACCATTTGGCACACGGCTAAATAATTTGTACATGCAAGCAAGGTCTGGAATTAGAAATCAAACAGATTGGTTACATTAAAGATAAGGTAAAAACATGAATATGTTAAAAAAGATTATCAATTATCACTACTTGCTGTCCACATGGCTATTTAAAAATGAGGGTTAGTTGAAAGTTATAACAATTTATGAGCTACAGTGCTTAGCTAAATGTGTTGAAAGCGCAAATAAAGTATCTAGCATATTTTAACTTATACAGAAGAGACAGAATTGGAACAGTATAATAAACAATGCTACCAAAGTGACAAATATTTGAACTTATACATAACTTATCCTATTACTCTAATATAGAAACTACAGATACTATGCACTGACTGCTAAAAGGTATAGCTAGAAGTCACAACAAGGAAGAAATTTAAAACCAATTATAATCTTACAGCTGTATTGGCAACCATAATAAATGAAATGTATTATAACATTTACTACTTCATTGCATCTCATGGTAAATTTTACATAAAATTTACAACCTATATAACCATCCCCCTTTAAAAAGTTCTTACCCTGAGCAATTCTGGGAAACTAGTAGTATTTCCCAGTGGCATTGTCTGTATCTGTGTTTTAAATAATGGGTTCACCATGCTACACTGTTTCAATTTAGACTCTGCTCTTCACTCATTTTTTCATACCATTTTCAACACCACCACAGGAATATCTGTAGCAATTTTCTCCCATTTGCCTGGTGTTTCTCTCAAGAACTGTTTACTGGAAGACTATAATGTCAGAACTTTATGGGTGATAAGAAAAATTTTTACTGTCAGTAACTTTTGAAAATGGTGTTATAACAGCAGTTTCTAGGTCAAGGTTACCTAACAGTTTTCTGTTCAGCACCAGACAATAAATATTTTAGGCTAATGGGTCATATAAAGAGAAAGAATGAATGATTGACTGTGACTGTGCAAATAAAGCTTTATGAATAAAATATATATATATTGTGACATATTATTCTAATTTTTAAATTTTAAACTAACATGCCAGATTTGACAAGCCATGATCTATTTTGAACTTTATAAGAGCAAATTAGTACCTAAAATTGATGTTGGTCTATTTTTAAAAATAAATAGCTTAGCCCACACAAGTCACTAATATTTGTTTCACTGAATTAATCACAAGTTACATCAACACAAATTCTTATCTAAAATACATTCCAGGGTAACCTATATATATTGTGTGTTTATTGCATTATCATCAGTTTCTCATATTAAAGTCATTACAAGTACAATAGCAATTTATAAACTACAGCAAGCTGTGCACACCAAATACCTATGGCAAAGTGTTTCTACCACTATTTTGTTTCTATGTTTTAAGTTCTACTTATTTGTACATTTAAGTTGCATTGTAGATAATATAATCTCACTATTCTGTTTGATTCACTGTAGTTAAATAAATGGAATAGCCGGGCGTGGTGGCGCGCGCCTTTAATCCTAGCACTCGGGAGGCAGAGGCAGGCGGATCGCTGTGAGTTCAAGGCCAGCATGGTCTACAAAGTGAGTCCAGGATGGCCAAGGCTACATAGAGAAACCCTGTCTCAAAAAACCAAAAAAAAAAAAAAAAAAAAAAAAAAAAATGGAATAGTAGAAAATGTGAACAAGTAATTGGAAACTATTTGGCATTCAAAAATTATGTATTATTTCTCTATATTTAGTTAAAAATAAGCCAATAATATACCATTTGAACTTATTAATATATACTGCTGTATCTAATGATCAATGTACATTTATCTTCTCTTCATATTAAATTAACTATCTTTCACTTTCTGATTAGTAAGAATTAATAATGATCACACTGTCTGACAACAAATGCTCATAAGCAAGGCCTACCATAATCAACACATTATTCAATTAAGCTTCTAGTGGAAGGGCAGGGAAGTTAAAGGCAATTTAAAAGTTAAATTTAGAATCGCAGGTAGCTACCTACTAAGGACACTGAGAACTAACTACAGCAAACCCATGCATGGTAAGTGGCTATTCTGCTATTCAGAGTGCATGCCATAATAATGGGCATACCTAACATATTCACAATACAAATCTCCACACAGCTTACAGAATCACTGTCATTCAAGCATATCCAGCAATTTCAACCATTCCCTGGCCCCTAAAAGTTTAATTTCCATAATGTAGTTTATTTAAAAAGCCAAGCTCTTTCCTTCAGTATCACTGTCAGTGGCTACTTTTTCACTGAAGTAGCACACAAGTCTGAAACATCTGCTATCTATCCCTGTGCAATGCTTGCTAGGAGCCTATGATATGGCTCAGGAAAACAATGGTGGCTATTAAAAAAAAAAACATCATTGGTATATAAAAGGAAAGCTTGAAAGCAAAGCACCAGAGACCAAGAATTTCTTAAAGAACACTATTCATTTTCCTAACCTCAAGACAAATATGGCAAATTAAAGTTAGCAATAACTGCTACAGTTGAATGTATTATCTAAGAAAAAAAGCTAACTTTTTTTTGCTTGTCTACTAGTTTTTTTAAATACTCTAATATGAAACACAAACATACACACATGTACACATGCACTCACACCCACCACCTTGTACGAACATATATGTGAGACTAGAAGAGTACTCAAATTCAACATGGAATTCACTAGAAATATGTAACATTTTCATGAATAATATAATGTAAAGTTTTAACCCAACCCTAGTGCTCACTGGGGTAAGTTATTACTATAAAACATAGCTTTTTGAAAACTGAGATTCGAAAGTTAGAATTATTTTTAATTGATAACACTTACCTTCTGTCTTTCCATTTTTCAACATATGTACTAGCCCAGAATTCTCCATTTCTACAATAGTCTTCATGTGCTTGGAAATGAGCTCCCTCTCAACCACCTTCACAATGGGCTCTTCTGTGGATTTGTCAAGGCAGTGCATCACCCGTTCTATTTCCTCATTAATTCTAGCTTCTACTTTCTTTATATATACTGAAGCACTGTTTTCTGCTAAAAATTTCTGGCTTTCCATCTGCAATTAAAATTTTTTAAAAACTTAAATTTAAAATGTGTTTCTACTCTAACAGGGTTTCTATAGCTTTTACAATGAACAGACCTAAGTAGTATAATAGCTAAAGACATTTCACATATAGTTTCTTACTACAGAGATTCATTTAGTCTAATCTTTAAAGCATTTATTGATGCAAAACTAAATTAGCACATTATCTATAAGCAGTGTTTTAAAGATCTGCTAATATACAAGTTTAAGCATCTGACCCAAGTCAGGAGAAGAGTTTATTCCATTATTATTATAAGCTGTATCTAGAAAGATTCATTGTGTCTGTCATAAGCTTTGCTGATACACCATTGTTTCTGAAGTTCTTTTACTACCCCATTCCCAAGCTTAAAGTACACATACACACAGTTTGAGAAAAAGAACTTTTAAATAACTACTAATCTTGTCTGCTAAACACTAGCCTTACTGGTTTCAGAGTTACTAGTGTCATCTCAATCGATTTTAACCCACCTAAGAGCAGCATTCATTAATACATCTAAGAACTACATAATACATGTTAATATATGTTATATAAAAAAATAAGTTAACATTTTCTACCTAGCAAAAGTAGTTTTCATCTTTAGAATCAAGTTCCTAAGAAAAGACTTCAACACACTAAACACAAATCTTGGTAAGGCCATCTCCATTCATAATAAACACTGTAAGTGTGTCTCTAAGTATACTTGTAATACGCATATAACTGTAGTGTATTTTGGAGATGAAAGAAATTAGCACTAAAACCAGCTGAAACATTATTTAAAATACAAACACTGTTTCCAAGATTATAAACTCATAAAGCAAAAAACAAAACAAAACAAAAAAACAACAAACAAAACTCATAAAGCATGACCCAGCTTCTCCAGTGGAGGCATAAAGATCTTCCTAATGGCTGGCTATAAACCAATTTGAAAGAAAACAACAATTCTACCTTTTTTATGCTTACTGGTAAATTATTTTAATACACATCAATGAATGAATTACTGAACTTCTAAGTTAACTGATTTTTATATTGATTTATTTTTAAAATCATGTATATTATCAGCATAAAAAACTTAGTATTGTAGTTAGGCACCAGTACATTTGCTCTGTGAAACACAGTTAATGTTTAAGGAAGGATGCCTCGCTATCAGTATTTTACAGCTATGCTTATATTTGTCAGTACTCAGTGTTGTTACCACAGTTCATCATTAATTTGTTCTACTATAACATCACTGTTAGAATTAACTGGTTTGAAACTCTATGGGATTAAAAAAATTTTTTCCTTGTTTCAGTTCAGCTTTTTAATTTCCTAATCAGTAACCTTTAAGTTAGGCAAATATGCCACTGGAATCTCATAAATTGCCAATATTTATTGTATTAATAGCTGATAGCTAAAAGCATTGCAGAGATTCCATTGGTAATACTGCCTGTGAATTTATAGTAATCAGATAAATACAATAAAGACTTACGGATACTTCTAAGCATATTTATTTATTTGTTTATGTTTTTCAAGACAGGGTTTCTCTGTGTACTTGACTATCCTGGAATTGCTTTGTAGACCAGGCTGGCCTAAAACTCACAGTAATCAGTCTGCCTCTGCCTCCCAAGTGCTGGAATTAGAGGCGTGCGCCACCACCACCCAGCCCTAAGCATGTTTTTAAACATAAAATTTTAAAGTTCAAAATTTTCAATTATTATTAATAAGCACCTCACTGGTGTATCAGAACATAGAGTAGAGATTCTGTGAATATTTTTTGAAGCATCTCCTCTTCAATGGGTTCTAATCAAAACAGGTCAATGTTCAGATTAATTAACTACATTGAATAATGTTATGATCATCATAAAAGAGCATTAATCTATAGTCACTGATTACCTGAAAAAATTCTGCAGACATTTCCAAAAAGGGAGCCTCAAAATCTTCTTCATAGACTGATCTTCCTTCAAGACCTAAAATCATTAACATCTGGCAAGCATTTCTTATTGCTCCTCTGTCAAAAGAAATTTAATTACTTATAATCAAATACATTAAGGACACATAAAATATGCAAAAGTTGAGAAATACTTGTATAACCGTTTAGTTTTATCAAAATGACCAACCAATTTTCCATAATAAACTCATTCAAAAAATATGGACATGGAATTTTAATCAAAAATCCTATCCTGACTCTACAGCTACTTTTACCTTGTCATATAAAAATTTAAATAAAGTATGTTTATGGTAAGAAAAGTTTTTATTTATTTAAAAAATATTTAAGGAGGGGGCGGGGCCTGTAACGTCGGCCCGAACGAGGGGACGCAGAGGAGGCAGGTCGGAGCCGCTGCCATCGCCATGACCCGCGGTAACCAGCGAGAGCTCGCCCGCCAGAAGAACATGAAGAAGCAGAGCGACTCGGTTAAGGGAAAGCGCCGAGATGATGGGCTTTCTGCTGCCGCCCGCAAGCAGAGGGACTCGGAGATCATGCAGCAGAAGCAGAAAAAGGCAATCGAGAAGAAGGAGGAACCCAAGTAGCTTTGTGGCTTCGTGTCCAACCCTCTTGCCCTCCGCCTGTGTGCCTGGAGCAGTCCCACCATGCTCGAGTTTCTTCCTGTAGTGCTCACAGGGCCCAGCACCGATGGCCTCCCCTTTGCCCTGCGTCTGCAGCGGGTTCCTTTTGTGCTTCCTTCCCCTCAGGTAGCCTCTCTCCCCCTGGGCCACTCCTGGGGGTGAGGGGGTTACCCCTTCCCAGTGTTTTTTATTCCTGTGGGGCACACCCCAAAGTATTAAAAGTAGCTTTGTAATTCCTTGAAAAAAAAAATTAAAAAATAAAAAATATTTAAAAAATACAGAGGTAGTTTAATGGGTATGACTGGAGAGGAAAAGACAGACAGGTAAGGCAGGAGGACAACCTATACCTAATATCAAAGCAATACAGGATTTTTCAATAAATGGCCACTGGACTATCCTGATTAAACACTAAGCTAAATCAGTAAGAACTTTATTAGCTCAATTCTCCTCTGCAACCAAAGAGAGAAGGAATTCCACATGTTTCAAGCCACTCTAGCAGTAACATCACAAAAATGGTACTGGCATGTCAAGAAAAGTGATAGTTAGGACTTGGAAGTAGTCCTGGAGTATTTTAGGCCATATCCAGTATTTCTACAAAAGAAGAGTCAAAGTTAGACAAAATCCTACCAGGGCACAATAATATATGCCTACAGTTTAGGCTATCTGAGAGACAGAGAAGTTCAACACTGGTCTGCATAGCATAGTGAGGCATGCTTCTACAACACAATGAGGCAGACTGTAGATGCAGCATTGGCAGCACACCTGCCTAGCATGAGGTCTTAGGTTCAATTCCCAGTAATACAAAGAAAACAAAATAGACAAAGTAAGAGAAAGGGGAAAAAATTTTTTTAAAGCTCTTAAAGGGGGAAAAAAAAGACTAAAAGTGTTATTACATAGCAAAAAGAAACAAATGACAGGAAAAACCAAAACAGAAGGCTAATTTATTAAAAATAAATCAAGAAGCTTAAGATAAAGTCCTTAACAGTAAAACCCTTTGAAGATTTCAGTAAATATTGAACATACAAGTTTTTGTTGTTTTAATAAAATTACAACATCAATCAGTTCTTATGATATAAACATGAAAAACCAAAACCAAAAGTAAGGAAAAATGGTATTACCTGTCTACAACTTCTCCTTTCCGTTCTCTGGCAATCATATCCAATAAAGTTTGCCGAAGATGATCCCTAATACATCCATAACGTACAACTTGATCTCGAAAAATTATTAATCCCAAATTGTAGACATTTTCTACATTATTTTGTTGTACATATACACGGTCCTGAAATTAAAACAAAATAATGTTAAGCAAAATTGTTGCAAACATAATATAATAATTACAACCTACAATAAAGTTTTTTTAAGCACTTTGGAAATTTCTAGTACTTCTCATGCTATGTAAGATTAAGCCTTTAAAAAAATTTTTAAAGAACTTTTGTCTACTATAGAGTTAAAATGGAAAATACCCGTAATTGCAAGAAGTCTTTTCTTTCAGCTACATTATAAGTGTATGAACATTAAACAATTATTATAAGGAGACATACCAGAAAGCCAATGAAAGTATAAAGAACACCCCAGAAACTTAAGTAACTACATAAAAGTAGTAATGATCATTTATAGCAAATACTTGACATGTATGGGTAATTATCATCAAGTAAGAGAAAGGCTGTAATTTGACTAACTCATGTTATCAAAGGCATATGTTAAACAAGCTCACAAGATCTGCAAGTAAAATAGTAGACAGTGTGATGAGATAGATACACTGAAATATTTGCTGAGTGTTTTGTTTACTGCTTATTAACACTGAGAAGGAATTCAGCCTGTAGGTACACAAGAGCATTTTCACAATTTACTCCAGTTAACTACATTGTTGATTTTTTTGTTGTTTTTTTGTTTTGTTTTTATTTTTCTAGATAGGGTTTCTCTGTGTACCGTGGCCGTCCTGGCCTCACTTTGTAGACCAGACTGGCCTTGAACTCACAGCGATCCGCTTGCCTGTGCCTCCCAAGTGCTGGGATTAAAGGCATGCACCACCAACACCTGGCGTTACATTGTTGATTTTATGTAATACATTAATAATGTAGCTCTAACCATTTAAATTGCAGATGGTTCCATGTTAATGTATAGTCTCTTTACTGATCTTATTGGAACCAGAACTTTAAAAACCATCCCCCAAAGACAGATAACACACCAAAGACTAATTTTAAATCTTTTAATATCAGGATTAGAACAAAGTGCAGCTATGTTTAAGTCTAACAGTAGTAACTATGTACTGTAAAGAGTGCAAATAAAATTACCTGCTTTTAACTTGCTCTTTAAAATCCCAAATGCAGACATTTTAAATATAAAACACTCTGAAAATATCTAAAAGTTCAATAAAGGAGTAAGCTTTTCATCAGCATAGAAATAAACCACATTTGTAGTTCTGTCATAGGACTTATTCCTTGCCCAAGCAGTCTATAGTGGACAGGAACCATCCCAGGCTTGGGAGGCAGTGCCTGGGGGAAAGGAGACAATCAAATATGGGGACCATCTCATGCCTGACCTTTCACAGACCTGGGTCAGGAGCCAGATCCAGCTTGACTTTACTCATAGTCCATTTCATAAACCAACTTGTAAATACATCATTTATAATGTATCTATAAGAATAGTTTTTCAGACCTTGCTAATAACTATAAAGACTAGATAACAATTTTTAAGGAAAGCACTACTTGTTTAAAAATAGCAATTGGGGTAGAGAGATACAGTCTACCTATATAGCTTTAACCAGGTCATCTCCAGGTCAAATTCCTTCCTCCAATAGCTAATTAAGGCCTAGGTGGTCTCTATTATCTCCAACAGGGAAGGGTTAAGGAGCTACTTGGCTCTACAAGGCCACAGTATTAAAACTTCAATCATTTTAGCAAATACATCCTTTTCCTACTGATAGCTCAAAAGCACCAAGAAGACCCAACTGTTTATAGGTTATAAAAGATCAAACTCAGAATGCAAAAGCATGTCTTAAAGTGCCAAAACCCACTATACAAAAGTACAGTTTTCTAAGAAAGCTAACTAAAATAGAGTCAAGAAATAACTCTGTAAGTGAGCCAAATGGTTTTATTACTGAAGAAATGGTATTAAAAGTCATACTACAGAAAAGGTTCCTGAGTTATCAGTGTGCAAAAGGAGGAAACTTTAAATTCTAGCATTTCTATCTAGTGTTCATTTGAATTATGTTTGCTTTCAAGATTAAATAGGTGCTGGGGGGTTGTGGCATATACCCACACCCCAACAACAAAATGCCCCCAAAGTAAGCTCTTTATAGCTAGTCTGTCAGAATATGTTTGAACCTGTCTCACTCAATAGGTTCAACACAAGGCAATATTGTTATCAAGAAAATAATAGAGGTGTTTTCAAATAAGGTTCCTGTTAAGCCATAAAATAAAGGTTTAAAAAGGCTTCACAGAATAAAGTCAGAAACAACAACAAAAAGCAAGAGCACAAAAAACGTTTTACAGAATTAGAAAAAAAGTCTAATTAGCTCATAGTTTACAAAATAAACGGTACTTCCTCAATATAACTCCCTGATTTCACTTTTGCAAAAGGTACCAGGGGTAAGGTGTAAAATACTTAAGGTGTGAAAACACAGTATTATATTCAGATAAACTCAGTAGAAAAGACCAGGATATATTACTGAAAAACAAGGTGTGGTGACTTAGACACCTTAAGCTCAGTCATGGTTTTAACCACTGTAAAGAGAGTTCAAACTCTTTCTCAAGGCTGTGAAAAGTTTAAATTATAACATTCTAGTTGTTGAAAGTTAAAAAAAAAAATCTTGTAATTGTCATTCAGAAATTGCCTATCAAAATACAAGATAAATGAAAACTACATTTCTGTGAAGCTATGTAGAACTGTACTAAATCATACTAAAATGTATTGTTCCCCACTGTAAAAGTTTATATAATATATGAACAGGAGGGGTAAAAAAACACTAGGAAATAATTTTCATTAGACCTATTTAAGTTCAGAAGATATGTGACGCAATTCAGTGGTTAAGATCACTGACTCATGAGCTGGAGAGATGGCTTAATGATTAAGGGCACTCGCAGTGTTTGCAGAGGATCCAGGTTCAATTCCCAGCAACCACATGATGGCTTATAATGAACTGTATCGCCAGTCCTGGGGATCTGATTCTTTCTTCCGGCCTTGGCAGGCACTGCATGAATGTGATGCACAAACACACTTCCAGGCAAAAGAAAGAAAAGAGAAGAGAAGAGAAGAGAAGAGAAGAGAAGAGAAGAGAAGAGAAGAGAAGAGAAGAGAAGAGAAAAGAATTTCTTTCAATCAGTCCTATTTTTGCTACTTAATAACTATGACTTTCATATCTGTAAACATCTACCTGAATTGGCATCTATTTGTAATATTAACAACAACTGACTACGACTTCCCCTTCAAATGTAAAAATAAGCCCACTGTTAAAATAGAAAACCAAAGCTGGGTGTGATGGCCCATTACTTGATTCCCAAAACTCAGGAGGCAGACCTGAGTTTGAGGCCAGCCTGGTCTACAAAGTGTCAGGACAGCCAGGACTTCACAGAGAAACCCTGTCCCAAAAACCCAAATAAAATAAAAACTGAACAGAACAAAACAAGAACAACAAGAAAACAACAGCAGTAAGTGCACAGAATGCAGGGGAACTGAACTCAATATTGCAGAGTAGGAGCTGTGGAAAATCGCATCAAAATTTGTCAAAATCTAAAACCAGAGTCAGCCTATGACTGAGTAGTTGTACATAAAATACAAAAAGCAGAATCTCGAAAAGGTTATGCATATTCCAATTCCACAAGCTCCAAAAGTCACAATTAAAATGACCATTGATGAATGGATGATACAAACAAAATGTGGTTTATATATAAAGGGAGTACTATTCAGACAAAAAAGAAAAATAAATATATTCTATAACATGAAGGGGCATGTGCTAAGTGAAAAAGAACAAATACTGTATTGCTCCACTTATATAAAGTACTCACAGCCGTCAAATTCACAGATGCAAAGAGCAGAATTGGGGACTGGGAGAGCTGTTGGTAATGGGTAAAGAGTTTCAGTTTTATAAGGAGAATTCTACAGGATGGAGTTACCATAATCTTAAAACCTAACACTCCATCCCCCAATGTTTGAAATTATCACTGCGACTTGGGCTTATGGGGGCCAGGAGAGGCAAGTACAATTAGAACAGCAGTTTGTACTAGCACTAATACACTTACTGTCACTTAGTATCTCCTGTGTAGTTAGGCACAATGTTACACGTTAGTACATCAAACAGGCAAAGGTTCTGAAGAGGAAAAGAAACACAACCAAACTCTGTCACTCATGAGTTCGTTACTTGAGTATGCACTGCTGACATGAGCACAGCCATGTCAAGGACCCCAATACTTCAGATGCATGAGGGCTGGCAAAGCCTTCTTCTGATTCAAATGTGAATGTAAGAGTGTCTATCAACCACAGTTTTCTGCTCTAGGATGACTGCAGCCTGAGACTACACCCCTACAAGGGCTTCCTACCAAGATGAGATTAGCTAAGCCACCTGCTTCTTCATTCAGTTGTGTACTATAAACCTGACTTCACTCAGATATACAAAATGTAAGAGCTGAGTTTGGTGGGTCTCCATCAGAGCACACAGCTCATCCCACCTCATTCTACTACTGTGTCTGTATCCTTTTGGCCCCAGTCAGATTTCCAGACTGGGACTTAGGCAGTTACCGACAGACAAAAAACAAAACTAAAATAAAACATCTCAAGACGCAACAGAACAAACAGAACACAACACAAGAGGCTAACTGTCAGGCTGGCAGCCTAAGAGTCAGGCATGGTAATATAGATACCTCAGGCTTTCAGCTGAGATCTTAAAGGAGCTATAGCCACTGTGTAGAGAATTATAGACAAGAAAAAAGAAACTAAAAACATATTAACACTAGTAATGCCTTAAAGGAGTTTCCACTATATGATGTTCTCCTAGTTTGTCAGCCTACTAAAGCAAAATAAAACTTTCTCCAGAAGGTACCATCCTCTGCCTTCTGTTTTTCACATACAACACTAGCATTCAATCCACAACTATTAACACTGCTCTCCTGCAACACAAAACTACAAATAACTCAGACTCAAATGTCTGAATACTGTAACAGGGGTCAGGGATGGGAGGTGGTGGTCAAGGAGGAGGATAGCACACAACCCAGAAATCCAGTGTTCTAAGACCCTTACCTCACACAGAAAGCGGCTTCAAAAACCCAAATACTTCAGGCCTCCTATCTCCCACCCCTGCACTCCCCCACCACCACTCCCCCTTCCCACCCAGTTCTCTCTCCATCCACTTCAGATGTCTATTTTATTTTCTCTTCTGAGGGCCCTCCTTGTTACTTAGCTTCTTTTGGTCTATAGATTGTAGCATGGTTATCCTATACTACATGGTGACTATCCACTTCTAAGTGAGGACCTATTATGTGTGTCTTTCTGGGTTACCTCACTCAGGATTGTATTTTCTGGGACAACCTGGAGACCTGTGACAGGGGAGGCTCCTGGGAGGATATGGGGGTGACTCTAGCTAAGACTCCTATTAGTGGGGGATATGGAGACTGAAGTGGCCACCTCCTACACCCAGGCACCTGGATGAAGGGGAAGGAGTGGGACAGCAACCCACCCATAAAAACTTCGACCCAAAATTTAACCTGCCAAGAAGGTGTGCAGGGGTAAAAATGAAGCAGAAATTGAGGGAAGGGCCAAACAATGACTGGCCCAATATGAGACCCACCCCATGGGAGAGAGCCAACCCCCAACACTATGAACAATACTCTGCTATGTTTCCAGACAGGAGACTGGTGTAACTTTCCTGAGAGGCCCCACCCAGCAGCGGAATGAAACAGATTCAAAGACCCACAGCCAAGGATGAGCTTGGAGAGTCTTGTGGAAGAGTTGGGGGAAGGACAGAGGGACCAGAACTCCACAAGAAGAGTCAACTAACGGAGGGCCATGAGAGCTCACAGAGACTGAACCACCAACCAAAAAGCATGCATTACACATACATAGCTGATGGGCAGCTTGGTCTTCATGGAAGTCCCCTAGCAATTAAGAGTAGGGGCTGTCTCTAATATGGATTAGGTTGCCTGCTTTTGCATTACTTTCCCCTGCCTTGTCTGGCCTCAGTAGAAGATGCCATGCTAAGTCCTGAGGTGACTTGATATGGTGGGACAGGCTCGTAGTGGTGGCACTCCCCTTTTCTGGGAAGAATAAGAGGGGAGAAAAGGGAAGAGAGTAGAACTGAGATGAGAGGAAAGGAGGCTCTGATAGGGATGTAAAGTGAATAAGTAAAAATACTAATAAGCCGGACAGGGTGAAGCACGTCTGTAATCCCAGTACTCAGAGAGACAAAGGCAGGGGGATTGCTGAATTCAAGGCCAGCAAATCCAGAATAGCCCAAGGATACACAACAAAAAAACCAAACCAAAACAACCCCCCCAAAACCCAAAAACACCCAAAACATCAACAAAAAATGATAACTAAAAACAAACATACAAAACCTCTTGAGACTGTCACGAATGTCCATTGTAACTGCTATAATAACCACAAAAGTAACAAGGGACTACATATAAATCTTTAGCTAATAGGTCAGGTAATAAAACCTAGACCAAGGCCAAAAAAAAAAAAAAGGACAATAAAGAAAAACATTTAAATGTACCAATACTTATAAAGTATAAGTGAATATTAAATATTTACAATTAAAATCAAATATTGACTTATGGCTGTGGTGATTACCGCTAATGGTCAACATGACGGAATCTAGAATCAACTGGGAGATAGGCCTCTGGGCATGCCTATGGGGTATTAAGTTCACTGAGGATCCCAGATGACTGTATAAACAAAGAAAGGAAGCTGAGCAGCACTCTCTCACTCCCCATTCAGCTCCCCACCCCCACACCAGGCTGGGGAGTGGCTGCTTCAAGCTCCTGCTGCTACCTTGACTTCCCTGCAAGTACACCTTGAACTCACTTTCTCCCTGATGTTGCTTTTGTCAGAGTATTTTACCACAGCAACAGGAAAGAAACCAAGACAGATGAGGTTAGGAACCATGCTAAACATGATACAAATGATATACTTTAAAATAACCTGAAAATGGTAAGTTTGCCATTCAGAGGCACTAACCAAAGAAAGCAGAGAGCAGTTTCAAAAACAGACCCCAAAGTAAGACTTATTACTGGAAACAAGAAGCAATTCCATAAAAATTAAAGACAGTTCAACAGGAAAACAAAACAATCTTAAATTTATATTTCCTTTTAATCAGAACCTCAAACTACTAAGTTAAAAGGAAAAAGACCATTTCTCAGCAAGTGGCAAACAAACTGTCAAAAAAATGGAGCAAGAATCTGGAAGACAGAGATTTGGTCAACAGACCTGACCAAGGGGGCATCCACACCATACTCCACCTAACAAATCTAGGTTGATTTATCAAGAAGGAAGGAGGGCAGGCCTAGCAGGCCTAGAATGAAAGACAATATACTGTAATTCATGTATCTGACAAAGAAATTTTATTCAAAGTAAATATTGAGACAACCCACATTAAAAAAAAAATTGACCAAAACACTTGTTTGCTTTTACGTTACACACGTGTTCTAATTTCATTCTGCTGGTGTGATAAAATACTCTTATAAAAAGCAAGTTACAATTCAGCTTACAATTCCAGGTTGCAGTCTATCACTATGAGGAAGTTAAGTCAGGGACTCCAAACAGCTAGTCATACAGCATCCACAGTTGAGACCAGGGAGAAATGCATGCATGTTCGTTTGATTGACTGAAATTCTTCCATTCTTATAAAGTTCAAAACCCACTAGTTTGAAATGGTACTGCCCCCCACACTGTGCTGGATCTGCCTATCATCAATTAACTTACTAAAACAATCCACCATGCACATGTCCACAGGCTAAGGCAATTATCTTGACCCTCACTGAGACTCTTCCTAGTTGATTCTAGGTTGTGTCAAACTGATAATGAAAGCTTGTCACTCTTCAAAAATTTTAAATAGGCATACACTTATAATCTGCTGATGGATGGTGTTAACTGCCAGAGTGACTATGGTTTCAGAGCTTCTAAGTACTCCCATGACAGTTTTCAGAACTTCTGATCTAATCTTGGAAACTGACTTCTTCAGAGTAAGATTTACTATCACTTTCAACATAAGCAAGAAAATCATTTTCAATAATTTCACAGATTTAGTCATTATGACCAAATTGGGTATGGGAAACAACAATTTCGAAAATTAAAAAAACAAAAACAAAAACCAAACAAAAAACAAAAAACTGGTTGAAAGAAGAAACTGGAAAACAGAGCCAGTCATTACTGAAACCTGTTGTCACAACACAAAGGTGAGTATTAGTTCAACTCTGCATTCACCACCAGTTTGACTCGACAGAGATGATCTTTATTACTGACTATGACGCAACCTCCAAAGTGAGACAGCCAAGTGGTGAAGAGCACAGGCATGGGGTAAAGTCGTATGGAAATCAGCTCACTACTTTGGTTAAATAGAAACTGAATAGTCTTGCCAAATCAATCTCTCTAACCCCAATTCTTAATTACTACACCTCAAATTTCTTTATTGACAAAACAGAGGAAATAATATTTCATTTGTGAGCTGGGTATTTAAAGTACTGAAAAGAAAGAGCTATGTGGTAAAGAGATATTTACTGTCATACACTCAGGAAGCATTTTATTTTTATTGCTTAACCACTTTTAGTACTCTACTTAAAAACAATGAAAAAACATATATTGTAAAGACTAAATGATAAATAGTGCCTGGCTCACACTATGGACTATGGAAGTGTTGTCAGCTATCATTAAATATATTACTTATCTACTTATCACTAAGTAGATGTGCTGTTACACAAGGCTGCTAACTTTAAAGCACCTAAATTGTGATCCACTTAATACCAATCTACCCACTCTCCCTGTTTTCTTCCTTTTCCCCATTCTCCAGATATTGTATCTTGCTGTTCACTTTCAGTATTAAGATAGTTCAAAGCTTCAGAGCTGAAAGAACCCTGAAATATTAATGATCTAACCAACATATCCTTTCCAGGTTCTACAGATGGCTTCATGCTCCCTGCCATGCAAATAAAAGCAAGTCTTGTGCAGTACATGAACACATGTATGACTATTTCTAGGACAGGATCCAGGAATTCCATGCACTGATAGTTCTCTGACTCCCAGAAAGCACCAGAACTCTTACACAATACATCTGTTTTATAGAGAAGGAAAAACAGGCTCACCTAAAGGGTTAAATAAGTAAATTAATGACAAAGCAGGAACTAAAGCTAAGATTCTCTTAATTCATCATTAAGCATTTTCTCACTGCTTCAAACTTCCCACATACATTGGCAGCACCCCACCCCAAAGGAAAGCTTTATTCCATGTGCTCCATCAAGAAACTTTTGCTCTAAGCACAAGCCCTGCACACAGGTTCAAACCAGACAGAATCCCAGCACTGAAGTGAGAAGGGTAGTAGACACAAAGCTATCTGCAATTGATACCCTCTGGGAAAGGGAAAATCAGTTTTCTACAATGGAGTGTCACTTGGGTCAATCATCCACACTCCCCGATGCTCAGGAGTAGTTAGCCAACACAAAATGTTGGGTGTTTGGTTTTTTTTTTGCTTCATTTGTTTTAACTTGACTCTTCTTTTAAACAAGAAAGAACACTAGATCAGCAAGAGAGCATGAAGTTAGGTGGGTAGGATCTGGAGAAAACAAGAAAATGATTAAAATGTGTTGAAAATAAAATTTTAAAAAATATATACAAAATCCAGTTCAGAATACTCTAGTTGAAGTTCAGGTGAAGTGTAAAAGAAGGTTACTGTGGATACATTATGGGCCCTTGTCTGCAGGGAGGAGATGCTCCCTTCTGGTAAACTTCGTGCTGGAACATAGGTGAGCAGACACCCTGTTGCTAACAACCCACCAGACCCAAATGTGTTAAAAAGATAGCTCCTTGCAGACCCTAACCTACACAAAAGGTGCCAAAAGCTGGTTCTTTGAAGAAAACATATTGAAGGTGCCCTGGAGACAAGCCCCCCTCCCCCCAAGTGTCCAGGGATTGTCTCCTGCTATTCAAGTTTAAAAACCAGAGGCTGGAAGGTTTGGGGAGCACCCACTTCTCCCACATAGCTCTCTCCCCTTGTCTTTCTTTTATCATTAAGCTTAGTGAATTAAAATCTAGTTCTTTGACTCTTGACTGTTCTTATTTTAATCAAGTGTGGTCTGTCCTTTCACAAGCCTTTCCCCTCTGGAAGGGATGCAGATTTTATTGTCTCAACCCAGCTGTCAGCAGCTGCCCAGCACTCCCTCCCTGCCCAGAAAGCCTTCTTCGCAGACGGAGCCTTCTTCAGCTAGCCTACAGAAGGCTGAAGAAAATTTTGTGACCAGATTCTCAGCCCAGCCTCTGGGAGAAAGAAACCCACAATCCATGTGAGCAAAACCCCTTCTGTTCCTTGGAGAATTAGGACAAAGTTATCTGGGAAATTCTACTAACGCTTTGCTGTGCTCCCAGTTTTCAAAGACCAACACAGAATGTATTGGTTGGGATTACTGGTCATAGTTTCTAAGTGCTTACTGTGCTTCTGATACATAGGTATACTGTTAATAAGAGGAAGATAAAGATAAACTTCAGAAAACTGAGAGAGGGAAAAAAAGAAAACACAACCTGTGTTGTACAAGCATAGTAGTATAGGCCTCTAGTCCCCACCCCTGCAAATACAGAAATGGTTCTTTTCTATTCCTTTGATGTTAACTCTAGTTGCTAAAGGCAGCCTACAGAACACTTATAAAACTTCTCCTTTGTTATTTACTTCCATAGGATACAGGGGGGAAAACAGCTGTTAATAATTACACAAGTAACTATTAAATACAGTCTATTAGTATGTTAAATATACTCTATAAACATTCAAATAGGGCTAGGAATGTAGCCCAGTTGGTAGAGTACCAGCCAAAAATGCATGAAAGCCTTAGGTTCCCTCTTCACTACCACAGGCATGAAGGCACAGTCATCTATCACACAGTCAATTTGAGGCCAACCAGGACTATATGAGATTCTGTCTCAAATAAATTACAAATCTTTTCCCAATTATTAGTTTTCTGAATAATCCAAAATGAAAATAAAACTTCCCCCAAATGGCCCCCAAAGTATCTTAAAAGCTACATATAAGGCAACAATAAATGTGGGGCTGGAAAGCTCAGTACTTAGGTGCACTTGCTCCTAAAAGAAGACTGGTGTTTGGGTCTCAGTACCCACATGATGGATCACAACCAAATGTTGACTCCAGTTACAGGTGCCCTGATTCCCTCTTCTGATCTCTAAGGGCAACAGGTAGATACACATACATACATGCAGGCAAACTCAAACACAAAAATTAATAAATCTTAAAAAAAAGCCAGTAACAAGGAAAAAATGAATACTAATAAAGTCAGCTTAAATAAAGCAGTTAGAAACTAATGTCTTCAATAGCCAAATAGGTAATGCAAATCTCACATCTCCTCATAAAGGCTGAAGGATCTATGTGAAAGAGGAGGGTAGAGAGATCTTAAGAGCCTGAGGTGTTGGATTACTTCCAAGGAATGAAACTGTTTCCGAGATACAACAAAGATGCACATCAAATGTGACAGTACACATAAGACCTGAATAAACTCAAACCACACAAAATCCCCGTCTGTAGGAGCAGCTGTAAGCATGAAGTCCCATCCCTAACTGAAGAGCTACTGGCATTTGACTGCTACTAGAAGAAAAATCATGCCATTTCAAATGGCAGCAACACCTGGTCTATCAACAACTACTCACACCCAGGCTGGACTTGCTAAAGAGAGAGGACATGAAGTAGGTAAGGAAGCAGAAGAAGATCTGAGAGGAGTTGCAGAGAGGGATGAATATGATCAAAACATGCTGAAAGAAATTCTCAAAGAAATAATAAAAATATAAAATAATCCATATGTAAAACTTCAAAAATTATTTCTCTTCAGCATGAATACATTTTTCTTTGTTTTAAAATGTCATTTCTGTTATATTTTAAATAAAAACAAAACAGTGCATGCATTTAAGTAGTATGAAACAGGAGGATGAAGAACATAAAACATTTTGGCTTACGGGATGTGAAGATAATTCTTTCTGAATCTAAAATAAGATTTTAATAAGCATTTTGAAAAGGCAGTCAATTCAAAAGGATCATATAATATACTGCTTGCATGTGTCTAGTTTGCACAAGCAGCTGTGCTACCTGCTATGACACACAATGGATGTACAGGCATTGTTCCTGTCCTTACTTCAGTCTAGCAGATGAACCATACAATACAGTTAGGACAATAGCCCACCTTTTCTGAAGGTCTGCTCTCAATGGCTACAAATATTAAATGGAAAAAATTGAAAACAAACAATTCCTAAGTTTAAAATTACACATTTAAAATTAAGTAAGAACATGAAACCTCACCGTCTCACTCTGACGTACCAGAATGAATCAACAGTCTGTCTAAAATTCCCACACTGCAGTAGTCAACATCCTGCTCCCAGCCTCCACTTAGGAACTCAGTTTTCAGACCCACAAGTCACAAAAGTACAACTGTTTCTATTCAAGTAATTCTCATA
The DNA here is from genome assembly GCF_964271855.1 of Acomys minous. Lineage (NCBI taxonomy): Eukaryota > Metazoa > Chordata > Mammalia > Rodentia > Muridae > Acomys > Acomys minous. The sequence continues at coordinate 94,901,789 of NC_140486.1, read as the reverse complement.
CTAAACAGGAGCTCCCATTTTCAGTAAGTGAAGGGATGCCATGAACGTTACTAAGAAGAGTTCTGAGCACACTGACAGCACACTTTTAACCTATGCGGCAAACCGCAACGGAGACCACTAGTTACAACTGTTCATTTTCCTTGAGGCCTACGGCTGATAATGACTTTCAAGCCCTGATCCTCTTGACTCTGCCTTCCAAGAACAGGGATCAAATGTGGGGTCACCACTAATTATACCCCAGCAATGACAAGAAATTTCAAAATATTAAATCCTAACAAGGACAGATTTTTCAAAACTTTTCACAGAGGATAAGGGAATTCCAGTGGTATGATTTTTATAAGAAAAACAAACAAAAAACCCCAACAACAACAAACAACACATACCTCTGGGAGAAATACGTAAGACAGAACAAAGAAGTGTATAGTGGATGCTTTAAGACTACCTGTACACACATACACACACACACACACACACACACATTCTTTTAAGACTAGTTACACTAACTTCAAGAAGAAGAAAAAAAAAGAAAGAAAGAAAGAAAGAAAGAAAGAAAAGGAAGAGGCCTGATCTTGACCAATAGATAAGAATGTAAGAATCGGATTCTAACAAAGGAAGATGCAAGGAGAAGGAATTACAGTAAGTGTCATGTTTCTGTATGAACAATTAGAATGACTATTTTGAGGTACCTTGCAGACAATAAAGGATGCCACCAACCAGACAGTGTCAGCCAAATCTGAGAACAGTTATATCTGGCAATTGTGTACAGAACTACAAAGGATTGTAAGGGTAAGTAGGAAAAGGAAAATCAAAATGTCCAAGGAGTTCTTGACTTATGAGGGAGGAAGAAGAGGACGTAAGGAGAAACAGTAGCTGAGAAGGAGGAGGCAGAAGGTAGGATGCACACAGTGCTTTGTCACAGTAACCAGGGACAAATATATTAAAAGTGCACCTAGCAGTGCCAATTGCTGCTGAAAAGTACAAGGAGGAGGACTAGCAGTGTTCTCTGTATTCAGATGTATAGCTTCTCCACCGTGATCCCATTAAGGACAAAACAGAACAAAAACTGAGGTAGATGCTTAACTGAAACTCATTTAGACAGTGAATATTTTAAAAAAGAGAGCAAGTTTCAATATTTGTTAATGAGACATTTACCTGAGAGGCAGGTAAGAGCCCTGGAAGATGGTGGTCCATCAGAAAAATCTAGTTGAATTTTATCCTGAGCATGAGTGGCTTGAACATGCTTAACCCTGACAGGATCAATTAGAAACAAAAACAAAAACATCAGAACTCCCAAGCATTAAGGATATAGACCAGGTAGTAGGGGATATGGTTCCCTAACACAGGTTAAAACAAAAACAAAAACTGGCCTGTAACAGAAGGAGATGCCTTCTAGCATTAACACAGGTGAAGGGAGTAGTGGGGAGGGGAGGGAAGGACAGGATGAACCAATGAATGAATGAATGAACGAACAAACAAACATAGGTACTACCTGAAAGCAAAGTATTAAGATCTCTTACTAGGAGGAAAGCCAAGGGGCACAACCGCAAGACTGATGAGCAATAATCAGGAGAACACTGGACCCAGAGAAAAGGTATTTAAAACCCAGGCAATGTAGAGGGCTGCCAGGTCTGTGTGAGTGGACAAATCCTGATACCGACCCATCTAGTGTGAGATTTCCTCCAGTAGAGTATATGAAATGGTTAAGATAGGTCACTGGATTTATTCAACACTGTGCTACCATATGGACTAACAAAAATATTAAGGGATAAGGAGTATTAATACTAGTTAATTTTTACTGAGTTTATTACTATGGCCATGTTTTACAATAATAAATGGTTCATCTTAGTCTCAAGAGTACCCAATAGTAATTTTTTTTTTCATTTTAGAAATGAGCAACATATGGCATGAATTAATAAACTGTTTGACCTAGTCAGGTAAGAAGTAGAGCCAGTATACAAGCCTTGAGAGTTCATTGTTTTTGAAAACAAATGAAACAATTCCAAAAATGAGTACACAAATTTTAAAGTAGTTCGTTTAGAGACAATGGCTAAGAAAATTCTGATTCCTAGTGGTTTTATAACTACTAGGCAGCTGGTACAGAATTTAAAGACTCAGTCCTCTTAAAACTACAAAGAGGACAAGAGTGGCAACCTTCCTTCACACTTGAACATCAGGGATTTTTTTGTTGTAAGATTTTACTTATGTTATGTACATGAGTGCTCTGTCTGCATGTACACCTGCAGGCCAGAAAAGGGCATTAGCAAGTATAAATGATTGTGAGCCACCATACGGTTGCAGGGAATTGAACTCAGAACCTCTGGAAAAAAGCAGACACTGCTCTTAACCGCTGAGCCATCTCTCCAGCCCCTAAACATCAGGTATTTGTTTTCACAAGCTACCTCATTTTTCCTCAAGTTGTTAACACAGAGTGACCCCATAACCAGACAGAAAGCAATACTCAGAAAGCGTTAGTTTGTTGGACTTCATGCCTGAAAAATAAGGTAGAGTCTCCCTCACCTTTTTGGCACTAAGCAGTCCTCACAAAATCAGAGGTAAAAGCTTGCCTGAATTCATTCAGCAGAAAAAAACAAAAACAAAACAAACAAAAAAACTGCCTACTTGTTTTACTTTGAATTATTTTCCAAATGTTACTTTATTCTAGTAAGTGAAGAAAACTAGGACAACCTTTTGTTGTCATAACGCAACTAAAGAACTGAAAATAAAGCTGAAGAGGGTAAAGGCTTGAACTAAAATCACTATGCCCAATTCTCCAACATCAACACTGACAACAAGCGCTGAAGAGAGACAGCTCAATGGTCAAGAGCACTGGCTGCTTGTCAGAGGACCTGGGTTTGATTCTTAGCACCCACATGATGATTTACAACCATGACTTCTGTTCCACGGTATTCAATGCTCTTTTCTGGCTACCAGATGCAGTGTATGTACATGGTGTACAAACACACATGCAGGAAAAACACTCATGCACCTAAGCAAAGAAGAAAAATGTGGACAACAAACTATTAGACTTACTAATTTTGCAGTGGCACAATAAATTAAACTGAAGATCTTAGATTCATTCTATAAGCTTGCGAGTATTTTTTAATTGATGGGAAATTTTCAGGCTGGGACCATGCCTTTAATCCAAGCACTTCCTTGGAAGGCAGAGTTGGGTGGATCTCTGAGTTTGAGCCCAGTGTGGTCTACCGAGTTTGTTCCAGAACAGCTAGAGCTTCAAAGAGAAACCCTGTTTCAAACAAAAGAAAACAAAAAAGAAAAGAAAAGGAGCAAGAGGCTTCCTAAGCCATCTTTCAAAAATCTTTTATCCCTTTTCTCGTTTTGTTTTTGGAGACATGGTTTCTCTGTGTAGCCTTGGCTGCCCTGGACTCATTTTGTACACTAGGCTGAATTCGAACTCCCCAGAGATCCACCTGCCTCTGCCTCCCGAGTACTGGGATTAGGGGCATGTACCACAGTATCTAGCTTGCTAACATCTTTATCCTTGACTGATGAAGGAAGGAAGGAAGGAAGGAAGGAAGGAAGGAAGGAAGGAAGGAAGGAAGACAGCAATACCAAGTGAAACAGATTATGTAGACAATAAAGCCCATATCCTTAAGCAAGATTGACTGTAATAACACTGCAAGAATTTAGAGAAGAGACGGATGGCAGCTATGAAGAATACAACCATGAGAAACTGATTATATGAATATGACATTTTTGTCTCTGAAAATATTTACAGTTAGGTTTCATAAACTTAGAACATTTAGCTTTCAACTCATGCTGTCATTTAACTACCTTTGCCTCAGGAAGAGGTATCTAGTAAGACTTTTTAATACTTTTTGGTTTGAAGCATAAGTGCTAAATATTAAGAAAGCATTTTTGTCCTCTCCTTTTCATATGCATGCTCCTACACGTGAGTGCCTGTGGAGGTCCAATTCTTTTGGGGACAGGGTCTCTCAATCAAACCCAGAATTTTGACAATACACACACAGTACAACAGGTATCTCTGTGGACCCATAATTCTACCTTTCAAAGCTGCAAACACAGATGAGCCACTGCACCCACTGAGCACTGGTACGGGCTCTGGGGATCCTCAGCCCTCTTGCTCGGTTGGCAAGTGCTTTACCACTGAGACATTGCATCTCTCCAGCCCAATAAAACAATTTTTAAAGTCATGCCTTTTCAATATTTTGTTCTAATATTATATAAGTTTGAGGGATTAAGACATCATTTACACAAGTTGAAGGTGGCCTTTACTACAGTGGAATTCTTGGGTTCTTTAACAATTCACTTATGTTATGTAAATATATTTTTGTTTTAATCCCAAGAATGGGATATGGGGCTGCTTTAGTTTATTCACAGCTGATTTACTGCTTCCTAGGCTCAAAGAGGTTGTGGTCTTTGCCAGATGGAGATAGTTCAATGAGAGCCCAGAGAGAAAAGGGGCAAGGGCTTCGAGGAGATAAACACAGGAGGAAGAAGGCTGCTTGTTCATCCTGTGTTTGCCATTGCTGAACTGCTAGATAGCCTGATGACTGAGATTGATATTTTCCCAAAAAACCCAATGACCCTAGCCAGCAGGAAGTAGATAAGAGGCCTATATCCCCTTTCCCTTCTAACCTTCTTTTTCTCCTACCTAGGGTTGGGACTATTGGAAGGGAGGTAGAGGCTGAAGATACACAAAACGGAGATAAAATCTGGCGCCAACAGTTTACAAAGGAAATATTTTTACTAAAACAACCAGGGCCTGGAGAAATTGCTCAGTGGTAAAGAGCATTTTGTGCTCTTAAAGAGGACCTCAATTCAATTCCCACTGCCCACATGATGGCTCACAACTACCTGTAACTCCAGTTCCTAGGGATACAATGTCTTCCTCTGACCTCTATGGGCACTGCAGCACGTGGTGCACATACAAGCATGCAGGCAAAATATTCTTAAAAACAAAAACAAACAAGCTACAACAAAACTATCTTCAACAAAGATGTAGCCAGCATCCAACTAAATTGACAGAAAGCCACTGTTTTGAAATGTTGGACTTATAAAGGAAAAGACAAGAAAAACTCTACTTACCATATACATTAGTATGTCTCTAATCATCACCATGGCTGTTTGATGATCATTCCAAGCTTGATTTAGTGTTTGAAGAAAGTTGTTATTCAATGAATTTAGTACATCTTCTCGCACCTATTAACAGAACAGTTCGTTAGTTTATTTATGAACATAAAACAGTCATACATATACATGCATTTCTTCAATAAAGTAACCAAGTAGAATCCTTAGCTATAAATCAAAGAAATGTTATAGGCCAGGCAGAAGTTAATCTATAACCTACACATAGCAGACTACCAAATGTGCTCATGTAATTCAGATTTCTATCTTGAGTTCTAGAATCAAAAGCAACCCTCCTTGGCATTCCAAAATACCCACTGGCTTAACATAATATAAAAATCTCAAGTCCTTACAATGAGCAAGGCTTTGTTCTTGTCCCAAGGAGACCATGCCCATGAAATTTCCTAGTACTTTTTCCCCAGATATGAAACTGAAGGTCACTGAGATGGAATGCTAGGTCATTGATAGCTCTGTGACTCTAGTTACTTCGCCTATGGACAACTGCTTCCTCACATATCAAATAGTATCTCCTCGGAGGATTGACATGGGGACAAATACTAAGGTACTGAGAACAGTGCCTGTAATTCTCGAAAAATAAATGTAAACCTCCAGCAACAACCATGTTTGCCACGGTCCTGTTCAATCAAATTACATGGCTTCACTTCACTTTCTTCTACTCATATTTTACCCCCAGTTTTCCCTTACCTCTTATTCCCCCCCTTTCTCCACCTACACTATTTCAAAAATCTCCATATATACACTATTTCTACCTCTGTATAAATATACTCTAATTCGCTATCTCACTATATACATTTTATTTCTATCTCTTTACTTCTTCACCCTCTGCTTTGTTTTTCTTTGTACTATTCACTGCTACCTGACATTACATATCGTTTTATTGCTTCTTCCACTAAAATCTTAATTTCTCCATGGTGGCAGAATGTTTTTTAGAGTTCTACACTAGTCCTCTACAAATAATAGTGTCTGGTATATAGAAGATGATGATATCAGCTACAAGTCACTTTCAACCAGCTAAGCATTTTCATGAAGTTCCCTCATATCTGAAATGTCTTCTTAATCCAATCCTAATAAAAGACCACTCAACTTTAGAAGTCTTTCCTAATCTAGAAGGTTGCTACCACCTTTTCTAGTTAAGTCTGCTGCTATGCTATCAGCCTAATGCAAAGATTATTTGCCCAGAAAATAGACTTTCTTCTACGCTTATAGCTTCAGAATGAAGACGTAACATAGCTCTATCCCAAGTTTGTATAATTCTTTGAAATTACACAGTTGGACCTTCATGTCTATGTGCCCTACATCCACAGACTCAAGCAATAATTCATCAAAAATATTTGGGAGAAAATCCTGTGTTCTACTGAAAATATACACAGCTCTTTGTCATTCCCCAAACACCACAGCACAAAAGCCTTTTCAGAACATTTGCACTGTATTTGCTACCCATAACTTAGAGATGAGTTCAAGGATAGGGGAGGATATGCTGGACAGCAAGCACATATAGATTTTACATAAGAGAGCTAACTAAACATGAAGACTGGTTGCTGCAGGAGACGTAGAACTAACCAAAGAGGATAAGAGATGAGCACTACACTGCCAACCTCTACAAATATTTAATTCCAACAAGTCTTCCACAGACAACTCAACTCTCATTAACTCCAGCCTAAACAGATTTATAACACCAAACATGTTAAACCTTGTGCAGTCAGCGAGAATCTCAAGTCATGGTGCATTTTTGAAAACACGTCAAAAACACGTCAATTAATGAATTGATAAATACATGTAAATAAAATGCCATTCCATAGTAGATCAATTAAGAGGGTACAAGCAAAGATTAAACAAACAGAATGCCCTCAAAGTACAACAGGCTAAGTTAAAACCGAGAAAATTATGTCTAATTTATATTTTAACATTGGAATAACAGTCTAACATGTGTTTACTTACTTATCTGTTTACTGTATGTGTGCACGCATAGATATGTATATATGGGAGTGTGGATGACACTCTGTTCATGTGGAGGTCACAGAATAATCTATGGGATTGGGTTCTCTATCCACTATGTAAGTTTTGGGGATTGAACTCAGATCAGACTTAACAACAAGTGCTATCCCATTTTTTCTTTTATGCTGGAGAAAGGTAGTTATATGTATAATATGAAAACTACTAACCTATATCATAAACCCATATTTTAGCTTTTGTTACAAGATTGAGCACCTTAAAGTATAGGCCCTAGAATTGCTCCATGAGTACACTGACTTTACCAAAAGAGGAAAAAATGCATGTTAGTTGACAGAGCTATGTTAATCAAGTACTGTCACATAAAATGTACATGATTGTAAAATTGAGTATTAATGAGTATGTGTGTGTACACACACACACACATATATTCTATACAAGTAGCTCAAGCGCTTGTCAGATGCAAAGTAGATAACACTGAATCAATCAATAAGGCAGGCAAGCTGAAACTGCCTTAATTAAGCCTCATATATTTCATCAGACCACTAAGCTTGAGCAGTAATTAAATGAGAACATGACAATGCAGGGCAGGTGTGGTGGTAAATAGCTAGGACCCAAGCACTGGGAGGAGGCACAGACAGAGGATCCCAAGTTCCAAAGACAGCTTTGGGTTACACAGCAACAAGAACTTTATAGACCATCAAAGTCATGTATTGCAAATACCAAAACATCTAGCCAACTATTCTTAAAAAATTTAAAGTGACCTTTCCTAACTATTATAAATCAAGTTAAATGTAAGCTGTAGTAAATCACTCCAGCTTGGAAATTCATTTCTTTCTTTTTCATTTCTTCCTTCCCTTTCTTTTTTTTTTTAATAGACAGGGCTTCTCTGTCTCTAAAGCTCTGGCTTTCTGGAACTAGTTCTGTAGAACCAGGCTGGTCTTGAACCCAGAGATCCACCTGTCTCTGCCTCCCAAGTTCTGGGAAGGCACATGCCACCACTGCTTGGGTAAATATACATTTCAATTCAGGAAATTATTCTTAAATGTACCTAACACATTTGTTGCAGGAATGAAAAACTGACCACTCAAATTAGAAGTTAATGTTTGAAAGATGTTCTGTAAAACGTTCTGATTTATACACTTAAAAACATTTCAACATAGCTAGGAGCGTTGGCACATGCCTGCAATCCTAGCATTCGAGGAGGCAAAGACAGGCAGATCTCTGTGAGTTCAAGGCCAGCCTGGTCTACAAATCGAGTCCAGGACAGCTAAGGCTACACAAAGGGACTCTGTCTCAAAAGACCCAATTCCCCACCACTCCTCAAAAAACAAAAAATCCTCAACAAATATTGTATGTAATGCAATGTTTACAGTGTTTGTCGGTGTGGTGGCTTGATTGAGATGCCTTCCATAATGCTTGGCCATTTGCATACTTGGTTCCTAGTTGGTGGCTGTAAGATTAGGAAGTGTGTCCCTGCTGGAAGGAGTATGTTGCTGGAATTGACTTTGAGGATTCAAAGCCATGTGCTGTTTCTTTTTTCCTTTTTTTTTCCCAAATTTTATTTATTTATTATGTATACAGTGTATATCAGATCACATTATAGATAGTTGTGAGCCACCATGTGGTTTCTGGGAATTGAACTCAGGACCTCTGGAAGAGCCAACAGCGCTCCTAACCACTAAGCCATCACTCCAGCCCCCATGTGCTGTTTCTAATGAGCTCTTTCAAAGCTTCCTGTCTGGGTCTCAGATACGAGCTCTTGGGTATTCCAGCCGTGTGTCTGCTGTCATGTTTACTGCCATGCTGTCCAATCATTATCGATCCTAAACTTCTAGAATTGTAAGCTGTTCTTCTATTCTTATTTATTCAAGATTATAGTATGAGAAAATTCTTTTAACAATTTTCTACATATTTTTCTACCCTTAAGTAATGAAAGTGAACATATTTACCCAAACACACAACAGTAAAAATAAGATGAAGAAAACAATAAAAATTAACACATTTTTAAAGGAAGGTAAGTTGGCAGAGAAGCTAAAATGTACATTAAGTTAATAAGTGACTTGTTTTTAAAATTAACACAAAAACTGAGACTAGCAGAGTAACATGTACCTATGTAATAACACCATTAATATCATCCATTAACATCACCATTACCTTTTTTCTTTCACCAGACCTGTTGTAGAGGCAGTTCTAGAATAAAGGGACTTGTATACACCAAGTATTGAGAGAAAACTTACATTAAATTCATCCAGGTGAAGAGGTGGCATTTGAAGAGCAACACAAGAAGAAACACGGAAGAAGTAACCACGGGTCAGAAGTTAAGAGTAAGATGGGACCAACTGTGATGAGAAGGATAAAATAAGCAGTGGAGAACTAATGGCTGTGTGTGGTACTTGGGTGCAAAAGAATGAGAAAGTCTCACAGAACAGAGATCAGCCAGTCTGCAGAAAATTAAAACCACTTAAAAACTTTTGAACAATAGATTACAATGAAGAGAATGAGAAGACCACCACTGGCTAGAAAGACCTATCTGATAAAAATAATAAAAACAAAAAGCAAAACGAACAAAAACTATTATTTTTCAAAGCATATAAAAAGTTTTTAAAATTTAACAAAGTACTAAATAATTTTTAAAATGGGCAATAAAAGGTACCTAACTAAAGACACTGACAGCAAATAACTATACCAAAAAAAAAAAAAAAAAAAATGCTTGGCACCATTCCACTAGGCACCTGCCAATTAAGACAATGTGGTGGTTCTACATGCCTATCAGGATGGCTAAAATAAAACAGTCAAAGCCACATGTTGACAGATATGTGTAGCAGGAAGCCTCTTATTCACTGTTCACAGAAATGCAAATAAACAGTTTTTATTTCAAACAAACATACTAACAAAAAACCTCTTCCCATTCAATATGAAATTCGACAGACTGGCACATGAACAGTGAAATAGTTCTAAACACTAAAAGAAAATATGGAATCAGGCTGTGAAGAAGAAAAGACTTAAATGTATCATTCAAGCAGTCAATCTGAGCAGGCTACATGCTTTGTGATTATAATTACGTGATATTCTGGGGGAAGGCAAAACTAAGAGATCAGCAAAATACTGCATTGTCAGGGGAAAGGATGAGTAGGCAGAGCACAGATTTTTAGGGTAGTCAAAAACCTTAGCAGAGTACAATGGTTCCATACATGCCCTAAATTATACCTTTAATGCTACAGAATCAGCGCATACTAAAGGTTTATGTAAGCTGTGGGCTCTGGGTGGTAATGAAGCATCAGTATAGGTTAACAAAACAGATGTACCACTCCGTAAGGAATGTTGGTCAAAGGGGAGGCAGTGAAAGCCAGGGGAAATTGATGTATCCTCCATTCAATTTTGCTAGAAATATAAGTTTCTCTGGAAAGCAAAGGATAATTTAACAAATTTTAGGATGACCCCCAAATCCAAAGGCAGACAATAGACAATTACCTAGGCAATTCTGATAAGGTCCAGGTGCAAGAGGTCACTGGTTTAAAGAACTTTTCTGGGTTTTGTACCACTTCAACGTCAACATTTTTATTTTGCTGTAACAGTATTTGCACAATTATGGCTCCTGATATTTAAGCCACTGATTAACACGCTACACTAACCTTTGCTTTAAAGAACAGTACTTGGTTTTATTTGCAAAGCATCATGGGAAAGAGCTTTATTATAATGAAAATGTATCATGTGATAATTTTAAGCAACTGCCCCCATGACTTATAAATATGGCTTAAAAGAGGATGGAGGAAGGGAGAGGGAGGGGGGAGGAGAAACTGGACTCCATTAAAAAATCTTTTAAGTTTTGTTCCACAGATGATGTTAAAATGAGAAAATTAAGGCACGGTGGTGCACGCCTGTAATCCCAGCACTCAGGATGCAGAAGCAGGCAGATGGCTTTTGAGACCATACTGGACTACAACATTAGTCCAGGACAGCCAGGGCTACACAGAAAAACCCTGTCGTGAAGAGAAACAAACAAAACAACAAACAACCTTCCCCCCCCCAAAAAAATCCAAAACCCAACCAACCAAACAGCAGCAGAAGCAACAACAAAAACCAAACCAAACCAAACAAAAAACTTAAATGTAAAAATGTTGAAAGTATTAAATAGCTTCAACATATTAAACTGATACTATAACAATCCAAGTTTGCAAATTATTTCTTTGAATAAAGCTTTTCTTATATTAAAAAAGAGAGACAACTCAACTTTAGCTAGGATTAAAGTTGAATTGTTGAGTCTAAAGGAAAGCTTTATTTTCAGTAATAAAACCTGTTTACCCACAAACTGTGCTCAAGCTATAATATACATGTTCTTAAGTCAATGAACCACATGGCAAAGAGAAGAAATGGGACCTGATAGGACAGCTGACAGAATGTCCAATTCTTTATTCTTAAGTTTCTACATCCAAAAGTTCCTGTAGATGGACAAGAAGGATGATGCAAGGCCACTACTCTAAATCTAAGAAATACTCTGCCATAATATTCCAACCTCTAACACACACAATTTTAACCATTAGTAAAACTCTCACCTTTTAAATTTTAAGGCCCAAAGAATCAATTTTAACCAACTTCCTAGACAAAACAGAAATCATGATCTAAAACTAAATGTTAAGTTTATAATTCTAAAGTTTATCAAAACTGTAACCAAGCCATTTGTTAAAACAATTGTAACAAAGTGGAAACAAAATTGAAGACTTCCTTTAAAAGACTCAAAAGTCCAGACAATATTTAGTCCCGATATAGACAAACTTCTTCTATATTGCTCATTGAAAACATAATTAAACATAAACATAACTGAAATGAGGCAATGAACCATGCAGAATATGTGCTAATTAAGCAAAGAATGTTAAAAGTACAATGGAGGTATAACTGGGCATGTATTGTCCTCCTGAATCTGTGGTATTTAAATCTTCACTGAGAAACCAAAATAACCAAAATCATCATTTTCAGACAACTCTATGCAGGTCTCTGATGGAGTCACTCAACTGTCCTCTTTCTTACATAAAGTATGTCTGTGATTGATCAGATCTGTGTCTTCCTATCATGCCTGACTGAGATGCTATACTAGTAAGATTTTGCTTTATCCAGTTTTTATTGTTTTTGTATCATTTTTTAAAGGGGTTTTCCTAGTATTTTTAAATAACAGTCTGCTTTTAAACTCTAAGACATAACAGTCATTTCATCTGAGGGCTCCAGCGTAATAAATATGACATCCCACATTTACATGACCTATAAAAACAGCATCTGTTTCTAGTTATAAACGTTGAGTCTTATATTAACTATACACGGTCAGGTAGGGTCCCGGTTACCTCACACATTTTCCTCCCAAGAAATGCTTTAAATAAGTTATATATCATATTCATAATTATGACCAGTGTCAGCACATAGTTACTATCTTTCCCTCTAAACCAGAAATGTTAACATGATTACTTTCATACTTTGTAGAGTTAATGTATAACACATTAACATTAATTTGGTGAATAGGTGTTGCCATTATTCATTTACATATTTTAGATTTGTGTATCTCAAACTAAACATCTATCAAGGCTAGAAGAATAAAATTTTACACTGTAAATTTTGTATCTTTTTCATGAATTGACTTTCTCAATGTCATAAACTCATTATTAGCCAGGCTAACCATATTTTAATTAATTTTTATAAACTAAAAATATCATCTCTAAATCTTAAAAAAAAACACTACTATGTTCACTACAATTTACTTTTTCTGATTGATGCATGATTTTCCTAGAATTTTACTAACATTCAGTAATACAGCTTTAAAAACTTCACAAGAAAGTCAGGTGTAGTGCTCCCATCTGTGATCCCAACCTAGTCTACAAAGTGAGTCCAGGACAGCTAAGTCTACACACAGAAACTCTGTCTAGAGCTTCACAAGAACTTAAAGAAAGAAGCAATGAAGCACTGAAATGGGATTGACACTAAGCATTTTACACTGTCAGCTTCAGCTGCGGTCACCTTCTTTTAAAAATTTAAAACTAATGGCTTCCTCCAGGAATACTAAAGACCCAAAGCTCTTTTTAAAAAAGGCTCTTTTACAAGTCCAGCCTAGCTGCCATGCTCATTGCTAAAGATTCTTTGGAAGATCTTTTCTACTCCAGCCACCTACACATTGACTTCTTTTACATGTAGTATTTTCCTATTAGAACTGTTTTGTCTTTGTTTACATGATATATCACTAATAATATTTTAGTGATTGTCCAAAATTGACCTCCTTTTTGTATCTCGTCTTAAATTCCCCAGACAGAATAATTTCTCCATCAATTCTGATTATCTCATTTAAGTTTCTTTTTGGAAGGCAATCAATCATGTCTCATTTTAGGGTGGCTGGAAAGAAACAGGAGAAACTTGGTATCTGTGGGCATATGAACTAAAGCTAAGGAAAATGAGGTCATGAATCTGCAGATACGCTAATGGAAATCTTTCCCCCATTGTACTGACTAGTAAGTAGTCTTAACAGTTGCTATCATTGTATTTTATGTATTAATACAATTAAAATCTCTCTTCTACATTGCTTTTCATTTAGCCTAAGATGAGAGGAAGACTCAAAAAATTAATATAAAAGTTAAGTCTTCTCAACTAACTGGCCTACAAAACAGTTTGAAGATAAAAATAAATAAATAAATCACCAACTTCATTTCTACAACTAGTACCCTCACATAGGTATACTCTAAATCATCTATATACACAGCATTTAATACAGTATTTCTCCTTCCCTCTCCTAAATTATGGGAAAACATTCAAGATATTGAGAAATTAGTTTACACAAACACAATTCTCTACCAAATAGGGCAGATAACAAAAAACAGAAGCAAAGTATTTGTTCTAAGTAATGCAAAGTAAGACTTTGCATTTACAATCAATTCCAAAAAGAAGGTCACCTAAAATTTTAAACTATGGCTCCAATTTTCCAACTTCCCTAGCATTTACAAGTAAGCTCAGAATTACAACCCACATATCAAAGTATGTGAACCTCAATGCACACAAAGGCTGTGAGCTTTTCTTAATTGACTACAACTGCCTAGACCAGGGCCTGGAATATACTAGATCTCCAGTGAGCAGTTTTCTGAATGAAGAAAAACTGAGCAAAATGAACCTTCTCTTCTTCTCCCTTCTTCCCATTCAGTCAAACTCAAATAGCATTCAACAAACAAGATGTTTGGATAAGAAAGCTTTGAACTCCCCCCCAGCCCCAAGTGCTCTATATAGCAGTAAGAAGCTTCTAGAGTTTAACAGTCAACTTGCTTTTTTCTTCAGCTATAGCCAATCCAAAGCTTTCATAGGTTCATTCATAAAATACTACATTACTCAACTAATACTGTTGGATATTAGCCCTAATAATAAGCCAAACTCAAGAAACATATTATGTATTAAAAACAGACAGTAAAAAGTCACATCAAAACTAGTTTATTTTTGGATTTAAAGGAAAAGGTTTTACTCTAAAAATATTTATGGTTTAGCTATGAGTAGAAAGCATCACAAAATGTGATGGATCATGCCTAGCACAGAAGTGTTGCAGGATATTTAATGTCATTGTGAACCCTGAGACTGTGAACTGTAAAAATCAGTTTCTAGCTGTGTAGTGGCTCAGCACTAGGTACAACCCCTTTAATCCAAGAACTTTCTCTAGACAAGAACTAAATAAAGTTAACCCTAGGTCAGGGGACAAGCAAGAAACCAGCTGAAGGGATTAAGTAGTAAGGAGGGACTTTGAGAGAAGGCTATTAAGACAGTGTGGAGAAGGGGCTTTTGGCTTTTCCATCTGAGATGTGAGCTGAGGAAGAAGGTCAGCTAAGTGCTTTCTCTGCCTGAGTTACTAGGCTTTCAACCCAGCATCTAGCTCCTGAGTCTTTATTGGTAAAATGAGCAATTGGGGTTTTATAGTTTATAGAGCCTGCCTGAGGCTAATCTGGGTTATACAGACAGACTCTATCTCAAGACGTAGAAAACAGCCTGAAATGATGACGCATACCTTTAATCCCAGAACTCAGGACGCAGAGGCAAAGGCAAAAGTGGAGCTGAGGCAGGTGATTTCTGCCAGTATAAGGCCAGTCTGTTCTACACATCGAATTTCAAGACAGCCAGAGTTATATAGACAAACTGTTTCAATAAATAAATACATAAATATTAAAAGGGTAAAAATTTAAAAGAAAAAGTCATTAAAACAAACCAAAGAAACCAACAACAGAACCCTAGATTTATCATACAATTCTTATTTAACTAAACAGTTAAGATTTAAAAAGGACATATTCTAACCTCAGTTTCATTTTAGAAATCAATAAAAGTTTAGAAAAAGTCTAATAATTTCTTCAAGATTACTAGCAGAAGAATTAGGCTTATAAGTGCAGTTCTGATTTCTACTTAGTACTTTTCCCACTGCAGATACACCCAAGTTACTTATTAAATAGATGCTCAGCAGAAGGACAACTTCCAAAGAGGTGTCAGTTACATTTAGCATCCCAAATAGAAGCACTTAGGAAGCTGGCTTCATCCTTAATTACCCTATCAATAACTGGCCAGGCAAATGGTCACTATTTCTAAACAGAAAGCAAAGTTACCTTTCAACATTTCTAAATTCCTTACATCCAACCATCAGCAGATCACACCATACATGTGAGATGCCATGTATCCGACAACTTTTTGCACTCTGTAATTCTTATTATACTGCTGTATATTATTACCATCACCGGTATAAATCAACTTATGTATTACTTCTGCCTAGTCTTTACTCTTAAGCCCTCTTAATTCTCCAAACAGTTGTATAAGAAAGATTTTAATAACCTATACAACAGCATGTCACCGTCTTGTTTAGACCATAACTGGCTTTCTACCATGCATATAATTAAGAACCAAGCCATTCTGCCACAGCTTCAAGGTCGGGCATGATGGCTCCTGACTGACTCTTCATCTTATACTGTTCCCATTCACTTACACGTCTCCATTCACAGCAGATTTCAACAGTATCTTTACTCTGGAAACTGGTAAAAGATGTCTTACTGCCTATTTAAAATCAAGTTTCACTGGACTCCCATCCTAAACATTCATCTATATATGGTATACTGCTGCTCTGTGCTTCTGAAAAGCTAAGGAGTATGACAGAGACAGGCTCAGAAAAACAAAAATACATCTGATTTTATACAGAAAAACATGCTGAAGCATTCTCTTCGCCCAGAGTGCTCTTCAACCCTCTCTTCTTTTGAGGGTCGGCTCATCTTAAGTCCCAGGCTAAACATTACCACTTCTTCTAATTAGCCCTAACTCTCATTATTTTTCCTCTATAGTGCTTTTACTGTATTTTTAAAACCAAGCATGCTTACTCCATGAGTAGTGATCAGGTATGCTCTGTTTACTAATATATTCCTAACACTCAACTCAGAGCTTAGCAATTAAGAAATATACAGTATACTGAATTCTGTAACAATAAGCTATAAAGATACTTCTAAGGCACTCACAAACTAGTATGTAAAACTCCTTAAATATAGAAAGTATCAAGAATTTTTTTAGCCATACTTTCTTTTCTTTGAAAGGTGAGAAAACAAATCTGTGGAAAACTGAAGTTTACATGCTTACTAAAATCAGACAGTATTTTTCTTATGGGAAGACACAAAGACCTCATACCCATGTTCTGCTTTGTGTTCTCAAGTATTTCACTAATTGGGGGGGGGGGGTTTCTTGGTTTCCTAACAGGAAATAGCACTTGGATTATTTGAACCTTTTTTCAATTTTGGGAAATTACTTAGACTAATAAATCAGCTACTTTATCCTATGTCTTCTCTACAACATCTCTTCATCTACCTTCATTATCTGTACTGCTCTAGCAAAAAACATATCAAAGTGTTCATTATTTTCATCTCAAAACCGAAGCACTAAAAAGTACATCCATGTAAAAATTCAATTTCCTTTTAAATACTCAATCTGAAAAGATAGCTTTTGGTTAGACAATGGCACTGTCTGTCTGTCTGTCTGTCTGTCTGTCTGTCTGTCTACCTTCCTATTTATCTTACTGATATATTATATAGATAGTTCAGGTAATTATAGGCAGTAAGAAAACGCAATGCAATGGTAGGTGATTCTGGTTTCCATGCAGAATATACTTATGTACACTATTATATCATACTTAACATTGCTGAAAAACTTATCCACTGAAGCAGCTGATATTTCCCATATCCAGAGACAAGCATTCTGAGCTACTGTATACTTGCCTCTTAGTTCTCCTTGGTAGTGGCCTGTTCATATAGTAACACTGTTTGCTGCTATTACCTTTTTTCCCGTAAGAATAAAAATGAATATAAATAGAAAAGACAAAATTGAAAGAAAGCACAGATACTAGCAGGGATTCAAATCTAATTCATCTGAAACAGATGTGCAGAGCAGTATACCTCCTCATTTAAAACAGCTTGTTACATGTGTTGGGGGAAATAAAAACAGCATTTCAGGTGCTAGAGACATATTAGAGATTATGCACAAGAAAATCAGAATTTATTGTGTATACTTTAAGTTTTAGAATAATCAACTTGAATGAGCGTTAAGAACATACTGAGGGTAGGGCCCTCTTGTACATGAATCATAATCTGTCTCTGCCATATGAAGAAATAGAAAGGAAGAAGCTATGCTCAAACCAGGCCAACAGCTCTCCTCAGGAAACCAATCTATGGCTATCTTGCTCTTGGACTATATAGCATCTAGAGCTGTGAAGAACTGTTGTTCAAGTCATCTGGGCTGTAATATTTGTGGTGGCAACCCAATATGAGACAACAGTTATGGGACTACATAAACCTAAACTCTTTTAACACTTTTCATGGCACTATTATTCTTATGACTTTATTATGTACTTAAATCACATTTCAGATTCCAAATATTATTCACTTAAACACTGACCTCACTTCTCATCTCCTTACTTCTTCCATGAGCCAATTTTCACCAACACATGTCTGTAGATTTTTTTCTGAGCCTACGCCCAAGTTACAAAGCATTGTTTAAAATAATAGTAATACTACCAAATTACACCTTCTAACCAACTCCTAGTAAAATCCTTCACCAACTCTTTAGTGTAGTCTCCACAAGGACCACATCAAGTATCTTCTTATATTTTCTTCTCTTCCCCTGCCCACTCTCCCTCTGGAGAAAGGATTTCTCTGTCCTGGACTTGCTTTTTAGACCAGGCTAGCCTTGAACTCACAGAGAGGCACTTGCCTCTGCCTCCCCAGGTGCTGGGATTACAGGCACATGCCAGTGTGTCTGGCAAAGATGATCTATTTATTTTTAAATTTTATGCACATTGGTATTCTTCCTGCTTACATGTGTGAGGGGTGCCAGATCCCCTGGAACCAGAGTTAAAACAGTTATAAGTTGCCATGTGAATGCTGGGAACTGAACCTAGGTCCTTCGGAAAAACAGCCAATGCTCTTAACCCCTGAGCCATCTCTCCAGGCCCTCTTCTCTTGTTTTCAAAAGACATTATTTAATTCTTATATTCAACTAACCTGAAAGCCCACCTACTAGGGGAAGGTCTAACACATAGTAAATACAAAAGAAAGTTATGATCAGTATTATCATCATTATTCCCTGACAAATGTGAACACAACTTTCTTAGATCTCTCCATGATTCTTGATCCCACATACAAAAACTCCAGTATTCCAATCGTCCACTATTCAGTAGCTTTAGGCAAACACTCCACTCTGCTCTTTCCTTTAATGTCTAACCTCTTGAATCTTCCTTATTTACAGCAACTACCTGTAAATTTCCTGCTCAACACTCATCCCCTGACTCTGGTCATTTCACTCTCTGAATATAATGCTTACTGCTCGGGACACACTACCAAATACAAATATCCACATCTAGTTCTGAGTTTGCAAGTGTATCTACAAATATGTACTTGTATTTAAGATCTTATGACTCACAGGTAAAATGACTTCTAAGGTATTTTCCAATGATTAAAAACTGTCAAAAGCAAACAGAAAACAAAACTAAAATAAAACTAACCGCCCCTCTTTACTTGCTACAAATTATTCTCTATTCTGTTTCACTGTACTCCTACTGGGTGTACCACAATTTTCCTAGCAAACTAATTTTGCCTGTCTTATTTCCATTCACTCATTTCTAGTATTTTTATTCAGGTCTTTCAAGGCTTTCTTCAGGTTCTAATAAAGACTCTCCCAATTCTACATCTAATATCTCTTTCTTGTATTAGTAATCTCCAAATACTGTTATACTGTCACCAACTTGTACCTCTTAAATCCTTCCACTTTTTAATTCAATTCCTTAGAGATGCATTCAGATTTCCTTAATTTTTTCCCATGTTCTTTGCCATATAATAATAAATAATCCTATAATTATCACACTTTCCAACATCCCCGTTTCCCCTAAGAGTTGTTCTCTTAAAAACTATATACTATTTACTATACTCGAGTGCCTCCCACAGTGTTCAGATACATCTCCTAATCTTTTCTTTAAAATTTTGGTTACTAAATTCTTCCTTTCTCATGAAATCTTAAAGCTCAGGGTAATTTTTCCCACACATAATCCGTAAACTACTATCACCTACATTTGCCACTTAATGCACAGGGTTTCACATTATTACTAAAAGTGTATCATCTCTCACATGACAGTAAAAACAACCCCAGGAAGGGATAGTATACTCTATTTCTGTGCATCTGTTGCATTTTTCATTAATTGGAAAGCAAGCAAGTAGGGGTAGTTAACAAAAAGTTGACTGCACAATGAACATAATTTTCTTAATGTCATGAAATACTAAACTACCTAGCTCATGTAATCTCTCCACTCCACCTTCCAGAGAAAGACATTCCAGAAGACAGACAGGAACAGAAAGCTGCTATTTTGCAGCCCTACAGTGATGACTCATCAAAGAACCATCAATGAATGCTGAAACCACCACATGGAAGTTTCTACAGGAATAGGACATTCATACAGTATCAAAATATCACTGAACAGATTACTTAGGAATTACAAAGGGAAAAATGGTACCTTTACAGTGAAGAAATCTGGCGGACACCAAGTGATCAAAGTTAACATCACCAATAATGGAATAAACTGACAGCATGTGCCTCCTGATGTGATGCACTGAGGACACAACATCACTTATGTATTATTCCTGCCAAAAATGCACAACCTGAAACTAGTCATGAGGAAACAATCAGACAAACCAAAAACTGAGGGACAATCTATAAATCAACTGACCTACAGCCTTCAAAAATGCCAATGCGCAGACAGACGAAGTCTGAGGAACTTAGTATGTGATCCTGGATTGGATCATAGATCAGAAAAAAAATTACACCAGAGACATCACTGCTATAAAGAACAACCAGTGAAGCTGAATGTAATGGTAGCATGGGACTACACTATCATTATTAAAGTGTCTAGTTTTCTTCGTACCACTTTGTATATATAAGAGAACTTCCATATTCATAAGAGAAATGAAACCAAATAATTTAAGGTAAATGAAATGTAAACCTTCTTCTCTAATAGTTCAATAACAATTACAATAAATAAAAATTAGTGATACAATGATTTGCAAAAAAAAAGGTAGCAAAATATATAGGTTAAAAATATAAGATCATTTTACTATTCATAAAACATTTCTGACTTTTCCCCAAAAAATATTCAAGAAATGAATATTACCTAAAAAGTATCAATGAATGTATGATATGTCATATTATATTTGGCAATCATTTTGACAAGCAAGACATTATAGTAAGGATATTTCATAAATGAAATTCTTTAAAGATTTCATATTTGCCACAAAACTTAACTAAACTGAGTAGTCTATTTTAACTAGTAAAAAATCTTAAGAGAATACTTTAAAATAATAATATAGTTTTCAAATACACAGAAGAGAAAGCTTAAAAGGCTGGTTAAAGAAAAATATGTATCTATAATTAGCATTTAATAAATAAGCATTTATAAGTCACTTAAATGTTTGCTTCATTAATTATGAAGCAATTCATCACAGACCACAAACTTCATCTCAACTATCATAAATTGTGATTTAGCCAATTATAGGTTTTCAGTAAGGTTTTACACTACAGTGACATGTTAAATAGAGGCTTCCTGTAGCCTTGAATAGAATGTTCTGGTAAAAATACAACAATGTAAGATTTCTCCATAGTTAAAATTGTATTAGCAACAGTCCTTTAAATTGGATACCTTATTTATGAGATGTTCAGTAACAACTTCTCTTAGTCCAGTGTAGAGCTTTTCTCCATGTTTATGCAAAACCATTGTATATGCATTTCTATAGAGCTCCTCAAAACTAAGACCACTGTTATTCTTACGCTGGATTTCTTGAATTGCATTTTTCAGAAGGTCCCAAATGCTGTTTACATATTTTTCATCCATGGTCATCTGCAATATCCAAGAGAGAGAAGGGAAAAAAGGTTGAAAATATTTCTACATTTGTTCATATCATAAAAATTTGACTATGACTACAAACGTGCATCATTTATAGGGATATTGACTGTTTTATTTTAGCAAAATCAGGGATACATCAGAAGTTGCTTGAGCAAACAGAAACATTCTTATTCAATCCTTTAAAACCTCCTCCTCTATAAGCATACTAAAACTCTCTAAACTCACAATGATTTATGTATCTACAAGTCATGTAACCCTTCTATCAAGGTACTTGAGAAATAAAAACTGTGAGACACTGTCCTAACCAACCATATCCACCAACATTTTTGGCTATATGCCAATATTATCTGTTAAATCTTACACTCCAAGTACAGTACAGTACAGGAATCAGAAAAACACAGGATGTCAGGCCCCATACCCCAGGTCTACAGAAAAAAAGCCTGCAATTCTAGATAAAATGTAAGCAGAATAAAGTCTTTCATGCCAAGTCACCTACTGAAGAATATCTTTTTTGATAATCACCTTTGTCACCATCAGTGATTTTCCCTCTCTATGAAATCATTCCTATTTACATCCAAAATTAATACCTTTCCATCTTAAAAACAAGTCTTCACAATCCTTTTATTACAATTTCTTTCCATTTACAGTGAAATAATTAAAGTGCAGGTGATTGAAATAGTTACATTGACTGTCTTCAAGTTTCACTTTGCCATTTTATCTTTTATCCACCTATTTCACTGGAACTAATTCCTAAAAAGTCGCAAGTAACTTCTACATTCATAAATCTAATGGTCAAAGCTCCAATTCAGCAGTATTTTGAAAGCTTACTAAATCTATTGTTTACAACAAAAACTTCACTTGCTTTCTAAGTGCTATATAGCCATCTATTTTTCTTCCCATTTCACTGGTTCATATTTGTCAGTCTGCTTCTGGCTCTAAATCACCATCTCTAATCCTAAATTCACATTTTAGAGACCTCATGTATTTCTATAACTTTAAGCTACTCCCCAATGTTCTATGTCCCATCTGGCCCTGCCTTTTGCACACTAATGATATTCCTAGCTGCCTACTCAATTTCCCCACCTGAATGCCTAAGCATCTCACACTTCTCGTTCTCATCTTTTCCCCACTTTCCACTTGTCCTGCAGTCTTTTCCAGCTGAACAAATGTCTACTTCTTCCTTCCAGGTGCTAAGGACAAACATCTTATAATCATCCTTAGCTATTCCCTCACATCAATTCCAACCCAAAACACAAATCTTGTTCTCCACCTTCAAAACACAAGCAGAGGACACCCCCTTCACATTAGTTCTATTAATGCAGTCATGGTAAAACCATCATCTCTCAAATAGTTCTAACAGCTACATCACAATTCTTGGCCTGCCTCCAGAAAGTGAGCTCCTGAAAACATAAATCAAATCATGTCATTATCTATTCACAACCCTCAGATGACTTTTTCTTTTCCCTGGAGTTACAGTCAAATGCTTGCAAAGTTCTTCTACAGAGATCTGTCTGATCTTACTCAACTTCATCTTCTCCCTTTGTCCACACCCACTTCCCAATGTGGAATTCTTTGGAATACATAATAAATAAACTCATTTTAGGTTTTGTGCTTCCTACCTTTTCTGTCTGGAATGTTTCTCCCTCAGACATATCTGAATCTCTCAAATCTGTCAACTGACAAAGAAATGCTAAGTGGCCATCCTATTGACAATAGCAGGCTCCACTCACTACGGACCCCCAAATCTACCCCTATTATTTTTCTTTTTCTGGTGTCTCTAAGTTAAATGTTAGCTTCACGAAGGTAGAAAAAAAAGTAAATAGCCACCTAAGTAATACTTGGTACAGAGTAGGTATTTGTAGCTGCTGACTGAGTGATCTTTCTGCTAATACTTGAGCAAGGAGGTCCTTGCTCAATGGTCAACACCATTCTGGCATAACTGGGTAAGAGTTACTGAGTTAGTGGAATTCAGTCCAAGTCATGTTTATGCAAAAAAGTGTGAGAAAGTATGTATAGAAAACAATTATTTTGCTTACCCTAGCTGTAAAATAGCAGCTCAACTGAATCAAAGGATCCTTAAACAGTTAACTGAAGCTCAGTATAACAATTCTAGCCTGTTAGAGTAAACTACAAAATGAGATGCACTAATACAGTGCCTTCCTTCCATCCACCAAATCCCTCTCACATCTGAGAGCTACTAGACACTTAAAGGGAATCTACCTCTATACCTACATTACTTTTTAAATCAGATATCCTGCCTGACAAAATAGCATGTCTGTAAAATGTAAAGGTGTGGCACATACACAAAAAGATACAAATAAAAAAAGATACAGAAGATGATGGCTTCAAATACTTTATTCATATATAATTAGGTTTTAGTCTATTGCTGTCTGTCAACACTGTAATAACACAGAGATCTCATGACATTAAATAGTAAGCATACAAAAAAAGAAAAATATTTAACTTATTAACTCTAAAAATAGCTATATCACAAAATGTCTGTCAAAAGATCTTTTCAGGCTCTTTACTATCCAACATAAGCTAGACCAAGCACAAAGGCATCACTACATAGCACAAAGTACTAAAATGATTTCTAATATCACCTAAGCACTCTCACACTATTACGACAAACTATTTTTAAAATTTATATATTTAAGAGTTGTTTTACAAGCCAGTATCATAAGTAGAATTTTCTATGCCCATGCGTTATAAATAAAGTAGTGACTGGGGGCAGAGGACAAACATGTTACTTTTATTGATTAAGAAAAATTTAACAATCAAATAAAAATAAACACAAAGAAATTACAAAGTTTACCCCAAATCACCAAGTACTACAAAATCCAAAGCACTGGATTCACCTTACATTTCATATGGTAGAGTAAATCAGACTGTGAGTCACTCACTGACTGACTATATCAACACATACTATCCACACATACGGTTCAGATTCTAGATTGGTTGCAAAAAAGTCTGAAGTTTCCCAAAACTGCATGTAATATTTTGCAGAACCTCTTCCACCCCTTCCTAGCCTGTGTTTTATTTTCTACCCTCTCTTTTCTTAATCTGACTCTTTACATGATCTGAACCCAGGCAGGTACTACACTCTTCTGATTTTTCCTCCCGGCCACAACAAAATTCAACATTTGTCTACACCTCTTCCCTAACACTTAGGGTCTACCAACCTCTAAAATCAACTATTATTTTGTTCCACTTCTTCCACCTGACCACAGGAATCCTAAAGGACTTGTGTTTCTCCAGTGTCACTTCAGTGGTAATAAACCAATGACTGTCATTTTACCTTTTGCATTTTGAAAATGTGAACCAGTACTAGGCAGAAGGATAGCAGAAAAAATTAAATGGTTTTTCTGCAGCAATCAATCAAATTTTTAAAATATTCAAGTGTCTTTTTCAAACTGAAATAAAGAATAGTAAGGGACAAAACAATGGGTTCTAAAATCTCTTGTCAGGAACTATCTTCATACTTACTCATTTATCTTACCCACTAGAAAAGACTCCAGAAATCTGCTTACTCACTGCTTTCACTATTAAGTGTTAGTTGGGATGAACTAATGGACTGACTGAGCCATCTGGGAAAGGATCAACAAGCTATACCTTTCTTTCCCTAAGCAAAGAGGTCTAGGAACAAAACAAATACAACAGGCTATCAATATACATTCCTCCATGATTTATTCCTGGCATTAAGCACATCAATACTGACAAAATATTTTTTACCAATAAGCTTTGATCTCTCACTCAATACTCACTTCAACTTTAATCATAGGAATTCAGGCTAAACTTTACATAGGATGAGGGGGAAAAAAATCCCAAGGTTCTATTCTATACACATTTAAAAAAACCAAAAATCAAAACTGTAACTATCTAAATTATTCTAGCAGAACTTTAGCAGTCTCACTGCAAACACTTATATGCTTAAATTTGTTGTAACTACATGTAAGTCAGGAGTTTTGAGAACCAAGGTGGTTTTTTTTGGGGGGGGGGGTACATGTATCACACACATACACACACTTTAATTTAATGTCCTCTATGCAATTATAAATACATTCAGTGTCTTGCCTCAAGGAGGTCAAGCTATAAAAAATTATCTCAACAAGAAAAAAAATCACAATCTTTAAAGAAAAGATACATAATTATTTTTAGTTTATAATTCCCTCATTAGGCAGTATCAATAAAACTAACTACTGTCTTTTAAAAAGCTGTAACTGTTCATCTGCACTATTTCAAATGGCATAACCTCCAAAGACCTGAGTTTGAAAGGATGTCTATTACATATCTTGAAGGTGCTGCGGTTATTAAAAGCTTGGGTAGAACTACATCATTAAACAAGTTAAAATTAAGATGAAAAGAACTGTATTCTTTGCATTCACTATGTATAGAGAACAACATTTTAATGTTTTGTGAATAATCTTCTACCAGATTTTGGAATAAGGTGGGTGGGCAAAAAGGGTGAAAGTTTGAAATTCCAAGCAATTCATAATTGACACAACTAAGATAGATAGATAGATAGACAGATAGATAGATAGACAGACAGACAGACAGACAGACAGACAGACAGACAGACCGACCGACCGACCGACCGAGGCAGGCAAGCAGGCAGGCAGGCAGGCAGAAAGACAGACATCACAGAAAAATGTTTGAGTTTAATCGTAACCTTCACTCTCAATGAGACTTCCTTGGTATATTTTTCTGAGGAATCTATACTGTTACCAGCTCCAACAGACATACTGATTACTAATGCAGCTCTCGGATTTTAAACACCTCAGACTAATAAGGCAGTCTCTTTTCCACTGTTATCGTATGTCCTATGACATACATGCATATATGCACATGGCATAAGTAGGTGACATTAGCTAATATTTATAAAGGATGCTACTTGATGACAGGATCCAATGACATGGTATCAGCAATAACCACTTTACACCCCTCCCAAGCCCCCCTCCCCGCACTGACCACTTAAATAATGTTAACAATCAAAAACAGAGCCAAAGATCCAAGTTCTGAGGCAAACTACAGAGTAAAGGCACTGAATAAATAAGTTATTAAATTTACAAACTCTGCTTTCATTTATCTGTTTTTGGTGAAGAAATGGGAGAAAGTGTACAGAATAACAATTGAGAACATTGATGAAAGCACCCAGAACATAGCATTTGCTTAATAAATGTAAATTTGATTCTTCCTTTACTGAACAAGAGAGTGTTGCTTAGTGACTTTGAGTATAAAATGACTGACATTGGCTTAAATACTTTATTCTTTTAAGCGGAGTCCATTTAGAAATAAAAATGTGCTGGCATGCAAAAACTAAAACAACAAAAACACCTTAATAACTATGACATGAGGAAGAAAAAAGACTGAAAGGGGAAAAAAGTATTATCAATAAAGCACAGCAGCATGAAACAATTCCACCAAAGCACAAAATAAGATTATTTATACCCAACTTGCCTCTAATATCTTACAGGACGGCTACATCTGTAATAAAAAATGTCAAATCCACAGGAGGTTCAATTATGCCCAGTATTTCAATCTTCAACACAAGAGGATGCTCAGGTATCATTACATTGGACATGTTGAAAATTTGGAACTTACTTTTCAAAAACAGAAGATTAAGTTTCCATATTAGTCTACTGAAGCCCATTTGGTTAACAGATCTGACTTACAAATATTAATAATTTATTTCAATTATATCCTGAACAATTTTTATATATGAGAAACATTTCACAATCCAGTATGTCCATAGTAAGAGCCAAGTATATTCATGCTTAGAATCTGTTGAAAAATGGTTCCAAGAACCCTGGGGATACCAAAATTTGAGAAAGTACATTATCTTCCCAGGTACTTTTACGTCATTTCTGTATTATTTATAATATCAATGCAATATAAATGTTATACAAATAGCTGCTGCTATTCGTAGTTTAGGGACTACAAGTAAACTAAGTAGAGATGTACGAGGTCTTAGGTGACTAGACTCTCTTCCTCCTGAAGCACAGAGCTGGCCAGTATCTTACCAGTGGTGCTGTTTTCATTGTTGATGCAAAAAAGACAGAATCTCAAAGTAGTTTTTAGAGAAAAATGCATTGAATGCATGACTAAAATCTATTATTTCCATAATCTAAAATTAGTTGTTTTAATAACAGTGACATTATCGTTTTTTCCTTTAGCTGAAATCACTTTTTAAAAAACAAATAAAACCATTGAGATGTAACAAGAATAAATTAATAAAGGAGAAAAAGAATTAAAAAAAAAAACAAATAAAACAGCTTTTCCAAATAAAACCTCTAACTATAAGATATTACCGAATTGTAGCTACATTGGAGAGTCAATTATACATAAGCCAAAGGGAGAGAGGAAATACAAATATGGTGGTGTAATGCTTGGTCTTTGAATGCACTAATTGTAATAAGTTATGACAGTTAAAGACCCCACACATACATTTATTACAAAGATACACTGTGGAATCTTCTTAACCTTACCTAAAATGGTCAGTTCACAAACAAAGCATGCCAGAACTTAGCTAACTTCCACACTGTTTCATGAGAACTGAGCCATCATCAGTGGAATACAGCATCTCATTTTTAAGAAAAACTGAATTCTGAAATGTTAAATAATGTCTGCTGTGTAAGACAAAATGTTTCAGGAATTCCAAAGCACATAGGCATTACTTCCCAGATTTATATATAAAGCAACCCCCTTTCACTGTAATTTTTTAAAGAGCTAGAATGTGCCTAAGGTAAACGCTAAGTAAAAATCTCTCTCTTTATTTTACAAAATAGAAAACAGACTAGGTAGCTTAAAGACCACAAAACTATTAAGAGCAATGAACGAACCCCAGGTATCCTCCGACTGTACCATAATGAGATTTTTTCAATTAAGAAGTCCAGTGTTAACAATGAATTACTATGGCTACACATTTATTTTAGTCTGGTCCACAGAAACAAGTTTTGAACTAAAAACCAGGTGTTAGTAGTTGTTCAAGTAAGGTGCAAGTTCCTGGGTGAAATCACCTTATCTAGTCCTCAATGAAATTTCTCATCTGTAAAATTGATAACCAATGTTCCCTAAAGTCCTTGTTATGGCTTGCGTATCTGTGTCTGCGCCAAAGCTTTTAATTACCAATACTAAGAACCCAGGCTTAGAGGATGTAGGTTATAGGGGTGGTTCCCTCATGAGTAGAATTAGGTAACCTTCCCAAAAGGCTTAATGAAGAGAGGTAACCCACCTTGGCCCTCTGCTTCTGCCAAAAGAGGAAACAGTATTCCTCTCCTCTGGAGTATGTGGCATCAAAGTGTCATCTTGGGAACAATGAACAGCCTGCAACATCTGAACTTAAGAAAACCATGATCATGGACTTTCCAGCATCCAGAAGTATGAAAAAATAAATATATGTTCTTTATAAGTTGTCCAGTCTATGGTATGTTGTTTTAGTTACTGAGACAATTCTACCTAGATTCTTAAAATTAGGAGCTGGGGAGACGGCTCAGTCCAGAAAATGCATGAGGCCATGAGTCTGGATCCCCAGCAACCATGTAAAAGGCTGTGCATGGTGGTGCATACCTATAACCCCAGTGCTAGGAAGACAAAGATAGAGGTATGATTGGGCTGTAGGCAATCCCGTGGAGGATTTTATTAATTAGTGACTGATGGAGGAGGCCTGGGTTTGGGGTTCTGTAAGAAAGCAGGATGAATAAGCCATGAGGAACAACCTTTCCATGGCTTCTACATCAGCTCCGGCTTCCAGGTTCCTGCTCTGCTGTTTGAGCTTTTGTCCTGACTTCCGTTGATTATAACAGTGACATGAAAGTGTAAACCAAATAAACCCTTTCCTCCACAAATTGCTCTGGTGATGGTGTTTCATCACAGCAATAGTAACTCTAACCAAGACAGCCTGTCTCAGAAATAGTAAGTGGAAAAAAGACTGAAGCCAACTTGGACCTCAGGACTGCAGAAGAAAGCACACAAACATGCACTTGTTTGCTTGAACCCACAAACACAAGTGAGTGGGGTGGGGGAAGAGAAGGAGAAGGAGAATACAGTTAAATTTGACTAATTTAATTCATTTAAAAACTACACTTCATGCTTCACTTACATATACCAAGGGAAATATTGACTGACTCCAATCCTTGTGCTTTATTCTCATTTTGCTGTTTATTACAACTTAAGTATACGCTAAATCTTTTTTAGAAGTACTTAGACATATTAACTTCAAGGAATCCAGTTTTCCTAAGTATATACTTCAGATACACTGTACTGTGCCATATATACTGTATAAGCTCCAGGCCTCCTGAATCTGTCACCAGCCAGTAAATTCAACAACCTTAGAATTAGTTTTCCAACATATTTCTAATAAAAAAAAGTACATTATTCCAGAATCTAAAAAAAAAAAAATAACGTAAGTATGTAATCTAGTATACACAGCATTCATAGGATCAACCTGTACTCCATGGGCTGCATGCACACATGCTAGGGTACCTATGAACGTGACTCAACACTTCTACAAATCACAATACCACTGTTTTTTTGAGTCAAACACTTGGATATGAATCCTGGCTCGACTCTTTCCTATGTGTGCATGTAATACTACATATATTTTAGTTGGTCTCTCAGAACTCCAACTAGATTTAAAACAGGAGTAAAATATCTCAACTAAAATTTGTTTTCAGGATTTGGGATCAGTCAAAAAATTTTTAAAATATCCAGAATAAAACAGGTGTTCAACATTTAGCTGTTTACTAATCTTATGAAGTGACTCATCTTTATTGGAGATGGAAAAGTAACTGAACATAAAGAGGAAAACAGTGTTTATTATTACTTGGAGAGAATGTATCAGTATCAGAGGCTAAAGGTTCACTAAAAGTTAATCTTGTGTTTTCCAAAGAAGGTCCATTCTCCCTTTGAAGTTTTTGTTTACTTGCTCAGCCATAGCATTTCCCAGTTAAAGAGCAAGATAGGTCCAAGTCTTAAATGTAGCAAGTCAAATCAACAAGTTTTACTTAATTACTTCAGTTTTGGTTGGCTTTAGAAACATAAGCTATGCAGTAGTTTAGACTATAGGGCTAGTTCTCAATTTCCTATTATTACCCAGTTAGGCAATTAGGGCGCTGTCAAGTAAGCTGGTAATTAGTGATATTAAGGCAACGGTTAACCTTTTTAAGTGAAATCTATTACAGAATCCTGTATCAATGGCAATATGGAACCAGCTCTAAAAGACCAGAGGACAATTCTGAAAATGCCCCTTCTATCTCAAACCCCTCTAGTTCCCTGCAATCTGTGTCTGAATGTGACTACCCTACAGAAAAGACTTAAGCATTTTAAAATGAAAATTTTAGCTTTAGCAATTCTTTTAAATCTCCCAGTTACACCACTATTAGAAGCTAACTTTTATACTATACTATCTCATTAACTAATAATTTTCTGTGAAAAAACTGTCCTTAGCTGTGCCATATTAAATATGAAGAAATGACTAAAGAATATTGATTGTATTACTTCATTTACTGAATAGTGTCTACTCTGTGTTGTGTACTATTATAACTAGACTGATGAAAATCACTACAAAAAGACTTGATGGTTCCTCTAAAAGCTCCTAAATAAAGAGATATAGACCATTCTACCAAGAGTCTTGGTTACGATAACAAGATGAAATTGGTAATGAAGAATAAAAAAATGATGTTTCTCTCAGGCCATGGTGACACACGCCTTTAATCCCAGCCCTTGAGAGGCAGAGGCAGGCGGATCTCTGTGTTCAAGGCCAGCCTGGTCTGCAAAGGGAGCCCAGGACAGCTGGGGCTGTTACATAGAGAAATTCTGTCTTAAGAAACAAAAAAACCAAACAACAACAATTTCTTCTCAGTCATGTTCAAGAACATAAATTCAGAGATTGCTGAAGAACTTTCATCTCCTGACACAGGTTTTTCTAGTGTGTTTGTGGAGAAACAACTGTTAGATTTCTTGAGGGGAGGTAAAAGAATTCTTAATAGACCAAACACCAATGCACATAGACCAAAAATAAATAAATTATTTAAACCTGTTTTGAATACTGAGCAGGAAAGGTGAGGAGCTTACCAGCATGGTACACACACATGCTTCAAGTCACCGAATGTCTAGCTAAATTAGCGTCCACTATCTTTTAATTTTCTTTAGTATACCACAGCCTAGAAAACTTGAGCAATGAAAGCAAATAGGTGGCATCATCCAAGATGGTTTACTAATACTTCAGGAGTACATAAGCATTTTAAATTAAACAAATAAATATTCTGATGTGTAATGGATAAAAGACTTGAACTAGAGATAATTTATGTCTATGAAAGAGTCTCAAAAGCTGAGTGTGCATGAGTAAAAAGTTGGTCAGAAAGGAAAATAGTTCTTAAAAGTCTGAGACAAAAAAGATGATGGCTGTAGCAGTAAACAGCATTCTAGACCCAAGAGTGTGAGAAAAATAGGAACTTGAATTTAAGATAAGCCTATATCCTCAGAGCTAAGCCATGTTTCAGAAGGTGAGAAAACAAGAAAATCATGAGGAGAGAGCATAGTCTGTTAACATACAACGAAAGCAGTGGATCAGACTGCACAGTGAAGCGGGCTGAGGGAGAGGACATTCAAGTGTGTCCCAGCACAGTTGCTCTGGTGTAGTGTGGAGTTCAGCTAAGATACAGAAAATACCTGGTTCAAGATTACACCTCCAAACGATGAATCTAACCTAATGCTGAACATGGTAACCCATCATACTATTTACTTTCAAGTAATTTCTGTTCTAGACACTAAGGAGATTACCCTTCTAAGAAAAGTAACCCAAGACCATCAATGATCTACTACTTCAGTTATAGACTCAAAACATTTCAAGCCACCATTTGCCCTAAAATAATCAATTCCTACTGTTTTTCACTTAATCAATCATGCATACTGAGTGCTAAATACTCTAGTTCAAAAGGCTGTCTGGTATAAGCACTGGGCAAAACCCACAATCTAAATGAGGAATGATACCAAAAAAAGGGAGGAGATGGGAAATAATAATTAAAACAAACAACAAAAAGTAGTCATGTAAATATTTGATATGCGACTCCTATTCCCCCAAAGGATCAGGGCCCACAAGTTAACAACGTCAATGCTTTAGATGAATATTTTAATGTATTGTTAGGGTGTATACACATGGCAAATGAGTGTTTATATATTTGTGTGAGAATGACTGGAAAGTCTCTCTTGAAGCCATACCCCAAGAACAAGTGCCATTCCTGGACAGAACCCCAGAGGTACCAACCTTATATTTTTTAGACCGCTCTATTGGGTGGCTCAAAAATTGGTCCTGCAGGCTTTCAAAAACGCTAAGCTAGAACTTGAATAAAATAGGGAGGAAGGTTACATCACTAATTTCAATATACCCAAAACAAATCACAGTATTAATACATTTTGGCAAAATCATGACTCTGACATAATTATAGTTAACAGTGTGCTAGGTGTATTCTGAGTTTTTTACTTTATCTCACAACAAGCTGGCAAAGCATATCCTTTTAATATTCTCATTTTCTAGAGAAAATTGAAGCTAATTTAGGAGGCAGTGAAATTACAAAGAAGTGGACCTGCTGTTCAAACTCTGGCCGTAAAGAGCCCACACTTTATAACTGCTATTTTCTCGGTCTATTTTTTAGCCACATACCTAACACATATGAATACTGAAAAGCTAAAAGTTCCCCAGGATCTACCCAGTTATCCTTACTAATAGTGGAAAACAAAAGACAAAAACAAAACCATTTAAGTGTCTGACCAAGACTCAAAGTCAAACAACCTTAAGGTATATACTTCCTAGTCACATTCCCCCAGAACCAATTATAAATACCGTGGTTCTGATGTTTACAGACAAACCTCAAGCAAATTAAATTCCCAAGCCCCCATCTACGAAACAGGTAACACTAAGGTAGTATAGACCCGTGGTTCCCAGCCTTCCTAATGTTGCTATCCTTTTAAACAGTTCCTCTTGTTGTGGTGACCCCCAACTATAAAATTATTTTAATTACTCCTTTGTAACTGTACTTTTGCTGTTACAAATCTTAATGTAAACATCCAATTTGCAGAGGGTCTTAGGTGACCGCCCCCCAAGGCACTGTGACCACCACAGACAGGTTGAGAACCATTGGTAGAGAGCTTCAAGATTAAGTTTAGACTGCCCAGTACATGGAAAGCATTCAACAAGTTTCAGCTATATTTCTATATTGTTGGACAACCATTATATAAGATATTTAAACTCTATTTAGCTCAGTAAATCTAGAATCATACAAGTACTATGCAGAGTCCAAGCTACATTCTGTACAACAGAGAAAACAGACTTCCTAGAAGAAATCAAAATACCTTACAGGAGGCAAATGATTAAGCTAATGTGGGAAATTATAAGGTATCAGTGACTAAAAATATTTTCAAAAAATCTAACTATATGTACTGTAGAAGCCATCATTAAAAAGGAATACAGGAGTCTGGACCCTCAGTGGTTAAGGGCACTTGTGAAAGACCCAGGATTCGATTCCCAGCACCCATTTCCTCGGGCAACAAGCACACATAATTTTTTTAAAAGTGCACATGCAAGCAAAACACATATACATGAAATAATAAAATAATAATAAAAGTAAACTCTTTTTTTTTTTTAAAGGAAAAGGACTACAGGGTTGTAGATGTAAGAGTCCAGTGTTAACAGTGCCTGCCTACCATATGTGTGGCTCTGGGATCAAACTCCCTAATACCACAAAAAGAAACCAAACCACAAAAAGGCAATTTACAAAATAAAACTCAACTAAACTATATAAACACACCATGATATGAAACATTAAAAAGAAATATCAAAATGTTAATATTTTTTATTTCTAAGTGGTAGTATTATTGAAGTTGTAAGCTTGGATATTTATCATGTTTTCTATCACTAGCATATATCACTTTCATGATTAGAAAATCTACTAAATTGTCAAAGCATAATACATCTAGTATTACAAATCATATTTTATCTCTGATTCTTAGTAATAATACTTTGGAGCTTATTTTGTAACAGGCAAACAATAACTTATTACTTTATTAACTTATTTTAATACCAAAGATGTTTCTGAGAATCCTGAGAGTAACAAAAAATACATTGTTCCCCATATTTATAATACAAAGAAAAGTGACATTATTTCTAGTCATAATTCTATACTCTTCCTGAACTGGGCACAATAACTCTGTCCACTACTACCACTACGCTACATTTAATGAATGGATGATCTTCAAACAAATGACTATTGTATATGAATGATTGAACTTCATAATTAATGTACTATACGTGGAAGGCCAAATTTCCACATTATAGCATATACTGTGCAAATAGGCTTTAAAATTCATGTGGATGGACAGTGGCTCAGTGAAGAAAAATGCTTGCATAAGGATCTGCAGACCCAAGTGCAAAGCTGAGCAAACTTGTGTGAATGAATACCTGTAACCTCAGCTCTATGGAAGGGTGGAGACAGGAGGATCCCTGGGACTTGCTGGCTGCCAGCCCATCTTCAAGTTCAGTGAGAGAACACATCACAAGGGAATATGGTAGGGACAGATAAGAACATCCAAAGTCCTCTGCCTCCTCAAACATACCAAAACAAAACAAAAACAAAAAACAGAACAAAACCAAAAAAGCCACACACGCCTACACCACACACATATTCCACAAGTAAATACAATTTTCCAGAGACTTCTGAACTGCTATACCTAAAACAGCACTGTAACCTAGAACAGGAGAGCTGACTAAACCAAATGTGCACTGCTCTTGCAGAAGATCCCAGTTTGGTTCCCAATAACCAAGTCATCAGTTCTCAACTTCCCATAACTCCAACTCCAGGGGATCCAATACCCTCTTCCTGCCTCCATGGGCACCTGCACTTATGGGCACAAGCATACACATAAAATTAAAAAACAAAGAAGCTGGAGAGATGGCTCAATGGTAAAGTGCACTTGCTACTACTGCAGATGACTCAGGGTTCAGTTCCCAGAAGCCATGTGGTGGCTAGCAACTGTCTCCAACTCCAGTGTCATTGGATATGACCCTCTCTACTGACCTCCAAGGCCAACAGGTACACGCATGCACGCACACACAATGCAAACATACAAGCAGGCCAAACATTCATATGCACACAATTATTTTTTAAAGATGAAAATTAATATATTATGCTTTTTATTTTCTCCGCAAATCTAAAACAAGGAGGCACTACTTGCTAACTATAAACACTGTTGCAAAACTATTAAGTAGGAAGTGCAAGACTAAGTTAAGCAGCATTTTGAAATACCTTCCTTCATAATTTCTCTGTAAAAAAAAAAATAAGAGAATGATTTACAGTTAATTCCTGCCTTTGTGTGATTAAAACTGTTATTTAGCTCAGTTCTCTGTTGCAAGTGCCTGCTCTAGGAAATAAACCTAATGTGAAGATCAAAGATGTCCCTTAAATCTGGCAAATGCTACTGAGCTAAAATAAAAGAAAAAGACATTAACTACACCCAAGTCCTTATCTCTTTACACTCTAATGTATGTCATAAATGAGCTTAACACTACTGGCAGTCGCACTGTGGGCATCAGTCTCTGACCATGTTACATAGGTGAAATTCACCTACAATCATGGAGCAGATAACATCCACAGCTGTCCCTGTTATGATTTAGCAAGCTTCATAAACTATTAACTCAAATTACATCCAGGACCCATGGTAGCAGTTTTACGAGACAGGTCACTTTGTAGAAGTTAACTTTCATAGTGTGCCCTAAATCTTCTAAGGACAGCATTTTCATTCAAGAATCACAGCTCCAATTCCAACCACGCCTGTTAAAGCCCATATGAACAAAATTCTAGACAATACAGAGAGGAATGGTTTTCAGAGAAAAGCTAACCCAACTGACAACACAGGAGTTAAGACACATGGTAACAGAAAGAATCTCTTCCAGAGGAATTAATTAGCCCAAATCCATACATAATCTTCCTTCTTAATAATAATAGTTCTGTAGCCCCAGCTGATATTTTGTCAACAATTTTTTACAAAAATATTATCTACAGGGGCTGAGTGGTTAAACATGCTCAGTGCTCTTGCAGAGGACCAGAACTCTGGTTCCCAGCGTTGGAATGGGAACCCCACGTGGCCTGTAATTCCAGCTCCAGGGTATCTGACTCCTCTGCCCTCTCTCTGCAGGGACATGCACAAATTGACACACACAGTATTTATTTTAAAATCTTTTTAAAAAATTACCAACAAAAAGATGTAAAATAAAATGTAGTCTATATAAAAAAATGAAAGTGTAAAAATTGAAACTTTTTTTCTGTCAACAGCTAAAAATACAGAATTACCTGGGTTTACTTAAACTGGGGGAGCATAAAAAAACTTAAATTGCGCATTAAGCTACTATAGTACAACTTTACTCTGCTGAATAATGTGAAAATAAACTTAAAATATCCACTAAAAATATAAGAGAACCTGATTTATTTGGTAAAACCATATCAAAAGTACTATTGCTTACATATGAAATATTCTGTAAGTTAACTTTCCACTATTGTACAGTGAGACCACTTATTTCATTCCTTTTACACATCAATTTTGTAAAAGAACCTGAAATGAGCAACTGAAACTTTCGATTAACCCTGAGTTATAGCTAATTACACATCCACACGGTGTAATATACACCAGTTGTAGGAATACATGTCTGTGCAAGCATAAATGGCTTTTTTTGTGTGTAAAATACTTTTTATTTACAACTTGTTTTGTTTTGGTTTTGCTTTTTTCAAGACAGGGTTTCTCCATGAGCCTTGGCTGTCCTGGATTCCATTTGTAGAGCAGACTGGCCTTGGAACTGGGAGATTCGTATGCCTCTGCCTCCCAAGTGCTGGGATTACAGGTATACACCACCACACAGGGCTTATTTACAACTTTTGACTAGCAGTCCATGTGGGCTGTAGTTATAAACAAGACCCCTAATCTGAATGAAATGAATTCTGATAATCTAAGGACTCCCTTTCCAGAACTCAATGAAAGATCTTGGGAGCATTACCCATCCTCAACAATAGCTGCTCATTTTCAATGGAACTACCTAAAATTATTTACTTATGAACTAGAAAAAAAATTCAGTTCCAGTACTATGTATTTGCCTGTCACACACTATTCAGGTAATGGGATAAAATTCTCTCCTGCTTCTAATCCCTAATACTAGCTCCAAAAAACACAGATCTTTGCCTTTCCACATCTACTGAAAGACCCTAAAGCTGTAGAAATGAATAGTGTCTGCAGACAGTACTCAGTGTATCTTGGACCAATGAAGTGATGGGAGAGGAAAACACATCAAGTAGAGAAATCTAGAGGTCAAGAGAGTTGCAAAGACGGATAGAGGAACAACAAGTTACCTGAAAAATATTTACTGGTCAAATATAATCTCTTTCACATTTTACCAAACAACAAAGACGTCAGGAAACAGGAGCACCAAGAGCAAACATTTCCTAGAATACCAGAGTCACTGATTTAAAAGAAGAAGAAGAAGAAGAAGAAGAAGAAGAAGAAGAAGAAGAAGAAGAAGAAGAAGAAGAAGAAGAAGAAGAAGAAGAAGAAGAAAAAACCAACTAGTTCTGAATTCTGCTTAAAAAGGGGGGGGGGGGTCCGATTTGACAATCACTTGGATGGTTGATTCAGTAGGGAAATTACTCAAATTCATAAACCTCATTAATTGTCCAATTACAAAGGAAAACATATTTAACTTTATTGGTGTTGTTTTCCCAGCGTTTCTCACTTTCTGGTGTAATCTCTTATTTATTTAGAAAAACCATTCATAACGCAATTAATATAAAAATACTCAGTCTCTTGACTATATTGTACGTTTTCATAGAGGCTGTTTATTTACATAAGTAAATATGTAAGTGCAAGTACCTAGACACTGACAATATGTTCCTCACAAATTCACAACTCTGCATCAGCTGTATACTTTCCTGACACTAAGAATTCAGAGGCCCTCAAGTTCACCAGGGTAAAGTTACTCAACTCGGGACAGTAATACTGTGGTCTTTCCTTTCCTCACTACAAAGGGTACTTCAGGAAAAGCCTGTTTAAAAAGTGATGACAAAGCCCCCTTTTCCTCCCACACGTCAGAATGCTCTCGAGCATTAGAAGGGAAAAACAACACCGTTCCCTGCTTTTACTTTAAAAAATCTGCTCCACTGCAGGTCTGTCTATTTGACTTCTACCTGTTTCTGTAGCGACATGAGCAAGTATGTCCTGTTCCTCTGTTACAACAGGACATTTTAATTGCCTGACACTGGCTATCTGATCGAGGCATGACATCCAAAACACCATCTACAAAACACCGTAAGCCTATGACTCAACGTTAACGCCAAGAGAAAAAGTTTCTGATGAGAAAACCTTCGCTGTCGCTTAAAAAACGTACAAGGTAGAACAAGTCTGAGCGGCGACTCTTCTTGGGGGACCTCCTTGGCTAAGAAATGGAAAAGTAAGAGTCCAGTTCGCTCTGTGGCTGACCCTCCAAGAAGCGGAGGGACGATTCTGACCACGAGTGGGCAAAGTGCTGGGGAGGCTTTCAGGATCAAAGATGCTATAAATACTATGCCCGGTGCTAGTAGTGTTTTGCCGCTGGGCATCTCGTGGCATTTCTGTCAGTGAGTGCGGCGGGCGGATGGCAAGACCGCTCCTGACTGAGGAGGGGGCTGAGGCAGGCTGTCCTCCCCACCACCGTAAAAAGCTAAGCAGGGTCCTTCTGGAAACCACACGCTAAAAGTTACACACACGCCCCACGCGAGGGGTGCGGCGGCGGCGGCGGCGGCAGCGCGCATCCCCTCCGGGCCGCGACACAGAGGCGGGCGCGAAGGAGGCCCGGGGCGGCCCGGGCGCGGGGAACGGCCCGGGAGGTGGCCGCGCCGGCCCGCGCCGCCCCGTTGCCGGGAAGGCTCGCGCCCCGCCACCGGCGGCCGTGGGGGAGGGGAGGCCGGCTGCGGCCTGTTGGAGGAGTTCAGCCCCGGCCTCGCGTGCGGCTCCGGGCCGCGGCTCCCGGGTCCCGGGCGCCGAAGACCGACTCACCGGAAAGGCCCGGATCCGCATCTTGGTGTCCTTCCGGCTGCCCGTGCCTTTGCTCAGATTCGACATGGTGCTCGGCCCCTCCCCGGCGGCGGCGGCGGCGAAGGCGGCTGCGGCTCGCACTCCGAGGCGCCGGTGTCACATTGAAGGCGGGAGGGCGGCCGCGGGGCTCGGCGGGGGGCGGCGGCGCGGCCCCCGGGCTGGGCTGGGCGGCGGGCCGGCCCCTAGGCGGCCGCGGCAGCGGGGGAGGCGGCTCGGGCTCGACCGGGGGCTGCGCTGGCGCGGCGGCACCACGGGCTTCCCCTCGCGCGGGGCTCGGCTCTCTTTATCGCGCTCCTCCGCGATGGCGGCGGCGGCGGCGACGGACAAACATCTCACTGCGCAGGCCGAACGTCCTCCTCCTCCTCCTTCTCCTCCTCCGCCTCAGCGAGACGAGATCCGGCCCAGAGGGTGGAGGGGGGAGGAGGGAGGGAGGAGAGCGGAGAGTGGAGAGATGGGGGAGGGGGCGGGAGGACGGGAGGGGAGGCGGGAGGCCGCGGCGGGGACGTCAGATCTCGCGAGATCAGGGCGGGCGGGCGGCCGGAGGCGGGGCGGGGCGAAGATCGGGAAGGGAGGGCGCGGTGGACGGGGTGGGTGGGCGTGGTCTGCGCCCTGGGGGCGGGAAGGGGGCGGTGCCTGTGGCAGTAGGCGTATCTCCGTTTTCAAAAGAGGAGGGTCGGAGGCCCCCGGTTAGGCGGCGGTGCCTGCTGATTGGTGGAGCGGGAAGGTGATGTGTCACGTGGACAGTGGGCGGGGGAAGTTCCGGGAGCAAAGCCTGGAGTGTTCTGTTGAGGGCTCGCCCGGCTGAGCTGGGCTGGGACGGCTTGCAGGTTGTCCTGGGAAAGGGTGTGGGGTGTGAGTGGGACGGCTCTCCGTCCTAGAACTGTTGCTGTTTTTCTAGGGCACGTGGCCCAGGGATGGGTACTTGAAAGCAGTGTTTGTGCCTGAGTTACCTGCGGACCCGGAAACTAGTGTCCTGTATTTAGCTAGATGTTGCAACGCCTCGGAAAAGAGCCAACCAGGCTTTCCTACGCAGCGCCGGCTCTTGGGTTTGTTGATTGATACTTTCTGGAGGATCCAGAGCCCGCTCATGTTAAAACCTGGTTTTTGTTGTATTGAAATAAAACAAGTGCCTAATGATTTGTGTTACACATAATAATAAACACCTGACAAATCATATAAAACCAAAATCACCATGAAATTAAGTTTGCTGGAGGTTTAGAAGTATTTGTGCGGGTACTCTTTATCACATTATAGTCGGAAATGTCTAGTTTGATAGCCTTTTGCTTTTAATTTAGTACGAAGCCTAGGTCCTAATTTCTACTTGGAAATTGCAGTTTCCAACTCCACAAGGAAGTCTTGAGTTTCTTCCCAAGTTTTTGAATGAACTGTTGTTGGGATGTGCATAGCTGAGCTCTAAAATGCTGTTTAAAATAGAAAACTTGATAAAGCTTGTTTACAGTTGAATTGGCCCTAAATTATTTGTAATGGCTAAACTTACTGAATTGGGCCCTCGGTCTCTCCGTTTGAAAAATTAAACCTTACCAATTAAAACAGAAGCTTAAAGCCTATGCATGCACACTGGGAGGCAGGGGCAGCCAGACCTCTGAGTTCGAGGCCAGCCTGGTCTACAAAGCGAGTCCAAGACAGCCAAGGCTACACAGAGAAACCCTATCTCTAAAAAACAAAACAAACAGAAGTTTCAGAAGAATGTGGCATGGCTTGGTGGCACACCTCTTTAATCCTATTGGGAGGCAGAGTCAGGCGGATCACTGTGAGTCGGAGACCAGCCTGGTCTACAAAGCGAGTTCAGGACAGCCAAGGCTAACACAGAGAGACTGTCTCGAAAAACCAGCAACAACAACAACAAAAAGAAGAATGTTTTATACACTAAGCTTTTAAGGAAGAAAGAAAGGAAGGAAGGATTAATCTGGGCAGTGATGGCCCATGCCTTTAAATCTCAGCACTTGGGAGGCAGAGGCAGGCAGATCTCTGAGATTGAGGCCAGCCTGGTCTACAGAGTGAGTTTCAGGACAGCCAGGACTTTAGAACAGAGAAACCTGTCTTGGAACTAACCAACAAGCCAGGTGTGGTGGCACATGTTAGTCCCAGCACTCAGGAGGCAGATGCAGGCAGATCTCTGTAAATTCGAGGCCAGCCTGGTCTACAAAGCCAGTTCAGGTCAGCCAGGGCTACACAGAGAAACCCTGTCTCTAAAAACCAAAAAAAAAAAAAAAAGAAAAGAATCAACAAAACAAAGAACGGATTAAATAAAACAAGAGCTCTTATAAGTATCGAGTAGGAGTTTATAATTTGTATACTTATTGATCTCCATTTCCATAATTATCAGAATATAAAACACTCTTCTGTTGGCTGTCCTGTCACATAGCTCTATTTCTTAGTAAAATTAAAATATGAATTCTGGAGCCATTGGTTTCTCTCTAAGCTCTGCCACTCTATTAACTTTTTATTAAGTGTCTTTGAGGGCAAAGACTTAAGACTTGGCAACTTGGTCTGGAGGGCTTCATCTTTGAAATGGAGACAGTACTTTGCTGTCAAATTTCAGCGGGTGAATACATTTTAAGAGCCGTCAGAGGGCTGGCAAGATGGCTCAGCAGGGAGAAGTAGATGTGCTTGCCTTACACCAGCTTGAGGAACCTGAATTTTACACGCCCACACACACAAACACAAACACACACAGAGGATGTTGTAGCATGTCACCACCCACATAGTCACACATACAACAATAATAAATAGATTTTTAAATTTAAAAGACATCACAGCAGCCATGCAATATATGCTGGCTGTCATATTAATCATTTTACTGGATGTTATACCAGCCTCCTAAAAGATAAGTAAAAACTTGCATGCTTTTATTAAATGGGTCATATCTGAAAGCCAGTCTGCAGCTCAGATGCCACAAACCATGAAAACTGGCGAGCCCTTATGAAGCTGCCAATTTTATTTTGCCAAGTAAAAGAACAACCAGATGGGTGGGATGACTAGACGGATACTCACCAAGCTGAGGACCGGAAGGAGAGAACTGACCCAAAGTTGTCCTTTGACTTGTACACGTGCTAATTAATTAACTAAGGTAGTGTTTGTTTGTTTGTTTTACTACTCAGAAAAATGAAGTTCAATTTGCAAGAACTTGGACGGACTTAGAATGCATGATATTAAGCGGGGTCACACAATCTCAGAAAGAAACTGTATGTTCTCTCATAAGGAGAATCTAGCCAAAATTATTTGTAATGTGTAGGCAAATGTACATGTCTACAAAACTGTAGAAAAAAATATGACGAAAGAAGAAGAAGAAGGGATGAGTATAAGGGTATCAGGAGAGACTGAACGCAGATAATGGACACAAGTTATGAAAAAGGGTATAAAGCTAATTTTATCTTTAGTTCTAGGGCTGTCTCTGATTTTTTTGCTCTTGTGGTGAACAAGTGTATAAGATACATTCAGTAGTAAGAGTGTAAAAGAGTAATGTGACGCTCCACACCTTCCATCTGAATGCCAGTTCTATCTATAGATGGTCACTGGGCCTTCCAAATGTGATGCTTTTATTTTATTTTTGCAAGTTTTAAAAAAGTAACAAAAATTATTTATTAAAATTAAGTTTACAAAAACAACCATTCCCATAATTTTAATAAACAAGTTTGCTGTTGTTGTTTGTTTTTCAAAGACAGAGTTTCTCTGTGTAGCCTTGGCTATCCTGGACTGCTTTGTAGACCAGGCTGGCCTTGAACTCACAGAGATCCAAGGCATGGGCTTCCACCACCCAGCTAACAAAAGATATTTTTAACCAAGAAATTGGGAAGATTAAGTTTTGAATTAAAAAATGTCCAATGCACTGGTACATTTAGCCTTATGAAAAACAGTACATTGCCCTAATCTTTCTCATTTTTCCACGAACTTGGGTAAACACCAAAGGCCAGACTAGCGGAATTAACTACCTTAAAACCTATTCTATTTAAGTGTAAAGCTATCGAATCACTTTCATTTGTTTTACAAACACAGAGTTTCACATTTGTGTGATTTAAGCAAAATTCAATTACATTTAAACGAATCACTATCAACTGTTTCTTATATTTGAACCGCAAAGAAACTACAAAAATGCTTCAAAATTTATCTCATTGAGAAATTTGCTGATTTATTTGTTCATTTATTCAAGTATTTACTAAGTTGCCAGCATATATGCGAAGTACTAAAGTGAATAAATGAGTTGAGACCCACCATCACCGATCATAAAAGTCCTTTCTACATCTCAAAATTGGAAACCACAAACCGAAGTTGAATTGAGCAATAGTTTCCTGTATATTTCAGTCCAGAAGTCAGAGATATTTTTTTTTCTTTCTAAGGAAACAGCATCCTCAAAATGTATAGGAAGAAACTTCTAAGCATCAGTAGACTGTTCTTTGCCCTGTGGTGGTCCCTGACTTACAAACAGAAGATGGTTTTTCAGGATGCTGTCTTTTGTGCAAGCAGCTACCTTCCCAGCAGAGCAAGCACACTGCAATAGGAACACACTAGATCTTGCATGGCTGACAATTATTATTCCTACTCCTGCTGACAGTGTCCTGACACAGGCAAACAGTGGCCCCATTTCCATTATCCACATGGACGACGTGCAGTCAGACAGGTCAGGCCAGGCAGCTGGATGGGCCAGCTCCTCTTCTGAGTCCCAGTCTATAAAAAAAAGCACCATAAGGTGTGAAGAGCCTGTAAAAGGGAATAATAGCCTCTTCTTTGCTGTGAGTTTCTAGGTATCCAGGAAACCAAGTCTCTGTAATCACAGCTGCAGACTCACATGTTTGATTGTAAAGATACTGGTTATTAAATCAACTCAGAGCCTACCAATTCAATTAGAATTTGATGGTTTTGAACAGACCCTGGTAAGGGAGATTGCGTGGTTTTCAGATTAGAAGACAGATGTAGAGAGAGTCCCAGTTGCGCGCATGAAGGGACTAGGCCTTCTTTCTTCTCTGTCTCCTTAGCTATTATTGGTCATTGGATGTGGAATTGTTTGGATGCCTGCTAACAGAAATAGGAGAAATAGGAGTAGACGGACCATTGGCAAACTAACCACTTCAACCTGGCTGTGCAAGAACTGTACATCTTTACTGTGTACTTTTTCTTCTTACATCCTGAGACCAGAAGTGTATGAGACCTACAAGCATATGAGATAAACCTACAGCTTCAACTAAAGAAAAATTCTACATGCCTGATTACTTCATAAAAATGCATCTTCATTTTCCATCACACTGTCATGCTAAACATCTTGAGAACAATTCTAGAAACTTTGTAATTGACTTAGACAGTGTTCTGTCTATTCCACTTTTACCCAGTAAGTG
This sequence comes from Acomys minous, assembly GCF_964271855.1. Taxonomy (NCBI): domain Eukaryota; kingdom Metazoa; phylum Chordata; class Mammalia; order Rodentia; family Muridae; genus Acomys; species Acomys minous. The sequence continues at coordinate 94,856,843 of NC_140486.1, read as the reverse complement.
AATCTTTTGTAAATAAAAATATGAATATATTATCTTGGCAGAATAGAGATTCTCAATTAAAATTACAGACATTGCTCCCATATGGGTTTTTTTTTAACTTATTCTTAGCATGGGCGGAGGGAATGGATGATATGTGCCATAACATAAGTTTGGAACTCAGGACAACTTCATGAGTCAGTTCTTTCCTTCAGCTTTATGTGGATCCTGGGGTTTGAACTCAGGTCACCAGGCTTGTATGGCAGGTGCTTTTTTACCTGTTGAACCACCATGCTCGCTTCCACATGATTTTATTTCAAAGGAAAAATAATTTCCTCCTACCGATAACATTGTAGCTGTAACCATACCAAGAAGCCTCCAGGGGACAATTATGAATGTGAACTGCTTTCATTCGTGACAGCTAAAGTATATGTTGAAATTTATAGCTCATCAGCTCATTCTTTGTAAGGTAATTTTGGAGTTGAGCTACAGAGTGATGCCAGAGAGCCATAAAAGCAAATAGTCTCAATTTTATCCTACATTCAGTAATTGTATAAACTAGCCACCTACAAGTGTAATAAAATAGCATTATCCTTAAACTTCTTCAAAAAGCTCTTGTCTTTATTGTTCAGAGTGAAACCATATGCTTAATTCTTCTATCTAGAGCTTGTAGGAGTCCCGTGTGAGTGAATTAAAGCATCCTTGGTAGGAAAGAATTAACAGGAACTGATGAAAAGACATCGAGATCGATGGAGCCATGTCCAGTGCCCAGTTAGTATAATGAAATAATGAAATAATCCCTAGAGAGAAGTTGATTCTATGCCACCACATTCAGGATCCTCTCATTGTTTCATGGTTGGTTTTTAGTAAAGGATCCACTAAGTGAGCCGTGCTCAGATGCTGGCAACATGGACACGTTGCTAAGATGAATCTGACGACTTTACATTTAACTGAGTTAAAAAAAAACAAAAAACAAAAAAAAAAAACAACAACAAAAAAAACAAATGAACAGCTGCATGTGGTGGCACAAGCCTTTAATCCCAGCACCCGGGAAGCCGAGGAAGGTGGACTGCCGTGAGTTTGAGGCCAGCCAAAGTGAGGTCTACAAAGGGAGTCCAGGACAGCCAAGGCTACACACAAAAACCCTGTCTTAAAAAAGCTGAACAAACAAACAAAACCAAACAAGAATGTTTATGTCTGAGTCCGTGAGGAGTGGGTCTTCTCTGTGGCCGAAGTTCGCATTGAAAAGTGCCTATCCTTACACGAACCTTCAGGCTTCTTAGAACAACTTCTTCCCATGGTTGGACTCTTTTTTTTTTTTTTTTAAAGATTTATTTATTTATTATTATGTATACAGTGTTCTGTCTGCATGTACACCTGCAGGCCAGGAGAGGGCATCAGATTACATTATAGATGGTTGTGAGCCACCATGCGGTTACTGGGAATTGAACTCAGGACCTCTGGAAGAGCAGGCGGTGCTCTTAACCTCTGAGCCATCTCTCCACCCCCCCATGCTTGGACTCTTAAGGTGGCTACACATTTGCATAAATTAATTATGACAGTGATGACAGTGGTGTTTCTTCTTGCAGGAAGGACATGCTTCTTATTAGCTTCCTGGTCTTTTGTTCTAAGGGGAATTTCTGACTGGGGATGGTCTTACTGGAGAGCAGTTCTCACTTCCAACCGTGTTAGCCCAAGTGGCTCGGCTGGTGATTTTATCTAAGGATGTGTACGGGTGATACAGGTAGTCAGATCCATTCCTAAACACTTGAGTAGATGACTGAAGGTAGTCAGTGTCAGTAAATAAGCCAGGATCTGCCTGCTGGATGACTTCCACTGTCACTTGCTCGTCAGGTCCTCCTGCTTTCACAGTGAGTACTCTTACTCACTGAGCCATCGCTCCACAGTCCTGAAGTACCTCTTATTTATATCGTGAGGAAGATAGCTCATCTTATAATTGTGCCCAGACCAACCTTCCTTCCATCCTTCCTTTCTTCCTTCCTTCCTTTCTTCTCCTTCCTTCCTTCCCTCTTTACTCCTTTCTACTTTCCCTCCTTCTCTCCATCCTCCCTGCTTTCCTCCCTTTTGTTTGAGTCATTATTCACCACTGTTTTGGATGAATTTAGCACACCTGCCACTTTGTGTTATGTCACCATGGGTAGGTATAGCGAAGGTTCAAAAATTTAACAAGCCAGCCAACTCTTCTATAGATCCATAAGATTTTTCTGTAAACACACAAAAGTAGCAGTTATTGTGATTATTTGACAGCAGTGGAGTAGATGAGTAACTAGAAAAAAAAATACATTAAATGAGATGGTTAACTACTAATATTGTCTGTGAGAAGAATAGTGTATCTGAATCAGCTAAATTGCTTTCCATACCAAGACAGAAAACCCACTTCAATGGGTGTAAGAACAATCAGATCACTGTCTTACATAACAAAAATCCCAGAGTCAACTCACAACCAAGATATAGTACATGCAGATTCTAGCCCATTTTTATGACAGTTTGGGGGGCACTCGCCTCCACCACTGGTTGGCGGCAAGGCCGCTATAGTCACTATATATATATATATATATATATATATATATATATATATATATATATATATATAATTTATCTTCTTATTAACTTGAAGCTAGAGCAGTGCTTCTCAACCTGTGATCTCAGGCCCAACTACACTGAAAGGAGAGCTCTCACATACAAATGAGAAGACCAAGAGAAACGCCTAACAGCTAAAGACCCTCAAAGAGGTGAAATCTACCCCACAGGCCTACCACAGACATAGGTGCGCATGTTTTTACAGACACCCGCACTCTCTGGGCTTCTCTTTCAGAGGCACTTAGCAAAACCTTATCCCCTGTTTTCTTTTGTCATGTGCCCTTTAGATTAGGGTAGCCAGAGGCAAATGCAAACAAAGTGGTTGCCCACAGACTAATTTGAAAGATGGTGAAGAGGCCTCTTTGCTTACTTCTTTTTAAAAAATCAATATATTTTAAACCACTTGTAAATTAAAAAACAAAACAAAACAAAAAAACCGAAAAAACCATGCAGCTAGATTAATGAAGCCACTCGAATGAACGAGCCCAGACCCAAAGCCTGTACATCTCAATGAATTTGCTTACAGTTACCATAGCTATTCAGAAATATTCAGACCTGACTGGTTCAAAAGTGTATGCTAGTCACTCCAAAACCATTCAAATGCTTGAGGCTGCCCTACTGCCGTGTTTCCCAAAAGATGTGAAGAGGTGGCGGAATCAGCAAAGTGTCCTTTGGAAATATGTTAGTATTCTAGGTCAGTTCGAGCCTCAATTTGTTGCCTTTTAAAAGAGGAGATTAACTTGCTTCTAAAAGCAAAACAACAGCTAACACAGTTTCTGGTGCTTCTTATACCGGTAGACCTTTATAAGGGAAAGGAGGGCTGTCGTTGGTTAAACATGTGATCCGGGCACCGCTCATGACAGCTTTGCCTGCTGCTTCCTCACAACATAGCACTCCAGTATTCTCACCGTGGTATAGAAGAGTGCAGGGTTCCATTGGCTGAATGACCCCAAGGGCTCCCGAGAAGAGAAGCATGGTAGGGGTACCTTCATGGTGGTCGCAAGAATTACTTGGTGTAAGAAATGAGCTGTACTCCTATTCAGCACCCTGCTGATGAGGAGCATTTAGCCAAGGCTGCACAGTGAGCCTCATTTTACAAGTAAGAAAAGTCATCTCACAGAGGCTCGGCAACTTGTCCCACCTGAGGGAAGTTAAGTGTCTTACCAACAACACCACAGAAGGATTCCCTCCTTTTTAACTAATGCCAGGTATGCTCAAGTACGGAGTCTGTATGCTCCCCACTATGTTGGTTAGTCTGTCTGCTCCCCACTATATTGGTTTTCTGTTAGGTCATCTATTTGGGCCTATGGTCCAAAGCCATAGGATGGGATGAAATGCATAAAAGTTGGGCATCAGAAAATGGAACCCCAGCAGGAAGTGGGCAAGGCCTTCACCAAGCTCTTAACCTCTCTAACAGATCACCCTCTTGCTCTACAAAAATACTCTGTGATCAAGATTGACTTTAGCATTAATACACTCTATGGCTGAATTTTAAATGACCAGAACCTCAGAAATGGAATCAGTTGATCTGGTGAGATAAACGACATGATTGTGAACAGATAAAGTCAGTGAGATGACACAGCAGAGCAAAGCAACATACTACCAGCTGAAGGAAACACCCATGGGCCTGCTTTGGGATGTGTTTTGTGCAGTCGGTCAGTTTTTGTGCTATTTGCATCCTTGTGCATCCCTGTTTTCACTCTTAGGATCTTCACTCACAAAGACAATCTCTGTATACTGAAAAGTGCAAATTAAAGTCAGAAGATATTGTTTCTTTGAGTATATTCTTCTCAGCATATTAAGGAAAGGAAATAAGTTTTCAAGGTTTGGAGCAAAATGAATTTAATTTGCCAGAAAAAGTAGATACATTTGAGTAAGCTATATATGCTTAATTGATGTTTTTTTCTCACTAACTACAGTAGTACTTTATTGAAGACTGCCCGTGTTATGGATTTGGACAAATTGCGTGTGCCCAGATGGGAAAATTACAAAAAAGAATCTGATATGGTTCAGCTAATTGATGAAAGTGCCCTGCAACATCAGATTTTTAATCTCTCTTCTCTGTCCCTCTCCCTCTTCCTCCCCTCCACGTGTGTGTGTGTGTGTGTGTGTGTGTGTGTGTGTGTGTGTGTGTGTGTGTGAGAGAGAGAGAGAGAGAGAGAGAGAGAGAGAGAGAGAGAGAGAGAGAGAGAGAGAGAGAGAGAGAGCATCTGGGGTCGCCTCATCCCTATGTCCTATATTCCAGTAGTTTCCTTGGGGCTACAGATGCACACTGCCTTGTCAGGCTCTGTGTGGGTTTCAGGGATCTGAACTCAGGTCCTCAGGCTTGTGTGGTGAGCATGACGCACACTGAACCATTTCCCCAGTCTAACACTGGACTTTTAAAGGCTTTCTGATATATGGTATAGCCAGTACATTTTAAAAATTATTAAATAACTGAAAAATACAAAAATAAATACATAATTTTTGTATGTTATATTTATCTTCAAAGGAAGAAAAAAGTACCACAAATGAACTATAAAATCTCTTTAACAAAGGGAAGCCAAGAGCAAAACCTTAACATCTAATACTGTTAGGCACTGTGTTCTAGAAAAGGCATGTTTCATCTTTAGAGTTTCTAGTTCTGTTTCTGCATCCCTTATTACAAATCTCTCTCTCTCTCTCTCTCTCTCTCTCTCTCTCTCTCTCTCTCTCTCTCTCTCTCTCTCTCTCTCTCTCTCTCATACACACACACACACACACACACTGAATCCATTATCACCAGGATACCAGAGTTTCTTGAAAGTCTCTGACCAAGACTTTCCCCATCACCAGGGCATTTATGTAACTGCAGTTTTGCTGTTCTTTCTCCCTAGAGGGATTCACTTTAGGATTTCCTAACATAACACATTTACACTGCACTTACACTATAATTTGATATAATAGAACTTGGGCTGTATTCTTTCTCAGGTCAACTGTGCCCTAATCAGAGCTACCCCAATGTATCCACAGTGTGTCTGAAAGTGCAACAGTGGCTCAAGCTTTCAAACATGCTGAAATTATGCACATTTCTCTACTGGAAGATGCACAAAATGCTGAATATATATATATTGCCCCATTTAAATGAAAATGCTACAACTCTGATAATTCTCAGAGGTTTTTCTTGAAGCTGAATTCTAAGCCCACAGCTATCTGTTATTTGCAGCTTCACCAGTGACTGATTTACAACATATAAATCGCCCTAAAAAGACAAGAAAGGGGAAATTGAACAGTAAAAAAAACTAATGGCATATTTCCGAGGAATTCCCCTCAGTTGTAAAGGCCTAACCTTTATTGCAGTCAGTAGTAGGGTTATTGTGAGCATGAAAGAAAAGAAATTATAAAACCTAAGAATAAGAAACATTCTTAAAATTTTACATTTGTCTCTCCATTTCTATCACACACAGTATATGGCTTTACTTTGTGATAAAACCCTGACCATAATTCTTGATTTAAGTGTCAAAGGACAATTTCCCATGAGTCTGGGCATTGCCCCACACTCTTCCCTTCCTTCTTTCCATCCCTTCCTTCCTTCCCTCCCCTCCCCCTTCATTTCTTTCCTCCCTTCCCTTTGCTTCTTTCCTCCCTCACTCCTTTCTTCCTTTCCTTTCTTCTTTGTTTCTTTCTTTTTTTGTGTGCCAGTGTCTCATGTACCCCAGGCTTGACTCACACTTGCTGTGTTGCCAGAGATGACCTTGAGTTTCTGACCCTCCTGCTCTTGCTTCCTGAGTCCTGGGATAACAGTTGTGTACAAATACTCCCCATTTCTACGGTACTTGAGGTCAAGCCCAGGGGTTTGTGCATGCTAGGTCAGCACTCAACCAACCGAGCTAGGTCAGCACTCAACCAACCGAGCTACAGCACCAGCTTGTGCACATCTTTCAAGCGAGGTTACTGAGTGCTTTTATTGCAGCAGATTCTTGTAAGGATTTTTGAATAATAGCCTTGAAAAACACCCCCCACCCCCCTACTCAGAACAGACGCACCTGTTGTCTCTATATGGTAGTTTGAGTAAGAATGGCTCTTATAGATGCATATGTTTGAATGTTTGGTCCCTAGTTAGTGGAACTGCTTGGGTAGAATTAGGGGTTGTCACTGGGAATGGGCTTGCAGGTTTCAAAGGCCCACACCAGGCCCAGTCTCCCTCTTCACGCCTGCTACCTAGCAGATCAGTCATGAGCTCTCAGCTACTTTTCCAGCACCATGCCTGCTGCCTACTGCCATGCTTCTCACCCTCTGAAACGGTAAGCAAGGTCCCAATCAAGTGCTTTCTCTTATAAGTTGCTTTGGTCATTGGTGCCTCTTCACAGCAATAGAACAGTCACCAACACATGATATTAAAGAGCTAGGTCCCTTAGCTTAGGGCTTCTTATGTATTATACTGCACTACATACTCAGCTGTCTACACTCATTTGCCTTACCCTACTGAAAACCAGTGTTGGGTGCCAATGCAAATGTGGACGCTACCTATAGAGTAAAAAGCCCTCTATCCCTGATCCAGGAGCCGCAGGTTGTCTAGCAGCCCTTATTTAACTGGGGCATGCAAATTCATTAGTCAGTGTTTATATTCATGATCAAATTGACTGGATTTGGATTCACTTAGAAACAAGCCTCTGGTCATATCTGAAAGTCCCTATCCAATGAGGTTATTGACTGCTTTTATTGAAGCTGATTCTTATAAGGGTTTTTGAATAACAGCCTTCAAAAACATTCTCGCTCTCTCTCATGCCTCCCTCTCTCTCATATTCTCTCTCTCTCTCTCTCTCTCTCTCTCTCTCTCTCTCTCTCTCTCTCAGAATAGACATGCCTGTTGTCTGTATGTGGTAGCTGAATAAGAATGACACAAAGCCCACAGTTAGGCTGTCTCTTAGTTTAATCCTGGCCAGGGCCCTCTTTAAGTTTCTGACCTGCCAGAAATGAACCCTGAGACAAGAATATGTCTACAGTGACCTGACCTTGGAAATCATGGCTACACAGTGAGATAGTAAAAAGAAGAATAGAGCCTGGAAAGATGACTCAGTGGTTAAGAGTATATACTGCTCTTACAGAGGACCAGGGTTCAGTTCCCAGCACTCACGTGGTAGCTCACAACCATCTGTAACTCTGATTCCTGGGCTTCCGGGGCCCTTTTCCAGCCTCCACACACATGATACACATACATGCAAAATCACCTGTACAGATAAAGTATAAATGATTTTTTTAAGAAAGAAAAAAAGAAGGGGACTAGAAAGACATGGATAGGTTATGAATTTCCAAGGAAGTCATAAGGGTGGGCGGTTGAAGCTTCATTCTACTCAAGAACTCTTGGTGGCCAATATAGAACGTGACCTTCAGAGATGTCCTATTCGTGGGTGAGGGAACCGGGAGATGATGTACCAGATCTTACATGTCATTGGTTGGGCTTTGATTCCAGTCCTGAACTCTGGCCAGTCTTGCATAGCACGGAGATGGCTGCAAGAGGCCGTGGTAGTTGGAAGTAAAGATTGGGTCTATATCACGTGGATGAAGCATAAAGAAAGTAGTAGACACACTTACAGCCTTTTCTACAGATTCCTGCTGGTGGTATATTCTTAGGACATTATTCAAAGATGTTTAATGTTCCTCTTTCCTCATCGCTAGAATGTAAATAATAATAATACCATTATGTAAGGTTGGTAAAAGAGTTAAATATTGAAATAATGGAAAACACTTAACACAGGCTACAGAGTTCCCTAAGACCTCAGTAAATGTTGGCTCTTATTACAGAAGAACATGGCACATAATCCCTGTTAGATATTTTCTGTGTACTATTCTCTGACATGAGAATTTGACTTTTAATTCCTTAACATCATGACATTTTATTTTACTAAGTGTCTGTGATGGGACTCTTGGAGATTCGGTGTGTATTTATGTTTGACATGTGTCAAGGGGCACCAAGAATGATGTATTTAAAGCTTATTCCTATTTAAATTTCCTTAGAGAATTTATGGGGATAAGCACTCCTGAACTCTTTAATTTAAAGATTTACTGCTCTGTCAGAGAAACTAATTAAAACTTATTTGAAGTGTCAGTAACACAGTAGCGTGAGTGTCCGGTTTTTTTTCTTGTAAAATGTGAAACAATAGAAAAGAGAAGCATGTTTACTTGTTTAAATTGTATGTTTATGGGTAGTTTGCCTTCGTGTATGTCTGTGTATCTTATGCCCACAGAGGCCAGAAGAGAATGTGGGATCCCCGAGGATGAGAGTTACTGATGGCAGTGAGCCACCCCATGGGTGCTAGGAATTGAACCCAACTCCTCTAAAAGAGTAGCCAGTGCTCTTAACCCCTGCACCATCTCTCCAGCCCCTGAGAGGCATGTTTTAAACTCAGTTTTCTACCATTACATATCATCTGTGTCAGACTCCTGTGAATCCACATGATGTTAACTACAGAATTCACCAGGATGTTCAGGACTTTAGGAAGGCTACTTAACTTTCAATTAGGATAAATTTATACTATTAGCCAAACAGCACTGATAGGAAGTCACCAAGCTTTTATAAACTGTGCATTAGTTAAAGCCAAATGCTTATGGCCTTTAAACATCTTAAATGTCCTTGTAATACATGTGTGATTAGTAAAATAATATAATGCCAATAATAGATGTTTAAAAATAGTGTTTTAGTGAATGTATGTGATTACTAAAAATAATGTAACAGTAGTGACAGAACTGAGCTCTGTTTCTCAGTCCCTTGTCAGTTCCTCTTTGGTAAGACTAGCCGGAGCAAACTCAGGAACCTCGGAGCCTTCCAATGACTCTGAAGATTACTGCCTCAAATCAGGCCAGGAACGTGGTACAGCTAAGAACAGCATCTCTTTCACAGCTCAGGGTCCATCAGCCTAGCAGAGCAGGTATGTTCCTGCCCCCTAGATACCCAGGGTCCAAGACCCGTGAAATCTTTTTTGAGGACAGACTCCGAAATAAAACAAACCCAATCATTGAACATAAATCACCCTCATTCTATTCCATTCCTCAAAGGCTCCATTGTTTCTTCTGGGCGAGATATAACATTTAAAAGATCTATTTTTTTCTAAGTGGTTAATAGAGATAATGCATCCAACACGGTGATCTTTGCAGGGCACATAGACTCTTACAGGGACAACTTGGAGACATTTCTTAAACCATGGAGAATGACACCAGACTTTAAAGGCTCCACTGTCAGACAGAGTTGTGTTTGGGACTATGTTACCCATTTATAACTATTTTTTAAGTGAGTGACCTTTATAAAAAATGTTATTGCTTATATGTATGGATGCTTTGCCTGCATGTATGCCTTCGTACCACATGTGTGCTGAGTGCCAGCAGATGCCAGAAGAGGGCATTGGATCCCCTAGAACTGAAGTTATAGACAGTTAAAAGCTGCCACAAGGGTGCTGGGACTCGAAGCCAGTTCTTTTGGAAGAGCAGCCAATACTCTTAACCCCTGAGCCACCTTTCTAGTCCCCTTCTTTATGTTTTTCCTCCTCTTATAATCTATGCATGTGGTTTAATGAGCCTAGTCTTATGGGCCAAATCTGATGTTATTTGAGTTTCCTGGAGTCTAAGCCACACTGTTGGTAATTCAAGGCTTGCCAGAGTTGTTGACTCTTTCTGGGCATCAGTACAAGCCCTAGAAAGGGAGATCAGTTACATGTTTTCTTTAGTAATGACATGAGTTAAATAATATACCCTCAGATTAAACGTGTCACCTATTCAGCAGAGCTCTTGCTTTGATGCTTTTTATATGACGTATAAAAACCAGAGAATGTTAATAGCTGCCAAGCTGCCAAATATGTTTACACATTTTACAGGCTGAGCAAGCGTATCACTGGTTTGTCTGACCTAACCGTATTCTCTTTTTGAGAACCTGTTTCCATTGTTTCTTGTAAGTGGGCAGTAAACCATATGATGACACTGCTGGGGGGTTGTTTGTTTGTTTGTTTGTTTTTTCCTGTGTGTTGCGTTGGCTGTCCTGGACTCGTTTTTTGTAGACCAAGTTGGCCTTGAACTCAGAGATTTGCCTGCTTCTGCCTCTCTGAGCACTGGGATTACAGACATGCAGCGATACACTGCTGTTTACAGTGAACTGGTAGAGATGCTAGACAGACAAACCCAGGATAAAGAAGGCTAAATAAACCGAGGTGGGGTTGGGGAAGCTTGAGAGAGAACACAGTTTATAAAATGCTTACTACAGAAGCACGAGGAGCCAACGCTTCTCCTCAGAATCTCTGTGAAACACCAGGTGTAATATTACCTTCTTGTAATCTCAGCACCGGAAAGACAGAGACGGCCCACTAGATCCTGGTCATCCCAACTGGGCATCCCAGCCTAATCAACAAGCCCCAGGCCAGGAGATCCTGATTCAAAAAGCAAGGTGGATGGTAGATGAGGAAGAATGATACATGAAGTCCCTGTCTTCCTCAGAATGCCCACACGCGGGCACGCCCACCGCACTCCACCCCACATGTGCCTACAAAAATAGGCAGCAGAAGGAATCCGGTGATCAGGTATGTGGCGAGTGAAGAAGGGATAACACACATCTTGTTTGGTTTGTTTGAGAAACACTCCTGGGGAGCAGGCTTCACCGGAGTTTACCATCAACATACAGATGTTTACCCCATCACACCAACTATACATCTTTTTCCCCCCTTGTTTTTTTTGAGACAGGGTTTCTCTGTGTAGCCCTGGCTGTGCTGGACTTCTTTTGTAGACCAGGCTGGCCTTGAACTCACAGTGGTCCGCCTGCCTCTGCCTCCGTAGTGCTGGGATTAAAGGCGTGCGCAAAGGCGTGCCCACCATACCCCGCCCAACTAAGCATTTTGACTCTAGAGAGCTTTACAATTCCTTCTAGTTTGAGAAGTGTTTCCTGCCTGTGAAATAGGTAAATAGGTAATCTGTTTAACATAAAAGGCTGATTGCCACAAGAGCATGATACAAAGAGATAACCTCTGAGCCACTTGAGTAGTTGTTTGTTATTGTGTTATTATTATTTTGTGTGTGTGTGTGTGTTTGTGTTTTGTTTTGTTTTCGAAACAGGGTTTCTCTGTGTAGCCTTGGCTGTCATAGACTTGCTTTGTAGGCCAGGCTGGCCTCGAACTCACAGCAATCCACGTGCCTCTACCTCCCAAGTGCTGGGATTAAAGGCGTGGGCCACCATGTGTTTTGTTTTTGACAAGGTCTCACTATGCAGTTTGGCTACTCTGGAACTTACGGAAATCAGCCTGTCTCAACCTCCTGGGTGTTGGGATTAAAATGGTTTGCCACCATGCCCTGCTTACTTATGTAATTTAAAGTTTTCTAGAAGCCATGTTTTTTTTCTTTTTTTTAAAGAAAAAGAACCAGATGAAATAAATTTAAATAATATAATCTATCTCAGTATATCAACAATGCCATTTCAAAATGCAGTTTAAAACTGTTGGTGGGGCGACCTGGTGGCACTCAGAGAAAGGATAAGCAGGCTACCAAGATGAGACTTGATAGCCTATGACCATATAGTGGGGGAGGAGGTCCCCCTCAGTCATAGACATAGGGGAGGGGAATAGGGTGAGAGCAGGAGGGAGGGAGGAATGGGAGGATACAAGTGATGGGATAACAACTGAGATGTAATCTGAATACATTAATAAAAAAAAACTGTTGAGGTATTTGCATTCTCATTTCTATAGTGAACCCTCAAAGTCTGATATGCCTTTTCCACTGCAGAACATATCGCTTTTTAACCCACCACATCCCACCTGTTCAGTTGCCACCTGTGGTGGGTAACTACCATATTGCAAGAATACTTGATGGAAACCAGGTGTGCTAGCAGGAACACCATTTCCATGTTGTGTTTTATCTAACATGGCCATGCGTGCTGATCAGATTTCCACCGCTGTGACAAATACTTGAGAAAACTTACAAAGAGGAGAGGCTTATTTTGGTCCCTGTTTTCAGGCTACGGTTCCCTTACTCATTGCTTCATGCTCGAGGCGACACAGAATCATGATGACACAATCATGTGGGAAAGAAGAGCCGCTTACTTCGTGACAGCCAAGTAACAGAGAAAGAGACAGAGAAGCGCCCAGCATCCACCCCAAAACGGCATGCCTCCTGCGACCTCTGCACTCCGAATAGGCCCTCACCTCTGAAAGCTTCGTCACTTCCCAATAATAGCATCAGACTGTGAATCCACCAGTGAGTTTATTGGTTAAGTCAGAGCCCGCAGGATCCAATCAGCTCTCAATAAATGGAATCCACCAGCTGAGGACCAACACTTTTCGGTGGATATTTCATAGTCAGACTATAACACCAGGTGACTAATGTTATGCCAAAAAACACGAGAGTCCAAGCTATTTGTGTCATTTCCAAAATAGCCTGGTTAAAAGTCAGCTTGGCTTCTTTACTCTTTGTCTTTTTCTACCAGCTTGACAGGAGGGACATGGCAGCCTTCAAAGCCATTTGTGACAGATGGCACAAAAAGGAAGGATCATATATCCTCTGAATCATCATTTGGAGGACAGCCTACCATTCACTTTGAATGTTAAGCAAGAAATAATTTTGCTGTCTTAAATGGTAATTTTTTATTTCTTTGTTTAGCTGTTCATCTACCCTATCTAGTATACTTATTTTTCCTATTTTTCTATTGAAATCCTCTTTTATTTCTAACAGTAAGTGATATCCTGGACATTGTGCACAAGTGGGTACATGTACAAGGATGCAGATACAACACAAAAGTGTTCTCAATGCTGCCTTTTTGCATTTCATCACCAAATAATGTATCTCTGTGTGTGTGTGTGTGTTTTAGCCCAGGCATGTCTAAGCTGCAGACTTAGCCTGGAAAATTAAAACCCTTAAAAGCAAATCAAGTTAAAAATATGAATAAACCATTATATAAAACCCTTGTAAGGGGATGGGGATACGGCTCAGTGGTAAAGTACTTACCTAGCATGTACAAGGTTCTGGGTTGAGTTCCCAGCACAGACTGAAAAAAAAATTAAACAAAATCAAATAACAGTGAAAACACCTTAAAAACTAAAGTCAGGGCTGGCAAGATGAATGGGTGGGTAAGGGCATTTGCCACTGAGCCTGACAACCTGCATTCAATGCCAAGAACCTGGCCTAAGGAGAAAACCAACTCTCACAACTTGTCCTCTCCTCCACATTTGTGCTGTGGCATGCAAACACACACACACACACACACACACACACACACACACACACACACACACACACATTCTAAGTTGGGCTGGAGAGATGACTCAGAAGTTGAGAGCACTGGCTGTTCTTCCAAAGATTCGAGTTCAATTCCCGTCAACCACATGGTGGCTCACAACCATCCATAATGAGATCTGCTGCCCTCATCTGGCCTGCAGGCATACATGCAAGCAGAATACAGTATACATAAAAAATTAATAAATCTTTTTGAAAAAATTGTAAGTTACTCTTTTAAAAAACAAAGGCAAAGACACACAGCATTGACTTATTTGGCAGTAAATTCTTATATGTGACATCAAAGACCTAGGTAACAATAATAAAAAATAAATTGCATTTAAACTGTTGTTGTTGTTGTTGTTGTTGTTGATCAAAGACACAACAGAAGGCAACCCACAGAATGCAAAAAAAGAGTAGCTGGTAAAAAGAAAAATGTCCATAATGTATTGTGGACACCTAACCCTTAAAAACAACTAATCAGACAGGCTGACTCACAAACAGGGAGAGTATCTAGATATTTCTCCACAGAATAGATTTGAAAGGCCAGTTAGCACAAGGAAAGATGCTCATGTCATTAATCTGTGGGTAATTTCTAATCAAAACCATATACAGAGGCCACCTCACACCCACTGGCAAGGCTACTATACATAAGCAGGCAATAGAGAAAACAGCATTTTTTAGAAAGGATACGAAGAAATGGGAACCCCTCTGCCCTGTTGATAGGAACATAAAATGGAGCAAGCAGTTTGGCAGTTCCTCAAAAGTGTGAGGTAGAATTACCGTGAGATCCAGCAGATTCATCTCTACTTTAAACAAATAAAAGCAAGCTGGATATGGTGGCGCACACCTGTAATCCCAGCACTCGGGAGGCAGAGGCAGGTGAACCTCTGTGAGTTCGAGGCCAGCCTGGTCTACAAAGCGAGTCCAGGACAGCCAAGGCTACACAGAGAAACCCTGTCTCAAAAATCCAAAAAGAAAAACAACAAAACAGAACAACAACAACAACAAACTGAAAGCAAGGTCTCGGAAAAGATGTGTCTGTACCTTACCATGTTTATAGGATCATTACTGCCAAAACATAAAGGGTGGAATCCACCCAGTGTCCATTGCCGATGAATGGTTGGGGGAAATGTGGCAAATACAAACAGTGGAATGTGACTCAGCTGTTTAAAAAAAAAAAAGGAAGAAAATCCTTTTACAGCATGAATCCTATACAGCATGAATAAACCTTGAGGACAATTTTCTAAATGAAATAAGCCAGCTGCAAAAGTCAGATCCCAAGGCTCCACTTATATGAGATACTTGGCATAGTGAAATTCATAGCGATGAAATGCAAAATTTTGTTTGTACCAAGGACTTGGGAGGAAGAAACTAGGAGTTATTGTTTAATGAGTCTAGGCTTTCAAATTTACACTATGAAAGGATTTCTGGAAAGGGATGGTGGAGACGCTTACTCGGCAGTATGGATGCATTCAATACCTCTGAACCACACATTCAGAAAGCACTAAGGAGGTAAATTTTATTCTGTGTGTTCAAATCAGAGCCTTCAGAATCCTTAAAACACTTGATTGGTAAACGTAATTTATAACTGCCAAGAAATTTCCAACCTCAATATAGCTAAAATGTGAAATATATAGCTCTACAATGACATGATGATTAGACAAGGTTTTTTTTTCTCATGTGTTAATATAACTATGGCAGGTTAGAAAGGCCCAGGGCACTATATTAACTCTTATGAGGTCCCTGTAGGAGATATATCTATTTTCACAAAAGGAGTTTTGAAAGCATAAAGTTAAATAACTTGCCAAGGTCATTTGCCCAGGACTCTATAATAGAATTCTCTACACTTTGCACTGACAAAGACACATATTGCTGTTAAAGGGGCAGCATGGTTCACAGCATTTTCTGCTCTCTATCCATCAGCACTGCTGCCCATCAAGCTGGGTAAACAGAGGATATGTAACATAGCCCAAGTGTGAAGTTACTCTGGGTTGAAAACCCTGCCCCAACATCGGCAGATTACTAATCCAAGCCTCTTTATGTGGGGTAGGGATTGGAAGACAGTGAGAATAGGAAAGGAGGCAGGTTACTGACAGCATAGCAAGGCAAGGCAAGGATCTTCTAAGCTGAGATGGATTTCAAAATCCACCCTGGAAAACCTGTCAGCAGAGCGGGTGTGCTGGCTAGTCCTAATGTCAACTTGACACACAAGCTAGAGTTATCTGAAAGAGGAAACCTTAATTGAGAGAACGCCTTCATAAGACCCGACTGTAAGGCATTTTCTTAATTAGTGATTGATGCGGGAGGCTCAGCCCATTGTGGGTGGTGCCATCCCTAGGCTGGTATTGGGGAATTTTTTTAAAAGGCAACGTTGAATGGCTGTAAGAGACAGAACCACTCTCCAATTCATTCTAGTAGAAAGGGAGCTTATTTTTAGGTGGCAGCTCAATGTTGTATATGAGACACAGCTGGAAAAGGAGCTGCACACTGGGGAAGCCACCACAGACAAGAGCTGCCTTTCAGTGGCCACTGGAGCCTTCTCTGCATGGTTTAGCAAGTACACGCTTCCTGTCCCACAAACTAAGGCTCTTTGCTATCTCTTGGCATCTGATCCCCACACATGTGTTTTGTACTTGACTTGAGCTTGCTGTGGTGTTCACTCAAGAACACACCTGAATGAGCTTTTACATAGCTTCCTCTGATTGGTTGGCTACACAGCCCCAAATGACTCATCCCACGAGAACAGGAGTAAGTACATATGATAAAAATGCTGTCTTTGGGCAGCCCTGATGGCTTGGAGTGAGTGATGGCAGTTCTCAGGGTAAAGAACTTAGGAGGCTATATCTCCCCAAACTCAGTTAACATGCAGCCTTTGGATAGTGGTGCAACATGGAAGAAATTAGCTATTAGAAAAATAAGTGGTGCAAATAAATGTATTTTATATACGTGGAGTAAATTCTTCAAATTAACTAGATGTCAAAGTTCAAGTGTCATTATATGAACTGGATTTATAGAAGCTCAAACTACATAAGGATAAGAAGGCGCCGGGCGTGGTGGTGCACGCCTTTAATCCCAGCACTCGGGAGGCAGAGGCGGGTGGATCGCTGTGAGTTCAAGGCCAGTCTGGTCCACAAAGCAAGTCCAGGACAGCCAAGCCTAACACAGAGAGACCCTGACTCAAAAAACAAAAACAAACAAACAAACAAAAAACAAAACAACAACAATAAAAAAGGCAATGAGACTAGAAATATGAATGAACTGGTAGTTAACTGTCAAAGGCATTAAATACCAACTTGAAACATTTAGAACTTTTATAACCAGAATAAGACCTTGCTTAGTAGGACACTAAAGAAAACAGACCTCCTGTTATCTTAATTCTCAAAAAAAGTTAACAGATCATTTTAAATTAAATATTTAAAAAATTAAACTATGATTACGCCACGTTCTTCCTCTTCCCTGTCCTCTCTGTAAAACTTAGACCCTAATTCCTGTTCACTTCCTCTCAAACTGATGGCCTCTTCTTGATTATTGTCACACACACACACACACACACACAAACACACACACACACACACACACACACACACACACACACACACACACACGGCCTCCCAGCTTCCTGGGTCTGTGCAGTGTGGCCTGTTTGAATATGACTTCATGGCAGACAGCTTTGTATTGGATAACCCAGTAAGGAGAGGTGAATCCCTTCTTCTCTCTGGAGATCATTTTTCAGAAACTAATTGAGGTATCAGGATAAGATACGTGTAGTCATTTCACTATAACCTCAACTAACCACAGTGATCAGGATTTTTCTGTGGGCCAACAACCGTTTGAAGCAAACAACTGTTTGTGTGATCGTGCAGGGTGATCAAACCACATTTTGTTCACTGTTAAACATGTTTCAGCTGTGAAGAAAAAATGGAATCATGAAAAATTCAGGAAACTGGATTGACCTGGAAAGTACAGTATTGGGCAAGGAAAATCAAATTCAGAACGAAAAAGACCCTGAGTGTTCTTCCATATATATATATATGTTTGTTTTCTGAGACAGGGTTTCTCTGTGTAACCTTGACTGTCCTGGACTTGCTTTGTAGACCAGGCTGGCCTCGAACTCACAGAGATCCACCTGTCTCTGCCTCTGAAGTGCTGGGATTAAAGTCATGCACCACCATGCCTGGCTGGTATACTGATCTGAACCATATATGTATGAGATTATGAGATTCACATTTAAACAGGAAGGGCTAAGGAAGACTATTACGTGACGAGGAAAGATGAGGAGTGGGTAGAAGGACAGATGGATGTGAAAGAGGAAATGAGGATTCTGGGAAGGCTGCTAGTCGGGAACAGAGGTACCAGGGGTGAACACAGGGAGTGAGAAGTGCACAGACACAAACTGGTAGAATATGTCAAAAAAAGTATCTATTGTATTAGATATTGGTTTAAAAAACATTTTTTTAAAAAGAGAACAATCGTTACCAGCCTTATGCCTACATCCAACAGAAAACAGCTCTTCTCACCCACTTATTATGAAAACTGCCTCCTCAGAGCTGGCCATACTGACTCAGATGGTTGGGTTGCTGGATATTTTTGACCCTAGAGTCCACCTGGGAACATCAAAGTGTTATATAAAAGACAAAGCTTTGTGGAGAATAAAAATCCAACCTAGGATTTAATAAGCCTGTCTCTTGCTTCAAATACATTGCTGATGGCAAACTGAAAAGATTCCTAGCGACAGATAATTAGTGATAATGGTGAGTACTGGCCTTACACAATCTTTCACCCAAACAGATGGTGGAGGGCTTTAAAAAAAAAAAAAAAAAAGGAAAGCTTTAAGGCATGATTTTCTTCTTCTTCTTCTTCTTCTTCTTCTTAAATAAAAGTTCCTCTAGGGTCAGCAATAGTTTGTATTTAACACACTGTATTATGTTACACATAAGTAAATAACAATTTCTGGGCAATTCTGTTAGCCTGTTAATTTGCTAAGCAATTAGCGTTGAATGGATTTCCACTCTGAGTATATTATAAATGCATGAAGGCATGCTGTCTCTATTTTTCTCATTTCTTCACTTAAATAAGTAGTTGCCATCACATGGAAGGCTTTCAGAGCACAGGGCCCAACTCACTTAGCACGCCTCTTCCTGGCCCCCAAAGTCCCCCTCCCATCGCAGCCACAAGTTTCCTCTAATGCATGTGAGTGGAGCCAGCTCTGAGATCTTCTAGAGTCCCAAGCCTGTAGGTTGTATTTTCTGGAGTCATTTTATATCAAGTTATAAAAACATTAAAAAGATACCAACATTTAATGATAATTTATCAAATATTTGATTTGTAAAAAAAAAAAA
Organism: Acomys minous; assembly: GCF_964271855.1. Lineage (NCBI taxonomy): Eukaryota > Metazoa > Chordata > Mammalia > Rodentia > Muridae > Acomys > Acomys minous. Next base: position 94,837,725 of record NC_140486.1, on the reverse strand, counting down.
ACTTTGGAACTTCTCATTTTCTTTCGCCTTCCTTTCCTTGTTGATGTTGGTAAAGGGGATTTGGCCCCTGCATGTTTTAATTCTTTATACTATGAGCTGAGGAAACGTCAAGGCGGCACTTCTGTCCTGGTTAGGTTTTATTGTCAACTTGATGCAATTTATAGTCACCTGGGAAGAGAGAGCCTCAGTTGAAGAATTGCCTTGATCAGATTGGCCCGTGGCCAGTGTCTGCCAGAGGTTGTCTTGACTGATGATTGATGTGTATGGAGGGGGGCGGGGCGTCAGCCCGCTGTGGGCAGCACCAGCCCTATGCAGGTGGACCTGGGCTATCTATAAGAAAGTGATCTGAGTGTGAGCCAATGAGCATTCAACTGGAATGAGAAACCCCTCCCTCCCAATGCTTCTGGCCATGGTATTAATCACAGCCACAGAATGGAACTACGACAGCTTCAAGGCCTTAAGGAAATTGGATGTTAATGGGAAGAATATGAATTTCTATGTAAGACTCTCAGGGTTTCAAGAGGAAATGAATATGGGTTTTTGGATGTGTTTGTTTACATAGAGGAGGTATAGGTTCAGGGACGGGGGTGTAGCCTGGAAGAAAGCCTCCCACTTCCCCTCTCTTCTGTCTCTCCTTCTCCCAAATCCTTCCCTCCCTGAAACAGATCTTTATAACCTTAGCCAGAGTGCAGCTCTGTACTTTTCAGAGTAGAGAACAGTGCTGGCAAAGGCAGAAGGTGGAAGAGGGAGTGCCTACAGCCCGAGACAAGAGGTCTGCGCTGCAATCTCAGAACCCTGAGGTGTCAGACAGGCCATGCTATGTCTGCAGCATCAGCTTCTTCTTATATAGAACAGAGTGCATCGCTCTGAGCATCATATATGGTATAAAAGCACCTAGCAGTGACACGTGCTTTAAACCCTCTTGGTTTTGTCACCAGCACTAAGTGTCTAGTGGGATTGATTTGGTTTTCTGTTTTTCTTTTTTAAAGTATGTGTTTCTCTTTTTATTTACTTGTTTATTGATCTATTTGATTTATGTAGTGTGTGTACTATAATGTGTACACATGTGTATATAGGTGTATGTATGTGTATGCACATGTGTGTTTATATGTGGAGGCTAGAAATTGACATTGGATGGCTTCCACTACCATTCTCTACTTTATCTTTCAAGAGAGAGTCCCTCATTGAAGTCAGAGGTCATCAGTTAGACAGTCTCGCCAGTGAGCGATAGAGATATGCTGGTCTCCCTCTCTACCCAGAGTTAGGGTTACAGAGGTGAGTAATCACACCTTGCCTTTTATGTGGGATCCAAACTCAGGTCCTCATGCATTTTTGTTTAAAACAGCAGGCCCTTTACCAACTGAGCCATCTCTCCCAGCACCTGGATATGCCATTTGGGAGAAGCAAGAAGTCCAAGGGAAGGCCAGGGAATAAGATCTTGGGAGTAGAAGGGTTAAAAGGAATGAGAGAGAGAGAGAGAGAGAGAGAGAGAGAGAGAGAGAGAGAGAGAGAGAGAGAGAGGGAGGGAGAGAGAGAGAGAGAGAGAGAGAGGGAGAGAAGATGGAGAACAAGAGAGACCCAAGCAGGACACTCCTGAAAGTCTCAGATGCTTCTTTAGCTGATGAACTCCCCTCAGGAAAGCAAGGCAGCGATCCTTACCACAAGTTGACAAAAAATGGAGCCTGGTGGCTGGTTCCAGCCCCGGATGCCTGGACTTCCTATCCAGTGTTCTTTTGGAATAAACCCAGAACCCTGGTAGTAAACACCTGTTCTGGAGTTTCAAAGTCAGGTACCATAGAAATAGCTCAAATATCAGTTGTGGCCAAGGATAGGGACGTAAAAATCTTTCCAGTAAAGACAATTATAGTTTCCCTTTGTTGTACTGAATCTAGCTGTCTGTGACTTATTTGCAAGCTTTGGCTTCACTCTCTGAGAAGCCCTCGTATTGTCTTACAGCTGCGTGGCAGGAAATGAATACAACAAAAAGGTGGTAGTGACTGCCTGATGTAGCATCTTAAATTCTAAAATTACTGAAGCCTCCAAGGGCCTCACATTTCTTGTTTGTAGACCAAGATCAGTCCCATCCTGTCAAAGGAGGCAATGTAAACCATGTTCCCTTTCTACTTATTTGCCTGTGTGCTCACTCTCGCATACTCTAACTTTGGCTTATCATTGCTCCCTTTTCTGAAAGATTAAATTCAGGGTTTATTGCCCATACAAGCTTGTTTAAACTGAGCATGATGTTTCATGCCTTTAACCCTAGCACTTAGGAAGCCGAGGCAGGAAGATCAAGAGTTCAAGGCTATGTGATGAAACTGTTAACATTTTAGACTCTAAAAAGAACACCTGCTGATTTACTAGGCACTTTCTAAAGCATTTGGCTTCCCCAGGAGTCCTACAACTGCTCTTACATCTTTCTGTTTCTCCATTTCTATGCCTGCCTATACATTCCGAGGCATACTAAAAACCATTCTTTGTTGATGACAATTGAACTGAACAAAAACAATGCCCAGGCTCAATACCTTTGCCCCAGGGGCTGATGTGCTGGTGTACAAATCTACAACTCAAACACAGGACCGTGTTGTCCACCATTCACCACAGTTGCAGACACTCGCCATAGCCGAGGGGACTATGTATTATTCGACACCCTCTTCACATGGCCTAGCATATCCGTTTGCGCATAAGCAAGCCTTCATGTACAACTAACACGTCCCACAGTTAGCACTCACTGCTTTTTCCGTGACCAATGGACAGTTTGCTTAAAGGACAATAAAAACAAATGAAGCAACTGGGACAGCAGAAGCTAGCCTAGGTTGCTTTGGTAGCATTTAAGAGTGAGGGCGCTTGTCTTAAGTCCCAGCCCCAACACATGTTCAGGAGAGGCCACTTTGAAGAGTTGGGGAACAGCAGGACCTGGGGCTCTGAGGTTTTCTGAGATCATATTTTCTTCTATTCAGTATATATTAGTATTCTTACCCATAGGACATATACATGGAACACACACACACACACACACACACACACACACACACACACACACACACCTAAAAAGATGTAAGGAATTGGCTCACAGGGTTAAAGAGGCTGACAAGTCCTGAGGCCTGCTGGGAGAGATGGCAGGCTGGACACCCAGCAGAGCTGATGTCCTCTTATGCAGAGGACAGAAGACTGCAGACCTCAAGGGCAGTCAATGTTTTGATTGAGTGTAAAGGAAAGATTTGTTGCTCCAGATCAAAGACGGTCTAGGCAGAAAGAATTCTCTTACTGCAAGGAGGGTCAGCCTTTTGCTGCCTAAGAATTGGTTGCAACGATTATATTTGTAGACACGATAGACCAAGCTTTTGTGTTTTCTAAGAAAATAGAGATCTTACTAACATAAGTAATGGTGTAAACAAAAATATTCAGCCTTAAAAAAAACCTTAGTCATCTGATATTTGCATGCAATGTCCTAATTACAAATTATTTTTAAAATCTCATTATAAAATAGAAAAAAAAAAAGGAGCATTTCTCTAAAAGCATTATGCTATTTAGGCTGAGTCCCTTATGGTCACCAAACAGCTGAAAAAGGAAAAAAAAATCTAGTTAAACAGTAGAAATGACTTAACCGGTCTCTGGCTTTTAAAGGACATGCTTTGGACCGTTGTCCTTGCTTGCCCATTGCGTTCTTGTCAAGCTCTCTAACTCAGGGAGCCTGGGCTTTTTTAGGGGGAGGACACCATTTTGTAAAGGTGAATTTGAGTAGTGACAGAGTTCTCATTTGCATGAAGCTTCTTTTCTTTCCTCCTAAAAAGATCCCATCTTTATTATATCTTTAAAGTAAGAAGGTGACAGAACACAGATGAGCCTGTGAAACCAAGATTGTCTGTCACATCTAGGAGACACCTAACAGTCTGATAGGGTCTTTCATAGTTTTACCTGAGCAGCAGTGTATGCTTGTGACTTTTACACCTGTTTTCACTTTGTGAGATGTGTGTGTGTGTGTGTGTGTGTGTGTATTTTTAATGTTTCAATTTTTAAAAATTAACAAACAAACAAACTCAGGCTAGCCCTGAGCTCCCTGTGTAGCCAGGGTGATGTTGAACTTCTGGGTTTCCTTCCTCTAACTCTTGAGGTCTCCAGGTGTGCACCACCATGCTTGTTTTATGCACTGCTGAGGATCAAACCTGGGGTTTTGTGCGTGCTAGCCCAGCACTCTTCCAATTGAGCTTCCTTCACCACCCCAGATCTCTTATGCATTTGTTATTCCGTGTTATTCCTTTGAGTCATAAAAGATAATAATCAGAATAAGAATGAAATAATTCTTTTTAAAAACTCATGCGATTTTTTAAAACCAAATTTATTTATTTTTATCTGACCTATATTTATTATTTGCTCTTAGAAAATGACCAAGGGAAATAAAATTACATTGCCTTTTGTCTGAAAATACTTTATGGATTAAAAAAAAATTCAATAGCTTTGTTTGGTGGCACATGCCTTTAATCTCAGCACTTAGGGAAGCAGAGGCAGGAGGATTTCTGTGAGCTCAAGGCTAGCATGTTCTACAAAGCGAGTCCAGGCTACACAGAGAAACTCCTGTCTTGAAAAAAAAAAAGTCAATAATGTGTCACATTTGGGATAATGTAATCTGAGGGCATATTTAAATATTATATCCATAATTTTAAATTGGTTTTCCCTTTTTATTTTTGTGTCTGTATGTATGCACACATCCTTAGAGATCAGAAGAAGTTGTTTGATCCTGTGGAGCTGGAGTTATAGGCAGCTGTGAGGTGTCTGGTTCCCGGATGTGGGTGTTGGACCGTGATCTAGATCCGTGCCGGGAAGAGCAGCAAGTGCTTATAAACAGCGAGCCATCTCTCCAGCCCCTTACTTACCGCTATGCTTTTGACCACCCTCTGCTGGGTACTTTTGAAAAAGCAGTAGCTCAGCATTTACACAAATCAAGAAAAACAATTAGGACACGGAACAGTAAAACTCTAGTGACTTTTAGCCATAGACAAACAAAAGCCCCCACTTAAAGTGTATTTTTTCCTTGACACACAATCACATGTAGACATATGTGTGTGCACGCACACACGCACACACACACACACTCAATCACACACACATACACATCTTCGGTTTTTTCCCCAGGTGACATTGCATGAAAATAAGTCCAGGATACAAACCTGAACGGCGAGTGTGGTGAGAGCATAAGCCGGTGTCTGAGATCCTACTAGAGTAGATTCTACCTGTCCAAGATGTCCATTTTACATGGGGTTTTGTTGCGTGTGTGTGTGTGTGTGTGTTGCATATGTCAATGCTTACACGTGTAAGCCAGAAAACAACCTCAGCTATTATCTACCTTTTCTTTTAAAACAAGGTCTCTAGCTGGTCAGCAAACCCCAGTCATCCCCTTGTCTTTGCAGCCCCCGTGCTGGCCTTAGAAGCGTGAGTCTCCCTGCATGGCCTTTCTTTTACACTGGCTCTTCACAGGAAGCTCTGGTTCTCAGATTTGCAAGCTGTCACCTCACTCAGCTGTGTCTAGCCCCTGCTGTCTGTGAAATACCACTTGTCTGTAACTTTTGCCCAGGACCTGAGTAGGCCAGCCTTCAGGACCAAAGAGAGATTTCTTTCTATATGAAGCAAACAAACAAACAAAAACAATGATCTTATCTCTAACCTGGAAACAAGTGACTCGTGAGTAATGACAAAAGTTAAATGTTTATATGTTATATTTGTATTTTATACTTAAAATCACTTTATGGTTCACGTGGCTATGGTTTCATTTGTGAGGTGTACTACAATTCAGTGTTGTAGTCAGTGTTGCTATCTCATTTCAGAGCCTTTTCATTACCATGTACCATTAGCAGTAATTTCATGGTCTCCTTCCCAGGTGCTGACAATTAGCTATCTTTCTCCATGAATTAACCTACTCTTGTCTTTTACATAAATGGAGTTATACAAACATGGCTTTTGTACTCCAGCTTGCCTCTTTTGGCATATTGTTTTCAAGCTTCATCTTTGTGGTAACAAATTAGTTCTTCATTCTTTTTTATGTTTGGATAATATTCTGTTGTGTTACAATTTGCTCATACGTTCATCAGTTGACAAAAATTTGATTCCTCCTACTTTCCAGATGTTAAAAACAATGCAGCTAAAACACTATACAAATTTGGTTTTGCTTATTTGTATAAAAAGTATCTTAGTATTTGGGATGATCTTTCAAACCTCTTGTCTCATTGGCACTCACAAATATGGTGTGTAACAAAACAGTTTTACTATTTCTATTTTGCAAGCAGAGAACTAGAGGTTCTTAGGAAGAATTGTCTAATTTGTGCTAGAATCAGCATTCCAAGCAAGCTCCATTTTTTCTTTGTTTGTTCGTTTTTGTTTTTCGAGACGGAATTTCTCTGTGTAGCCTTGGCTGTCCTAGACTTGATTTGTAGACCAGATAGGCCTTGAACTCACAGAGATCTGCCTGCCTCTGCCTCCTGAGTGTTTGGGATTAAAGGTGTGTGCCACCATGTCCAGCTCTAAGCTCCATTTTTAACAGTGGCTTAAAGAAGGTCAAAAGAGGGAACTGAGAAGATGGGTCAGTGAGTAATGTGTTCGCTGTGCAAGCAAGGATGAGGATCTGAATTCAAATCCCTTGCATGTATGAAAAAGCCTACAGCTCATGTTCTGCGGAGCAGAGACAAGCTGATCTCAGGGACTTGCTGGCCAGGCAGTCTAGCCAAAGTGGTGAGCTCCAGGTACAGTGAGAGGCACTCTCTCACAAGTAGGTTGGGGACCAATAAAATAACATGTGATATAAGGCTTTGTCTGGCCTCCACATGCAAACTCTTGGGCAAGTCCAGCCAAACACACACACACACACACACACACACACACACACACACACACACAAACACACACACAGACACACACACAAACATACACACACAAACACACATACAGACACACACACAAACATACACACACAAACACACACACAAACATACACACGCATAAATATGCATATGTATGCCCACAATCAAGAATGTCAAAAGAAGCATGGTGTTTTCTAGGAAAGGTGCAATTTGTTTCACATTTTCAGTTTTCAGATACGAATGTTTTTATCCATGCCAGTTGGAAAAACAATGCTAGGATCAATTTACAGCATCTAGATTAAAATGTTGCCATAACAAGTGGTCAAAATTTCCCAAAGCACAGTTGAAATAGAGCTCTGCTGGACTGTTGCGTAGGAACAGGGAATTTTGCCTTTGTTGTTTGGCAATTTTACTTTCAAGGAAAATGCAAGGACAGATTGTAGCTGTTCACAGTTTTAAAGCTTCACAGAAAGAAATGGCTTCAGATTATTTTGTCTCCTAATTAGCATGCATCTTGGAGACACGTTGAAGGCTAGATTTAAGTCTTAACATGGTCTATTAATATTTCAGTTTTGGCATCAGACACATGAAATAGTATTATTCATGCAATCTTTGCCAAAAGCATTCTGAGTCAAAACTAGACTAAATAAAGTCTTTCCCCCCCCCCCTTCTTTTTTGATCATTTGAATCATCATATTTCAACATTTGGTAGATGGTTTTAGAAGTGATTTAATCCAAATCCTTCCACAATATATGAACCCTGGATCATAAACTGAATATTCCCTTGTCATTTGTCCTCAGAGCCCAAAAGCAGTGTTGTTTATAACGAAGGGCAGACACTCAAAAGCAAATGAAAAAGTTGTGCTCAGCTTGCTCCTGCTTAGAATGTCTTTCCCACATGTCCCCTGTCTTCCCATATGCCTTCTTCTTACTGAGCCATTGACTCTCATCTTGTGTCACTACTTGTGCTCCATTTGTCACACTGTCTTGAGATATCTACTTTTTTTTTTTATCATATAATTATTGAGATTTGTATACTTTTGTTTATCTCTGGCATTCAGTAGAATTCCTAGTAGAGTTGATTTTAGCTGTTTGTTTGTGTGTGTGTGTGTCTCATGTTATATGTGTGCCTATGTGTATGTAGGTGCAATTGCATGTGTGTATGTATGGGGTACAATTTAATGTTGACTATCCATATGCACCACTCCCCACCTTACTTTGTGGGAGAGGGTCTATCACTGAACCTGTTGCTCACTGACTCAGCAGGACGAGCTGCCTAGTGAGCTCCATGGATCCTCCTGTCTCTTCCCACCCAGGGCTAGAGTCCTAAGCATTGTGCACATGACTTTTTTTTTTTTAATGTGGCTGCTAGGGGTCTGAACTCAGGTCCTCCTGTTTATGCGGCAAACAGCTTACCAGTTCAGCCATCTCTCTAACTCATGGACTGGCTTTTTAATAAAATGAGAACTTTGAATTATGACGTAGACGGTTATGAAATCAGTAGCTTCATTAGTATAAACTAATATGTACTGATCCCTTCATAGCTAAAAGAACTATGAGATTTATCAAACATCTTGTACACGACTCCAGCACTCAGGTAGCTAATGAATTCTGTGAAAAGTAGAAGCCAAGCCAGACAAATATAGATTCAACATTAATATTTAGCAAGACTACCAATACCTATGCACGGAATTGATGGTGTGTCAATGTCTGAGATGTGTAAAATGATTAGTGGAAGTAAGATTGGGTCATGTAATTAGCTAACCTTATATAGTTCCTCCTTCAATGTAAAGTCATTGAGCAATTGTTTTGCAGGTGGAATCAACAGGACTTTTTGACTGGTTGGATGTGGGTGTAACAGATAAAAAGTTGAGGATGCCTCCTGTGCTTTGGGTCCCTTGAAGGGTGGAGTTGCTGCCACTTGAGGTGGGGGGGCGGAATCTGTGGTGGGGCAGGTTTGTGAGAAATAGTCTTGAGGCAGTCTGCTCTAGATAGACAATTGGAATGCCTTAGGGAATAAAGTCAGGAAAGGTCTAGGGCCCTGGCGGTGTATCCCCACAGGGGCTGAACGTGAAAATGATAAATGAAAGTTTACGGCCATTAGGCAGAGCAAAAGCTAGAAGAATGCAGAAGGAGCACTGGTGTTGAGAGTATCGGGTGCTTCCAGAAGGAGAAACACTTCAGATGCCCTAAGCACATTGGATTATTCATGCAAGTTCCTGCTAGCAGCGTTGGGTATGCAAGGGCTGGAAGGAGAGTCAAGGAAAGTGAGAGAAAAGCTCTGTGGACCAAGGGTCAGATCCCAAATGACCTTCAGGCCACGCTGAAGACTGGTTTGTTTTACACTGTTCAATAGGTAGCCATTGGAAGGCTCTGCAGAATGGTGACATGAGTTGACTTATGTAGTCAAAGCTTGCCTCTGGGTGTTCTGTTGAAAATAAGCTGAAGAACTAGAAGAGACTCAAGTGAAGGCAGGGCGATTTTTAAGGGTGGTAATGTAGAGCTGCAGGCAAGGGATGACAATAGGTCAGTGGTGGGATGGGAACAGGAAGCAAGAAGAATCTAGATTCTGCATGTATTTTAAAACTAGAGCCAACAGCAGTTCCTACGGGCTGAATATGTGGGGTGTGTTAGAAAAGGGAAACAAGAAAGACTCCAAGGTTTTGATCTAAACAACCAGGAAGATTGGAGTTGTCCTCAACAAGATAGTATCGGTGGTGAAGGAGCTCAGAAGGGGGAAGATCAGACTATGTGGGCTGTTTATCTTTCTAGTCAGACATTCAAGTGATACAAAGGTTGGGGAAGACAAAGAAGACCACTGGCTCAGAGCAAGAAAAAGAAGCAAACATTTAGAGACAGCTTGAGAATGTGGGGACCTGCAAGGGATGGACCACGGACTGCAGAGGACAACTTAAGAAGATTTCCGAGTATGGGGAGGCCGGAGGCTGGAGCTGCACAAGGGAAACAGAGCCTCGTGGATACGAGGATGAGAAAGATCCCAAGATGTCCGAGCATGTGGAGCTTTTCATGGTGGCTGACATGTATGAAGACACAGAACATAATGAGCTTTACCATAGGAGTTCAAGACAAAGGTGGTGAACATTTTTTGGGAGGTGATCCTGTTGGAAGCAAGTAAATCAGAGAAACATACTTTTAAAAAAAAAAGTCATTATCATCTGTTTCAAGAACTTCTTAGGAAGATGGATGCTGCTATGGAAAAAATACATTCTATTGACTTCTTTTTTTTATGTAATGGAAGGCCTGTGGTTTTGGAGTTCTTATTACATATAAAGTAAGCAATATGGGGACTAAGAGAAATGACATGGGTATAACCCTTAAACCGTGCATGGCTGTCATATTAAAATCAAAGCAGTAGTTTCATCACAGGCTAAAATAACAACAACCAAACTGAGCCAGTACCAGGGAGTGTGCTTCTTTGTTACTGGCTAGACAGATTCCTCAGGGGGCACATTGTCAGTGATGTTCAAGGTGAACAGCATTTTTTATTAAAAAAAAAAAGTCTTCAAAAGAATTAAGAATAGCTGCCAACAAACCTGAGTTTAAAGTTTACTTTTTAGCTGGCTAAGTAAGACTTCTTATGCTCTTAATGTCTTCACCTTTCATGTCTTTTAATACCGGTCCAATGAAGACGACTTCATAGGAAAATGAAAAATAAAATTCAATACTGAATCCAAAGAAGTGATGTAAACAGAAAAGTGGCACAGAAGCAGTAGATGCTATTGCTGTAGTGAGAAATTCTGGAATATTTTCTGTATATTTAATCTATATCTACTATGGAACTCTTGAAGGCACTCTTTAAAATCCTCAGTGTATGGTGCACGCCTGTAATCCCAGCACTCAGGAGGCAGAGGCAGGTGGATCACTGTGAGTTCAAAGCCAGCCTGGTCTACAAAGCGAGTCCAGGACAGTCAAGGCTACACAGAGAAACCTTGTCTTGAAGACAAAAACAAAAATAAAAACAAAAACAGAAAACCCAAAACAAAACTCAGTCTATTACACAGCCCATCAGTAGCAGCTGGAAGACCCAACTATGACCTTTGGAAATGGAAAATTCTCTTTGGGTTTAGAATCTAATAGAGAAAAAAAGTTGAGGAATAATAAAACTAGAGTCTCCTTCATTTGCTTTACTTGCAAACATAGCCCACAAAGATGAAGTAAATTCTTAAAAAAATCTGAACTTACACTAAAAGCTGATGTAGAGATATTTTCAAAGAAAGGTGGTAAATACTGGGTTTTATTTTTAAATTAATCCACTTAAACACTTTTGAAGTAGGTAGGAAAGTTCTATCTATTGTTCCATTTTATTCATTGGATCTACTCTTTTAATGTTAAGTGATATGACCAGGTCATTAGATAAATGGTCGCCTGTAGTCATTGTCCCAAAATGTGATACCGGATGTGGTAGTAGAACCCCCAAGATCTCTTACTCTTTAGTGTAGGAACTTATTTGATTGATGATTGTGACGGGTAACCAAGGCTAGGCACGGCTGGTAAGATGCCATCTTGTGGTATTATCCTTGGTTTTCTGTGGGTCAGGAACGAAACACCACCAGAGTACTGTTTTTGTCACATGTCAACTACCACTCTCAGTTTGAATCTGTGATGACTCCTGAGTGGAATGAGTGATTTGAGATAGTCATACTGTGTGGGTGAACACCAAAGCTGCACCCAGGTCAGGCCTAGCCGATTCTCAGAATCAGAATTAGTCACTTCCGTGATAGAGCCCATTCATAAACTGAGCCACCCCGAGCCCCATCCTTTTTCCACTTTTTGATCCTTTTCTACTGAGGATAGAGATAAATAAAATGCAGCTGAAATTTTAGCAGTGCTTGCTACAAAAAGAACTATGGTTTGGAGGTTTCCAGAACAGGAACCCCTCTTGGGAGCTTATTTATTCTCTCTCTGTGTTCTTGTTTTGGCTCAGTTACCTTTCCTCCAGGCCCAATAAACATAAGCAAGTTCTAGTTTCAAAGATAGTTTTACCAAAACAATGCTCTTATGACTAACGATAAGCTTACAAGAAACCTATTTTGAGAAACTTTCTTATGCCTAACTTTCATGTGCTGTGGTCAAGTTAAATTAGGTAGGGATAAGGAAGAGACACTGCCACCAGTGGGCAAAGATGGATGGGGACATCCTCACCGTCATCCAGTGTCTCAGCTGAGAAGTAGAATCTCTTTTAATCCAAATAGCTTGAGAAGCTTGCCATTGTAGGCCACTATCATCTTTGAGAAGTAAATGGAATAAACTTTGAGTTTCCCGAATGGGGTAGCACTGGCCTAAGTATATGAGACAACTTAGTTTGTAAGTACAATGAGACTATATTGCTGGGAGTGGGTACTAGGATTTAAACACCCATTCTTCTGTTCCTCGTTTCTGTAATACGTGCTGGTAAATAATGGTTGTTCAATAACCCTCATTGAATAAGATAGACAAATGAATGTGTTTCTCACACACACACACACACACACACACACACTTGCCCTTCAGTTATATATGTGAGTGTGTTGCAGTATACATTGTATTATTATATATGCATTATAATATACATGTATATATTATATATATACACACATAGACACATATGACATATTTGGAATATATATATTCTGAAATGTTCTGCAACTAAGAATAAGGCATTTGTAAAGTCTACTCTCTGGAAGCCACAGAGGAAGATTTACCAATGTGATCAGGACTCCAATTACACAGGATTTTATAACAGACCAGATGTCAACCATTTGAATTGCGTTTGGCACTAAGCACACATAAACACTGCATTTTTAAACAAACAACTTGGATCAGGAGCCAAATTTGCTTCTGAATATCACATAATAGAAACTGCCAGATTTCCAGCCTGCATGAATAGGTTTAGAACTCTTTGGTTGGAGTTGGGGAAATGAACTCTTAGGTTGGCCGTTTGTAGTGTGCTATTCAGGTTTTATAGTCATTGGGATAGAAACTGAAAAAAACAAAACAAAACAAAAAAACAAACAAACCAAGACACCAGCTTTTGGGAATTGCTCCCTACTTCTCACTTTTTCCCAGGACTGTATCATCAGTGTCCTAATTTTACTAGTATTAGATTTCTGCAGGGAGGGAGGATTAGGAGGTAAATGAACAGCTGGCTGCGACTTCTCGGCCTGAACGTGTGTCTATTTTTCCGGGCTGTAGCCTATTTCATTGCACTGGTGATAGCACGAGGCTCTGTGCCAAACGCTTCATAATGTAAACAGTTCAACAAGTGGGTGACATTGGGAGGAGCCCGCTGCCATTCCTGCCAACGTGCCTCAGCGCTTCTGCCTCCTCCCACTGATTCAAAAGAAAAACAAACAAGCCTGGTATCTGCCTCAGTCTCTGTAGGCCTGTGGAAGGCCAATGGTTGCTTCCTAAAGTGTGTGGTAACTGCTGCTCCAGGCCGTCATGGTCTGACAGAGGTCACAAGTTGGGAGCCGAGGTTGCATAAGGTGTTTTTTTTTTTTTTCTTTTTATAATTGGATGTGAATGACTGTATTATGTACCTACTCCTACAATTAGTATAAGGCTTCCTACTCCTGGCCTGACTCATTTCTATTTTTCCATTACCTGACTGGCTCCTAAAGGCCTTGGTCTTACCAGACCAAACTTTGGGAGGAAGGAAATAACATTAAAACTAAGGTTGTTTAGGTCAAGTACAGAGATGTGCAGAATAGGATAGACACTTATACATCACCCAAAGATAACTGATTGTCTGCATTCAAATCACTGCTTCAAGAACCAGATTAAAATAACCTTACAGACCTTCAGAGCTTGGCTATCAACATCTGGCTACATAAAACCAGCACTTTGGCTTCACTGACACTCGGGAATTTCCTTGAACTAAGCTAAAACCTTATTTCTTCTTGATTATTTTTTCTTAGACTGGCTGACTTTTAGAAGAGTTTTGAGAATTTATATAAAACACTGTACAGGAAGTGACTTCTTCATCCTTCCATTTACAAATTTTCTAGCATTACATGTTACTATTTATTAATTTTTCTTCCTAGAGTTCCTTTGGAGGCATCCCTGGTGTTTTCTCTTGTATTATTATATACTTGCTATTAATACTCCTATATATGTGAACTTGCCTAACACTTGCTGAGATGCTGCTATAACCTCGGGTCTTTCTGAGCCGGGGATGCCAACCCTCGCTTAATGGGTGGTAGTTAACTCTAAGTGAGGACCTCAGAAGCTGGAAGAGTGTTGTTGGGAGTCAGTAAGGTACTGAATTTGGGAGATATTGAATTCTAACCACTTTGTTGTTGTTGTTTGTTTTTGTTTTTTGAGACAAGGTTTCTCTGTGTAACAGTCATTGGCTATCCTGGACTCTCTTTTGTAGACCAGGCTGGCCTTGAACTCACAGCGATATGCCTACCTCTGCTTCCCAAGTGCTGGGATGAAAGGCTTGTGCCTCCACACCCAACTGAATTCTAACCATTTTTAATGATGGAAAAATATATCTAAGATAGATGTCATAAATCCTTATGGTATATGAATTTCAGGATTTCTAGTGAGAGGATAAGTGATTTGCTTTACACCAGCTGTCTCCTAACAGCTCAAATATATATATATATATATATATATATATATATATATATATATATATATATATATTTGAAATTATAGGCTTATAGTAGGTTGCAAAGGTAATATAGTGAGTTCCTGTGCTCAATTCACTCACTTTCCCCCACTGGATACAAGAACAAAATGAGGAAACTGCTATCTATACAATGTGTATGTATGGTTCTATGCTAGTTTGTCTTGTATGCAGACCCAGTTACAGTTGTTAAAATCAAAACACAGATTTAATCCATTTACACAAAGACTGCTCTTGGTACCTGCTCTTTAGCCACTATTCCCAAGCTCTGGCAATCGTTGAACTATTTTCTATTTTTCTAAACTTACCATTTTGAGACAGTTCTATCAATGGAAACAACAACAACAACAACAACAACAACAACAACAAAATGCCCTTTTGGGGTTGGCTGCTATAATAGTCTTGGGATCAATCCAAGTTGTGTATATCAATAATTTATTCCTTCTTGTGGCTGAGTAGTATTCTATAGATTGATGACATTGCAGTCTGCAGTCTGCCCACTTCAAATCCAGTAGCTATGGACAACCACATGCAGGTCTGAGGGGCACATATATTTCTAATTCTCTAGGACAAATGCTACATAATATGGTTAAATGCGTGCTTAGTCTTTATTTTTAAGAAGGTGTAAATGCTATTCAAAGTGGCCATTTTACATTCCTTGTATGCATTTTTGTTTTGTTTGGTTGTCTGTGGCTGTTCTGGGCTTGCTTTGTAGAACAGGCTGGCCTCGAACTCACGGAGATCTGCCTGCCTTTGCTGGGATTTCAGGCACGCAACACTGGACCCGGCTCCATTATGCATTTAACAAATAGAGTGACTTATTAAGAAACTGAATACTCAAGAGGCAGAGGCAGGCGGATCTCTGTGAGTTCAAGGCCAGCCTGGTCTACAAAGTAAATTCCAGGACAGCCGGGGCTGTTATGCAGAGAAACCCTGTCTTGCACCCTGCTCCGCCAAAGAAACCAATTTTGAAGGTTCCTCAAATGAGAATTTTTGTGGATCTGTTTAAAATTACTCTAACTATATTACAGCCCACTTGCAAGGCATCATCATAATATGGAGATGAATATAAGTTACCAGGACCTGACCCACATGTATGGCAGGGTATGGCAGACCCACAATACACTGCTATGTTGATTGGATGGATGGGAGCAGGAACAGAAACATCAATCAATCCTTTGTTGAGGTCACCTTATCAGCACCGGTGCAATTTGTCCGGGCATTTCAGATAACCCTGAGGCCTTTTGCTATCAGGAGGCACACATCCTCCAAGATACAGAAAAGCCTAAAGCATTATCTTCTTGCTTTTGCCATAGTCTTAGGAGCAAGATCTTTTTAGTACCAACTTCTCGAAGAAGACTGTGCAAGGATATGAGGTCACAGAGTGAATTTCAGAGACAGTAGTAGTCAAAGCTACAAAATAGTGCCCGGGAATTTTTAGATAAAATTTCAGGTGGTGTGCACGTAGTCATTTAAGCCACAGAGTTCAAAACCACCTTGCTTCTCCAGGAGATACGTTTTAGGAAGGTAAGCCCGTCCTGAGCCACCTGTCTAGAAATGCTGAGCTAGCAGATGACAGCTTAGATGATGAGATCATCCGGAAACGGGGTTCACGAAAGGCTAATACAAACGGGGGTGGGGGGTGGGGTGGGGGGTGGGGTGGGGGGTGTGGTGGGGGGTGGGGGGTGGTTTAACCACCAGAAGTCCTGGAATACACAGGACCACGAAAGTTGTACTCAGAAATGGTTCCAGGGTAGGAGGATGTTGGAAAGGTGGTGGCACGTGACCCAAGGTGACCTAGGTACAGGTGATAACCTCATCCGAGCGAGGCTGCCACAAACGTCTGTACTTTGAATATACAGGTTGTTTTTCCTTCAGCGATCAGGCTACACAGAGGCAGTATTGTTAAGTCCCACGGCTTCCTGAGCTCCGAATTGCACCTGCTCTGCATAGCTAGGCATCACCCACATTAGGCAACTGCTTGCTTTTGTCTCGAGGCTCCTGTGAGCCGGTTCACACTCTGAAAGCAGGAAGACCTCACGAGAGCCGGATGCTGGAGGCCCGCAGATAAGCTGAATGGGAGAACAGGTGTGCAGACAATGCTGCGCTTCATTAATGCGTTGCTTCCGTTATCACGCAGCCATTAGCTTATAGTTTTCATAACTCAACAAGGCCCCATTAAGGCTTTATGATTTTTGCATAGTAATCTTCCATCTATTGGCAGAAAAACCACAAAGTACAATAAAGAGGAAACTCTTTGACGTTTATTGCGAAAACTGAAACTAAGAATTCAGCATCAGATGTAATTTAAAACTTATAGAACAGTCCCAGTTGGTGAATGATTATTTTTGGTTTTGAATTTTTATTATTGTACACCAGTTGTACATAATAACTGGTTTATATTATGACATCTTTATATGTGCCCATAGTGTATTTTGATGTTACTCACCTCCATTACCCTCCCTTGTTCACCTGCTACTCCCGTAGATCTTCTTCTGTTCCCAACTAGTCCTCTTCGACTTTCATGTTCTGTGTGTGACCCCAAGAGGTTAATTAGATTTGCTTATAGGATCATGGGTGAGAGGGTTTTTTTTTTTAATTACTCACTTTACATCTCAGCCATAGCCCCTCCCTCCTCTCCTTCAGGTCCCACCCTCCCTCCCAATTTCCCCTATACCCCGCCCCTAGTCCTCAGAGAAGGAGAGCGCCCCACCCCCATCCTCATCATCCCAGCCTATCAAGTCGCATCAGGACTGAGCACTTCCTCTTCCCTTTCCACGGCAGAGCAGGACAGCCCTGCCAGGGGGAAGTAATCTAAAAGCAGGCAACAGAGTCCCATGTCTGAGTTAGCCCTCATTCCCTTACAAGGGGTCCCATATGAGGACTGAGCTGCCCATCAGCTACATCTATGTAGGGGGCCTAGGTCCAGTGCAAGCATGGCCCTTGGTTGGAGCTTCAGTCTCCACAGCCCCGCCCCTGCCCCCTCCCCCACCCCTCAGCCTCCTGCCAAGACCCTGGTGAGTTGGCTCTTTTGGTCTTCTTGTGGAGTGCCTGTCCTAGGTGAAAGGTCATTTACAGGAGCATGGGTACTCCTGAAGAAAAGGTCTCCCCTTACCCCTCAGGAACCATTAGTGACTTAGAAAGCCTTGTGAGGCCTTTGCCTCCATAATATAATGTTGATCATCACAGTCTTGTGCAGCTCTTGATCAGTTAGTCATGTGTGGCTGAGAGTTCAAGGGTACAAGGACCATGCCCTTCTTGGAAGACAGGGTTGAATAACACTTTCCTTCCTCCAGCTTATACATTTTTTTCCTGCCTCCTCTTTCATGTTGTTCATTGGGCCTTTGGGAGGGTGGTACAAATGTCTCCTTTAGGGATAAGAAGATAAATGGGTCATAGCAAGGTATCATTTTTTTTTCCTGCTGAGGGATGTTTAGCAATGTTTGGAGAGATTTAATATTCTTACAACCCAGGGGAGGAGTTTGTTATCAGCACGCAAGTGCAGCAGAGAGCAGGGATGTTTCAGAACATCCCATAGTGCATAGGGCAGTAAAGAATTATCGAGTCCAATGTGCCACGGTGGCAAGATTAATACAACTGCTATAATTTTAAAAGAAGAAATTCACAGATGCCATTATGAGAAGGAACTTTAGAAATGAAATTAGGAGTATAAATTAAAGACTGTTGCACTATGCACCGAGATACAGGTGTGCATTATGTGGTTGTGGCCAATACCTGTCCCTTCATGAACTCTTAGCTCGGTCACGCAAGCCAGTTACATATGGAGGGGACCATCTACCTCTTCTTATAGCCAAAATCCAATTTCTCTTTAAAAAGTTGCATAAAGCAGTACAAGGGAGACTGCCAAAAGATGGATGTGCTGACACACAGAGCGATAATTATACAGATCCCGTCTAAGTATACCTTGAAGAAAATAACTGAGGGTCTGCAGTCCTGCCCCGGGGGGACCTGCCAATGATGTCACCTCCAGCAGCTGGTTACAAGGCTTGCCTTCCTTGCCGTTTGCTTTGTTAACAGATGCTCTAAGTATAAAGAAAATAAAAAGGCAAATAAATAGAGGCCGGGAGTTTGTTTACAGTGTGCCACAGACTTAGTGTCTTTGGGTACAATATTTGCTAGGAGGTACCCCTGGAACTGAAGTTGTGGGCTACTGTTAGTGAAGGAGAGTTGTTAGCCTGGAACATAGACCAAGCTGGTGGTAAAATAACGAGTTTCGTGAACTGTTTGACGGGAAGGATCTACGCTCGGTGTGATAGAATTTTTTTATTTTTCTGAAGGATAATTTTGACTTCTGAAGTGTTTTTTTTTAATTTAAAAAATAGGCATTTTAATCTTACTGCAAGGGGGTGGGATATGACTTTTGAATGAAATTCACATATGACCTAATGAATTAGGTAGACTTTCTTCCTTGTCTATAAGCTATGGAAGTGCTATAAACCCATGGACGTAATATCAACTAGAAAACCCCCACAAATGTACACTGGATTGTTTACAGGAGATACTTCAATGTTAAGCTTAACTGATACACACGCTGTCTTTTCAAGCTATTATACCTCCCTGACAATGCTTGTTAGTAACCCTCTTTCTCACCTCTGACATAAGAAAGCAGGAAGAATTCACATAGAGGGAGTACAGACCAGATAACCACAAGTGCTTCTCACATAGCTATCTATAAAATCTACCCGAGAAGCATGGTCATCCAAGTTCTAAGATGAATGTGGGACCCAGGGTGGTCAGGTAATTTGCTTAAAGTCAGCTTGTGAGTGATGTTGGTGTTATTGTTGTTAGTGGGGTGCTGAGGCTTCAATCTATGTGATTTAGTCCCAGAATGTGCAACTTATACATGTTTCAATACTGCCTTCTGCACGCTGGTCTGAAATCAAGGGTTAGACATTTCCAAGCCACCGGAGACAGCTTTGCTGGGAGTGGGCATGTAAACGTAGAGACCAGGCATGTTTCAGAACATCCTATAATACACAGGACAGCTACCACAGTAAAGAATTATCAAGTTTAATGTGTCCATGGTGGCAAGGCTAAGAAAATTGCTATAATTTCCCCATTTATTCATTTATTCAATCACTTTACAGCCCAATCCCAGCCCCCCTCCCTCCTCTCCTCCTAGTCCCACCCCACACCCCTCCTGCCACTCCCCTTTCTCCCGTCTCCCAGAAAATGGGAGGCACCCAAGGGGTAGCAAGCCACCTTGGCACCTCAAGTCACAGAAAGACTAAGCTCACTCTCTTCCACCGAGGAGTGACAAGGTAGCCCAGCGAGGGGGAAGGGAGCCAGTGGCAGGTAACAGAGTCAGAGACAGCGCCGCTTCCTATTGTTAAGGGCCCCACGTGCTGATCAAGCTGCACATCTGCTGCATATGTGTAGGGAATCTAGGTTCAGTCCCTGCGTGCTCTTTGGTTGGTGGTTCAGTCTCTGTGAGCCCCCATGGGCCTGGGTTGGATTACTCTGTTGGTCTTCCTGTGGTGTCCTTGACCCCTCCAGCTCCCTCTAGCCTTCCTCCCACTCTTCCACAAAACTCCCTGAGCTCTGCCCGTTGCTTGGCCGTTGGTCTCTGCATCCGTCTCCATCAGCTGCTGGACGAAGCCTCTCAGAAGACAGTTATGCTAGACTCCTGTCTGCAAGCATAGCAGAAAACTGCTAATTTCAAAGAGGGAAAACCCCCAGTGTAATTCTTCATTTTTCCCCCTGAGTTTTATTTGAATTCTCTTAACTATTTTTGAAAAATGAAAAGGAGAACAAACACTTAAATGTATAAGATGTGGACATTTGAGGCAAGTTTTGCAGATGGACAAATTAGCAGTGAGCAAGAGAACAGACTGTGGTAGGGAAGTGGTTTGAGTTCCAGGGCCAGTTAATATCTCTGAGCTTCAAGGTCATCATTATTAAGGTGAGTGGACACATTGCTCAGTCATTGTAGGGAATCAATGACACCAGGCACGGCGTCAGGCAGTGTCTGACACGTGAGAAGTGCTCAGTGGGTGCTTATGTGTGTGGGGAGGCTATCGGTGGAATTCTAGACTGGGCATGGATTAGCAACTAAATCTCAGATAAGCATTTTAAAACTTGGAGGTTCAATTCCGTCTTTGTCAAGGAGAATTAAACCCCTTGGAAAACGATTTGGGGACTTTAACTTGCAAGAACAGCTATTATGAACTGTATGTGTTCACAGTATGTGGCTAGCCGTCATTTCTTAGGTGGTACCTTGCTTACCAGTAATGATTTGGATTTGTTTTCATATAGTAAGACCTATGTGCATAGAAACAAAACCAAGTAAAAGTCACTAAGAGGAGGCTAAGGAAGGGACACCTGATGAGTTACTATATCCATATGGAACACAGAGAAATAAAGTCCCATGAGGAAGATGGCATGGGTTGGCACACAGACAGATGGAATGTCAATGGGTCAACATCATATCGATGGAGGAATGAAAACGGAAGAGGGTGGTATGGGAGGTGAAACCCAGGCTGTTGGTGAGCCACAGGGAGCTTGGAAGCTGTAGTGGTTTCTCCTTTCTTGTGGTCTTCACAGGCCAAGGGTTACCTAGGTTGAGGCTAGGGGAGTCCTCTAGCTCCGGCCCATAGACCCAAAGCCTATGAAAATTAGGAAGGCTCGCCCTCTAGAGGCCACACTAACAGTTTTGTTGTGCACCGGTGCTGGATGTCTGGGTACCCTTCATGAAGACCTTGCAACGGAAAAGAAACTCCTAATTTGAGAGGCCACGGATTTAAGGTTTGCAAAGGGTGGAAGGCTTTACCACGTGGGGCTAATTAGTACAATTTAGGTAATTAGACAATCCAGTTTGCCTCCCTTGTGAGGCTTTCTCATCACACTAATTGAATAAAGCAGTGAATCTTTAATGACAAATCTCTTTCATAAGCAGGAAATTAAAAATCAGCAAACAAAAGAAACAACGGTTAATTAGCAGGAGGTGACATATTTTTTTTTGACTCTGTCAAGGCTACAGGAATGAGTGGCTCAACATCATCTTGGTAATTTGGTTAACTTTTCAAGACTGGAAGGTATCAAAATATCAGGGCCACTAAATTTTGGTTAGATGTCATCTTATACTGTGTGTCTAAGAATGTCCTAGAATTGACAAACTATTTGAATTAAAGGTGTGAAAGATGAGGTCAAGGCTGACGGCATTTAAACAGAGAACAGGAGGAGTCTCTTTGAAGATACAATGTAGGTGGTAATTAATGTACATCTGTGGAGGCTGAGTAGGATAAAAAAATGACATTCAAATCTAAGCAGAATGTCTTTGCTCAAAAATATATTTCATTACGAAACTAATGTATACCAAAGATACATGTCCACTTTGACCAGACAGACTCTAGTGTATTCATTTTAGCATGACGATATCAGCAGCACTCACTTTCAGAGTCATATGATTTATGTCTGTAACAGCCAGCATGTGGTGTGCAAGTGCTGCTGTTATTTCATCTCTGTAGCTAGGCAAAGTCCTAGCCATTTGGTAATGGGTACATGGTGGAACTCTGTAGGCAATGGCACTCAGTTCCCTGTTACATACTATTATCATGTGTAAAAACTGCATTCAAGAGGAGGAAAAAAAGCCACCCCACATTTCCTTCAAGTTGTCATACTTCTGAATGTTTCTTTGGTTTCTTACTCAAAGGGAGCTGAAAATGAATTGCTGATTTCAGTCTTGGCTGGCAATTCTTCCCAGACCATAAATTCCAGGAGTCAGGCATAAAATCAGTAAACAAGACTTATAGCATCAGGGTAGTGCAGACCAGAGAGCTGAAAGGCAGGATGAGAAATTGACTTGTAAGATGAAGCACTTAGATACAGATGTACATGACCAGGAGAAAAAAAAAAGTCTTTTTTGATAAACCACAGAAGCACTGGGCCACTGATTTGACTTTCACAAGATGCATTGGAATGTTTCACCAAGGATCCAGGCCTGAGGACACTCTTTTGGGAATTAGTTATACTGCAACTTAAATAACATGTCAACAAAAATTACCTACTTTATATTCCCTAAAGCGTATATTAATAAAGGAAAGCATCACTCAAAAAGGTCCTGGAAATGTCTCTGCTGATCCTAAAGGATACTGAGTAAAATGATTACGAACCTGAATTGATAATCTCTCTCCCTCCCTCCCTCCCTCCCTCCCTCTCTCTCTCTCTCTCTCTCTCTCTCTCTCTCTCTCTCTCTCTCTCTCTCTGTATTGTGCTTTATCTGTCTGCCTCCTTTTCTGTATAATGTAGTATATGTACTTGTATTTTAGGAGTGTGCTCATTTGTGCAGAGGCATGGGACCAATCTAGGGGCCCTATCTCCCCTCACCTCTTTTCTTTGAAATAAAGAATATCTGTTTCTTTCTCCAAGACAATATCTCTTCAAACATGAAGCTTATTTCCGTGCAGCTGGAGTAGGTAGCCAGTGGTATTTAGAGATCTGCCTTTCTTCACACCCTCAGTGCGGTTAGAGGCATACTCCTAGTTTTTATTTTTTTACATGAGTGCTGGGGAATGGAATTCTCATGTTTGTACAGCAGGCACGTTACGAACTGAGCTGCCTCTCTGGACCCTGTAAATATTGCCTCTTGGTAATGACATTCTTTAGCACTTAACAAGCAGTTAAAATTACTAAAAAAAAAAAAAGTAGTCTGCTGTGTTTGACATGTGGTCACCTTTTCATACTGAAAAGATCACTGTTACAGACCTAGTTAATGAGGTTGTGAAAGGTCTGGGATACATTTGTGGGATAAATTAGTAATGAAACACAGACATCCCTTGGTGCACCATGATTCATATTATTCTTCACCTCCAACAAACTCAACCAATGCCGATATCATATATGAAACTGATTGACCAAATAGCCAATGGCTTAAGGTACAATGAATGATGCCATAAGTGTGCACCATAGGTACAAAAACAGCAGCACATATTTTTATGGCTAAGGTGTGAGACACCTTATTCTAATGTTTATCATAGTGGGGACAGTGTCTGTAACAGTCAAGCAAGACTTTTCTCACAAGGCAAAGCTTAAGTTGGATGAAATGTGAGTTCCTTGGCACTCCCATGGGGCTCAGTAATCTACCGTCTGAGTTTCCCTTGGTGTTTGCATACTGATGAGAGTTGGATGGCAAATTACTCTCCTATGGTTATGGTTGGCGGACTTTCATGAGAGCAGCCAGATAGCTTTGAATTTAAGAAGCACAGTGTACTGTAGTTTGAGGAACTTAAGCAGGCCCCCTCAAGGGTGGATCCATTAATTCAGCACCATTCTCAGAACAGCTCCTTTGGTTGCTTTGAGCAAGGGGAAGGTGCTTGTTTAGCCTGTGAATGGCACCAAGGCAACACATGTAAACGTGGTGACATTTAGTCTGCCTAGAAACTACCTGTATACGTATACATAATATCTTACCAAAATAAAACAATACACTTTAATGTTACATATTATAGATAATATATTAGATGTAAATATGTAATATGACCAAGTATATTTCTAGGTTATAAGGATGATAAATATAGTTTTGATTGGACTCTGAAATGTTTTTTTAATAAAATTAATGATTTAATATACAACTGTATTAAAGTGTGTGATTTTGATCTTCAGTACAATTACAAAGTGAGAAAAATGTTTCAGGCTTTCCCTGAGTGCTGCACAGCCTATTGGTTGGTGTTTGTTCAGTTCTGAGGAAGTAGAGGGGCTATGGAAAAGTTAAGGAAAGCTTAGAAGAAAGTCTGGAAAACTTTAACTTTGAAATTGAGAAGTGATCTCTGTGGGACTGTTCTTATTAACTTTACTTTTGGCCCCAATAAAGAAGGAATGTACACCTTTTATTCTTGCCACATTGGGGGCATTGTGACAATAGATTTGCTATGTACTAAGACTTTGATGTTGACATAAAGAAATGAGGATGAATAGAAAAACCTGTGTTCGGTAGTTCAGGGAGTAGCTAATCCTCCCAAGGTTAGCTGCCTAGATGGTAAGTGTTAGTAGAAAAAAATGTGCTGAAAAAACTGTTAAGTGCACATTTAGACTTTGTGGTAGCACTCCTAAAACCTTCCCCCCTTTAAAAGATGGAAGGCTTCCGTTGCTGGCAGTTTAGCCACTTGGTTGACAGCTGTCACTCTTTTCCTTTGCAGGGACACTGTAGCAGCTGCCCCTAAGCAATGATCATCTTACAGCAAGTGGAGGCCAGATGGACCTGTTCCTGCTCTTTCCCTGCAGAGACCAAGTCTATGAGGACTGTGACCAGTACCCACTTCAGCTCCTGAAATCTGGTCACATTTCCTTCCTTCCTTCCTTCCTTCCTTCCTTCCTTCCTTCCTTCCTCTCTCTTTCTCTTTCTTTTCTTTTTTCTGAGACAGGGTTTCTCTGTGTAATCTTGGCTGGCCTGGATTCCTTTTGTAGATCAGGCTGGCCTCGAACTCACAGACATCCACCTGCCTCTGCCTCCTGAGTCCTGGGGTGCACCACCACCTCCCAATCACACCCCTTCCCACACACATCCCCGAGACGGGAAGCCTCCATTTTCATAGTGACAGCCCAGTTGTCAGTCAAACAGCCATTTCTTTCTGGTTTCCTCATGGCAGCAACAACCTATCTTGAACATCTCACAGCTGCTTAGGAGAACTTCAAGCCACAGAGAGGACTTGAGGAAATGTCTGCGGCTGTCACTGCCACCCGTACAACCAACGCTTTGCATCCTTGGGAGTGTCGGCTTTGGTCCCACTGCCTTCAGCTACCTGGCACTAGGAAAGATTTCACTTGGCGCTCAGCCCATAGCAGCTTGAGATGGCCTCAGGGTAGCTACCTGCAGCCACTCCAGATAAGCCTGGGTCTCAACAGAGCAGTGTGCACTCCTGCTGCGGAGGAGAACCTCCCTGACCCACAATGGCGCCTGCGTATAAGCAGGGGCGTCTTTCATCTTGGGTTATTTTAGGAGACCTTTTTCCTGATCGTTACTTGCTTCAGCCTGACCTCCCAGCATGTTGCAACATTAGATCCCAATAAAGTCTTTTGTGAATGTTTTTATTGCCCATTTCTGATCTGTATAAAATAAAGACCAGTGGTTGGTTGATTTTTCTGGCTGCTAGCCCCGGGCACACCCAACAGCGGCATCCAGAGCAGGGGTTCTCAACTTTGGGTCGCCAGCCCCCCCCCAGCCCCCCTTGGGGAAGATTGTCAAGAGGTCTTTTCACAGCGGTTGCCTAAGACCATCAGGAAACACAGATATCTACACAACGATTCCTAACAGTAGCAAAATTACAGTTATGAAGTAGCAAAGAAAGTAATTTTATGGTTGGGGGTCAGTGCAACGTGGAGAACTGGATTAAAGGGTCGTAGCGTTAGGAAAGTTGACAGCTGCTGATCTAAGGCGACTCAAGAGCTCTAGAGAGCTCCAGGAAGTAGAGGTTGTGGAGACTAGGAGGGACTGCGGAAGTGCTGGGAGGGGAAAGAGTGGAGAGGAATTACAAACTCGGCGCTGCTAGAAGAGTTGCGTTGAGCTACTGAGTTGCCCAGGGTAGCTGAGAGAGCTCTGACCTGTAGAACAGCTAGGGCTGTAACTCACTGCAGCTGCTACTACTGAGCCGCTGGCACACAAGGTCTAGACTAGAGCCGCGGTTCTCAACCTTCCTAATGCCCGGGCGTTTTAATACAGTTCCTCGGGCTGTGGAGTCCCTATCTATAAACTTATTTTCACTGCTACTTCACAGCTGTAGTTTTGCTGCTGTTATGAATCATGATGCAAACATGTGATATCCGAGCCGTGTCCGATGCTCTAGACTAAGGCCAGAGCCAACAGCTCTCCCTTTCCAGGGTCTGCTGCTGTATGCTTCAGGCTTTGAAAGCCCAACCTGCAAGCCTCTGGCACTCAAACCCAAGGCTCTTTAAGAGCTAGGTTTTTTTCTAGTCATGATTTCCGCCAGAGTGGAGATCTGGAACTCTTCTTTGACGTTTGCTCCCCACTTCTGCAAATGTCTTTTCCTTTTTTTTTTTTCTTCTTTTTTTTTTCAGGAGACAAAGATTGGCTCCCGTCATTCAAACAAGACTTACCCAAAGGAAGAAAGTTTTTCAAAAGAATAACCCACATTATTCTGTTTGGTCTCCTGGTGCTTTTTCTACTCTTCTTGCTATAGAGCCTAACGCTTGAAAGATTGATTTTACAGACAGAGGGGAAACTGATCGTTGACTCAGGAAAGTATATGAGTATATATAACTTTACATTTTGGGGGGGGGAATTATATCTCAGATCATGGCCAAGCATGACAAGATTTAAAATATGCTTGTAGTTTTTGGTACATGGTAAACGCACTGTGATGATCTAAACTCATGCTTTCTCATTATGTGCAAAATATTGAAGGCTGTAGAATACAGCATAAAACTATTCTCTACTCATAAGTTAGGTGTGAACCACTTAAGGTCCCTCCTCCCCCTGAGAATTCTCAGACTTGGTAACAAGGCCCTGGAATAACTTCAGAAGTTTTTCAGGGTTCCTGACCTTAGTAGCCGGAAGAGGCAGCAGTGGAAGCATCAGAATTTTTTTGTTGTAATGTTTCTGTTGAATTTCTGAAGCCCAGTTGACTGTGGACATGTCAATGTTTGGAGTACTGACATTTTATTATTGTTGAAGTGTGGGTATTAAATTGATTGTATAAAATTAAGAACAATGTTTGACCAAGGCAAGTGCTATTCTGTCTCCACATTGCTTCAAGCATGACTTCAGGAACCATCTTCCCCGAAGCTACTGGTGGCAGAAAAGTCTGGTGGGAGCAGTAGATAACACTGGGATCTGCCCAAATGGCACTGTATCCCTTTGCACCACATTATCTCTGAGCCTTCTGTTCCCCCTGTGTACTCTTGTGTCCAACAGCCTCTGGCTTTGCAGAGCATCGCCCTGGAGGAGCTAGAGAACTTTGCTTGTTTATAAAAACTCATGACCTTTGTGGAGTATAATAAAAAGAGGCGAGAATCTGAAAAACTCAATTACCTTGGCTCCAGCAGGAGCAACTGCGACCTGTAACCTACACTCCAGAGCTCCCTAGTAGCATCATGCTGAAGTTGCAGCCCCACCCCACTGGTCTATCCCTGCAATTGCTCCTGTTTGGTTTCTTTCCCTTTACCTCCTCCCCCTTCTCCTCTAACCACTTTCCTCTCTACCTAAATCAATCCCTTGTACACGAAGCCCCATTTTTGAGGCCACCTTCTGGGGAACCAGATCTGAGAGAGTAAAGAACAAAAGGCAAAGAAAGGAACTGATTTGCAAAATCACGTGGTTTCTCCTAGCATGCTTACTTTAGACCTTCGCTGACGTATTTATAAAATCACTATGCAACCATACCAATGGAGGCACAGTCAAAGAGATATTATAATCCAGTCTCTGCTGGAGAATCTAAGTGTCCTTGTTAATCAGTAAAATTAATTAGTTACTACAGTGGAGGCCTGAGGTGACTATGCTTTTTTTTTTGTTTACCAATGGAAAAACAGTCAACCAAAATTAGGGAAAGATCAAAAGACACACTGAAATTGAAATGTCTGGCTCTACAATCCACATATGTTTATGTGTATATTGCAGTTGTGTTCACATGTTAATGTTAGCAGCCATTAAATTATCCCAGACCACAGATTATTGCCCACAAATATCTGAGAAACAGTAGTGTTTCAGCACCAACTCAGTCTAGGGATCCAACACCACCAATAGTAATATGTCTTTCTTAGTTCTTGATTCTTTTTTTCTTTATGCTGGTTTTATTCTGGGAATTTTCTCTGTGTTAACAAAGACACCCCATTATTCACAGCATACCTTCTAGAAAGTACTCCTTTTTCAGCAGTTCTAACAAAAGACAATTCTTTTGGCAACATGTTGACTTCAAGACCTGTTCTTGAGTCAGTAATTGTGGTCAAGGATCAGCTCATCCAGTCACATGACCTAAAGTAGACCAGGTGATGACATAATGGGAGGCAGGGTGGTGCTTGAAATGTACTGGGCTTTGAAATCTGAAACTTTTGCAATGGAGAACATAAAACGTATCTTGTCTTACTAAACAGAACCAAATTCAATCCCTTAATTGAACTGTAAAAAATCATAAAGGAGTTTAAGGAGATGATGAAGGGGTTTATGAAGCTTATAAAGATAATCCTAAATTATTTTACTTGGGTTGTTTTACTAAGGGAGATACTAGTAAGATGCAAATAATCTCTAGTTTTCTTTATCTTAACTAATGTAGATGCCAACAGCTCTATGTATTAGCATATGTATCAGCATAGACAAGGTTTGGTGAATATATAAACTTAGATCATATGCCAATGACCTTAGCTGTAGTATTTATAATTTTTTTTGGAACCTTATTTTATTTAGTGAAGATTCTGCAGCAAAACAGATCCAATAAGAGACACGTGAAAATTTACTAAGAGGAATTAGCTCATGCAGTTATGGTGGTAAAGCCACGTGGTCTACTGTCTGAGAGCTGCAGGCCTAGAAAAGCTAGCCGAACAGTTCAGTCAAAAGGCCTGAGACCCAAGGGTACCCACTAGAGTAACTGCCAAGAGGAAAGTTTAAGCAGCAAAGAGGGGAAAATGAGCATCTCTTCTTCCTCCTCCCTCCACCTTCTGTTCTATTCTGGCTCTCAAGGCCCTGCTGCCATGGGGGGGTGCGATTTGTTTTAACTGGGTCCACTGACTCCAATGCAAATCTCATCCAGAAATAATTTTAGTTTAAATTTTTTTTTTCACCCTGGGGATTTACCCCATGGTCTCTTGCTTGCTAAACAAGCATTCTGCCATCAAGCCACAGGCCTAGCTCAGACACAGTTTTTCTTTTAATATGGGCACCGCCAAGTTAGTTAAGTTCACGTATAAAACCAGCTTTAGTACACGGTCATACCATCCTGATCAGACAGGCAAGAAATGACGTGTTTTGAGCGTTTTCAGGCTGGCAAGAAGCTACTAGAGGGTTAAAGACAAAGCCAATCCTCTAAGTGTCTGTTTTTATGTGAAGTAGCTAATTGGCTGGAGGATTGTGGGAGATAGTTATTCTGAGAATCGCTCTTATGCAAGTCTACTTACTTTTTAATGGCGAGTCTTCCCTTTGCAATAAGTAAGGAGTGCCATATCATGGGAGGGCATGGGGAATTTAATTATTAAGTTAAACAATAAACTCCTTAAATTACCTTAATTTCCAAGGGATTCAACAATCCTATTAGTTGAATTATAAATAAGTAAATAAAATCCGAAAAACAATTGGAAAACCATTATACAACAGGAAAAAGATTAGAGAAGACTTAGAACCCTGGGGCCCAAGCAATATAATTAAAAGCAGCATTACAGAAAAAAAAATAACTTGCCTTATAAAACAAGAAGAGCATCAAAGCTGATGCCTTGTTTCCCGGAAGCTTTCAGACCCAGAGTGCCTCAGTAGGGCTTGCACAAGCGATACGTTTTGTTTTTGTTTTTGTATTTGGTAAAACATGTATGTTTTCCTTTTGTAAGGGAGAATGTTGAGGGAGATAAAAGAATATACTAATAGTTAATGGCTATTATTTATTAACATTGTGTCTCTTTCTTCCTCTCCTCTCCGCTCTCCTCCTCTCCCCTTCCCTCCTCTCTCTGTCTCTGTCTCTGTCTCTGTCTCTATCTCTCTCCTCTTGGGTCATGGCCTCACTATGTAGCTCTAGCTGCCTAGAAGTCTCTCTGTAGACCAGACTTGCGTCTTCAGTGCTAGGATTAAAAGTTTGCACTATCACGCCCAGCCTAGACTTTGGTTCTTTTTAGTGTCCAAACCCTCACATATGCTAGGCAAGTAGTCTACCACTGTGCTACATTTTCAGCTCTGAGTAGGGCTTATAAATGCCAGATACACTGCTCAATAAGTTACATATTATTTCCTTAAAGTGTGAGTATAGCTTTGGAACACGTGTACTTGCCATGGGTTGAACTGTGTTCCCCTGAAACTCATATGTTTTGATTTACCATCCAGGACTTTCCCATATTCCCTTATTTGGAAGTGGGATTGCTGCTGGTGCAGCAATTAATTATGACAAGGTCTTAAAGTAGGATAGATCTATATGTGGATATGATTGTTGCCCCCGAAAGAGAAGAAATTTCCATGCAGCCACCAAGGAAAATACTATGTGAAACACTGCTAGACAGAGGCTCACAAGCCAAGGAATGCCAAAGATGCTAGTCAACTCCCAGAATCTGGGAGAGGAGACCACTCTGTTGACTCCTTGCAAAGTCTGCAATGGTGCGTTAATGCAGTTCTGTTGTCCTAGTGGCCCACCTTGTAACTGGGTCCTGGCAGCCGGAGCACATCAGCAAGGTGCAATTGTGATATATAGACATCGATTCTAAGCTCCGAGACAAACCTTTCAAAGGTCAAGCAGTAACTGGGGCTTGCAAACTGTGCTTTCAAATCTCTCCATTATTTCCCCAACATCTAGTTTGAGGACCACTCATGTAACAATCACTGGGAATCATCATTAAATGTGAAGATTAGGGAACCCACTCCAGATGTAATGAACACGTAACTGAGGGAAATGTGGAAGAAATAAAAACTCTAAAGAAATCCTCTGAACACTTACTTTGTGCGGAACTGTCGGATGGCCCAGCCACCTCATCATGACCTCTTGAAACAGGGATGATTCATCAGTCAGGAGTTGGCCAAGATTTTCATCTGGACTTCCATGTCTGTTTTTACTTCCATAATGTGGGGACATTCAGGCAGACATCATTGTACCTCCGAGGGTCAAATCAGCTGCCTTAAAAGTCAAGCTAAAGCTATAAAGGGTTTGTCAACAGACAGTAGTATGGGATACCTCAAGTCATTTTATCAGGACTAAGGAAGAAGCTATACTTCAATGCACAGTCCATTTTGCTTCAAGGAGTAACTGCTAAGTTCTCAACGCTTGTGCTCTGGAAAGATTTACTCCCTTTGACTCACAGCAATGTCTGCCTCACTGTGTGGGGGAATTCCCAGCATCCGCTTCTCTGTTGGCCACGCTCTGTGTTTCTTAAGCAAGCTTTGCAACCATGGAGTATTTCTCATTATCTGGTCCGGGGATTTGAGTGTTCTAGTTCTGTAGTCATAACAAATATAATGTTACACTCAATTTTTGATCAGATTTTCAAGGAGGCAAGTTATATAAAAGTTACATAAAACTCTCACTCTGTTATCA
The DNA here is from genome assembly GCF_964271855.1 of Acomys minous. Lineage (NCBI taxonomy): Eukaryota > Metazoa > Chordata > Mammalia > Rodentia > Muridae > Acomys > Acomys minous. Next base: position 94,806,058 of record NC_140486.1, on the reverse strand, counting down.
TAACCAGCATTAACCCAGGAGGGAAGCACTGTAGGCCTATTTGACTACTAGTTACACAGAGAACTGTCTCAAGCAGAGGTAATGATCCAAACTTTCCTAGGTAAGACACAACCAAGATAGCTCCAAGTCATTTTTTTTATTAAAAAAAAAAAAGAGTGACTTCTTTGTACTTCAAAATGCTTCATGTGAATTAAATGTAAGAGATGATGGTAGATTGCAGCACAGGCTGTCAACTCATTTACTTGGATTTAAATCTGCCATCGTTTTTCTCATTACAGACCTCAGGACCCTGCTGAAGGGTCCAGAGTACTGCGGGGTGCTCCTCTCTGGACCCCACATTAGGCACAGACTACACCCAAACACCAATTTTCAAGCACAACCCAAATGTAAAAGGATCCTTTACTAAACAAACGGACCTAGTGTTTGAATCTGAACCGACAGAAACAGCAGCAAATAGCTTTGCAAGTGTTAGTTTTAAGAGGAAAAATGGAAACAATGTATTAGGATGGCCCAGGATGTGTTGGTAAGTTCTGATTGGGTATTTTAATTAGGCCAGTCAAAATAGTAAGTTTTGGTTCCTGGACCTTGACGTTTTGTTAGTTGGACCTTGGTGATCAGTTTCAGGGATGAATCACTGGCCAAATTAGGGAATGGACCTTGGTGGCTAGCTTTAGGAATGTAATCTAACGGTCTAGCAAGGGGGAGAGAGGGGAAGGGGGAAGGGCAAAACCTGTCAGTGCCATGTTTGCCACACTCAGGCCTGCTCGAGCCCTCCACCTGCCTTACTAAGAGTCACTGAAACACGAAGGGTGAGTGTGCCAGGTATTGCGGCTCAACAAAGCAGCTCAAAAGTCAGAGGCTGAAAAGCAATAGCTGATTGTGTCTCATGTTTCTAAGGGTAGCTGTGATAGGTCACCTGCTGGTTTGTTTGGGGATACACATGTAATGCCTTTAGGGGATCAGTTGGGCTTCTCGCACACACAGCTGGTACTTGAGTTAACTATCTGTTGGCTGGGGTGTGTCGCTTAGTCCTCCCCCTCCCCCCCCCCCCCCCCCCCCCCCCGCCCCCAGTGACCATGTCACTCTCGATTAGGTCAAACCAGCAATCCTCCAATAACAATTTCTGCACCATTTTCTAAAAAGAGATGAAAAGTAAAGGTGGTAATGCTCTTGGGGGTTTGGACTTGCATAGCATTACTGCTAGTACATTCTATAGTTGAAACAAGACACAAAGGCAGATGGGATTCTTAAGTGGTTGAAAAATGCACTCCAGCCGTGTGTGGGAAAAGTAGCAGAGCTTCTCTGCGAAGGCTGCTGTGTGTGGTGGGGGGAAGTTTCTGGCTTTTTAAATACTCTACCACAGTGGCATTATGACAAGCCACCATTATTCTTTAATTACCCACTTTAACACTTAGAGCCACTGCCAGGACTTCGTAAAAGGTTAACTCGCAACACCAAACAGACAGCTTCCATAGGGTCTAATTCAACACGCCCTAGCGAAATTGCTTCACAGAAGAAATGAAAGGAAGTTCACAGGTTATCCTAGTTGCAGGATATGTCGTGGAGCGTCCATGTGCGTTCACTTAACAAAGCTGAAAGACTACCAGGTGTCCTCTCGTTCCGGTGTGTCTCACATCTACCAGAGAGAAGGATTGCCTTATTCAGCATCTGACCCTGGGATTAGCAACCTTAGCATCACCCAGCAAGTTCTACCTGAGACCTTCTGAATTTGAATCTCCGGGACAGGGCCGAGGAACTTTAGCAAGGACACTGGGTGAGTTTTACATACGCTATCATTTGTGAAGTCCTAATTCAGAATCAGAACCCCCAGCTCCTCAGATAACAGCACCTAGATTTCAGATACTCTCCTCAAATCTCGTTTTCCCCTACTACTTAAGACTGAATCAATGACCTATCATGTTGAAGTCACTGAACAAAAATCATATACTAAGTTTCTCACCATGTTTGGATCCAAGTAGCTTATTGGTATGCTCATTAATATTTTCTGTTTCTGTTGTAAGTGGGAGAAGTCAGCAACTTGGGCCATCAAGATGAGTTAGTGAGAAAGGAGCTTGTCTCCAAGCCTGATGACCTAAGTTTGATCCCTCTGAGCCACGTGGTGAAAGGAGAGAACTGACTTCCATAAGCCATCCTTTGACGTCCACATATACGCTGTAGCATGTGTGCATTTGTGCATGTGTATGTACATGTGCATGCACATAAACAACAACAACAACAACAACAACAACAACAACAACAACGGCTGTAGCTCGGTTGGTAGAGGCCTTACTTTGCATACCCAAAGTTGTGCTTTCGATCGACAGCACCACACAAAACCAAGTGTCATGCCAGTAACCCTAGCGCTCAAGAGGTAGAGAGGCAAGAGGAACAAACAGTTCAAGGTAAGCCCTAGGTACATGGGCTTCATTAAGATTATCTCAAAATGGGGGGAGGGGGGGATGTTCATATGAGAAAAGCTAGGCCAGCAAATATAGTGAAAAGAAATCAATAACCAGAAATGACATATTGTTTGCACCGATTTGGGATCAGAGCATCCCACGGGATTGTTACAAGAGGCTAGTTTAAAACAAGCCGGCACACTGAGGTCGGGGAGCTTATGCATTTCTGTGTTCACAAAGCAGAACAAGCACAGCCCCGGGAAGCTCAGCCAAGTGGCATTATGCTTTATAAAGTAACTTTGTGGCAGGCAGCTGTTTGTGTTCATTAGGAATTCCTTCCTCAAGGAAGGGATTTAGGCTTACTCGCAAAAGTAAACATAGCGCTATTTACCGAAAGCCTGTGTGTTTATAAGGAATGAAGATTTTACTTAACAACGTCGGAGAGATGCATCACTCAGTTCCAATAACGTTTCTGGAAAAGAAATCATTTTCCAAAAAGAGATGATTATAGTTAATATGAGCGGTTGGTTTTTCCTTGTGTGTGAGTTCTTGTGAGTGTGTTTCCATGCGTGAGTTCATGTGTATGTGGGTACATGTGTGGGAGTGTAGGTAGAACCCAGAGGTGAGCCCTGGGTGGTTTTTCAGGAGTTGTTGACCTTGTTTTGTTTTGCCCGACTCTGTTTTGAGAGATGGTTTCTCATTGGGACCTGGGCACCCTGATTACGTTAGGAGACCAAGTTAGCCAAGCTGGGTACCAGAAAGACACAAGGCTCTACATGTCTCTTGTCTCCCCAGTACTGGGATACCAAGAGTTAGAATCATGCCGGGCTTTTCAAATTTTGTGTCCTAGGGTTCACACTCAGGTCCTCAAGAGTGCCTGGCAAGCACTGTACTGGCTGAGACATCTCTCCAGCTTCTGAATAGTCAGCTTTATCAGAAAATTCCTGGGAGGAGTTTTGTTAATTAAAAGATAAGCATCTCCTTGTTAAGCACTCCAGATTGCAGAAGTTCACACTTAAAATAATAATAATTCTATATATATATATATATATATATATATATATATATATATATATAGAGAGAGAGAGAGAGAGAGAGAGAGAGAGAACAATTTACTCACAACTCTTTCTACTACTAAATAAAAGTATTTTAGAAAACATTGGTCCAAGTTAATTCTTTCTCTTATTTGGTACTAGTAATCAACCACTGCATAAATTATGTATCCTTCATCCATCTAATAATAGTTTGTGTTGAAGGCTGCTATGTCTTGGAAGGCAGGGAAATAGTGGTGAACAAGATAAATATGACATCCACCTTTATGGAGCTCAGCTATCCCTGGGGTGGGCAGATGGATGAAGACAAGTGAACCAACCACTTCAGAGTGAGTTATGGGAGTCTAACAAAGTAAATCAAGGAAGGGCGGAGGCTAGTAATGGGAGGTACCTACCGACTATAGTGTAGTCAGAACATTTATTTGTTTTAAAGATCTGCTTTTGTTCTTTTTTTTATTCTATGTGTGTGTGTGTGTGTGTGTGTGTGTGTGTGTGTGTGTGTGTGTGTCCATGTGTGTCCAAGTGCCTTTGGAGACCAGAAAAGAGTGTCAGGTTCCCTGGAGTTAGAGTTACAGTAGATTGTGAGTTGCCTTAAGTGGGTGCTGGGAACTGAACTTGAGCCCTCTGGATGACCAGAAAGCACTCTTAACCAGCAATCCATCTCTCCAGTGCCAGAAGTCAGCATTTGCATTGAGATAAGTAGACTAAGCTCATTTGGAGGGAGGCAATGCTTGGTAGACAGACAGTAAAGCACTGAGACTACGGATCAGCATAAACCTGGCCTGTGTTGGCTGAGGATTAAGAAGGGTGGTGCTTGGGTCAGAGTTCAAATCCTGCTTTGTCTTTTGTTTTAGCATCATAGCTGTGCTGCTCAGTGAGTTCCTGGAGTGAAGGCCGCTCATCTGCAGTGCACTATTGGTCCCAGCATGCAGTCAGCTGCTGTTCTCAGCCCCTCCTTACTCTCCTGACTTACTGCAGCAGAATCTTATCTTGTTTTCCCCCCAGTATGGAAGTTTAGAGGGTAAAAGCTGTTGTCTTAAGAACTAAACTGTGTCCCGTTTTCAATCACTTGGGTGGGTTGGTGGGAATTAGACTAGGTTGGTGGCTCTTAGGTCAGAGAACACATTACTGTCCCTGTGCAGTGTGGTGTAGGCCAGGTGTGGACTAAACTTCTCCAGAAGTTGGCAGGGACAGGCTCGACGGTCTGCCTGGAGACAAATAAAATGAAGTCAAGATAAGGCTTTAAAGGAGGCATCTTCTGAACTCATGAACAGGAGCAGGAGACAATGCCAGATACAATTAATAACAAGGGAAACTGAGTCTAGCTCACTCTGAGGGCAAAGTGCAATAGAGGAGGGCATTTATGAAAAAAATCTGGTGTAGTTGGAAGTTTGAGGCTGAGAAACTGGAGCAGTTCCTTGCTCCATCCATTTTGCCCACTGGGACAAACTCTTTAAAGCCAGGAATATGGACTAGAAAGTATAACATAATGTGGTTCGTGTGATACAATAAAAAGAGTAAGGGACCGCACAAGCCTGGGCGAGAGGGACTTTGTAATCTCACAGTTCACGAGGTACCGTCTCACTGAGTGACTGGACGTATCATCACCTACACACACCCCGAGAAAGGTGAAAGGGCAGGCTTTCTGCAGGTTGAGGTTTCCACTTAGTATTGGGGTCCAGATGCGTCTACAAATGTTCTGATCTGAGATCTCACAGAGGCAAAATTCTGATTTTATTCAAAGTCATTTTTTTCAGACTCTTTATTCTCTTTTCCTTAAAGACCCAGAGGCACTAGGAGCTGGCAAACAGTCCCTGTAGGTTTGAGGGTGGAATGCAAATAATTTTACTTCTCTTATTTCTCTGAAAGCCACTTCCTCCAACTGCAGCTCCTAAAACAGACGTAATTATCTTTTCTATGTAGCACTCAGGAGATTCCGTCTCAACACTTAGTATTAAGGCGGACACATGTCTGAGTATGGCTCTGTGGCTTGAGGTATGACATTAAATAAGGCTGAATTTCAGGGGAATCTGATTGTCTGGATTCAGACTCTGGTTCCATTGCTATCAGCATGACTTTAGGAGAGTGAACTCAATTGTCTGATGGCTTGGGTCCCTCCTGAATCAACTGCTGAACTCCTGTTGGGGGTGGCACATGTCCTAGTCTGTTTGTGTGGTGATAATACAAAATACAGGACTGGATAATCTGTAATGACAGGAATTTATTTCTTACAGTCTGAGGACTGGCAAGTCAGAGATCATGATGTTTGACATTTGACAGGGAACGTCTTGCTGCAGCATTCCATGGCATAAAGTAGAAGGGCTATGAGTCTGTGTGTGTGTGTGTGTGTGTGTGTGTGTATGCGTGTGTGCGTGTGCAGAAAAAGTCCTGAAACACAACCTTTTACAGACGTTCTATTAATCCAATCATGAAGCTAGAACTCTTATTGCCTAACTAGTCCTTAAAACCTTTACCCTTTCATACGAATACTAATAAAACAGCAATTTCGATATGAGCTTGGAAAGACCGTAACTTGGGGTCTTTGAGAGGTAACAAGGTCACAAGGATGAGGCATTATGCCCTTATAGAGGAGACTACAGTGAGGCCCTTGGCTCTTCAGCTGTATGAAGGGGGGAAAAAAGCACATCTTTGAACTTAGATGTGAGTTATCGTCACACACTGCATAGTCCCCTTAACTCTGCCCAGCCTCCGGAATTATGAGGGGAAGATTTCTGACACCTGTAAGTCACTTAGTTGACAACATTTAGTTCTAGCAGCCCAGATGGCTGCAGAGAAGGGCGGGGACTGCCTGCTAATGGTGGGATCTGGATCTTTACCTTGAGAAACTAAACTCCGTGTCTAGAAAAGCCCCCTTCCTTCTCAAATTTCTGACGCCAGAATACATTTTCTCATGCCCAGACACAGTTAGGGATTGCCTAGAACACTGTGTGCATGTACTCTCCCTTCCTGGAAAAGCCCCAGCTTTCTGGTTAACATTGTTTATAGACGTCAGAAGAGTAATACTGCTTCTGGTGAAAGACTTCTGGCACGGTCGACAGGCCCAGGTGCAAGTGAGGGCCATGATAGCCCCGGGCACTAGCAGGACAGCAGGTGCATACTCAGGTAAGCAGGATTAGACTGGATTAGGGCCAGAGGGATAGCATTTCGTTTTATGCTATTTTTGAAGCTTAATCCACAGAAGAATTTTCAAGGAAATATGATAATATGTGTTGGCAAAACAGTGCAAATGTGACTGAGACCATATGGTGGGATATTTATTTTCTCATTAGTCAAATACTATTATTTTTCACACAGCAGGTATCTGCTGTGAATAGATACTGATCTGAACAAGGCAATATCTAAACTACCACTGAAAAATAAGGCTAATAGCACTCTTCTGGGTCTGCTTCCATGTTTAAATTACCTTCCCGTGTTTTTGATTTTAAAAAATCAGTTAAATTTAGCGAACTTCTCAATTTCATTGCACAGTGTAGCTCAAAATAAAAGCTTCTGAGGTCTGGATAATTATTCATCCTTTGGCTTGTTTGTTTTGTTAAAAGTCAACATGAACCACCAATTAAATGACCCATATGATCAATAACAGTCAATAGTTTCCTGGGAGAAGCAGTAAGGGGTCCAAGATGAACACAGATGCACTGGTTGTCAGGATCCACAGTGCTTTTAGGTGCTGCATTTTTGTACATAAATTTTTGTACACAAAAGTTACTGTATTTATTGTGCTGCATTTATTCTTTCCATAGGCCCCTCAGTTGAACCAAGACCTAGTTTGGGCTTTTTTTTTTTTTTTTATTACATCTAAATTAGGTTGGTAATTGTTGTTACACCAATGAATGAGATGTCAATTAACTTTCAGTAGTTTGGCCTTTGTTTGGCTCCTGCATTGACTTTTGATAAATCTCTTTACAAGGATTGTTATTCTTGGGGCCAAGTTTTGTGCCCCCGTATTTGGATGTTCTCTCCCTTAGAGGGAGTTAGAAGAGGACGCCACTGTGAGTGTATCCTCTGCACTCTTGATTCCTGAGCCATCTCTCCAGTGAATGTATGTACGAATGTATGTATGTATGTATGTATGTATGTATGTATGTATGTATGAATGTATGTATGTATGTATGTATGTATGTATGTATTCTTGAAATACTTTCTTTGTGGCCTTTTCTGGCTGTATAATTTATACCCAAGCAGCAAAACAAATGCACCTTAGATGTTGAAGTGAACAACAGACTAATATCTCCAAAGAAATGCCACAGCTATAACTATGTCACCTTGAATGACAGAAGAAAATTTCCAGATGTGCTTAAACAAAGGACCTTGACAGGAATACATTATTTTGAATTATCCACATGGACCCATTGCCATCACATAAGTTCTCAAAAATAGAAGTGGGAGGTACAAGGGAAGGAGACCCGAAAACCCAAATTACTAGCTTTGAAGGAGGGAGGCTGTGAATCAAGGAATGGGCGAGACATTTGAAGCAGGAAAAAAGCATGACACATGCTCCTGTTAAAACTTTCAGAAAGGAACACAACCTTAATAAGCCATGATTTCAGCCCAGGGAGACTTTTGCTTGATTTCTGGCCTACAGACCATGGGAATTAAATTTGTGTTTCTTAAGCCATTAAGTTTGTAATAATTTGTTATGGCAACCACAGAAACATAATGCAACAGCTAAGTGAATTTTTATGTACCTATAAATCTGTGTTTCACCACTCATAACAAGATAGAATATTTCTACTGTTCCAGAGAGCTCACTCATGTCCCTCCCCAGTCAATGTCACTCATCTGAAATAACCACTAGTCAACTTCTATCTTCATAGGTTTGTTTTGCCATTTTTAAAAAAATATCTTACAGACAGAACGATATAACATGCTTCTTTGGGTCTGGCTTCTTTATTTTAATGTAACACTTCTGAAGTTCATCTTTTTTCTCTCTTAACACAACATTTTTATTGATTATTTGTGAATTACACATCACACATCTTAATCACAGCCACTTCCCAGTACTTCCAAGTCTTCCTTCTTATCCCTTTAACCTCTTCCCCCAAAAATAAGAAGTGAGGAGGAGGAAGAAGAAGAAAAAGGAGGAGGAGGAGAAGGAACAGAAGATGAGGAAAGAAGAGAAAGAGGAGGAAGGGGAGAAGGAGGAGGGAAAGGAGGAGGAGGAGGAGGAGGAGGAGGAGGAGGAGAAGAAGAAGAAGAAGAAGAAGAAGAAGAAGAAGAAGAAGAAGAAGAAACAACCAAGCCCAATACTCCAATATTCATTAGAGCATGGTCAAACTCCCAGTGACCAGTTCCTCAAAGAAAACTGAGTCCTTCCCCACCTGCCAGAAGCCATAAGATGTGGAGAGAGCAACACTTAAGATTCCTTATCACAATTTTTAAGAGTTCTTTTGATTGCTTCCTGTCTAGGCTAGGCTAGTACGTTTTGGGGGTGGGGTGAGGCAGGGGTAGAATGTCACTTATTTTTATTGCTATTATTTTCATTGGGCAACTATATCACAATTTCTTTAGTTACTTTTTTCTTAGTTTCTCTATTTTAAAATTAATAGTAGCACCCTTTAAGCTTTTGTTTGTTTGTTTGTTTTTTGAGTCACTGTGTAGCCCTAGCTATCCTGGAACTTACTCTGTAGAGCAGGTTAGCCTCAAACTCACAGAGATCTGTCTGTTGAGCAATGGGATTAAAGGTATGCACCACCCCTGCCCAGCTGAACACTCTTACATAAGGCTTTGTATGTGCAAATGTATTTATTTATCTTGGGGACATTCTAAGAGCAGAATTGGTGGCCATAGATAATTTGCATAGATAGTAAAGTCTTCCAGTGGCTCTCCTAATATTTCACAGAATATTTTAAATTAAAATACAATCACATTATTTTCCACATTTTCTTTCCTTCCTCCAAATCCTTCCATACTCCTTTCAAATTCCTGGCCTCTTTTATTTGACTGTTATTACACATAAGTATATAAACAAATAAATAAATGCAGAATATTTCTTCAAAGATTCAAACAGAGCTACAAAATCTTTCTGGAGAAATATAAAACATCATGAAGTGTCCCCTTTCCTTCATGATTTTTAGAATTCCTGCATATATTTTCCTTTTTTTGAAGTATGCAAACTGACAAATGCTGTATATATTTATGGTACATAGCATAATGTTTGAGTACATGTATACATTGTATAATGCCTAAAGCATTATTAATGTATACATTGTTGTACAAACTTCCTTATTAACTTGAGTTGAGAAGAATTCAATTCTTAACATAATCCCATTTTACTTTTCTAGGTTTAAATGCTGTCTTCTCTGTAGTCAGTGGTGTCATTCTGTTGTTGTTGTTATTGATTTTTTACTGTTTAAAATACCCCTCAATCCTAGTGCTGAAGAACTGTCTATTGGTACGAATGCAAGAAGGGTATGCAATGTGTGACTTACACAGCAGGTGCAAGCATTTGATGGATGTGTTTGGGCAGGAACTTTGAGACAGTTGACTGTGAGTCCATTGATGGCAAATCCCACACATATGAAACAAGGTGCTTTTATATGGAGACATACATAAAAACAACTATATAAATCAGTCAGTGAAGTCATTGAGACCAGTGCTTCACAGGACCCTAACTTTGTATTTCTCTTAGCCCTATGGCTCAGTATTCACTACTTACTACATAGCATATTAACCTTACAGAACGTACCCTACCATGAGTGACTACAAAGAGACATTGTCTCTAGAATACAGTTTCTGGGTAACATTGTCACCCCTGAGATGTTCATCCACAACAAACCTCACCAAACCAGTACTAGAAACAGGAGCACTTATGGATCTCTCTTGACCTAATGGAATTTCTTCAGTTTTATGATCAGGTTTCACTGAAGAAGTTCACCTTAATCTCTTTGAAATGGTGGACATACTGTTTTATATGTGCTGGGAATATCTACTTTTCCCTTCTCAAATAGATAACTATCTTATGGTTATGTTCATATAATTATAGATTATCTGTAGTAGGAAGGCCTACAGATTTAGCAATGCAACCTTGCCACAAACAAGGCAGTTGAAGCTATAGGTAGAGAGACTGCCATGATTTAGAATTCCATCATTCTGCTGCCTTCTACTTAATAAATGCGAGCCAAGCTGAAAAAAGGAGGTCATGATTAGCAATATGTAAAACTTGTTAAGGGAAAAATACAATAAGATTAATTCTGCATTGCCAGGGTCATACATATTTTATTGATAGTCCATAAATAAAAGATTAGATTCTCAGATAAATTAAATTCTATCATTGTAAGCCCAGGATCCAATTGATTAGTAGTGATATATTGTGAAGACATAATTTAACTAGAGGAGTGTTAGGTCACTATGTGTCTGTGTGATGGAATGCTCTGCAATTTAAATGTGTGTGTGCATGCACACACACATACACACACACACACACACACACACACACGTGAACACACCACACCTACTGAACTTCTGACCCTCTTGACTCCAGGCCCTAACATGTTGCACACCCAGTTTTGGTGGTGCTGTATCAAAGAATCCTGTATGCTGGGCCAGCACCCTATCAACCAAACCATATGCTCGTCCCAACCCTTTTCCTTTTTTTAACTTTAGTTGTCCTGGGGATTGAACTCTAGACCTCAGTGATGCGATACAAAATGTTCTCCTATCGAGCTACAGCACCAGCCCTTGGAATGCTTTGTATTTCTGAACAGATGTGTGTTCAGGTGAGCTAAAGGAAAAAAAATGCAGACATGAATTCTATTTTCACTTGTTCAGAGGGAGGAAGACATCATGCGGTAATTTACAATATCTTCATTATTAAAGTATGCATTAATATACAATATTTGAATTCTTATTTTATATGATAAAAGTATATGTTGGTGCTTTTTCTGTATTGAGTAGACAATATCACATTCTGAAGAGAAATGCTGACATTGACCAGAAGTTATTGGCTTTGAGTTCAATCCCTATTTATTTTCAGTTATCTTCTTAATATTCTATGTCCTACTCAAAATCCCTCTTACTTATGTTTACACACAATTACATGTTCACTTACAAATTGTCTTGTATCCTCTCAGGTTTCAATATTCTTAAAAAGGTTAATTTAAGCCAGACAAATGGCTTTTATTTATGTCAGAAGCAAAAGTGCACATGTTGTTTTATTATAAATACTGTCAGTCAACAAGTCCCTTGGAAGACTCAGTGATCATAAAATGGCCCCAGATTAAATACTGTGAGCTTGCCAACCAAAATCATTTATTCAACATCTGCCACATACAAGATACCATGCTAGTTGGAGTAGAAGCCTTAATGCAACGATGGTGCAAAAAAAAAAAAAAAAAAAACCAATAACAAAAAGCCCAATCCGTTCTTAACACCTGGCAGTTAACACTACAAGCCTTGGCACTCACAGTGCATGCTGAATGAATTCAGAGGCACTAGAGATGCTCCCCAGAGCTGTAGTGGATCAAGGAGAATGCACAGTGATGCACACGTCCTGACTGTTCTTCCCTTGTCTGTCTCTGTGAAGATGCAAGCACAGTGCTCTTGGACTGAGTGGGATTTGATTTCTGGGACCTTAGCCTTCAGGAATGAGAGCCAAGGTTACACAGGTAAGTCACCAGAATCAGCAGGGAGGGAACTTAAATTAGATGCCAGAGTCAGGTGTGGGGGGCGGGGTAATGGAAGAGATGTTGCCTAAGTCCACTTTTAGCGATCTTTGGAGAATGATGTCATGACCAAGCTTTCAGTGTATGAGCATTGAGGGCCATTTAGTCGCCAAAGCACAGTGGTCTCTGTGTCTGTCTCCCAACGACTCATGTTCATTTCATAATGCAAAATGGCTTCCACCTCCAAAAGCGCCCAGGATTTTAACAGTTCCTATGCTCAAAAGTTCAAATCCAGAGTCTTTGCTCAGAACAAAGGTAAGCTCATGGCTGTGCGTCCCTAGGAAGTAAGAGACAAGCCACATCCTTCTACAATGCAAGGCACAGAGCAAACAACCCCACGCCTAAAGGAAGACATAGAATAGCAAGCATCAGATCAAAGAAAGGCAGGGACCTAGCGGGGACAGGCGTCAAACCTCTCTAACTTCCTGTGCACGCCAACTAGTAAACCGCTGCTTCACCAGAGTGGCTTTTTTTCTACCTCCAAAATAGAATTCCTTGGCCTATTCCATTTACTGGGTCATTCAGTTAATTACCTGTCCCTTCCCTCAGGATTGCTCCAGGCCCAACAGGGCAGCAGAACGTCAAGCTTCTCTGGTATAAAGTTGTCAGTGTGGAAACTGGGTTGTAAATGTCCTCAGAGGTGATTACAACTTCACTAGAACATTCCCTGCAGCTTGGCCGCTCTGTAATTGATAGTCACAGTGGGGAGGAGCTCTTTTTCTTTTTTCTTTTGTAGGAATGCAACTGAGGAGAAACTGTCAGGGGTTAATTGAAATTGTTGAAAGACACCCTGGCCTTCATACAAAATAAAAAAAAAAGTATTCAGTGTGTTGTTTTAAAAGTAGATTTATTACATACTTTTTTAATGAGGAAGAGCATGGAGGGCATGTCCAGTGTTACTCATTGCTTAAATCTCTGCCAGTCACTGAACAGCTGACATCATCTTGTGCAGGATTTAAGCTGAGGAAAGGATATTAGACCATGAGACAGAAGACGGGTTTCTGAGATGTAAACAGGGCATCCCTAATTCCCCGTGCAGGCTTGGATTCTGAATGCATCTCTGCTTTCATTATCCTTGAAACTACATCTTGTACCTAATGTCACTTTTCTTGGGACAATTACCTCTTCAGTACTTCCTGGGAGTTCGACACTCTTAGTACTTTGAGTAATTTAGCTCATTAAATCTCTGACATGTAGACAATGCCAGAATACCTCCACGTTACAGACCAAGGATCTGAGACCTAAAGAGACCTATTAGTGATCCTCAAGCTCCTATGGATGTGTTAGAGAGAAGACTGACTGATTTCATCCTGGGTACCTTCTGTTTTAAGAGTGACGACCAGAAGGGCTGGTATTCGCAACCTATCACCTTTACAATTTCAATCACTGTCCGGCTGGAGTGTTGTTGTCAAGAGTGGATAGAGAGGGCCTGGAGAGATGGCTCAGTAGTTTAGAGCATTGCTTGCTGCTGTAGAGGACCCGGGTTCAATTCCCAGCAGCCACATGGCATCTCACAAGTGTCCGTAACTCCAGTTCCAGGGGAGCCTTCACACCACTCATGTGCATGGCGCACATATGTGTGCATGCAGGCAAGTATATACATACACTTAAAATAAAACCAAAAAAAAAAAAAAAAAAAAAGAGTGGGTGGATGTGGGAAGCCGCGCCCACATTCGCCATTATAAGATGGCGCTGACACCCTGTGTCCCATGCTGACAAACAACTAATCTGCGCATGTGCGAAGGGATTTTCCACTCGTTGTGCTCTGCCTCTCCCGTGGCATCATCTCGCCCGATGAGCAACAGCCAATCAGGGACTGACATCCTAAGCGGAGGACAGTTTCCTATATAAGGGAGGGGTTTCTGCTGTTTGCTCTCTCTGTCTCCGTTTTTCGTGTTGTAAGCTTATGCTCTTCCTCTCAAGAGGCAATAAAGCTTTACTGCAGAAGGATCCTGTTTGTGTGTGCAGCGTCGTTCTTGCTGACGAGACGGTAAGGCTAGCCACAGGTGGAGGGCAGGAAAAGATTACTTAAGCCAAGGTCCCTTTCTAGAGATGCTGACATTAACCCCTCACAGGAGTGGCTTGGGCAGTGAGGTTTCCAGGTATGCCCTGGGTCATTTGATAGTATGTTGAGCCCGGGGTTGGAAGTCACTGCTATACATGGAGATTTTGAGAGTGTTGAGACCTTCTCATCTTAGCTCCAACTTTTGGGGTGCTGCTTTTCTTGGAATAGCTTCTGGAAGCATAGCTTGCAATAACAAGTTTCTGTGGTAGAGACCAAGTTTCAGTGGGGCCCTAAAAATGCAACGAAGGAAACTGGGAAGAAAAAGGAGCCAGTCTTTGGGAAGATCACTAAATGAGTGGGCTCAGAACAGGACAGAGGCTATGCCAGGAGGAGTTCCTGTTTCAAGAAGGAGAAATATGTATAATTGTAGTAGAGGGAGGACCTCACTCTTGTCTCTGGACCAGAACCACAGCATTTGACCTTCATGGGGCCTTCACCACAGTCACCACTCCCCATGAGGCACCATGACTAGATCCCTGCAGCCTGACTCTTGGCACACTGAACCCAGTTCTTCTTCTTATTGGAAATTTTGGGGATACGAGGAAGCTGGGAAGGATGTTTTAGAATGTGTGATTCTGGTCACACATCACAGAGAGAACCAGGGTTCTCTGTCTTTATGCACTGTGAGAGTTTCCCCAGAGGAAATGCTGGTGCCTTTTCAAGAGTCACTAGCCCACTGGAAGGGACTAGCCTAGCAGGCACAGGCTCCCCCGGTTTTGATTTCTGGGGTGAAGACCTGCCTCTGGAAGGGATTTTTGTCAGATGTTGCTTTGCACAGACACCCATGTTTGCCATAGGTTTAGAATTACTGTGCCAGGCTACACATTGAGTTGGTTTGGTGAGCTTTGGTGGTGGCAAGTTTGGAGTTATTATACTCCAAGAGCAAGGAGTCATTCAGAGCCAATAAAGATTCCAAAAGATGAGAACTTTATTCCCACGCTGTGGCTCTGGTCCAGAGACGAGAGTGAGGTCTCCTTCTTCTACATATAATGATGAACAATAGGTTGCCCCAGGATCAGCCCAGATGTGACCATAAACAAAGGCTATGCCAGAGATGAAAGAAAAACAGCCCTGTAGTTTGAGAAGACAATATAAAGTCATTCACCAAATAGCTCAGGCAATAGCATTAGAAAGGCAGCAATTGGCGTACTTCGTGGATACCCACTCAGCTGGGGCCACTTAGCAGGTTGCCAGCATGTTAACTGGTATAGTAATGGGAAAAGAGAATGTTTTCCTCCTGCGCTGCCCATTTGTTCACTTAGCCCCCAGTCCTGAGTCTCTTATGACAGTAGAGAACAGGGTTAATAGACGTGATGGCTACTGTTAACTGTCAACTTGTCAGGCTCAAAAACTACCTGGGAGACAGGCTTTCTGGGGAACATGCCTGTGAGGGATTATCTTACTTGGGTTAGTTGAGATGGGAAGGACCAGGCTAAACTTAGCAGTGTTATTCTCTGGGTTTGGGATCCTGGACTGAATGATAAAGAGCCCAGGCATCCATCACTCTTCCTTTCTCAGTAGCGGATGCAATGTGACCATCTGTTGAAGCCTCTTTCACCCTGGGTTCCTGGCTATACAGGACTGTACTCTTGAGAACCGTGAACCAGATTAAACTCCCCCCCCCTAAGTTTGCTTTTATCAGGATATTCTATCACAGCATTGGGGAAATAAACTAAGACATTGGCCAAAATGTTATTTCAAAAACCAACGACATTTCCGAGATCAATGCTTTCATCTATGTGGAAAGTCTTACTCGTCCCTCCCAGTTCCTCAGACTTCTTAGTCTGCAGCAACTGTACCTAAACTGAGCATCCTATGGCTGATGGAGAAAAGGAAAGGTGAGCATCTAGGAATGAATTATGCTCAGAGTTGGGGATGAATGAGTGAACCTGAGACTCTGCATTCTGTCCTTGAAGACGAGTTTGTATTCCTTGTGATGTTAAGGTGAAGATGAGTGTCTACACGAGTTTCACAACTGGGACAAAGCAGATGAGTCTCTCTCTCTCTCTCTCTCTCTCTCTCTCTGTGTGTGTGTATGTGTGTGTGCGCGCGCACGCGCTTGCTTGCTTGAGTGTGCGTGTGTGCACAACAAGAAGAGCTTAATAATTTGACAAGGAGTGGAGGATACAAGGGGCCTTGGAAGGGGACAAGGGACAGGTGGAAACGATGTAAATACAGTACTCATGTATAATCCTGAGAAGATTTAAGGACAAAAAATTGAAATAATAAAAATGAGGATGAAAGGGGGCAAGGGAAGATGTGACTAGAAATCTGACTTCCACAGGGAATCACCTTTTTAGAAAATCCTGGATTTTCTAAACAGAAAGTTTATTCTCCCTCTGAATTCAAGGTGAATGGTGCTTCAAGTTAAACATTTCCAGGTGGCTTTAGGAATTCCAAATGACTAAGCAGAAATATGAGAGCTAGCAGACCATAGCTTTTCTTCTCTTTCCTTTTAGAGAAGACTGCAGTAGCCACTGACTATGCTGAATGGCTGTAGCACCAGAAATAGAGACAGACACCTGCTCTTTATTCCTGCATGAGGAAGCATGTTCCCTAACTCTATGCATTTCCCAACAGAGACTGCGTGAATGGAGAATGTTTAAGTTAAGTGTGGCTCAGGGATCAAGAGTTGGTCTCTTGGAAGGGAAGTCACGGAAGCTGTTAGCGTTAGTGGTAGGAGGCAGCATTGTGAGGGGCCTGCTGAAGTGTGGTAACTGACTTTCAACATCTTTTTTTTCCTTTGTTCGCAGGTAAAACATGTTGAAAGAGAAGCCTCTTCAGGGAATGTTCTTTGTTCTTTATGCACAGGCTAGAATTGTGGCCCTAGGTAAGGTCCAAATCTAAAACACAGGCTAATGACTCCTAACACATTTCCCTCTGCCAGCATTTGATGAAAGCCAAACAAATCAGGAAGTGTTCCTGTCGATTATCTTTTCTTCTTGATCAAGCAAGACCAGTGGTGGACATATTTCCCCATGATAGCATCTTGTGGCCCAAGACGTCCCTGCCTCTCCTGAGTTCTGGGATTACTGCTGTGAGCCATCACTCTCAGCTTTATGTGGTGCTGAAACCCGGGGCCTCTACATGTTTGTCAAACTCTTTACCAACCAACCCACATCTCCGGCACTGAAACAACGTTAAAGCAAAATCTGCTCATGTGCCCTCACCTTCTGTCTGAGTTGGGCTATGATGGCACATAACTTCAGCTTTACTGTCCAAGAAGATTTCATTTCTCCTACCACCTGACTTTTTCTCAACCCCAGACTTCCTTATCCTCTTGGCATCCTCTAAAGACAGCTTTCCTGACCCACTTTTTTTTTTTTTTGTAACTATGCTTAGGAAATTATGTTTGAGTCAGAAAGTGAAATATGGCCGCCTAGAACTTAGACATTGCTCCTATGTATACTGTATTTGCCTTTCACAGAGTTAAAAAAAAAAAAGGAAGTGAACATGTCAATATTTGTGAATCAGGAGATCGTGCATAAGTACCTGGATCTTAACATCTCTCGACAATGGCGTCAAATGGTAATGCTGTGTTACTAAGGTGACTAACCAAGGTCCCTCTTGGGTGGGGCACATGTGGGTCTATTCTAGAGTTTTCACCCATGTGTACTTGTCCCTGGCATGCACTTGACTTTTCTGGCTTACATAGCACTGGAAGTCTGGTATATAACAATAGTAATGAAATGAAATTCACTTGTTAGAGTGTGCCTGAACTTTTCCATGTTACTTGTCATTCATTATATATAAAAGTAGTATTAGAAATCTTAATATCTAATGTTTTAGCAACAGGCTACAGCTAAACCCTCAGGAAGCAGAGAGTTTAATTTCAAAGTTTAGATTTAGAAGCTATGTTTTTTGTTTGTTTGTTTGTTTGCTTGCTTGCTTGCTTTTGTTTGGCAATATTAAACTCATACAACTGCCAATTCAGCTTGGAGCAATGACTATAAACAAAATACCAGTCATACACGAGTCATTGCGTTTGTCGTTAAGGAAAATTAGTCATTGTAACTTTTCTAATTATGACATAACGTGAGGGGTTGTTGTGTATTACTTTTAAAAAGCCAAGAATTTGAGCAATGTTTTTCACGCTTAAAATAAAGCTAATATGGTTTATGTGTGACTGTGACCGTGCACAAACAAGAAGCATGGCAGCTTCGTGGTTGACAGCCCAGTGTCTACTGTGTGTCTTTATTTCTTAGGGCATGTGCTTTTATATCTCATCTGTGTCTTTTTCCTGCAGTTGTTACCTTTTCTTGTTCTCCAGTCTGCTATGTGATGGAGAATATTGTTAATCTTGAATGAAAGTGATAAAGGAAACATTTGATGTTAGTGTGTTACTTTTACTACAGGTTTTGTAGCTTCCTCTGTCTCCCTTCTGGAGTCTCTCTGTGACTGTTGGAAACCTCTCCATAGGATCAGCATGGAATCCTCCTTACCTTTGCCTTGCTGCCTTTGTTTCTCCTTCGACGTGGGGCTGGAATTGGAGAGCCCTGGGCCTTTCTCTTTTAGGTGTTTACAGTAGTGCACGACAAGCATAGCTCTACAGCAGAAATCACTCTGGAGTGTTTTATTTAAAAGGAACACATTGGCACAGGAGACAACTTCCTGAACAGAACACCAGCAGCCCAGGCCTTAAAGTCAACAATTAATAAATGAGACCTCATGAGGCTGAGAAGCTTCTGTAAGGCAGGAGACACTGTCAACAGAACAAAGCCACAGTCTACAGACTGGGAAAAGATCTTCATCAACCCTACATTTGACAAAGGTCTAATATCCAAAATACATAAAGAACTCAGGAAATTAAACATCACTGAACCAAATAATCTAATTGAGAAATGGGACTCAGAACTAAACAGACAATTCTCAACAGAGGAATATTGAATGGCTGAGAAACACTTAAAGAAATGCTCAATATCCTTAGTCATCAGGGAAATGCAAATCAAAACAACTCTGAGATTCCATCTTACACCCATCAGAATGGCTAAGATCAAAAACCTCAAGTGACACCACATGCTGGTGAGGATGTGGAGAGAGAGGAACACTCCTTCATTGCTGGTGGGAATGCAAACTAGTACAGCCACTTTGGAAATCTATCTGGTGCTATCTCAGAAAACTGGGAATAGGGCTTCCTCAAGATGCAGCTATTCCACTGCTTGGAGTATACCCAGAAGATGCTCCAGCACACAACAAGAACACTTGCTCAACCATGTTCATAGCAGCCTTATTCATAATAGCCAGAACCTGGAAACAGCCTAAATGTCCCTCAGTAGAGGAATGGATAAAGAAACTGTGGTACATTTACACTATGGAATACTACTCAGCTATTAAAACAACAAATTCCCGAAATTTGTGGACAAATGGATTGAACTAGAAATGATCATAATCAGTGAGTTAACCCAGAAGCAGAAAGAGTCAAATGGTATATACTCACTTATATCTGGACACTAGCCCAAGGGGCATGTCCCATGAAAGTCTTCACTTACCAGGAAAATGGGACGGAGGGGAAGACTTCCTACTGGGACTCTAGGTGAGAGAAGCAAGGGAGAATGGGGAAATAGAAGGATCCAGAGTGTCCTAGAAACCTACAAGAAGAACATTATGACTGGCAGATCTGGGCCTAGGGGTCATCTCAAACTATGGCACCAGCCAAGGACAATACGTGCAGTAAACTTCGAACCCCTACCCAGATCTAGCCAATGGACAAGACATTCTCCATAGCTGAGTGGAGAGTGGGGACTGACTTTCACATGAACTCTGGTGCCCCATATTTGACCACATCTTCTTGATGGGGAGGCCTGGTGGCACTCATAGGAAGGATAGCAGGCTACCAAGAAGAGACTCGATACCCTGTGAGCATACACAGGGGGAAGAGGTCCCCTTCAGTCACAGTCATAGGGGGGGAGAGTAAGGGGAAAATGGGAGGGAGGGAGGAATGGGGGAATACAAGGGATGGGATAACAATTGAGATATAATATGAATAAATTAATAAAATATATTTAAAAAATGAAAACAGGGCTTATGGAACTGAATTTAATACTGCTAATTATAAAACAAGATCTTTGTTTGAAAATGACATGAGTTTTATAAATAAAGTTATTATAAACTGGAGTGGGAAAAAGCCTATGGAGCGGAAGCTTAGGGGTTGGCGTGTTCTGAGAAGTTCAGGCCTTTGAGTGATAATGGTTTGAGTTTCTTCTCTTGTCCTTATCAGCTGTGATGGCTTTGCGGATGTAGGTTCTGAGTCCATAGTGTATGCTAGGGATTTGCTTGTGCTCCCAGTTCCAGTGACTTTTACTACTATAGAACAAACTAACTAGTATCTACCACAGAACAAACCAGTTAGTAGCAGTGAGCTATCGGTACAGCATGAGTTATAAAGGATCACCATGGTCGTTTTTTTGCTATTAACCTAATGGTTCTCAACCTTCCTAATGCTAACACTGTGACCCTTTAATAAAGTTCCTCATGTTGTGGTGACCCCCCACCAACCATAACACTATTTTCACTGCTATTTCATAACTGCAATTCTGCTACTATTATGAGTGGGTAATACAAATATTTTTGGAGAAGGAGGCTTGCCAAAGGGGTTGCAGTCCACAGGTTGAGAACCGTTGCTAAATCAAAACAGCTTTTCTATGTTTGCTGTGACTTCATATGGAAAGTGACGCAGAAACGTTTCCAGAGACTTGATACTCTATGAGCATATACAGGGGGAGGAGGTCCCCCTCAGTCACTGTCATAGGGGAGGGGAGTAGGGGGAAAGTAGGAGGGAGGAAGAGAGAGAGGGAGGAATGAGAGGATACAAGGGATGGGGAAACAATCGAGATGTAATTTGAATAAATTAATAATAAAAAGGAAATGTTTCCAGATGGTACGCAGTGCAGCGCTGTGCACTCAGCACAAGTAAGATCCAGTGTCACATGCTAAACACTGGGCACACACTTGCCCTTCAAATTCAGCAACATGACAACACTAGTGCTCCTGTTCCTTGGCTGATGAGGCCAACAACTGAATGCTGAGGTTTTGTGTGTCTTACAGGACATCTTGGCAGAGTTCTTCCCTGTGGAGGTCACTGGCACAGATCTTGCTATGCCCTTCTCCTGGGATCCTACTTATTTCACACATCCTTTTGGGTAATGATGCTTAGCTGGTCTGTGGTCTGATTTGCTGAGTATTTCAAAGGATGTGAGTTTGTGAGAACTGATGACCTCTCCCTGGACAACTGGAAACTGACCGTCTTTGTCTTCTCCCTACATGGAACAAATTAAGAGAGAGAAAAAAAGACATTTTAGTAAACCTTGATATGTAACATCTTTTTTCACCACCGAATACAGAATATATAGTGTTAAAGGTTTATGTATCGTAATAGTTTTTTTCTTATTTGGTTTTTTGAGACATGGTTTCTCTGTGTATCCCTGGCCATCTTGAACTAGATTTGTAGACCAGGCTGGCCTCAAACTCACAGAGATCTGCCTGTGTGCTGGGATTAAAGGCATACGCCACCACTGCCCAGCTCACAATAGTTATTTTCTTAATAACTATTATTAATCTTGCTTAAAAATAATGTGAGAATGTATATCGGAACTGGCTTTTAAATTAAACCCCATGTATAGTGCTGATAAAACTGTGAATACATTAGTTGAATATTGTGCTGTCTTAAGCTAAGAGTCTCACAATTTTATAGTTTAAATATGTCAGATGCATTTAACTATAGAAGCACATATTAGACTTCAGACCAGTCTGTTTACTTTGACCCTGAGATTACAGAACATCCATTATGTGTTAATCACAATGGGGACAAGGAGAAAGCGCAAGGGCTGGTGTCATCTGGGGGAGTGGATCCTCTCATCTAGCTCACTTTTTCTTTTCCCTCCAAAGTTTTATGTAGCTTTCTGACCTTCCCCGGGAGGAGTTGCCCTTAAGATCCAGTCTGAAGAACAGTGTTTGAAGTGATTGCCCTTTCTTAGCTGCTGTTTTCCTTTGTGGCAGATAAGGGTGTAGCTTCAGAGAACGGCATTTCGTGGCCTGCATCTCAGAACACATCTGCACCTTCCCTTGGGAAGAAGGTGGACCAGCGCTTCCCTGAGTTGGGAATCAATAAAATAGTAACAGCCACTGCCAGCTAATGACCCACTCGCTCAGATATTTCCCTGTGCTCCACAAGCACTGTGAGGTAACTGCTATAATGACTCCCATTGCACCAAAGAATAGATTGTGGCAAATGACACATTACTAACTCTTTCCAAGAACACAGTATTTGAGAGCGACGAGGCTAGGGTTTCAGCCACCTCAATCCAAAGGCACATTCATGTGGAAAAGTACAGATTCCTTTTTTTTTTTTTATTAGAATAGGTCTGGTTTCTTCAATCAATGCATTTAAGAAAAAAATTATTGCATTTTTTTAGTGTGTGTGTGTGTGTGTGTGTGTGTGTGTCTGTATCTGTGTCTCTGTGTATGTATGTGTGCATGTGTGTGCCATGGGACAACTTGTAAGAGTCTCTGCTCTGCTTCCACATCGAGGGCCCAAGGATGGAACTCAGGTCAACAAGATTGACAGTAAGTGCCTTTACCCCACTGCAATAAATTGCTGGCCCTCCAATCAGAAAATTCCATAAAACAACATCTTTATTTTTGCTCTTTATTTTCTACGTAGACCCATTTCCTTAATTTTATTCACATCACAAAATTATTTATTCTTGAAACCCAAGAAGAAAAACAATATGGTTTCCATGTCAAAGTGAAAACAAAACCATAACCTTAGCTGTTGGAAAGCTTGGGTTCTTAGAGATGTTGATAGAAGCATTGATCTGAAGCAGGACTGCTTTTACGGTATAATAGAAATTATCACAACCAAATTAGGCTTAATGTCTGACATGATTGAAAACCCAGCTATAGAAAAGAAATGGGCTCTCTATATGTCTCTGTAGAACTTTGGAAGTTATGAGGAGGCAAGTGAACCTTCCAAATCAGAAAAATGACATGCCATTTACCAGTTAATTCCTGACTGCATAAGAAATAGACTGAAAAGGGACAATAATAAAATATAGTAATTCCTAGTAAATAATTCTCTCTCACTAGCAGCTTTTTGTGCCAACCCAGATATTGATTTTAATCCAACATGGACTTTTCTTCTTTTAATGCAGTGCTGCACTTGGCTCAGTCTTTCAAATTTAAATAACGTCTAAATTCAAACTGGATTCTGTTCTACAGAGTTTATTAGCTGGCAGCTTGGAAGCTGGAAAACATTTTGGTTCAGAAAAACAATACTTTGTAAACATTGGCTAGTTCCCCCAAACTGTCATAAAAAACAATATAAATTGAAATGGGAAGCTAATAGTATTGTCTTTCTCAGCCCTATGGGTCTTACTAAGTGCAAAAATTAAATATACTAACAGTCGCTGACTTCCAAATACATAGACACAAGATAGCAATCGAAATCTAAAGAGTAGTCACTCAGGAAGTAAGATAATGAATTTTCCTCTTCTACACTCCAAACAATACAATATACTTTGTACCATTACAAGCACATTTTAAAGAAGTGTACAAGTATATTTTATAACGTGCAAGTTTTATACTTTCAGCCCTTACTATCTTTTTTTTTTTTACAATGAATAGTAGTCAACCAATTTTGTAAAAGCACCAAATGATACATGTGTGTATATATCCCTGTGTTTGTATACACTACATATGTGTATCCAGTATAAGTTTATTTGGTTATTAAAAAAAACCAAATAGCTTATCTCTATCTTTCCTTCCTCTTCTCTGAAGATTCATGGCTGCAGGAACTCAACTGTAAGGTGTGTACTTCCTGTTTCCATATCCCATGTTGGACTTGGTAACAAACTCTCCTGTTGCCAACTGTGAGATACACCTAGAAACCACATCCGTGGTGATTATTCTTGGCCCAGAAATAATCACTCTTTGCATAGATTACTTATAATCTGAAGCCTGGCATCCTTATTTTTGTGATTCCCTTGCAGCCTTTTCACAATAGGACTTCCTGCATAATAATATAAAAAAAAATAGTGCAGATTAAGCAAGTGAGTCCTTGGATGTGGCCAAGAGGCCATGCTGAGCTTCTTGTGGCTTGCTCACCCCATGGCCTCTTCTCCATCCCCCCCTAACTGGGGCTTTTGCATTTAGCTATTCTCACCATCCAGGGAGTTCTTCTCTCAGATGCTTTGAGCTCACATCCTTTCTTCTCCTCTCACTGCATGTTTTGCTGCAGTATCACTCATTTTAACAATGGTCCCTCCTCTAACCCGTCACTTCCTCTTATTGCTTTATTGGCCTCTGTAGTAGTTAACGTAACATGTACTTCTTACATTTTTTTTGATTCATTGATTATCATTGCAGTAGCTTCTTGCTGTATAGCAGGGCCCAGAATCCTGCCCGGAAGGTGATCCCTCAGGATACATTTGCTGAGTGATGGATGGATGGGCGTAGTGAACGTGAAGAGCCATAAATGGAAAGGATCAAAACACAGCTCATGATGACATTTACCCCTGGGGAGCATGAGGGATAGACACAAAAGACCGTCTCACAAAGATCTTATTGAAGAATATACTGGTGCTTATGATATCACTGAGGAGATGTGTCTTGAAAACTTTCAAGACATTTTTCAAAACTAGATTTCCAATAAGTATGGGGCAAGATATTATGTAGCATTTCCCTAAAGTCCTTCTATGATCGATCCTATTGGCTCTCCCTCCTCATTTTTTTATACCACTCCCACAGTTTGTCTCTAAGTTGGGATATCTCAGTCTTTAATGTCCTTTATACCTTTCCCCCTTTTCTTTGACTGACCAGATCCAAACCATCTTTATGACTCAGGGTAACCCTCTGTTTAAAGCAACTTTGTACAAGTGACACAACGTTTTTGCTCCGTCTTTTGAAATCCTAATCAAAGCGCTGGAGCCTCTGCATCCCACACCCGGTGGGAAATCTGTTCTCTTTCCAGTATGTAGAAGAATTCTTGCAGGCCTGTGGTTATTCCTCTATTTGATTTCCTGCCACCACTAAGTTCGATGACTCACGTAGTCAGTCTCTCACCAGTACTATTTTCCCCCTTTCCTTCTCTGTGATAAACCCATCATGAAGCTCACATCCCCTCTTCTTTATTTTTCTACTTGACTCATGCAAGACAGATGTGTGGAGACATTGCCAGAGTCAGAGCTTTCTTGGGGGCAGGGTAGAAGAGTGGTGGGGGAAGAAGCCACACCCGGCGTCGCAGCCTTTAGAGTGGACAGTCTTGCTTTGGATGGGCTTTGGCCCTACCCATGTACTGACTGACGGCAGGTATTTCAGCTTCAAAACCCCCAGCTACTCTGTCAAGTGTTTCAACTTCTACTTCTCAGGCTTCTGCTAACTCCTATTAGTTACTTTTTGTAGCTAAGACCCAACTACCTAACAGAAACAACTTAAGGGAGTAAAATAAATACATTTTGGGTCACAGTATCAGCCCGTCCAAGTCCATAGTTTTTGGTCCAGTGTTGGTGGGCTGAACATCTCTACTGTCAGGTTCATAGGCAACTCCACGCCTCAAATTCTAGCTCCTTAATGCCCTATGCCCCTCTACCAAAGGAGCCGTTTCCTTATCACTTGTCAAAAGGGACAACTGGCTATCTGTGGGGCCTATTAGCATACCAAAGCACATGCTGGCCTCCAGGCGACCTCAGAACCACAAGTACCTGTGGTTTTTCTCACCCTGCTCCCCACCCCAAGCTTCTCCAGCTCACAGGCTTCCCTCCTCCACCTTCTCATTTCCTTATACTATGTCAGCCATTTGCGCCTCTTTTTTGTCTTCTTTTCTTGGTCATCTCTTTGTCTTTCTCTCCTGCTACCCACCCCGCCTGCCCCCCCCATCTCTTCTCTCATGGCCTGGTCCAGTCTTCTGGCCATATTCAGTCTAACACTTTCCCTCCCTGCTCTGGACTCTTCCAGATGCTTCTGCCTGTGCTCTCCCTCATGTCTGCGCTAAAAATCACTCTCTCAGCCATACGGCGAAGGGTCCACGTTCTCAGCTTATTATACATTTACACGGTCAGAACATCTTGGTGACAGGGGTGCATGGCAGGGTATAGCTGTTCACACCACAGCAGTCTGATCAAAGGGAACTACAGGGAGAGAGTAGGAAGTGACCCCGGTGACTCACGTCTTCCAGCTAAGTTCCATCTGTCAGTTTCCACAACCTTCATAAGTAGTGTCACAATCTGGGATGTCCAGTGTCCAACACATGAGACTAGGGAACACTTCATGTTAAAGTCAGGACATTGCTTAAATACCAGTTCATGTACGTTGGACCTTTGGGGTTATGCCTGAACAGTTCGTTATAATAATCTTCTCCCAACTCCCTTGAAGACATTTGCTTTCAGAAGAAGCTTCCTCTCTCTGAAAGGAAGTGTGTGTTTAGCTGCTAAGGCAGCTAATCTCCCTGAGACATACTACTTAGTGGCCAGTTTGCCCATGTGTCTTTTTCACCATTTAATGGCTTATTGAGCCAAGTTTTCTGTTCTTAGTACCTGGCTCAGAGTATGATCAGTGTTTGAGGAAGGAACAGAGACTGAGTTTTCTGCTTATTACAGACATCTGTTAGAAGGTACCATTTGACCTCATTACAATTTAGGTTTTTTGTTTGTCTGTTTGTTTGTTTTGCAATTTGTTCTTTTGATTCCCTAGATGGCCGTCAATGAGCTGGAAATTATTTGTGCTCTTTGGTTTCATTTCCTCCAGTGGATGCATCATCCTGGCTTGTCTAGAAGGATGTTTGGTGACCTCTCAGTGGGTGCCTGTAAATTAACCAGAGACACAGTGAGCATTACCTGCCAACAAAACCATGATCAGAAGCTTTCTGGCTGGAGCTATTGCTGCTATACATGTCATTTACCAACATCTTTTCTCCATTGTCTTGCTTTCTTGTGGAAGAACACGCCAACGATGTTCCATCATTTGCAAGTCCGATTCTAGCTTTCCAGGGGTCATTTGCTGCATATGAGTGAACTGATGGCGAAATGGCATAGCGTCTAACAATCATGACATTGCCTGTACAGGAAGCACAAAATCCAAGTTAAAAAACCATTTTACCCCTAAGGATGTTTACAAATGAAGAATTATGTCAATCAAACTTTGTTGATATTGAGCAAAGACATCAATTTGATGATGTGTTAGTGGATACAGCCACATACTGGACCCTTTTTCAAAATATGGGGTAATGGATGTCATGAACGTTTTGCCTGCATGGAGCTTACAGTATGTAGCTTATGTAGAAAATACACCATAAGTAAGCAATACACGACGCAATTCAGATAATGATAGATTATCTAGGAAGACAAAATTGTATTTTTATTTGCTTGTTATAACTTTGCTATTAGCCAGCATAGAAATATAATAAAAGCTATGCAACATGTTTATGGTTTGAGAATGCCATAACTACAGTGACTTATTTAAATTTGCCACCTGTCATTGCAGGACAAAGATGGAAAGTGCTATGCCATTGCATAAAGTGAAGGTTGCCCTGGTCTTGAATAGTTTAGAAGATCAGAAAGTACAGTTTTAGGTAAGAGTTTAGAACAGATATATGCAAATTACCTACAAGTGCTATTCATAAATTATCTTTAAGCACTTCCAGGGACTGTAGTGTATACCATCTGCAATTATGTAACAACCAGTTTTTTGAAAATTGACAAAGATAAAAGTTTCTGTTTAAAAGAATTAGGAAACTATGTATCCATCCTGAGTTCTAGGGAACCCAGCAGGGAAAATTATGCTGATGATAGCACAGTTGAATTTGTTTTATTTGAGAACTATGCTTAATGTGGTACTGATTACCAAATAAGCTCTTTGTTCATCTCTGTGGGTCACAAATTATTCTTTCCTTTCTTATCAACACAAGGGAAGAAATAGTCAACACAGCATCACAGGATTTCAAAGACCATTGCCAAATGCAGTTTACTTGGCAGTAAATGATAGGAGCAGATTGAAGAAATCAGGGCTGGCAGTGCTGGGAATATTCTGAAACGAGATGTTTCTTTTATCTTCCCCACTGCAAATTGTAACATTCATAGCAGCCATAAGGTGAGCTTGCTCAGAGTAAGGAGGGCATTTTGTAAAGTCGTAGTTAAATTTTCTATCCACCAAAAACTATGCAATGCAGATGTTTCTACAAACATGTTTTTATTCCAAGGAGGATTTATTCTGAGAAGGCAGTCTGTAGTCTCTTTGTATAATAAACACAATTTTATCAGCCAAGAGGTGTACCCCTGAGCTGTAGCTCGGGTTTTAGCTTCAGGCAATTAAAGGGAAAGCTAACTTTACTCAATAGAATGTCTCCTTTGTTTTACTCACTGTGTCTATCACACAACATCTGGAAGAACTTGTGGTTCCAAATGATTTGCTTGCAGGCCCTTTGAATCAGTTTCTGTCTTGAAGAGAGATACATACTTCTGTTTTATGTCATCTAGTTATCAGAGGATATTTTTGTATCATGCTGTTCTTGAAGACATATTGAAGATGTTGCTTCCTTAAATGTTCTGGGTTTTATATTATTTGTAAGATAAGAGACTTTTTTTTTTTTTTACAGGATGCACTCCAAAATTCCTATGTAATAGATTTTTTAGGATTCCACTGCAAGTTCAAATTTCAAATGCTTGGATTCAAATGCTTGGCCCTATACCACTAAAACCTTCAATAAAAATGTGTAATGTAAGTTAAGTAATAATATTTTCTCAGTATAATAGTGGTTTTTGATAACTATCACTGAAAAATTCACATCAGTTTTGCTTGTACTGTTATTTATGTTACGTGTGTGTATATGTGCTGTATGTGTGTGTGCGTGTATGTGTGTGTGCGTGTGTGTGTGTGTGTGTGTGTGTGTGTGTGTGTGTGTGTGTGTGTATGTGGAGGCCAAAGGATGATCTTGGATATTGTTCTTCAGATGTCATTCATCTTTTCTTCCTTCCTTCCTTCACTTCTTTTTTCTTTTTTTTTTCCAGACAGTATCCTTTAGCTGCCTGGAACTCAACAACTGAGCTAGGTTTCCTGGGCAACAAGCCCCACAACCCCACCATCACCCCAAGACTCTCCAGTGCTGCTGGCTTTATGGTGCACTCCACCATACAAGGCTTTTTTTTTTAAACATAGATTCTAGGCTCAAACTCAAGTTTTTATTCTTGCAAGGCAGACATTTTACAATGGTACTGTTTTGCAAGCCCTGATATTTAAAAATATTGTATACTCACTGTTCAAAATAATGAGTTTCATTATGAGATTTTAATTAGCTCATATATATTGAATTCAACTTGTCTATTACCCTCACTTGTCCCTCCATAGACTCTCCCTTTTTTTTTTAAAGTAGTATCCCTTCTGTTTACATATCACATAATTTCTTTTTTAAGTCTAGAGTCCACATATTATAGAAAACAATTTGTTCTGCATTTCTGAGTCTGGCTTATTTCATTAAAACAATAATCTCTAGTTCCATTCATTTCCTGAAAATGACACAATTTTATTTACTTTTATTTTATAAAAGCCAATTTATTTCTGTGGAAAATGACATTATTCTATTCTTAAAAGACCATACATATTTCACTGGAAAACTTAGATTTGATAAAAAACCTTTTAGCAGGAGATCGGGATAAGATCATGGATTTTATGGGAGGGTACTGTTGTGTGAGTTCTCCTGAGCAGATGTGAACAACTGTATATTCACCCCTGATAGAGAACCAAACGAAAGCAAAGCAAAACCAAACAATTCTATCACCGTCCATCTTGTGGAACCGGAAGAGTTTACTAGGATTCCGTATAGGAGCATGGCTGACTCAAAGGCAGCTGTGTCAGTGAGAAGCCCTTCCTAGCATGGATGATAGCTCATGAAAGTTGCAACTATGTTGCTTTTGGCATGACTAAGAGGCAACTTGACAGGTTGGACAGTCTTCTTGTCAATGACTCAGGTGTCAACTGACACAAACCTAGACATCCCTGGGAAAAGAAATTTTGGTAACTGCTTTTATCTGATTGGCTTTGAGCATGCCTGGGGCATTTGTTTTCGTTGTTAACTATGTGCAAGGCCCCACATCACAGTGGACAGTATCATCTCTTGGAAGGAGGGCCTGGACTGGGTAAGAGAGGTGTCTTTGCAACCCAGGAGGAGCAAGCCAGTCAGCATCACTCCTCTATCGTCTCTGCTTCGGTTCCTGCCTCCAGGTTCCTGCTTGAGTTCTTGTCCTGATTTCCTTTAATGATAGACAGCAATATGGAAGTGTAAGCCGAATAAACCCTTTCCCCTCCAAGGTAACTTTGGACAAAGTTATCTATCAAAGCAACAGAGAGCAAACTCGGATGTTCCTCTTTCCCTAACAGTCCTTACTGAATATATAACCTTGGAGGGAGGACCCTTGTGGATCTCCTAAGTTTCATGCACTTCAGCCACTTACTCCTGAAAAATCATGTAACAGAAAAAGACAAATATCATTTAAAAATATTTCTTTGTTTTTGAAGTTATAATATATCATTTGCTCCTTCCCTTTCTTTACTCCAAAATCCTCCCATATATGCCCCCTTAATAATATGTAAGATTCATGGTCTCTTTTAAAAAAGTTAATTGTTGTTATGTACATTATATATTTATAGGATGTATATGTATGTACAAATAATAGTCCTTGATACATAGCTACAGACTGCTCAGTTGTATACGTCACTTGTATATATGTGTTCAGGGCTGATCATTTGGTGAAGATAATGTTCTTGATTTTTCATGATATCTATTTCAGTTAGTCCATCTCAAACTTAGTACTAATGTTCTCAATGGAAGTTATTACTTACGTGTGGACAAAGTGCAATTCCCACTGTGTGCTTAGACCTTGCTAATGTTCTAATGTCTTCAAGCTTAATAATACTCATCTCCTGAGAGCATAAAGGGTAATGGTTTGAGTGACTCAGTACTTATCTTAGAATAAGGCACTAAGATGTGAAAGCTCTAGTTGCTTTGTTATTTGGATTATCAGGATAGGAAAGAAATTGAGGAAGTCCTATCTACCTTTAGAGTAGGTCGGTGGGTGGCTTGTGATGGAGAGTGAGGTATCCACTGGCAAACATTTGGCAGTGCCCAGAGACATTTTGTACTTGTTTTGAGACAGATTCTCTCTTCATAACCCAGCCTAGCTTTGAACTCACTGTGCAGCTGAGGCTAGCTGCCCACTCAGGATTCTCTGGCTTTAGCCTCTTGCGTACAGGGGCTACTGACATCCATACCTGGATGGAGACAAGTGGATGATTGTAACCAGTGTTGAACGGGTGGGTGCTACAGCCACTGGTTGCTAGAGAGCACAGAAGATGCTCAATATCCCAAAACATACAGACTGACCTCCACAGTGAAGAACTGTTCAGTCCAAATGTCGCCACTGCAGGGAATTACAAACCCTGTAGTGAGGATAAATTACAAACAGCCGTATCTTTTCTTCCAGTTTTCCAATCGGGAGAAGGTCTAATTTTATAGGTTATCTTTTTTAATAGTTTTCTTAGATGTTCAGTAGGCAGAGTTGCGCAGATCCAGATAGGAATGTGTTTGCAGCTTTGAAGTGCTTTGCCTCAATACTAGAGAAGAGACGTCTCTAATAAAAGGAACCAGCAAATGTGACATGTTCCATTGTCAAACCGTTCTCAACCACTAATTGGCATTGCCTGAAGTCTTTGATGGATGATGTTAAGAGCTACGAGTAGGTAATTATGTATATCAGTTTTATTTGAATATGTTGCTGTAGGCAAGCGCTGACAAGTTAAATGCACAATATGCTTCTTACAGTTGATTCCAACCTTTTAGCTAATTATGGGATGAAGTCTCTTCTGTGAAAATGAGGTATTTCACTTTTAGAATAAGCTAAATACTGACTTTGCATCTTGAGATGTTTATATATATAGTGTTATACACATACACATATATAATACTAATTATATTGAGGTATTATATACAATGTATAAATATATATAAATATATGCTCCTTAGTAAAGGGATGAGATAGTACCTGTCATTTATCACATTCTGCCAGGCATTACTTATCATTGTAAGTCATCACTGTCAGCACAGAGGCAGGTACTACGGTACTTCCAGGTGAATAAGATTCAAGAAGTTTAATAAGGAGCTCAGAGTCAAGTAGCTGAGCGACAAATCACTGAGAACCATATTTGTCTGATTTTGATCCATATGCTAATCACTTAAAAAGCGATTACAGCTTAACAAATGAGCACGCCAATCAACATCTACACCCGTTGTTCTGCACTGCAGACTTTAAGTAGTTAAAGTCAAGGCGGGGGAAAAAAAAAAGAAACTATTTTGAATGTGACTGAATTTTACACACCTGTTCTTATCTTTCTCAGGACACCCAGAAGTCATTTTATTGTTATTAAAATACATGCCTTGAAGAACCTAAAGGAAAATTTGACTAGGAAGTTCAAAGTTCATCTACTAGGAGGAAGAAGATGAAAACACATCAAGTGCAAAATGAAGAGGTTATTTGGGAGATATTTGAGAAGGTAAGCATTTCCCAGGTGAGCCACATATGTTTGGTACCTTGGTGTTTCGGCACAGCTGGTGTAGAATCAACGGGAATACCACCAGGAAGGGTCCCTGGAGGTCGGCCACTCGCTGCTTCTTCCCTTTCATCTTCTGATTCTCTCCCTGAGCTGGGGGCTGGCTGACTAGTTGAAGTGAGTTGCACGCGGAGAGCATGATTCTCTTTCTCTAGTCTGTTGATTTCCACCCGCATTTCTTGGATAACCTGCATGAGCTGGATGCTAGGATCCATGGCCTCTTCTCACAGACCAACTTTTTCTCATGAGCCAAATACATAATCTCTTCAGTGGGCGGGATCGTCTGCCCATAAGCAACCTGTGTCACGTGACCAATGGAGCTCATGGCTTCCTCTGCCGTCTTTCAGCACCTGGGTTCGGCTGCCCAGGGAAGCAAAGGATCTCCATGACTTATTCATCCTGGGTTTTGTTTTCCTGAGCAGTACTTTTCTATCTTTCATCTCATATCAATCAACTGACACAGAATACTGTTTGTGTCCGGGAGAAAGAGATATTCCAAAAATTTCCAGTACAGGCCAGGGTTTCTTGTTTCCATCATTACTTCATCATCACGATTGCCACATCCGGGATCAAATGTTCACCCGATCAACAACTGTTACAAGTACATCAAACCTGACACACAAATAATTCTCTGCTTTGTAAAATATGCTTTAGTTCTCTATTTTGGGACAAATTACTAATTTTGACGTCTGTTGATTAAGAAAAGCAGATGTTAGCCACAGGTGACATATGAACTAACTATAGGGATGATATTGAAATGTGTTTTTGGTAATTATGCATAGAACCTTCAAGATAAGTAGGTCTCTGTGCACACAGATACATTTTTCTATTACTGGCTTTTAGGATGCTTTCTTGGGAAAGGTTTTCCGGGGAGATTTTGCAGCGTGAGAAGATCCAGGTGAGCATTAATCTTGAATGAGAAAGGCATAAGGCAGATACAGCTTTCATTACCTGTTTCCTCAAGAGGTTTCTTTGTTGGGAGTTAAACGCACAATCCTAAATGGCACATTCTCTGATGGCAATATTTAGAAATTCAGTGAATGTTTAAACATAAATGAGTTTCTCAACAGGGTGAAATTGATTAGAAAACTGTCTTCTTCTCCTTCCTACGTACGTTGACATTTTCTGCACAGCCTAATAGACATTCCTTGACTGATCCCATACTACAGATATGGAAGCACAAGCTAAGTCTCATTGCTCTTTTCACCAAACAAAATTGCTTGTTAATACTATGTACTTATTTATTACCAGTACTGGGGACTGAACCCAGGACCTTGTGCTTGGTGGACATACATTCTGCTAACTGAGATGCAGTCCCATAGTCCCTCCCAACAGATTCCTTTTTTTTTTTTTTATGTTCAAATTTTAGGATATATTTATTAAAAGTTTAGCCTAAAAAATAAGTAAGCTGTACTCATCTGTTATTTCTATTTTAACGTGAATGAATTTCAGCAAATATACACATATATGAGGCTCCCTAGAGAATACACAAATGGATGATGAAAATAAACACAAATATAAAGTAAGAGGGGATTGTAATGACAATCTAGTCGAATCTTCACTGGATGTTCAGATCTGTTTCATAGTTTGTTTGTAATGGACCCTGTTTTTGAGTACTTCCATTTGGGTACGTTTCTTTGCAGAATTTGTTACATTTTTGGGGGGTGAGTGGAGGTATGTTGTTGTATATTTTTAGTTATTTTGTTTGAGTTCTTATACCTACCACCATTCCACACCCCAATCTATCCCAATCTCCCAACACTAGGCAGGAGAGAAAGAGGGTTAGAGGGGAGAGGGAATGTTGACTTCTTTAGACCACTTCCTGGTGATTAGGGACATTGAGTTTCTCAGGGCAGGGTTGATCTTCCCAGACAGGATATCTCCAATTTCCCTTCATCAAACTGCAACAATAGCAACCAGGATCAGGGGCGGGGGGGACAGCAGCTTTCTTTTTCTTCTGACCTCCTCCATCCCTCTCTGGGCTCAGGCATTTATACCCTCTCAAAAGTCCCCAGAATTCCAAACATGAACTATTTGCTTTAGGGTATGAGGCAAATCATAATCACCTGCTGTGAAGCAGCCTCTTATTCCACACTTGGGGTTAAAAGAAAAACATACTCACATGACATAACTGGGCTTTTAGAGAAACAAAAAATCTTCACTACAGATGTAAGACCTCACTAGCCTAGTTTGGACTCAGACTTTCTATGTAGCTGAGCGTGACCTTGAACTCCTGATCTCCTTCTCTCTTCATGCTGGTGTTATAGCACCACACTTGGCTTCCAGGGGGCTAGAAATCAAACTCAGGGCCACAGGGATGTTAACCAAATACTCTACCAGTTGAATGACAGCTTCAGCTACTTCTTACTTTTTAACTAATCTCCATGAGCTTGTTTTCAGACATCCTTTTTGGAAAGATTTGGCAACACATCTAACCTTTGTTTTTATGAAAGTCTTCTGGCACATCCTTTCTCAACTTTTTAGGTCACAACCTCTTTGGGGGGTTGAATGACCCTTTCACAGGGGTCACCTAAGACCATTGGATAGCACAGATGTCTACATTACGATTCATAACAGCATCAAAATTACAGTTATGAAGTAATTTTATGGTTGGGGGGGTTCCCCACAATGTAAGAAAATGTGTTAAAGGGTGTCAACATTAGCAAGGTTGAGGACCATTGTTCTAGTAGGCTCCAAGGAATCTCTCTTCTTCAGAACCAACATCTCCTACCTCCTTGGCTGTTTGTAGTCTAATGTAGTTTCAAGGGTTTCGAATGCATTGTACACATTCTTTTAAAACATAGTATATATCAATAGGCCTCCTGGGCTAAGCCATCCAGCTGTAAAGGCCATCCTTCTGAAGGCAACTATCATAACATCTGTTCTGTCTTAGAGAAAATGATATTTTAGAAAATATTCTACACAAGTGGGTAGTAAAAAAAATCATTCTTAAAATTACATTTAGTATTGAAATTATAGCTCACTTTTGCAGTTGTTTTCAACAACATAGGACATAAAATGATGCTTAACTGCTGGAAATTATAAGAGACTTATAGTTATAGACAATTTGATTATATTTTCAGAAACTGGAGAAAATGGAACCAAAATTTTATTTTTCCAGAGAATAAGTACATTAAAAATATCAATAGTGTTTCTAAATACTGCTAATAAGTATGTAGAAAAATAGCTGAAAATTGTTCCAGTGACAAGTCCTCTTCACATGTAAGATGCACAAGGATTTTCTTTATAGAGTTTGATGTTTTTCTGGTGAATACAGTTTATTGAGGCCTGTAAAAGAACATAAGAAAATGAAAATTGATTCCTGGCGAGAAGACTGTATGTCTTAAATAATTTATACATTTCATGGCAGCCCAATTGAAGTCTCAATGGGACTTGAAAAATTGACAATGCTATTCTTAAGGTCACCTGGAAACAATGGCTATGCATCATCTGAGAGTAAAGGCTTATCTAGTTCTATCGTTCAATATAATACAAGGTTATGATGACAATATAGTAATATTCATGAGCTTACAGGACAAAATGAAAAGCAGTTCTGAGAAAGAATACAGAAGAAGAAACATGGAAAAAAGTCTTGACTTCTGAGTAACGTTGGATTTTTTTTCTGATGTCATTTTGCATTTAGTTATTTCAAAACAAATATGTTATATAGAGTTCTAAAAATACAGTTCTCTATCCTCAAAACCCTGGTTACACATGAGGCTAGAAACAACATTCCTAAAACAGCATTTCAAACATTAAAATACAGAGATCAACCTGTAAACCACAATATTCAAGTGAGTTACATTCTCAAAACCAGAAGCCTGCTTTTATTTTGGTTAAAGAAAAGAGAATATACCAATAGTCAATTTTGTATCTCTTCTCAATTTATTAGCAAACAAACATGACATGTGTGTATTTTGATTTACTTCCTTACCATCAAAGCTGCTTCTTTACCAACATTCCTTGAAAAGTAATGTTGGATATTAATGTACTGAAATACTTATTTTTGGAGGGCCTAAGAAGTTAGTAAAAACTGTGACAAAAACTCCACAGACTTGGTAAATATAAATATTTTTAAAATGAACAATTTATCTATAAATATCAAGCATTAAAGACATTTTTACTTCTTACTATTTCTAGGGAGGTGATTCAGTCAGGAAAGTGAATACTGTGGGAGCATGAAAGCACACATACGCAATGCAAATGTATATATAGCACACACACACAAGTTCTTAACTATAAATTATTAAATTCATTTATAATTTTCAGATTCACTATAAATCAATAGAAAAGCCTTAGAAATAATCTAAATGTTCAAAAGATTATAAATGAATAAATAAAAAATAAATATACAAAAAATATTCTGTAAGCAGGCTACCAAGATGAGACTTGCTAGCTTATGACTATATAGTAGGGGAGGAGGTCCCCCTCAGTCTTAGACCTAGGGGAGGAGAATAGGGTGAAAGCGAGAGGGAGGGAGGAATGGGAGGATAGAAGTGATGGGATAATAATTTAGTTGTAATCTGAATAAATTAATAAAATTAAAATTAACAAAGAAAACAATCATCTGGACCTTAAAGTGCTGAATGAAAAACATAGTGTACCCAGTGGTATATAGAGCAAAACCTAAACTCTGTACAAAGGATTGAAAAGACATATCTAAAAGGAAAATCATTCTTATCTCTGTGTGATATGACTCTGGATGATTTTGGATATGATTATGTATATATGCATACCACCTGTCCTTATTTACGTTTTATTGAGGTGATATGACACCATTATCAAGGCAATTTGTTGAGGAAAGGATTTATTTGGGGCTTACAGTTTCAAAGGGTTACAGTCCATGACCCTCATGGTGGGGAGCATGGCAGCAGGCAGATAATATGGTGCTGTAAAAGTAGAGGAGAGCTTGCATCTTGCTCTACAAACATTAAAGACACAGGTTATTAGCTATATCATATCTATATCATATCAATCTCTATGGATCATCTATCTATCAATCATCTATCTATCTATCTATCTACCTATCTATCTATTATCTATCTACCTACCATCTATTTCTATTTATCTATCATCTATCTATCTATCTATCTATCTATCTATCTATCTATCTATCTATCTATCCATCTATCTATCATCTATTGAGGGTTTTGGGGAGGAGTGCTAACTGGGGAAAGTCTTGGGCTTTTAAAACTTCAAAACCACCTCCCATAGTAACACATCTCTTCCAACAAAACCTCTTAGTTCTTCCATCAACTAGGAACCAAGCATTTGAATACATGATTTGTTCATAAGCATATGGCTATCTTAAGTTACAGATGTCGATGTCCAGATCCACTTCATATACGTACATATCCAAACTCCTTGTCTACATCACCCAGTGAACCTCATACCCTCAGCCACTCGCGTAAGTCAGCATAAGAGAATAGATGGTTAGCCCTCTTAGATCCAAAGCAAGGTTTTCAATGGGAGCTTCCTTACATATTGGAATATCTTGTTTTAGAGGAGAGAGACTTGGAACCAAAAGGTGTCTTTTTTTTTTTATACTTGCCTCAAACAAATATTATATAAAATTTTTCTGGGTATAAATCATTCCTTGCTGGAATATTGGGAGTAAGGTTAGACTATAGGCTTCCTTACCTGCCAGAATTTCCAAGTGAGGGACTAACTGAGACGACAAGCAAGGTCAGAAGAGAACACTGGCATTGTGCCTGGATCATTATCACGCAGTCACGTCTGTTTCCATGCAGTGATAACCCGTTGCCTTACCCTTGCTGACGCAGTAGGGAAAAAGTCACTTGCATGAAATTGTATGTTCTCCTCTTCAAGCAGAAACTTATCTTTCTGTCATAAATTATTTAAGAAGCTCTTGAAAAAATTCTACTTGTGCGGTGTTTGCTGATGGTTCACCGTGACCTTGAATTTGATATACATCTATTGTCATAGCGATTTCCCTGGTGCCCAGAGCATCTGCTGTTGCTCTGGGTCCTGACTCAGGACCACATCTGACAGACTGTCATTCTGCTACTGTTTTGACATTTAAAGACTACACAGGGACAGAGTGATCATGTGGAAAAGAAAGTGGAAAGCACAAGACTTTGATGGATGCAGCGCTCATGACACGGCCATAAGTCAGTGGGAGAGATGTTTAAGGCTAGCCTGGGTCAACTCCCATGAAAGAGACAGATGTGCAGCAGGATGGGAGATGGCCTTGGCGTGGGTAGCTTTTTGCACTTATAGAGACTTCTTTGGACCTAGGTATGGAACGAGCAACAATTCATTGATATCTGCGAGCTGCAGTGAAGATGTATAGAGAACAAATATCCCAGTCCCCACTCTGAGACTGGCCCACAAGGAATAATATTAAAGTGGTAAAATGTGAGAGGAGATCTGAGATCATAACTTAAGATATAAACTTGGCCAAAAAAGCATAAATCAAATGGCTTCAGAAGCAAGATGAATAAAATAAATTAATGGGAATACTGAGCTGGGCAGCTACTTACCTCCAACGAGGTGCTGCCACAGAAGAATGAAGTCCTAGTGTTTCCACTCCCACTTGGCCTCTTGTCAATGAGGGCTCATGTAGCTCATGCTGGCTTGGAATTCACTGTGTGGCCAAGAATGGCCTTGTACTTCTGAGTCTCCCGTCTCCAAATCCTGAGCGCCGTGATCCCGAGTGTGTGCCACATCATACACCATGTCTTATTTACCAGGTGCTGGGAATTGAACCCAGGACACCATGCATATTAGGCAAGCACTTTGCAAACTGAGGTACATCCCCACCCCCACCCCCAAAAAGGCTGGGAGTCCAGATTCCATGAGTTACCCACATTTTAAACAACAGGCAACTTATTTGGCTTTTTACCATATACTGCAGAAAGCCAACAAAACAACTTGGGGAGTGGGGTGGGTTAAGTCACATGGCTTCCTAGTCAAGGCTTCCAGGAGGCAGGCACCTTCATTTTCCCTTGGAGAAATGTCATGACCTGACTGTTCTCCTTCCTTCCACTGCCAGATTCGTGCGTTGAAGTCCTGGCTACTCTCCTGATGGAATTAGATGTCACGACCTTTGGGAGATAAAGGACAAACATCTTCTACCAGTAGCATGTAGGAGGGTGGGGAATACAGACAGTACATATGTGTGCGCATGCGTGCGTGCGTGTGTGCATGTGTGTGTGTGTGTGTGTGTGTGTGTGTGTGTGTGTGTTTGTATCTTTTCTGGAGGCTATCATTCTAACCTGCTGCATATTACTGTTTCCTTTCATAAATGTTAAATTGATCTATGTTCATCTCTTACTTCTTAATGCTTATTTATCATACCCAAAGGTATGAAATGAAACTCCAGTGCTTCAAGGGACTTTTGTTGTTGTTGTTGTTGTTTTTGTTTTTTGAGACAGGGTTTCTCTGTGTAGCCTTGGCTGTTCTGAACTTCCTTTGTAGATTAGGTAGGCTGACCTTAAACTCACAGAGATCCGTCTGTCTCTGCTTCCCTGAATGCTAGGATTACAGGCACGGCACGACCTTTCCCGGCATTTCAAGAGAGTTTTAAATTATAAGAAATGGCAGCATTCCTAGGATAATGTCACTGCTTTATACCTGTGTAGTCCACTAATACAATACAAAGTCTTTTCTGTTTTCTACAGGGCATATTGTTCAGTTGGATGCTATTTTGTCATGATGAATGACAAAATGAATGAACTTTACAGACAGATATCTCAGGGTTGAAATTGCATGTGTGCCACTTCCTAGGTATAAAGCTTTCAATGGATTGGATGTCCCCAAAATGTATTTGTTGAAACCCTAATTCCTAGTATAGCTGTATGTGGAAATGGGGCCTTTAAGGAAGGGAATGAGATCATAAGGGTAATGATCTGATAGGATCAGTGCCCATATTAGAAGTGGCTCCAGTGAGTTAGTGTCTCCTTTATCTGTGAACAGAAAGATAAAAGGCCAAGTGAAGACATACCAAAAAGGAGATCATCTGCAAGAAACCAAACTGCCCAACAGCCTAATTGTGGCTTTTCAGCTTCCAGGCCTGTAAGAAATTCAGTGTCTGTTGAGCAAGACACCCTGTCTGTGGTATTTTGTTATTAAAACGAGATTAGTTTTTAAAATATTATTTTGATTAAAATAGAATTACATCACTTTCCTCCTTCCCTTCCTCCACCCAGTCAGTCCTCTCTAGTTACCCTCCCTGGAACTCCTTTCATGCCCTTCCCACTCTCAAGTTGACAGCTTCTTTTCCTTTGATTATTAGTGCTGTGATCATATAATTATATATTTTCTGTTTTTTAATTTACTATACTTTATTCACATTACCTCTTGATTGTTATCCCCTCACTCTTATTTTCCTATCTGAACCCTCCCTCCCTTTTTTCCCCTATTCCCCTCCCCTAGACCTCTGTCCAGTGGGGTCCTCCTCCCCCACCATCTGACCACAGCCTATCAGGTCTCATCTGGAGAGCCTGCATCCCCTTCCTCTGTGTTCCCACAGGGCCTCTCCACCAAGGGGCAGTGATCAAATTATATATATAGTTTTTTTTGTTTTTTTTTTTTGTTTTTTTGTTTTTTTTAACAGAATGGCTCTGGATAGACATTTAGAGTTCTATGTGCTACATTCATTGATTTTTGTAGCTCTAATTTATTTATAAAGACATGGCTGTATAAATAACTAAGACCACAACTGTACCATAGAGAAAAGAAGAATGAAGTCGTATTATTGTTCACTTCATTCAGTGTTCTGCTGCCCGGGGAACTCTTGAAAGAGATTGTCACTGTCTGAAAACCTGTTCTTGCCATGTCACGATTCCTCATCCTGGCTTAATTTTCTTCCTGATGAAGGACCACATGACAAAAAAAAAATTATTTGCGTGTTTATTCTTCATGTTCCAGTAGAACATACACACTGTGATTGTGGGCTTTGCCTGTCTAGACTTTAGTAGAGCCACCCTATCTAACGAAAGTAGCTGCCACACAGTAGATATTGAATGAGTATTAGCCAAGTGAATGGCTTCTGAGATTGATTGAATATACTTGGATAGGCTCTTACAGATTATCTCACATTCGATCTTCAAATTAGTGTAGCCATGATGAAGGGAAGGCATTTGACTTCAAATTTTAATTAAAATTTATTTAATTCCTCTTGTATGATGATTAATAAACAAGACACATGAGCATTAGCACAGGGCCGTAAGCTGGGTAAGGTCTAGATCATTTGAAGGTACCCAGATCTTCTGGAAGCCTGATGGCCTTAAATCGAGAATGAGGTAAATCATCTTATTTTCCTAATTCCCACCTGTGAAATGAAAGGGCAGAGCCAAAGGGGAAAAAACAAATTAAAACCAATACTTTGAATGTATTTAAAAAGATTTGCGGTTGTTTTAGAAGGAATGTGATTAAGTAAGAGAGTGTGATATTTTTCTTTCAACTAAACACGTATGTGGATATTTATTGAGGTGTTTCTATGTAAAGGAAAACATTAATGGCACCAGAGTGAGTGGGGATTCTCAGCCCCCCGTGTTCCACAAGTTGAACATATTTCCCAGAATCATAGTTCTATTGAGAGGATTTATTGTATTAGTCTGTAGGGACTTGGGGCATTTAATACCTTGTGAGCCACCTCTGTAATCCCTGTGGTCTGACATTGCTAAAAGCTCTAGCAAGAAGCAGTAGCACTACTCAGGGGCAATGGTGAATGCAGTCTTGAGTGTTTATTACATTTTCTAGTCCCCAAAAGGAAGAGTTTAGAGACACTGGGATGGAGCACAGAAGTTCCAACTTCTTTACAGAAACAGTTTCCAAACAGTCAACGGGCATCCAGGATTATGAGAACAAGTTCTTTGCAGTGCTTGCTATGTCGCGCTTGAGCTCTGTGGTCTGCTCTCCAGTTCTTGAGTCTGGTTTGTCTCGTGCTGTGATTTACTAGTAGGGTATTGTGGAGCCGTGTGATTTCCAAGGCTAGGATCTTAAGAACTTTTCATATTTCCCCTTTGCTTCTCCTAAGAGCCTGGGTAATTTCCTTCCAATATTGAAGGCTTGGTCACTGGCCGTTAGTGCCATTGGGAGGTGGCTACCCAGCCTCTCAGGAGACAAGGCCTGGTGGAAGGTAGATAAGTTATTGAGGGAGTATTTCCAGAAGAGATATTGGGACTCCAAACTCTTCCCCTTTCTACATTTTTTTTTTTTTTTTTTTTTTTGGTCACAATAAGGTAAAATGTCTAGTCTATCATATGCCTTCAACCATGGCCCCATGAGATAAGCCAACTGACAATGGGCTGAAAACTGTGAACCCAAACAAACTCCTCTTTTAGAGTTGATTATTTGATAGATGGTGCAGTCCCTGAATGCTGTCCTGAGATGGTCGTGCTACAAAGAAGCTACATGAAGAGCATGCCTCAGCCTGATAGCCATGCCACCCGACTACCCCAGCCTACCGGGACTGACTCATGGCCTTAGGCAATACCAGTAGAAGTGTGTCCCAGCTAACCTACAGGATTAGAGAATAGAGAAGCAAAGAAATACTCTTTTTAAGCAGTGACATGTGGGAGTGGTTTGTTACCACAGCAGGGGGTAATTGATACAGTTGCAACAGAGGTTAGGAAACAAAGGAGGAAGCTTCTCTGGGCTAAAGAATGACATATGCTCTTGTGTCTTCCTGTCTTAAAGGGTTGAATGTCATAAAGGTCTTATATATATCGATGAGTCTTAATGTGTTCATAGTCAGAACCCTTAAGAGAAAATCCTTAAAGCTTTGGAAGGAGAAGAAACTCTAAGATACAGAATGCTTGTAAGGAAAGAAGGCATCATCCAAGTCCTGAGATAAAATAAATTTGAATTTGGAATCCTATATCCAGCACAACATTCATTTATGTATGAGACTGTGATAAAAAAAGGATTTTCAGACCTGCTAAGTCTCTGAAAGATTACCCTTACAAATGTTCTGCAAAAAATGAGTTTAAGATATATTGTACCAATTGAAAAACTGAGTCAGAAAAGAGTAAAATCTGAGTTGTGAGAACTGATATGTAAACAAACCAGTGAAATGTTGAGATATCTTATTAATCTTTGATATGTAATATTAAAAAGTAATAGCAACATATCTGGAGTTTAAAATCCCATAATGCGTGACATTAAATATTATAGGATGATGAAGTACTTATGTCTTTGCTTATTTTGGGAAGACACAGATTAT
Source organism: Acomys minous (assembly GCF_964271855.1). NCBI lineage: Eukaryota > Metazoa > Chordata > Mammalia > Rodentia > Muridae > Acomys > Acomys minous. The sequence goes on along the minus strand of NC_140486.1, from coordinate 94,762,082 downwards.
GGCACATTCCATATACTTACAGAAGAATACAGGTTTAGATAAATCTGACAAACTTGTAATGATTAGGGCTGGAAAAGTAGAAATAGGGTTCATATATTCAAAGCCATAGAAATAAAATGTACATAATCACCAATAAAATGGTGATGACTAGAAAATACAGTCTCTCCCAATAGAGTAGGTTTAACCATGACTTTATTATCTTAATTACGAATGGACTTTTTTTTACAGCACTGCTTAAGCTGGGCCTTTGTTGGTGCTTTAGTTAGGGTTTTATTGCTATGAAGAGACATTACGACCTTAGCAACTCTTATAAAGGAAAGCATTTAATTGGGGCTGGCTTACAGTTCAGAGCTTTAGCTCATTATCATCATGGCGGGAAGCATGGTGGCATACAGGCAGACATGGTGGGGGAGGAACTGAGAGTTCTAACAACTGGATCCACAGGCAGCCGGAAAAGAACTTGGACCACTGAGCCTGGGCTTGAGCATCTGAGGCCTCAAAGGTACTTTCCAACAAGGCCACACCTAATAGTGCCACTCCCTATGGCCAAGCATCCAAACACCCAGTCTGTGTAGGCATTCCTATTCAAACTACCACAGTTGGAGGTGGGTGAGTAGTCCAATCTAGATAAATGTTGGTTACAGTGGAAAGGCTTAAAACTGAGGAAAGCTCTTGGCACCTCAACCCTAGACAAAAAACTACAGGCAACTGGTGAATGCTGAGAGCAGGAGAAATGGTCTTCTCAGAGAAGGGGTCCCCAGTTGGCTATCCAATACCAAAAGGTCATCCCTGAGGTCATACACACACACAGGCAATATAATATAGATAGTAAAGTTATATTTAAGTATTCAGAAATATTACCTACCTATCATCTATCTATCTATCTATCTATCTATTTATCTTTATATATCTATATCTATCTATACCTATATATCTATATCTATATAAAAGATACTATGAATTCAAAAGAAAGAGAAAGGGGGATGATGAGAAGGATTGGAGAGAAGAAAGGGAACGGGAAATGGTATAATTGTATTATGTCATTAAGTTTGAAAAAAAAAACTTAAAAAATCATTAAAAAACTAAAGTGACACAGACAATTTAACAACAGGAGTAAAGAAAGTGGTGTCCCGGTTTTGCAGTCCAGCACAGCAGGATGAACACAAGTGTTTTCTCTACACTCTCTGTCAGAATTACTCTAAAGAGAAGGACAAACGGCTCTAGAAAGACCATGAAGAAAAAATGACGGCAAAATTTTAAAGCCAAAATTTGATTCCCAGACCCCACATGGTAGCTCATAACCATTAATAACTCAAGTTCCAGAGGATCTGACTTCCTCTTCGGGGCTCCAAGGGCACCAGGCATACATGTGCTACGCAGACATGCATGCAGACACATTCCCGTACACATAAAATAATATATAAATAAATTAAATTAAATGTCAGCCAACCTGGAAGTCCGTAGGAAAGCCCACGTGGAGGGTGAGACGGAAAGCCTGGATGGAGTCCTTAAAACCAGCCCTTCCTCAGCAGGACCCGTGACTTGGGAAGTATCCAATGGCTGTTTGGAAGTATCCAGTGGCTGTCAACACGCAGGGATGGCACATTGCAATGTACAATATGCACATTTGAGTGGGATCACCTGGGAATGAAACCTACCAGTGAAGAAGTCTGTGCTGTTTCTGTATCAGTTTTTTTTCTGTTTCTGACTGTCTCTGTCTGTTTCTTTCTCCCACACAGATACATATAATTATTCATACACTGAATTTAACATGAGTTTGTAATACCTCACTTTGACTATGCCTGGGTAACAAATAATTAAAAGAAAACTGCAGAAATCCTCTATTGTGAAAGGCAAGAGCTGAAAACAGGATAAAAATACCTGTAATGAGCATAAACAGTAAAGGGAAAAGAAGACAAATACTTTTAATTAACATGCCTGGAAGAATATGTGACGAATTTTATTAGTAAGATGTATGGTTTACTAACGATAATGAAGATAATAAAGAAATAAGAATTTGGAGGCTGAAAATAGGATAGCAGAGACATCTGGCTCATAGCCTCAGAAGGTAGTTAAGAGTTGCAAAAGTAGAGATTTCTGATCCCACTGCCAACAAATTGACCCTGTTGGAATTACAAAGCACCTGTGTCCCCAAGAGGAAATGAAACTGAATGACAAAGCTTTACAGCCCCAAACACCTTTTAATGTCATGTATATTAAAAATGACTGACAAAGCTCTTGGATTGACATAACAATCTTCAAATGGAAATTTATACCTCAGATGAATATATTTAAATGTATTTACTAGCCTTACTTGTTTTCGTCCTTGCTTCACAGATAAACTATTCCAAGCTGTCCTTTTTTTTTTTTCTTTTCCCTAGTTAGAAACATTTTATTTAAATGTGCCAAATAAGACCCCACATTTTCAGGTCATTCAACAAAAACAATATTGTACTGCTGTGAATTTTACAGAGTAATAATCCAGATCCATTTTGATTAGATAGTTGATCCTTTCTAGGTTATATTTTACATAGTAAATCCCTTACAATAATGTAAGCAAAAATAGTTTTTCCCTAGTGGGTGAACTTGAGAACTTCAGTCCATTGTTTGAGGACGTGCACTTCTGCGTGGACTTCCTGGTGGGGGACGACTGCTTCTCGATCTTTGAAATAGACCTGGATCTTGACCTCGACCCTGAGCAGGGTCTCGATCCTTTCACAGAACCAAACCTAGATCTTCTGAGCGAGGCTGTTGTGGATCTACGAAGAGACACAGACCTTGTTTGTCGAAGAGACGCTGATCTTGATATTCTATCCCGGTTCTTGCTGCGTGAGCAAGACCGTATCGCCTTCCCCTGCCTCGGGAATATGATCTAGATCGTGATCTGCTTCTTATTCGACGTCTACAGCGACGACAGTCATAAGCATAATGTCCCTTTTCACCATACTCACAGCATCTATCATTAGGAGCAAAGGGACGACGGGCAGGCAGCCTACCAAAAACGAGATCTCCAAGGCATGTCTGTTAATAGCTCAACTCTCATTCGAGAACCACAAATCATCGTCCCATCCAGTTCTCGAACTGCACCTTCTGCGTCTCTGGGATCTTCAAATTCCAGAGGGGCAAAACCTGGAGGATTTCTGGCAACGCATACAATTCTTACGCATTCGTAGTAACTGAATGAATGCCCTTTCTAACTCTCCGTTACCAGCACCAGTTCCCAAGTTACCAATATTTACCTTGGTTTCTCCTCCACGCCGCCCACACCGTGACCCGATGGCCAGCCTGCATACTCAGCTCTGGTTCGCAGTGCTCACCGTGCGAGCAGCACAGAAGTGGACGCAGCCTCCCTCGCCAAGGAACCGGGCAGCGCTACTCAGGCTGCTCTTTCTGAAGAGCAGCAAGTCTAACCACGTGACTAATATCAGACTAATAGAACATGTGCAGATGTCGTTATACCCCCTTTAGGCTTGGCCTCCAAATGTCCGCTGTCTGAATTTTTCAGTGTCTTTGATGTTTTACCTCTACTTGCTGTGCAAATGAAGGGGTTCAATCCAGGATGTCTCACAGGTGCTTAGTAGCAGTAGCTATGCTTTTGGCGCTGCTCAAACTGTTATTTCCAAGGGCCAGGCCCTTGGTAATTCAGGATTTTTTCTATAAGTCTGAGGGTGTAGGCTGTATAGCCTTAGCATAAACGGAGCAACTTATTTAATATTCTTAGGTTAGTGATACAGCAGTTTAGAAGGATTTCTTTACCATTACTCTGATATTGTGTGTGTGTGTGTGTGTGTGTGTGTGTGTGTGTGTGTGTGTGTGTGTGGCGGGGGTGGGAGGCAGAGAAATAAGGAGGGAAGGAGAGAGAGAAAGAGAAAGACTGAAGTTGTTCGCTCATTTATATACTAGGCAAGTCCATACTAAGTGTGATATCTGTATTGGACTCTGGAAAAAGACAGAATTTATGCCTGTAGTAGAGAGGACAGTCAAATAAATACAGAAGATCATAAAAATCTTGGTTGTGGCTAGCATTAGGGAGAAACTACCAAGAGGATGAATGACTCTTTGGAGACTGTGGTCAGGGACAGACAGCCTTTCTGAACCATCACTGCCCTTCAGGAAGCTCAGCCAGACTGTCAAAGGCCTGGCAAACCACCCAAAGGTGTTTGGGTTAAAAGCTTTGCTTGTTCGTTAGTTTATTTTAAGGTTTAAAAGGTGTTTGGGGCTGAGACACAGGGAGTGGATTAGAGCAGACAATAAGTAGCCAGTAAGAAATGTGACGACACAGGAGGACTTAGGATATTTGTGCAGTTTATTAAGATGCAAAGCCAAGAAGGGATTCCTGCCCCAGGTGAGATTTTAGTAGTTTTCAACACCAAACTTAGCCATGATTTCTTCATGCTCTCTTTGCAGGGATCCTGTTTGCTGGAGGACTTCACTGCTTGTAGCGAGAAAGCACAGTTTATTGTCAAGAAATATTAGCCGTGGCCGATTACTTTAAGTGGTAAGGCAGCCTTAGATTTATCTTAGGATGAGCCGACTAATTGAGAATCGTGATGGAATCTTCGCTGGGGCACAGCATTCTTATCCCAAATAGAAGAGGTGAGCCATCACACCTGGCTCCTTTATTGGTTTCTATAAAAGACTGTTCAAAATAAACTGTGCAATTTTGTCTGCTGCATTGTATTTGAACAAAGTACGTTGTTTGTTCCCTAGGCTACTAGGGTGTGTTGGACAAAGCAAAAAGGAATAGTGGTTTTCTCTGAATTTATTTTTTAAAAAAAATCAGATATCTTTTGGTAGAAAAAGAAATAAGAATGTCCCCCCCATTCAGTTCATGGAAGAAATGGCTAGTATACTTACAAACAAGCCCTGAATCTGCGTCTCCTGAAAGGATCACTAACACAAATGGTCGAAGTATTTGACTCCAGAGCCCAACCTGATGCAGCCATTGGGATGTGGTTTCACCCAGCCTGTCTGGGCTGGAAGCTTTCAGACAGTCCCTGTTCTCATAGGAGAGCTTGTGTGAGAAACAGCCAGGTCATGGCAATGGCTTCACAGAGCAGTGGGATCATCTGGCATTAGGGCTGCTACACACGTTGACAAGATGGGCAGAGTCCTTTTTTTGAAATCTCCAGGGTTACAAGTCCATGTAAAGAGTTGGAATTTTGATTCCCATCTGGCTTATTTTGAATGAAGTTTGTTCTAATTTTGCTTCAGTGGGCTTATCTATGAAATTTTGTTCATGGTTATGGAGATGTAGAAGTTAAACCTAATTGAATATACAGACTTTTGTTATCTTTGCAGTGCACTAAATTACCTCCCATAAATTAACAGTTTACTCTTGTTTGTATTCAGCTCAAATGCCTAGCCACTGTAAACATTTATAAATTAAGCAAATGGCCATGGGTTTGTATAGGTAGCTATTCATCCGCTCAACCAACGTTCAGGGCCTCTCCAGATTTGGGCTTTGCGATTGGAGGAGAAAAGTGCATCATTATTGCTTAAAGTCTTGGTGATCAAATGTGTGACTTTTTGGTACGTTGCCCACATGGAAAACAGTAATATAAGGATATGGAATTTTAAGAGTATCAGAAAAGCTAAAGGATGTCAATGTAAAAATAGCTAAAATTGCTATGCTTATGGTCTGTTACCACTTTCCTCTATTCATCTTGAATTAAATGGCAATTGAGCTTTTAGGAAGGCTAGTGTGGCTACTCCACAGAGGCCTGGGCGCAAATGGAATGGTGACACAGAGGGAGGCATGGGCTCGATCCCATGAGTCTGGAAGCCTGCAGCAAGGCTTGTCTCTCCAGTCCCAGGCTGTGTGCAGCCACTAGAGTGCTTTGATGAGAGGGGAGAAGATAGTCTTGCATTTCTAACTACTGATGCCCCTTATTTTCACACGTAAGGAAAGCGAACCCATTAGGAACCCACTGGCTTGCCCAGCCTCCAGGTGGGGCCACAAAGGGAGGTGCAGTGGGCTTAGTTAGTCCTGGATGTCCTGCCTACATTCCAGGTGGCTTCTAAGTAGGTTGGAACTTTCTCTAGTGTAAGACTTTATATGGGGTTCTGGCTTACAAACATACAAAGACCCATTCAGGGGGCTCATCTCTCACTAAGGGATCTATGTCCAGAAGAGATGTGTTCTAACAAGGACATCCATCTTATCATGAAGGAAGCGAGAAGCTCACAAACTTCTCCTACAGGACACCCAGATATTCCTGAAGTTTTTATCTATGAAATTGGTGACATGACACAATACTTTAGAAAAAAATATTTAATAAATTTTTTCCTTAGAAAAAAAAGTCACTTGTGAATAAGACAAGTGGACTCTTTTTTGCTGAGATATTTTGGGCCTCACTAGAAAAGGTTTTTACTTTATTTACTTCAGATAAAAAACAACAACAACAACAAATGACTGCTTCCCCTGAGTGTGATGACAATTCCCACACATTCAGACTAGAATCAAGATTAAGCACTGTATGCTGTCATTACGCTGAATTCTTCAAACTTTGGGAGTGACTGCTGTGTACAATGTGGACAGATAATAATGAACCCCATAGATGAATCGTGCTCTTGTTTTCCCCAGCATTCTCTGAGGAGATGCAGTTTTGTAAATAACGCGTTGAACATGTTTCTCTGGCCTTATGTTTTGAAGCAAAAATAAAATATAAATTATGGGTCTGAGTATTCGTCTGATGTGCCTTCCCAACATGCTCTCAGGAACACGTAAAACTCATGGAAGTGTTATAGAGCAAAATCTAATTAAAGTGCACCATGAAGACTCATTGTTGCTTGTCTTCCTGTTCCTGTTTTCTTCTTTCTCTGTTCTGTGTTGTCAATCGATGCTGGTATAATCTGTGGGGTTATTTTTTCCCCTTCTTTTTTGGTCCCAGCATCTAACAACATCATTAGGAAGAGAGCCAAAAGACAAGACACATCTATTAGAATGTTCTACACGCAGAGACTGCTGGCCTTGAGGTTGATGAAGTTGTGCAGCAGACAGGACTGTCCCACATTGTTGTTAGGAACATGAAATGAAACAATCAATTTGGATAAAGGTCTGACTGTTTTTGTAAAATTAAGATAGATGTATAACCCACTACTTGACACAGTGATTTCACTTCCAGTCCTGACAAAAAGGAGCAAAAAGACGTACAGTCAATGGTTATTGCAGCTTTATTAATAATGGCTCTGAACTGGAAAAAGACTGTGTGGTCATCAACAAGATGAACAAAGTGCGGTGTGGTCATGCAGTAGACTAGTGTAGCACCCATAAGGATAAACTACTGACGCATGCAAGCATTGGAAGCCTTACAATAATGATTCAGTAGAATTCTATTGACCTTATGTTCTAAAATGGGGGAAATGGATGGCTACCAACACAAAGCCAGGGATTAAAGAGTCATGGCTGTCACGTTATCATTCTGAAGGCAATTGAGTTTTAGGGCAACCTGGGCAACATCATGAAACTTTTTGTCAAAAGTAAAAAAAAAAAAACCAAAAACAAAAAACCAAAAAAACCATGAACATGACCTTTTCATTGTCAATGCACTCAAAATGGTGTCTTCCAACCTACTGGTGACCTGACTGCAAAGGAGCCAGCTCAGATGTGTGGGTGCAACAGTGCAGGGGTCCTCCTACTATGCCCGAGGTATAAACAACAACAGGTAAAGAGTCTTGCCCTTGGGTGACTGTCTAGTTCTTTGTGTACCTGTCCCAGTTCTGAGTGCAGTGTCTTTGCTTTCTGCATGGTTGCCTTGGGTCAAGACATCCCTGGCACAGTCAGTAAGCAGCAGCAGCCAGGTGAAGGACAGGGGCATTTTATCTACATTCCCTGGATCTTGGGGTACCTTCCCATTCTTTAAGATGAGGGTGCTATGTTGGTTGTAGGTTCTTCTGGGCTCCATGGCTAAAGCTCTTATTTCCCATTTCAACAGCAGAGACTTGCTAGCCATGTGGCATTATAACTACCAGACCTAGAATCTGCAGGAGCTACGCTCAACAACTTCCACTAAAGACCCTGGGGAACGGAGCATCAACATAAGAAATCATAGTGGTTTCTCACCTTGCACCAGATGTCAAAAAAAAAAAACCCTAAATGCCTTCTACTATCATTTATTTAGAGAATTCCTGTGCCGAGACAAATGCCAGATGACGTTTCTCATTGATAGATGAAACAGCAAGAAAACAGATGAAAGTTATGGCTTTACTGTGCTGGAGCCTGAGGTATAAACCTGCTTCATTCTTGTCTGCTACTGTTAGGGAACTTTCTGGGCCAGGGTGTGGCCACCTGTATTTGTCAGAGCACTGAACGGAGGGCTTTTTTCCCCCTTACATATAGTTGCTTTTCAGATTCTAGGTGGGAGATAAGATCCGACATTTCACCTGACTCTCTTGTCATGAGCTACCTAGAAAGTCAACTACGACTGTCAGATAGTTTTGACAACCCAAGGAAGGTGTTATGATAATGTTACTATTCTATAGCTTTATGCATATTTTGTTTTGGGGTGAAGATAGTGTAGATATAGATTGAAACAGGGATGATGCCTGATACGGGGCCATCACTTGTCAAATGAACTGCGATACATTTAAGCTGGGCTGATGCCAGCAATTTAAGATGAAAAACAGAAGAAAACATTTCAACTATGTGTGTGCCTGTCAGTCTGCGAGAGCATATCTGTGTGTTCCTGCAGATGGCTTTGGAAGCCTTTGGATTCCCTGGGGATTGGAGTAACAGGTTGTTGTGAAATGCCCCGCATGAGGACCAAATTCAGGTCCTCGGTAAAGTAGTGTGGGCCCTGAGTCACTGATCCATCCCTTGAGCCTTAATGTAGAGATATTAAAAAAAAAAAGATGAATGATGGGTTATTAGAGGAGTGCATAGACTGATAGAAGTGTGATAAGAAGGCAAATAGAGAAAAATAATTGCATGTACACTGAAGCATATGGGTGGTTTGCTTTATGGATATTATTATTATTATTATTATTATTATTATTATTACTATTAGTGCATGTGTATGTATGTGTGTGTGTGTGTTGGTGCATGCAAACACACACGTGTGCATAAGCATTCCTGTGCTAGAGTGTGGTCATGCACGTGCCATGGTACCTGTATGGAGGTGAAGGGACAATGCCAGGCATCCATCCTTTTGGAGGTTGGCCACCTTTACTGTTTGTTATTGTGCTGCACACTTCAGCTTAGTTGTCCCCCAAGCTTCTATAGGATCTTCTGTCTCCCTCTCCTCTCACTGCAGGAGTACTGAGACCGCAGATGTGGCCGCGCCTGGCTCTCCATGAGCTCTAGGGATCCGCATTCAAGCCTTTGTGGCTCTTTTAGTAAGGGCATCACCCACTGAGCACTTTCACTAGCCTCAAATTTTTCCTGAATATCAAATTCCATTATTTATTTGTCTCTTTTTACTAAACCTGCTGGAACATCATTAAGTTTATTCAGCCCCTTTCAACACTATATATCAACTCGGTCCTTTCCGCCTCTGAATTATTTTTCAAAATAGAGCAGACACCATAAAATTGGACACTTGATGGTGCCTTTTTAGGGTTGTGTAGGTAGTATTTATCAACTTGACTTGAAACTATGCCTCATGAAGGCAAGTTCTGATTGCATTGCATTAAGTTCTTCATCCTCAAACTCCCTCTCCATTATTCCCAGCACTTCCAGGAGCATTTGCTTCAGGTTCATGTCTGTCAGTGCAACTAAGCTTTGAGATACACATAGCAACTGTGGCTCTTTTGTAAAGGAGTCTGTACTTTGTCCTTCAAGCATGGCCTAGCCCAGAGTACACTAGTCTAATTCCTGGAGAGATTCCAGTTTCCATTTCATAGTCCTGAATGTTCACTATTTATAGCTCAATAGTATTCGAAGAGTAGTGAGACCATGAGACATTGATAGAGTGGAGCCAAATGACATTTCTCCAGCAAAGTAAACTCAGATTTATTGAGCTTCCTTTGGCAAGTTTGTGGAAGGTTCTCTCCTTGACATTCTTCAGAGGCACCATGACAGTGTGGAAAGCTGGTGAGATAGTGATTTCTCTACATTCAGCAAACAGACATCTTTACCCAGAGACAACAGTAGACCTGGGGTTACAAAACCATTGCGGGGTGGTTTGCATTAGGACTGCTTTTCTGGCCAGTGACACACTGATCTTGCTTTTCCAAAAATGATTGATGGCCCCATGGAGACAGAACTGGGACAATATGAGCTGTTCCTTCCAAGAACAATCTCTGGGATTTATGAGCAGGAGTAATTAATCTGTAACAAGGAGATAATTAAAATCCAAGAGTTAGATTGCGAAACTCAGAAGAGAAGAATGGATAAAGTATCATACAATGTGTTCTCTGCCTTTTCCATATTGGATGCATGTTCATGATAGCAGGTAGAGTCCTCATTGAAACATGTTTTATTTATTATAACCACTGCTCATGGGTCCCGCGCTCCAGCCAAACTCACTAGGTAGCTAAGGATGACCTTGGTTTTTTTCTGACCCTCCTATCTTCATTAGTCCAGGGCTGGGATTCCAGGCATGCACTACCACATCTGGCTTATGTGGTGCTGGGAATTAAGCTCAGGGGGTCCTGCATGGTGTGCAGGCACTCAATTACAGGACTAAACCTCTAGCTCCAGCTCTTATTTTTTAAGCACATGATTTTTTTTTTTTTGGAGCAAGTCTAAAACATAAAATGCAAAATTTTTGCTGTCATTTTAGGAGATAAAATTCTAACCTAAATGCTTTTTTTATTTGCAGCTCCAGAGAGCACACTCATTATTCCTCACATCAGGAGGCTTTCTGCAGAGTCTGACTCTGCCTGTGAATTTGCTCAGCTCTGCTCATGTGGATAATAGCTCTTCTTTCTTCCCTGTAGGTACCCAGAGTGATTCATCAGTCTGTGCAGGGGAAAACCATATCTGTCTTTTACTTGATTTTTGGATTCCACAGTCTTCTATGATTGCCACCTTTAAAATGATTATAGCAGCTTTCCCTGGTTCTATCAGACTAGGCAGAGAAATCCCTTTATTAAAATTATTTTTTGTTACAGTAAAAACCACATACAGTTAAGTTTACCATCTTAACTCTATGGTTCAATAATGTTAAATATTGTTATTTTGTGGAACAAATCTACAACGTTCTGGTCTTGCTAAACAGAAATGGGATATGTAATATATGTTATGCATAATATAATACATAACTGACTTAATTTTATGAGGTACGTAAAACAATGCAACTTATAGAAACAGAAAGTAAAATAGCAGTTACCAGGGGCTGAAGTACACGGGAAGCTATTGTTTAAGGAGTATAAAGGTTATATTTTGCAAGATCTGGAGTTTTCCAGCACTGGAGAAGATGCTGTCATTTCTCTAATGAATGTTTCTGTACCTCTGTTGAGAATCAGATGCCCATGGCTGGTTACTTTACTTCAGCATCTCTGTGCTGTTCCACTGGCCTGTGTTGCAGTACTGGACTTTCCTCTTACTTGCTATCTGACACATATAATGAAATTGGGTGTAAACATTGTTTTGTTAATCCAGGATTGCATTGACTACTTGAAGATATTTTGTATATATACAATTTTTTTTCTGTGAAGAATGCCATTGGGATTTTCATAGAAGAGTCATCAAGTTGGTAGAGTAGTTTTGGTAATATAACCATTTTTATAAAGTTTATTCTGCTGATATGTTTTCATTTCTAGTGGCTTCAGTTATTAAGTCTTTTAAAGTTTTCACTGCAGCGTCACCTTCTTTGAGAGGCTTATCCTTAGGTATTTTGTCTGTCTATCTATCTATCTATCTATCTATCTATCTATCTATCTATCTATCTATATTTATTTATTTATTTTGAGGCTACTGTGAAATGTGTTATTCTGTTTTTTTTTAGCATGTCCATTATTGGTATATATCAAAGTTACTGTTGTGATTTATTTTGTATCTTACTTTTCTTAAAGCGTTTATCAGATCTCAGGGTATTCTGGTGGAATATTTAGGATCTAATAAGCATGGGGGTCTTATTGTTTGCAGATAGGGATAATTCTATTTATTAATTTCTTATTTACATAATGTTTCATGTACAATTGCTGTAACTAAGACCTCAAGGGCTATACTGAATAGGAGTGAAAGGGGTGGATGGCTTTGTCTCATTTCTAATTTTGGAGAATTGTGTCAGCTTTCTTCTATTATGATATTGACTGTAGTTTTATTGTATATAGCCTTCATAAAGTTGAGGTATGTTCTTTATGTTTCTAGTTTCTTTGGCTTTTTAGCATGAATGAATGTTTAACTTTGTCAGAGGCCTTTCCTGCAACAATTGTGATAACCACACAGCTTCTTTCTCTTGTATGATGGTTAATTTGATGAATCTGGAATTACCTGGGGATGGGTTCTGGGCATGGTGTAGGGGATTATCTTGATTACATATGCTGAGGTGGGAAGACTCACCAACCATCCCCCTGCCTAGGATCCTGGCCGTGTAAACAGAGAAGGGGACCAAGCAGCATGCATGTGATCATCAGTTTCTGTTTTCTGATGGCGGATGTGATGTGCTCAGCTACTTCAATCTCCTGAGAGACAGTTACTCAGTTTTGTTCTCTTCAGTTTAGAGGCCTGTTAGTTTCCTGGATGCGTAATGCTTCAATCTTTTCTAATTCTTATTTGTTCATCTATTATACTGGAAATATACACTAACCCCTGGGGTCCTTCTCTTTCTCTGTTTTCTTCTCTCCCTTCCTCCTCCTTTTCTATTTTCCTGTAGCTTCATCATTATTGTTGTTGTCTGTGTGGAATAACTACTTTTTAAAAATATATTTTTAGTTTTCAATATCTCCTTTGAGTTCTAAAGTTCTTTTATTTCCAGATTTTAAGAAGAGATTAAAAAATAATGTCAGTCATTAGAGTCTGTAGTTCATTTACATATCTCAGATCACTGAAAACCATAGGTTGCTCTATTGGTTCATCAGACTCGGTCAAAGGAATTCAACTGTCTGATAGATGGGCACTGTTTGTCTAAGAACAATATCTATCTTAGTTGTACTAAGAAAGATTTGTGTGACAACTCATATCACTTTTGAAAATGATACATGGTTCGCTGTATCCCAAACCGTGTCCTTTTATTTAATTCATCAGATCTGTATTGAATGTCAGCAAAATTGAAGAGATAACTATATCATTGCTTGCCTCAATCAATTTCATGAACTGAACAGCAGACAAGACATCTTTTCTTGTGCCCATTTTCTTGTTCCTGCAGAATTGTTGAAAACACTGATGTTCTTCTTCTTGTCTCTTCAATTAGCTCCCTCTCTCATCTGTGCATATGTGTTATGTGTATGCTTTGTGTGTAGGGTGTATGCATGCATGTACAGATGTATGTACCTGTATGCATATACAGAAGCCAGAAGAGGACACTGGGTACCCTGCTCTACCCCTTTTCGCCTTAATCTTTTGAAACTGGGTCCTTTTCTGACCCTAAGCATTTTTGGAGAGGATGCTAAGCCTGTATAATCTCTAGTGATCTTCTAGTCTCTTACTACACCTCCAAGTGTAGCAGTTACAGGCAAAGTGGCATGCCTGGCTTTTATGTGGGTGCAGAAAATCTGAACTCTGATCTTATCCTTGTCTAGTAAGTATTTTTATCCAGTGAGCTCTCTGCCCAGTGTGAGAACTCTGTTTTAATAACGCTGCAGTAGTGATTGAAGTTCCTTCCCTTCATAGTATCTTTGTTTCCTTTTTTTCCTCTTTTATTCATTTATTCAGATTACATCTCAATTTTTATCCCCTTGCTTGTCTCTTCCCATTCCTCCTTCCCTCTCTCTTTCACCCTATTCCCACCCCCTAGGTCTGTTTCAGAAGAGGACCTCCTCCCCCACCATATGGTCACAGTCTATCAAGTCTCATCTTGGTAGCTTTCCTATTCTTTTTCTGCATGCTACCAGGCCTCCTCACCAACACCAAGGGGAAGTGGTCAGAAATTACTAGAAGGAAAATTCCGCCCCAAAGGGACAAGCTACAACTAAAATTACAGGGGAAATAACTATCCCATCAAAAAACAAACAAACAAACAAACAAACAAACAAACAAACAAAAAACCCCACAACCTTGTTTCCTTCTTAAATTAGCAGAATGCTTTGCACCTTTATTTAGCCTGGAGTGGAGGCATCACATCACCATGATGGAGCACAGGATGGCTGTATGTATGATCTAGATCTGTGGGTTTCAAGTCTTACAGTGAGCCAGAATCAGTTGGACAGCTGGTGTGTGTGTGTGTGCATGAGTGTGCATATGTGTGCATGGACATATGTGCGGAAGGCAGAGGTTAAACTTGAGTTTCATTGTTCAGGTGTCACCTGCTTTGCATTTTTTAGACAAAATTTCTCAGTGGGGAGTGGGACCTATTGCTTAAGCTAACTGGGCTAGGCAGTGATTCCTCAGGGATTTGTTTATCTCTGGCTCCACTTTTGGGATTGAACATGTGTGGCATCTTACCTTGCATTTTTTGTGTGGACTCTAGGAGTAGAACTCAGGCCATAGTGCTAGCATGGAAAGTAGTTTGATGACTGAGCTATCTACCAATCCCAGTGATCTTTTAAATTTTTTTCTTTAGTAATTTAAATTTCTTTTTTGAGACAGGATTAGCTCTTCAGGACTCACTTTGTAGAACAGGCTGGCTTTGAATTCACAGAGATCTACCTGTCTCTGACTCCTTGAGTGCTGGAATTACAGACATGCACCATCATGCCCAGCTAGAAACTTAATTTTTAGTATTTGAGAATTTCATAGGCAAGAACAGTGGGTTTTGTTCAAGCTCATCCCTGTTCCTTCCCCTTCACTTCCTCTCTTATTCCTCTTCCACTTTCTCCCAACTTCCTGAACTCTTTTCGTATTTAAACCTAATAACTGCATTGTTGTTACTGCCAATATATGCATGAGTATAGGGTCATCTAACTGAGCAGGGGTAAGCTCTCAAGTTGCATCCTCAAAGAAAACTGACTTCTGCATTCCTAAAAGTGGTCAATTGCCAGTACTTACCCAAACAGGAGTCAGATTTGAGACCCCCTTCCCATCCTTGCTGGGATTTTGTCTGGCCATTTTGATTCCCTCTGTGAAACACCCCTGTCATGCCCAGAAAAACACTGTTTTGTTGCAATCGTCCATCGCCTCTGCCTCCTACAATCTTTCTGCCTTCTCTTCTTTGATGATCTTTGAGTCTTAAGAGGCATGGGGCAGGTTAATACAGAGGTCTCACTTAGCGCTGAGCAGTCTATTACTCTCTTCACACTGACTACTTTTGTGTCTCTGTTTTTAATCACCATCTTCTGCAAAAAGAAGCTTCTCTGATGATTTAGAGATGTACTACCTATGAGTAAAAAGATGGGAACTTAGAGAGTTTAATATTGTGTCCACCTAACACAGTAACAGTGGTAGGTTCTTCCCTACAGCCTATGGTCTACTCAACCATCAGTTCTTGGTCTGGTCAACAGTACCTGCTGTGAGCTCCACCTCGTGGAGTGGGCCTCAAATCTAATCAAGAAGTGGTTGGTAACTTCCATTAACATTTACGTCACTATTGCACCAGTGCTCAGGCCGGGTATTATTGTACCTCACAGGTTGCAGAGCTGGGTGAAGGCTCCACCAATAGCTTATATAGCACCTCCCAGCACTGTGTGAGATGGACAGTAGGGGTGAAACTTCCAGGTTAGAATCAGCTCGATGCCTCCATGTTGTATGGCTCAGGTATGTGTTATCTTCAGCAGTGGAGTCTTAACATCAAATATACACTATCTTTTATACTCCTCCCTTCCCTCTCCCACCATAAATAACTCTTCTTGCCTCATTTCTCTCATTTCCTCCTTATACCACCTGCATTCTATCATTCCTTTGAGAGCTTTCCTCATGGTCTCTTACTATCTTCCTGACTTACATGGCTACTCCAGTTTAAGGACACATTTCTGAGGGCTCAAGGCCAGCACTCACACAATGAAGGAGAACACACAGATCTTCTCTGGTCAATTTATACACGAATACAATATACTTAGATGGTATCCACCCCCTACTTCCCACTCCATCTCCTCCTGTACCCCTCACGTCACCCTGGCAATATCACTTCTTGCTCTTCCACCTCTCCCTTGTCTTCATCAGCATGTTCTTCTTTCTTGCCTTCAGTGATTGTTATCAGCAAGTTTATAGGTAATGCAGCCTCTGTTCCTTGAGTAATGATCATGGCCACTTCTAGAGAACCACTGACTTAATGATATCAGATCAAAGAATGCTTCTGGAATTCTACATGTATATTAGTTTTTGCCCCATAGGTGCTACATGGGGCAACATCTTTGTTGTATATAACAACAAGTACTTATTTCTCTTTCATCATGCTAAGATTGGCTGGTGTCTGGCTGTATGAACCTGGGTTTGGCCAGGATCCTGTTCCATGTATCCTCTATCCTTCCTAGGCCAGGGGCTACTTAAATGAAAGCATAGCCTCCTAATGATGAAAACTAAGGGTCGAAGATCAACTGCCACTGAGAAAACCTACTTCATCTCTAACTCACCTCACAAGTAGTAACATTCCATTAGCCAAAGCAAAACCCATGGTCAACACTAATGCCAAAAGGAGTTATGAAAGTGGAGGTGGACTAATGAATATCTACTGAGTACCGATGCAATACATGGCATCTGGGGAAGTGCATTGTTCAGTGGTTTATAAGCTGAAAAACTATAATCTTGATCAGCTGGAGTCTGATTTTGAAGCCACATGGAAGGAATATGCATTGGAACATTGCCAGTGACATAAATTTGGCTGAAAGGAAGGGACAGATTCTTGGACATCTAGTGGTACTAACAAAGACCTGCAGTGAACTACTTTTTGGTAGGTAAATTCAATTTTCCATTTTTTTCTATATTAGTTTTTTGCAAACCAAAATCCTTAAGCCCATATTTATGATTAAATAGGAAGAAGTTGTTCTCAGGGTATATATAGATAATTCAATAAGTTAGATTTAATTCAATACAATTTGGCTTAAACAAAGGCTTCCAATATCTTGAAATACAATAATTTGCTCAGTCATATTCTAAAAGGTGAGATAAAAGTTAAGTATAAAAGTGACACAGGTGACCAGAAAGAGCCTTAAGGTGTTTCAGGGTAGTCCAGAAAGATCTTTTGATTGGAAATTGCACATCAGGATGTTAGTAAAGATACAGGAAGAACACTGGCTTAAGTGAGATGAATTCGTATGTTCTCTAATTGGAACATAGGTAGTCCAAGACTAGCTTGGAATTTCACCCTATTCTATGCTCTGTCCTTTCTTTTCTTTTCCATTTTTTCTCCAGTTTTCCTTTCACACTATTTACAGAAGTCTCCCAGTGCACCACAAGAGGACACGACGTAAGACATCAGTGTTGAATTAAAGTAGAGTCTATGTAGTTCACAAAGTCCCTACGTGCAGTTCTGCCAGAGACTGGCACAAAGCATCTTGGCTGGGTTCTGATTTTAGTCACAGTGGGTTGGGTTTGAGGAGAAGTACACAGTGTCAACTTGCTTACTCTGATTTATTTAATCTATAGCCCATAGTGTACAACGTGACTGTGTTTGAGCGCCTCGTGTGTTATGTTGCTACACTCTTGGAATGGAGGTAGGTGTTATGAAAAATCCAGTGTGTAGCAAGGAGTATCATCATACATTCTCCAGCTCTTTAGTCACATTTGTCATGTTAGTCCTCTGTACAAATGTGCACATGTACATGCATGTGTTGGTCTTTTGAATTAAACAGTAATTCAGTGTGTGTTTTAGGAACCTCCTATATGCTCTTAGGTTCTTATAGTCTCATTTTGATTTTGGTTTTACACTTCTTCTACAGCAATATATATAGCAACACACACACACATATGTATATGTGTATCTGCTTGTTCTCTGTAGCAGTGCTCTGAAAAACCCTGAATTCCATTTTGAGCCAGGTGTTGGGTGTTGATCATAATAAATGATTAATTTATAATAAATGACTGCTGTAAACATTAATTCAATAACTGTCATCTTTCAACCTCTGAAATACCTGCCAGGCCAGGGTTATAGAGCAGCCTTTCTGCTTTTACATAGCTTCTGCCCCTTTTAAGTGAGGTCACGAAGTCCAGTGTCTCACTTGAGCTCTGTTTACCACGCTCCTATTACAGCTCATGCGTGCAGGGCATCTACGGTTGCCTGTTCTTGAATGAAGAACATTTTGTTCTTTTTTTTTTTGACCCCCTTAAGCATTATTTCTACCATTTTCCAGAAGATGCAACTGTGGATCCCTGCTCAAGGTCACAAGGGCAATCAGCAATGGGGCTGGCCATCTGTGTCTGGGTGCTCTCCCTCACGGACAGAGTGATGACCACTCCGCTTTGATTAACTGCTTCCACCAGAGGAAACCAGAGGCATCAGTCCGTATAGAGTTGCCTCAAGAAGTCTAACCTTTGTTTCGTTTTGACTCATTTGTGAAATTTTTTCACATGTGAACTCAGCAAGCATTTGTAGAAACTCTTGCCCATGCCAACTTCTCTGCTAGCCTCTGGAACCTTAAGGCAAACACTGGGCAATTCCAACCTCCAAGGACTTTCGTGATTGGATTTCTCTTCTCATTACTTTATGCTCTACCACAGCAGGGGAAGGTGACAGTGGCCCATTTTTGGCACCAGGAAATCTTCCACATCTGATTTCAGTTGCATATTCGAATATTAAGATAGTATAGTGTAGAAAACGTAAGGCATTTATTCTGCCAGGAAAATCTTACTTGTTAATTTAAGACTAACAGTTTAGGCTTCAGAGGACACATCATACACTAGAGAAAAATAAGCATCCTAAGTATATGTTAAATCTGCTAAAGAGATGAAACTAGTCAATATGATGCAGGCTTCCACCTGTAACAGCTTCGAATTACTCAAGGCTACTTGTGAGAACGAGTGAGGGGCAGTTGCTTGGAACTCCAGCCAAGAGCTATTTCTGAGACTTGCAGAGAGAGATACCTGAATTGCACTTACAGTCCTCCTTGGCTCCTTCATTTTGTCAAAACTACTCTTTTTTTTAACCTTTCTCTGAAAAGACCAAAAGAGCTGCACATTTTGTCAGAGTTGGAAAGATCAGTAATAACCACAGCATCATTGAAACTATTGTTCAAATTTAAGTTTCAAATTTAAATTGCTTATTGTATTAACAACTTGATTTGAAAATCCAGTTTTTAAAATTCCATTTTTATTATTTGAAATGAAGATATAATTGCATCAGTTTCTCCTTCCATTTCTCCCCTCCTACCCCTCCCATGTACACTTCTTTGCTCTCTTCACTTCATGACCTCTTTGTTGTTCAACACGTATGCACACACACACACACACACACACACACACACACACACACACACACACTGTTTTGTTGTTGTTTGTATTGAGAACTATACTATGAGTGCAAGGATAAATATTTAGAATGTAGTTAGAAATTTTACAGAAGTTGTAGGTTCTCCTCCGAGATCCAAGACCACACTAGCCCCAGATATTTTGTTAGGTTTTCTAATGCCAAGAATGATTTCCTTTTTGTTGAATGGAACACAAGTCCAATTAGAGAACTCTTGGTTGCCACCAAGTATGTTTGACACCATTGCACCCTCAGAGTTATTGTGCCATGCTGTTCGTTGTTTTAGTTCACAGGCATCATATCTAGGTATGAGTATCACGAATCCTAGTTTCCAGGTAGGAGGCTTTAGGTTGACCCAGCTGAGGTCCTGCAAGTCCTAATGTCTGACATGTATGTGGCTTCAGCAATATAGACTTATCTTCAACGTCTGGGAGACAACTAAGGTCAACAGCAGTAGCCTATATGTTTTGGGAGTCTCTTGGATGACCCTCACTATTCTCTTGCCTTGTATTATCACTCTTTGCTTGCAAGTCTATGACTCTTGTGGGGAATATTGTCAACCCATGTGTAAGGAAATTTCTTAGGTATACACATAGATTTGCATACATTCTATGTAATTTTAGGTAAATAAATAATACAATCCTTTGTGACTTTAAAAAACATTTTTACTGAAAAAACACCCCAATTTCCAATGACATACATGTGAATAAAACCAAATGGAAGAATAAAATGATGCTGCCATGATACCCTCCAGAAACAAACAGATGCTTTGCTGTATCAGAGCTTTTGCAGATGGCACCTCCCTGGAGCTGGAAACTGTTGGATGAATTTGCTGGTCTATACTCACTTGTAAATTTTTCATTTTAAGAACATCTTGTTCTCCTCTTGCCAAATGCAAGATGTTAGGAAATCCCCACTCTTGGGGAGTGGTACCCATCCATAGCCCCTTGGGATTATGACTCATTCAAAGCAGAAATGATAGGAATACAAAGGAAGAGAAAGGAAAAAAAAGAAGTAAAGACTCAACATAGTTAGAAATCCAAGTCATACTACAGAAGCAGCGAATACTAGTTTAGGAAAGGCTGTGACTATATATAATCAACATTCCCAGCCCTACTTACAGGCAACTGAACCTGAGTCCCCAGAAGGAAGATCAAAGATACTTTTGATCATTATCTGCAACTCTTAGGCTTAAAATTCTAATGTAAATGATCTCTCTCTCTCTCTCTCTCTCTCTCTCTCTCTCTCTCTCTCTCTCTCTCTCTCTCTCTCTCTCTCTCCTTCTTCCTTAGAAAAGACCTTGTTTAGCTCTTCTAGACATTAAAGTCAACATAAAGGGCATTGCATCTCTCATATCCGTTAGCTGGAAGCAGCCAACCTGACAAGCCTAACAATGACAATCTGACAATGCCTTTTTGTGTGGCTGTTCAGGAGGGAGGGACTGAAGATATGACACCACACTGTGGAACCTGATGGGCCAGTCGAGAATGTTTCTGAGATGAGACACCAAACGGTCTCTCCCCCAGGCTTGGCTTGCTGCTTGGAAATATTCTCATGGGACTGTCTTGTGCTTTTAAACTCACTTTCAAGTTGCTCTTATCTTTGTCAAAAAGTTAAGCAAAAGAAGAAAACAGCAAAGAAAACTAGACAGTAAGCTGATCTCCAGATTTCCCCATAATCCACTATTTCATTTTTAGAAATTGCTTATCTACCATCCATATAATAAATATCACTAATGTGACTCAGTATGGTCAAATGTCCCGCAGAAATGACTGCTTGCTTGTAACAAGACAGAGGACCAGAATTCGGTGTCCTTTATACATTAGGAGTCTAGTCAGGAAACTCTGATGTTAGAGTTAGGGCATTAGTAACAAGGGAGGCAACGGGATTGCAAACAGATTTCCCGGAGAATCCTCTACCCTGGTGCTATTTAACACTAGTTTTGGAAACTTGACTCAATTACTCAAGCTTCAATCATTTCTTCCTCCAAATGAACTTTGAGAACAGTTTGACCTCTCTCCTTCCTATTACTTTAAGATGAGCCTTGTGTCCTCAGTGTAATGTCTGTTGAGTCTTGGAACTCATCACCGCTCCACCAGATTATTTTTACCTAACTCCAGCTCCTCTCACACGTATCCTGTTGCAGGAACATCCAAGGATGAAGGAAGTCACCCTTCCGTGAGGCTGTCTTTGCTGACATCTCCACGCACCACTGGAACACTTTAGTCACCTCTGCTCTGATTTCAATGTTGCTTTCTTGTTTAGCAGTTGGATCAGCTCCTCTACTGTGTCCATGGGAGGATCAATTCTTCCTGTGCTCTCTGCTGGGCAGATGAACTCTGTACCAGAAGAGTACTGTGTGTCTTCAGAGGGCCACAGGTCTTCCTATTTTTCCACAGGTTAGCAGCAGGGGGCAGGTGCGTGGGGGCGGGGCGCTCTCTGATATTAGCTTTCCCTATGCCCTCTTTCCCCTCTCTTAAATACTTAGAATACTAAATAAACTTTTTTCATGTTTTCTTCTCCTTCTCCTTCTCCTTCTTCTTCTTCTTCTTCTTCTTCTTCTTCTTCTTCTTCTTCTTCTTCTTCTTCTTCTTCTTCTTCTTCTTCTCTCTCCCCCTCTTTTTAGTTTGCTCCCACCTCAAGACAATGTTTCTCTGTGTAGTCCTGGCTGTCCTTGAATTCATTCTGTAGACCAGGCTGGCCTCAAACTCAGAGATCTCCCTACCTCTGCCTCCTGAGTGTTGGGTGAAAGGTCTGTGCCACCACCACCCAGCTCTTACCCTTGTTTTCAAACTTCTTTTCTTACTTTCCTTCACATGTAGTTCTTGGTAATGATCGTACTTTGAATATTATATATATGTACATATTACATATATGTACATATGTGTGTATGTGTGTGTGTGCACTTGTACACCACCCCTCAAAGTCTCACTTTGTCTCTCTCCCCCTTTTTCTTTTTCTAATGACTTGGGCAAGAAGGACTCAGATGAGAACGAAACAGCTAAGCTATTTCTCACTCTCAGGCAACTCCATCTTCGTGACATGGTTGTGGGCATGAGGGCTTTGCTTGGAGTGCAGCAGGTGAAGGAATTGAGGGCCTCAGCTCTGAATGCAGCTGTAGCTGTGATAACTCAGCCCCTACTGTGCAGCTGCGATCAGGGTCCTGATGTACATGCAGTAGACTTAAATAGCTCGAGAAAACTGAGAGGAATCTTTCTGTTGGGAGGACAAGCAAGATAGGGTGTTCGTAAGTGACCAGAAGACAAACTTTATAAAGGGTATGCATAGGAAAGCAGACAGGCCATGAAAATAGGAGGAAGGAAAGGGGCTCCTTGCGTGGTCTTGAGTGCAAATTGAATAATGTAAAACACACTTCATCCTATTGAACTAAGTGTCCTATTAGCAGCATATGGTGCACATATCTTACACAGTTTTCACTGGTGCAAGTACAGCGGCATTGGTCCCACTTGTAACCCTTGTGAATAATTTGGCTTAGGCTTAGGATCATTTTGTCATCTTTTGCGCTCAGATATTTTTTATCTTCTAATGCTCATGAGAAAGACTAGGCTTTTGGACTTTGACTAATATGAAATAATAAATCACCAGTCTGAAAATATGATGAAATTTCTGTGCAGAACAATGTTCAGGGTTCGGAAAGCCAGTTTGCTAGTGATGTGTTCTCCATCTTTTAAGGACCATGTGCTACAGAGAGCCATCAATGATGAAGAAAACACTACTCCATTGATATTGAATTCTCAGTGACTGTGAACGTGAACAGGAATGCACAATGTGAGGTTTGGACAAAGGACATTTGTTTCTAATGTGACTGCTATCAAAACTAAAGCAGTGTGCTGACTTCTTCAAAGCCTTGACATTTAAAAAAAGTTATTAGTGTATTTATTCACTTTTATTCACCTTACATCTCATCGGTAGCTTCCTCCCTCCCAGTCCCATCACACTATCCCTCCCTCTTCCCTTTCCTTGCTCCTTAGAAAGGGTGCTCCCCCCGCCCCCTCCCCCTGGCAAACTCACCTCAGCACATAAGGACTGAGGACATCTTCTTCCCTTGTGGCCTGGCCAGGCAGCCCCGCCAGGGGGAAGTGATCAAAAGCAGCCATTAGAGTCCATGTCAGAGGCAGCCTCCCCCCACCCCCTACGCCCAGTGTCCAACCAATGACTGGCCCAACCTGAGACCCACCCCATAAGAGAGGACCAACCCATGACATTATTAATGATACTCTGCCATGCTTGAAGACTCCTGTCTGCAAGCCTAGCATAGCTGTCCTCTGAGAGGCTCTACCCAGCAGCCTATGGAAACAGATGCTAAAACTCACAGCCAAACATTGGGCAGGAGTGTGTGTGTGTGTGTGTGTGTGTGTGTGTGTGTGTGTTGGGGGGCGGTGGTGGAGTGGGGATAGAAAGACCCGGAGGAGACAGGAGCTCCACAGGTCTTGAAGTTTTGTGCTTTGAAGTAAATGAGAATGCAAAGGGAGGTGGTCACAGGGCAGGCTGATGAGTGCATAAAGAAACAGAGCAGGACTAACCTTCTGTGTAAGACACACTTACTCTGTAATAGGTGTTTGGGTCCATTTTCAGCCATTTTTTTTTCTTTTTGCAGAACTAGAGGGTTTTTCTACTAGCTTTTAAAATCTGAGCTTATTTTGAGGAAATGATTGAAAGCCAATTTACACAAAAGTGAAAAGGACACAAATTAAGATTTGATGCCTTGGTAATTCAAAATCGGGCCATCACTTCATGATACGCCACCCCCTGCAAGGCTTTGGGGTAGCAAATTATTGGAGAACTCAGTGTAGTCACATGCTTAGTGTAAGAATCATGTGGACCCAGCACTGGACTCCAGCCTGACTAGCGTCTATCTCAGAAGGTTTAATGAGGCTCAGAAACGTATAAAAAAAAAAAAAAAAGAATGTATCTGTTTTGGCTTGGAAATTGGTGCTATGCTGTTGGCAACTGGACAGACACCGAACATCTGCCTGTCGTGGGGTCTGCTTAAGCCTATGAGTTCCAGTTAGGACGTGTAAATAAGAATGACTTAATTGATACTGGCTGACTGGGGCCTGGTGATGACTGAGGCAAGCCAGAAAGCACATGGGAAGGCTTAGCCTTGTCTCGTTTTACATTCTGTGCCTTGTGGGAGATGTGAATCCAACACGAATCCAAATGCCCTGGCTTTCAACAGGAAACAGGAAACTCACATTCTATGTAAATGCACCTGACACTAATGTGCTGACAATGAAATTTAAAAAATGCTATGTGGAGATAAAACATGGATGTTAAGTCTAGTCACCACCTGCTTATTTGATATACATGGTGCAACGAAGGGAAACAATAAGGGGGCTGGGATGGTACAGAGCCTGCTTCAGGGCTGCTTGGAAAAGAGCTCTGGGCCTTTCTAGAATATTCAAACTTTTTGTTCTATAAGGCATGTCAGGAGCAAATCACAGTAAAACCATTTGTCATGCTCATAATTGTGATACAAAGCCAGGATGGCATTAGCTTAGAGTCCAAAGGATGTAGTGTGCCTGTTTCCTTAGTGATTCTAAGGAATCACTTTCACATCTGGGTGGCTTCAAGTTTTTTTGTTTTTGTTTTCGTTTTGTTTGTTTTATAAGAATATGGTGGGTAGAATATGGCTGAGTAGAGCATGAGGACTCAGACCTCGTAGGCAAGACTGAGAGTAGAGATCGCATCAGTGATACACTCTTCCTAGATTGCTTGAGCTGTAATGCTGTATCTCGGGCAGCTTAACAATATTAAGTGGAGGAAATGAAAAGACAGGCACGAAGAGACCAGGAGCCGGAGTGATGTGGGATGAGACTTTGGGAGCCGGAGTTCAGCTCAACACCGGGCAGTTTTAAAGTGGTAAGCCGCTCTGGAGTACAGAGCGCTTAGGTGTGTCCTGAGACCTCTGCGTTTGCACCCAAAATATCCTTTGTCACTTCTGGGCTCATGGCATCTGAAGCTTTCCTCCAACGCCTATCAACTCCCTTCTTCTCTTGTGCTGATACTGGCTAATAAAACGAGTATAGCAAAGGCTGACCAGGCCCAACTAAAACCCCCCTTTGAGCTCAAGACTTTGGAATGGCTGTTGAAGGCGATTGTATGGTGTCATTCGGTAGCTTGCTGTCTGCAGCAGGGTGTGGTGGTCAGTAGATGCCACCACGGGTGATGTCGGATGGAGATGTGCAAACAGGCTCATTTACACAAAAGTGAAAAGGACACAAATTAAGATTCGATGCCTTGGTAATTCAAAATCGGGCCATCACTTCATGATACGCCACCCTCTGCAAGGCTTTGGGGTAGCAAATTATTGGAGATGGGTCAGTGTCTCCCAAACAGTCACACTCACAAGGAAAAATTATGCTGCAACCACAATTAATCCACAGTCTTGGGAACCTTAACACTCAGGACTGTGTTTCTCTCTGACCCCGGTATGAGCTATGGGGTTAGGCGGGCTATGTGCATGTCTGGCTCAGTGTGATTACCTGGGGACGAGGGATGACACAGATGACTTAGGCTCTCTCTTTGTGTGCTCTGAAGATCTTTATTTCAGGGAAGGGACAGGGAACAAGCTTTTAACCCTCTCGCTAAACTAGTTTTGGTCAACGGTTCATATTTCCCATTTCAGTGGTCACAGCAAATCTCCCCAAGGGGCAGCAAAGTACAATCCTACTGCGAGTTTATGGAGTACAGAAATAGAAGATGTGTGCATGGCCACAAAAGCCATCAAGATTCTGGTTCTTATTACTCCTAAGTCATTCTAATATCCTATGTTTAGAAATCCTCTCTGTGTTTAATTCATGTTGAGAGGATCCTCCAGGCTGAGGCTTGGGTGCCAATCTGGCTTTTGGTAAGGCATTAGAAGGCTCAATAGCAGCCTTGTGATGGTTCACCCACAGCAGCAACTTGGCCTCCTCTCATGTACTCATGCTGGCCCCTCACTCATGAAATAGCTGCAGACGACCTTAAACTTCTCATCTCGTATCTCTACCTCTTGAATGTGGGGGTGGCAGGTGTCGCTGCCATATGTGGTTTATACAGAGCTGAGGATTGAACCCAGGTCTTTGTATATGCCAGGCAAGCACGCTACCAACCCAGCCCCCAAAGGGAAATCAGGTGCAAAGTAACTGTGTTTTTATTTATATTAACAACAGCAAAATACTTTTTATAATTTCACATCCCATTGCTTTTAAAAGCACATATATTACAAATAAAGGAACTCCACAAACTTTAAAGGTTAGTATTTATCAACACTTCTTTACACATACACAAATAGTTTAATATAACATTATCTGAAATTGTTACCCATATAATTTTAGTACTTTTGTAAGTAGTAACTAAAAACATCCTTTGAAATTTGATAAAAACCATATATTTTACAATCTTCTATTTACATATGAAATATGCTTAAATGTTACAAAAACATTCATGTTGACCTTTAAAATACGTGTATGAGGACCTGGAAGTGAACAAATTATACCCAGGAGCAAACTCGGTTTGCTTTTAAGCTGCACATTCATCGGAATTTCAGGACAAATGTTCAGTGTGGTTTGATCAATACCACTCAAAGGAAACGAAGAAACTGTAGGAAATGTGCAAATTCAGAGGCTGGCAAAATTCTCAAGCTAGCGAGGTAAACAAAAATATTAACACTGTAAAAACTTCAAATAAATTAAATCTATCGTTTTTCTTCCCCGAGATTAGCTGCAAGAATTTAGAGAGTTTGCTGAGAGGTGCATCTGATGCCTTGGGGTTCCCCTCAAACTTCAGCACTGGGGGAGATGGAGAGCGTAGGCACAGCTGCAGCCACTCTGCTAGTTACACGTGTGTAGGGCCGCTCCGCTCCGTGCTTTGCTGGGTCGTCCCTGCCCGTAATCTTAAAGCAAGACAGACACAACACATAAGCACAAAACAAGTAGCGATCAATTTTCATACCCTCAAACACAATGAAAATCCAGAACAGTGACTCATTCCCAATGGGGTGCTAGTAAGTTTGGAACACATCCTAGCCAAAGTAATGCTGGAGGATATTTTCTTCGAAGCCCATATGCCGGTTGCTATGGGGATGTTCAAAACAGTCACTATACTGTGATTGTCAGATATGAATTTATAAATGGGTAAGTGGTTACAAATGTATTTGAGTCGTTTCAGTAGCTCATCCTTTTCTAAAAACTTATAACTTGTATTGTTGACATCTACCCTAAAGGGGAAAATATCAGGACACTCACTTAAATGTTTGCATTAAATATTTAAAAAAATGAATCTGACTTACCTGAAAATAATATCAACATATCTAAATGATACCTTATCACCGCTATCAATAGAGCCATATGCAAACAGTAACCATAGCTCCGCAGAAACTGGAGGTATATCTCTGAAGTTTATCTTCGTACAAAAGAGATTTGATGAGGATTTTAGGTTTCTAGCTATGGTTCTCCCACACTAGAATCCTGGGCTCAGATCAGTGCTTTCACCTCTCACCCAAGAGCTTTCTCCCACAGGGCACCCAGCATCCAAGTGTTCCATGTTTTCAGTACACCCTCCCTAGGGCCACTGTCACATGCTCCTCCATGAATACTTTACTCCTCATGGGTTTAAAGTGTGTCTTGAGTCTCTAACAGCAATGCTCTCTCACATCTCTCTTTTGTGTCATCGGAAGCAAATGGCTCTGTTCCCTCCTCTGTGTGTTCACTTGGACACCCATGACCGCAGCTGACTTTATTCTGCTGCCATCCTCACTCAGCTGAAGCAGGGTCCAAAAGAGCATCTTACAGTTAGGCTTTGCTTGCATGCTTGCATGAATTCCACTGGCCCCAGCCAGAGAACGTTCTTTATAGTTTTGCGTTCGGGCTGTTTATGAAACAGTGTGAAATTCTGACTGCCTATTAAAGGAATGGCTGCCTGTCACTACCAATGCAAATTACTTGTTTTCCACATCTCTGTTTTACATGCCTGCTTACTCTGACTTGGTTCTGCTTCCTCTTTTCTCTCTCTCTCTCTTCTCTCTCCTCTCTCTCTCTCTCTCTCTCTCTCTCTCTCTCTCTCTCTCTCTCAAATGTATGGGTGCATGTATGTGGAAAACAAGAAGACAGCCCGTGGGAGTCATGATCCTCTTTCCACCATGTGAGCACTTAGGTCATCAGGCTTGGGGACAAGAGACTTCAGTCAGTGAACCATCATGTGCTTCTACAGGTAGTTTTTTTTTTCTTTTCTTTTTGAGAAAGGATCGCCTGTATCTCAGCCTGGCCTCAAACTTGCTATGTAGGCAATGGTTAACTTGAGCTACTCCTGAAGTCCTGTGCTCTCAGGTGCTGAGATTGCAGGCACGTGCTACATGCATGGCCCTATTTCCTCTTATAGTGAGGTTTCCCCCTAACAGCATGTTTTTTTGTTTTTTTGTTTTTTGTTGTTGTTTTATATTTTTCAAGCTAAGGCCTTTCTTGGCCCTGTGGGGTACATATGGCATAACTAATTTAATTTTCTGTTTCTACTTCTATGTCAATTGGTTCAAATTGTTTCTGATTTCCAAAGCGTGGTTGGTGAGCTCTCTCCCCACTTAGTTAGTTACCTGTGTCCCCGCTTTTGGAGCACGCACACTCCCATTCAGACACAGGAAGATATACTTTTATCTAGTCACCCATGTGGCCAGGCCCATTATAAGATCAAGACCAGTAGAAAAATGACCTTTCTTTTCAATAGATACGTTACTTTTACCGAATAATGAGACTGGAGGAATCCATCAGGTTTTCCTCTTTGATCAGTTTCTAGGAAGCAGAGAGTTGAATTTTATCTCTTTTGTTAAAGATTTTCTTACAAAAATTTACTTTTTTTCTCCTCTTCACCACCTGGTTTTCTATATTTTTGTTTTATATTCTGAAATATCATGAAGATCTTTCAGGTCCTTATTTTTAAAGATCGAAGGAGCCCAAATACGCTTGGAAGGTGAAAGAGCGTGAGGTTTCTTTTTAAAAGCTAAGCTGTTACCATGACATGTCTCAGAGTGGCGATGGAGATTTACAGAAACTGAGCCACCAAAGATGACTGGGGGCAAAGAACCAGTGAGGAAGAGGTGGGTGGACAGAAGGCTGCAGGACAGGATAGACATACGGACAGAGAAACATACCACTCTTGCTCACAGTACTGAGGGAAATGCTAGACACAGAGGAGCGGAAGCTGTATAGACACGGACCTCGACAGAGCTGCCAGGAAAAAAAGAGAAAAACATTTTTTGCCAGATGTTTCAAGGCCAGGCGTGATTTACAGTGAGAGACAAGTATGGCTTCACCATACTTCCCAGAGTTGACATCTATTTTCCTCAGTTCGTCCCACGTTTAATAATGTCTCCCATGTGTGCACAAGGCACCTCCCACAGCATTTCATTCTCATCACTTCTCGGAAATCTCAAATGAACATGATGTTAGTTGGGAACCCTATCTACTGAGATTTATTCTTTCCATCGTAGGTCGACCTGCCGTTTTCCCTCCTTGAGCTACTGAGGAGGGCTAAAGGAGTAGGTGGCAGAAGGCAGGAAACAAGGAAGGCATGCTACATGAAATTAGAATAACAGTTGCAGTATTTGCCTTGCTCTGCGGTGATGGCACTAGATCATTAGGGAAAGGAGAGGGCGCTGATATGAAACCTGCGGTAGCACATTACTCTAAAGGGTACAGGTCACCATGCAAGGACAGCGTGAGGGTTGATGGATGCTGCAAAGCAGGCTAGGGAGGATCACTTGACGTTCAACTGAGTGCTTTTAGCATCTCCAAGATACTGACATTGTTGAATGGTCACAGTTCATGCAAACCATACAAAATATGGTGGATACATGCCCAGGGTCATTCATGACTTGATTATGTATTAGAGTTTGATATAGATAATATATTATACTATCAAATTATTTATTCTCTCTCTCTCTCTCTCTCTCTCTCTCTCTCTCTCTCTCTCTCTCTCTCTCTCCCTCTCCCACCCCTCTCTCTCTAATCTATCATTTATATATTTCTTTTCTCCCAATTGTAGACCTCTGCAGCAGGCCCAGCCCCTGCTAAGGAAGTCTCAAGGGAAAAGGCCCATGAGAAATCCCGAGGTTCTCTTTGAGGTGTGCAGAATCTCCTCGTGACAACAATGTGAAATGCCATCCCATCTCCTAGGTACTGTAAAGTCCTCAAGAAAAGGATGAAGTGGCAGCAGGCCTTAGTGAGGCCTCGTGCTTCTCAGTATTCAACCAGATCTGCACATTCTAGAGAGTCAACAGTCTGTATGGCTTGGGCAAATACCTGGAAAAACTGTGGAAATCATTTCAATTCTCATATTCCTTTTTCTGTAGGTGTTTCTGTGCTTCGAGCCAAGGGCTGTTGTGCACGGGGGAGAGAAAAACTCAACACCACAGTGCTGATGTGAGAAACAGTGTCTTTCACACTAGGGAAACACTCTTAAGTCCCTCCAGCAATAGCCAGGGACTGTGTGGGTCCCAGCAGGGGCGGCTCACCTGCTCGTTCATGACGGCGGACAGTTCACTGAGCATGTCCTTATAATGGGACCTCAGCTCTTCCTGGTATTCCAGCTGGTCCTCCTTGATGAGCCGCTCGTTCACATCAAGAGCCTGCCCACACGCGTCTGCAAATTGCCTTGAACAGCAACAATAAACAAATTAAAAGCCACTCACGGGGGAGTGGCATTGAGTCCAGTGACTTTGGGTCCAACGCCCGGTAGATAGACTGCCACCTTGAAGCAGGTTCATTGAGTGGCTTTCCAAGGTGTGTGTGTGTGTGTGTGGGGGGGGGGCTCACGCCTTTCTCTATGAGGCACTTAAAAGGAGAACATTTCAACAAAGAGAATCTTACCTGAATATTTCCTTCAATAGCTTCACTTGGTTGTCAGGGTATTTCTTTGCGTTAGTTTCTTCAAGAAAGGCTCGGGCATAAGCCATTGGCCCAGCATTGACCTGTGGGGAGAAGAGACTGACCTGAAGCTGGTTTCTCTCCTTTATGGATCTTTCTCCATGGTAACGGGAAGATCAGTTTTCTGACCAATCATGTGGTCCTCTGACACTCTCCCATCACATTGTCACCCACCACTTGGATCCTTGCTGAACCTGCTGTTTCTTTTCTTTTTCTTTCTTTCTTTCTTTCTTTCTTTCTTTCTTTCTTTCTTTCTTTCTTTCTTTCTTTTTTAAGGGTCAGTAAGGCACTAATAGGTACACTGGATTCTGGCCTTCTGGATCACCTTGCCAAATTCAGTCATGTGTCATCCTATAATGTGACAACTTCCTTTGCATTGAAACATCCCTGCCCCCAACAGAAGAGAGCAGCTCATGAGACTCAAGAAATAGACAAAACCTTGTATATCACAGACAGCTGAAAAGATTCACAGGACTCCTTCCCAAAAGACGCACATAATTGCGAACACTTGCCAAGAAGAAAGACTCTAGCCTGTGGGGCAGTCTGCGTGCAAGTTGAGCAGAGAGCTCCAGGGACGCAGCTGTTGTGAGTTGTCACCTGTGTTGGAGGAACTCTCCGATGTAGCTACATTTGTGTCATCTGTGCTTCTGTAAGTAACACCTCACCCACAGTCCAGTAAGTAATCCAAAGAAATTTACTGGTCTGCTGAGTTGGACTTTGGTAGAACCACTGCTACCTTTGCTATTGGCTCCCTGTCTGGGATGAGCAGATGTTTGTATACACCTCCCAAGGAAATGTCACAAACACAGCCCTGTTGCCTTTTGTCATCTTCAAACACACTTCTTGAGCGCCCTTTCTATAACAATTTTGAAAATGAGACCCCTTTCTCTTAAGTCCTTTCACTGAAGTTAAGTTTAGTACTTTTGACATCCAGTGTCTGATTTCCCCCCCTCCTTTTCTGTTATCACTAAAACAAACACACAATTGTTATGAAAAGACATTCCACAGAGGTTGTGGTGTGTGCACCGCCCTGGCAGTCCGTGTTCCTCTGTGTGCCACTTGAAAGCCTTGCTAAGATCTGAGCCAAGGAAGCATTTATCAGAGTTGCTGGATGAATGCACAACCAAGCGATTTGCTCTTTATTTATTTACTTTATTTTGCAACGCTGGAGGAGGCTGAGGCCAGGACCTTGCCTATGATATGTACATACTCTACCACTGAGATACCCACCCCAACCTTACAATACCAGCTTCTATCTTCTTTTCCCACTCATGCGCATGAGCTTATGGTAGCAAAGGGGTTTGTTTCTCTCAGTGCACATAACCTGTTACTATGGCTATGGGGGTTAGGAGACATGATGACTAGCTTTAATTTTCAACCTGACAGTTTAGAACCATCTGGCAAAAAAGTCTTAATGAGGGATTGCTTCCACTGGATTGGCTTGTGGGCATGTCTGTTGGGGATTGTTTTCCACGTGAGAATCGACAGGGGAGGACTCAGCCCACAGTGGGCAGTGTGATGCTCTAGGCAGGGGTTCCCGGAAGTGTGTAAGGGGTGCAGAAACAAGCTGAGCGTGCAAGTGTCCATCTGCTGATGTGTTTCTCTCTGATCCTGACTGGAGATGTGGTGTGACTAGCTGCTCAAGGCTTCTGCCTTTTCACAGTGGTGGGCCATCACTGGAGTTTGTAAGCTGGGTTAAACCCTTTCTTCCTGAAGTTGGTTTCTGTGAAAGTATTTTATAATACTAGCAGAAATGGGACCATGACAGGATGAGAGACGATGTGGCAGTTGAATCAGGAGCTCTTGGGCACTGGGCATTGCAATGCGGTGGACACAGACATTGGTGCTACATTTTCCCTTTGGTTCTCCAGGCTCAGCTTCTACTCAAATCAGTGCCAGGGATGCTGACATGTCTTGCCTTCATATTTAATATGTGCGTATCTAATTATTGTAATCTTTGGAGTCAGTCAGTGGGGACACAGAAAAGAGAGACATAGCTTCAGCATCCGTGGTTTTTTCCTTTGTTACAGGCCTGCCAGCAGCAGGGAATGGCATTGCTGCTGATCTGGTTTTACTTTACATTTCCTTCTTATTTTCTTTAAATATCAAAAATGTTGCCTTTGACATATTTATTACATTTCTCTTTCTCTGTCTCTCTTTGTCTCTCTCTGTCTGTCTGTGTCTGTCTGTCTGTTTGTCTGCCTCTCTCTCTCTCTCTTTGTCCATTATGGGATTTTTTGCATTAATGTTGACTTTTTTTTTTTTTGAGATAGAATTTCTCTGTGTAGCCTTGGCTGTCCTGGACTCACTTTGTAGACCAGGCTGGCCTCGAGCTCACAGCGATCCACCTGCCTCTGCCTCCCGAGTGCTGGGATTAAAGGTATGTGCTACTACTGCCCCGCTCTAATTTTGACTTTTAAAATAATATATTAAGGTGCTATTTTATGCTTATTACTGATTGAACTCTGTGCCTCACCTTGCCCTCCCCAGTGAGGGGCAGGTTGGGGTACAATCCCAGCAACCTCCTCAGAGCACTCCAAGAGAGGCCATGCCTGTCCCTTATTAGTGCTCCCTCACTTTCTTTGTTCCCACCAACCCTCCTTTGCTAGCATCCTTAGTTTTAGGAATGTGGCTAGTGCCTCTACCAGCTAAAAACACCAGGTTTCTTAGATGGTTCCAACACTTACGTAAGCCTCACAACACCCACTGTTCCTTCTATATGCTGTCTGTCATAGTTCTCACAGCCCATAAGCACTAATACATATTTTGAACTAGTAAACATTATTTTAAGATATTTTGGAATGAATAAGGCTCATTACAATGGATATATATGGAGTGAAAAATTTATTACTTGGCCAATTCATTTGTTAAAGTATAGGAGGGTTAGAGAGAAGAAAAAAAATTAAACCGAACTCAGTTACTTATATGGATGTTTTAACTTTTTTGGTGGTTTTAAACATTTGTATAATGAATTTTAGTGACTTTCACACACCATACCCCCTACCTCATCTATCTTCGTCTCTCACTAGAGATTTTTTTTCTTGAGGCTCCCTCCCACTTCTTTTTTAAAATTTAGATTAAAAAAATGTATTCTTGGAGAATTTTAGAGATAACTGCACTGTATTATCATCCCTTCCACAGCCTCAACTCTTCCCTAGTCTGCCCCGTTCCCTCTGCAATTAATGACCTATTCTATATTTATTATTGTTTTGTGCACAACAGTCCCCCATCCCCCACCCCCAACAACCTCCAATTAGTGTTGCCCACATGTTCATGGCTTAGGGCTGGCCACTTAGGCTTGGGTGACCTAACGCAGGGCTTGTGGTTACCTTTAGCTCTTCAGCTAGAAGTGGGGCCTTAGGAACCTTTCCTTCAAGCTTGTTGGCATCAATCTAATTTTAAAGATGCTGATAAGAGCCTTCCTTAGATGGCTAATGCTGTCAACTGACAGGCTCCAGAACCATCCAGAAGATAGATTTCTGGGCCTATCTGTGAGAGAGTTTCAATATTAGCTTAGCCGGGATGGGATGATTCACCCTAAATGTGGGTAGCACTGTTCCATGGCTGGATAGACACGAGATTAACATCAGCATTCCTCTCTCTAGTATTCCTGACTGTGGGCATGCTGTGACCAGCCCCTTCATGTTCCTGTCACCATACCTTCCTTACCTTGATCCTTACATGTAAACTGTGACCCAGAACAAGCCCCGCCCCCAAAATTGTTTCTTCTCAGGTATTTGGAGGTATTTGTTCACAGCACCGAGGAAAGCGACTAATACAGACAGCAACACAAATAGCCAGAATGTTTCTTATGTACGTTATGATAAAATGAGTATATAAAACAGATTTCTAGAGCCTCTTATAGGAGGTTCCACTGGACACGTGAGCCTTAGCTTTCTCTGGGTGTTGCTTACTGACCTTCACGCTGACACTGCCCTGGAGTTTGAGCTGTAGTCTGATCATGTCCACCTCATCTGTCGTGCACAGCTGATTAAGCTCAGAGACTTTCCTGGACATCTCATCAATTGCCACTTCTATGGGATTCAGCTCTGTGCTTGACTGGCTGATGACCTGGATCCTCTTCTTCACGTAGGGGAACAAGTGGCTGGCTGCACAAAAGGCATACAAAGAGATTTAAAGGATCAAAAAAAAAAAAGTCCAAGGTTCTCTGAAAGGTCTTCAGGATTGTTCTGGGTGTATACCACGTTTTGTCTGTGTGGTGTCTGTGGATGTGAGGTTTTTTTTTTTTTTTTTTCCTAGGGATCACTCTGTCTTATGTTTCTTAGGTTTGCCCCCAGCTACTTCTCCTGGTGTCCCTTGTCACTGTCACTAGCTCACATCAAGTTCCTCAGGCTGTGCTAAGATGGGCAGAGTAGGCAAAGCAAAAGAGGATGACAGCATGCACTGAAACCTGTCGCTGTAATGAAGTCAACACAGACCTACAGTAACGAATTCTCACACAGAATAGAAGACAGGAGTTTTGCTCTAGATGCGTCTTAACCAAAAGCTTCTGGGTAGGACTCCTGAGGGTGAATGCTTGTCATACTTTAGAA
This sequence comes from Acomys minous, assembly GCF_964271855.1. Taxonomy (NCBI): domain Eukaryota; kingdom Metazoa; phylum Chordata; class Mammalia; order Rodentia; family Muridae; genus Acomys; species Acomys minous. The sequence goes on along the minus strand of NC_140486.1, from coordinate 94,726,232 downwards.
GGCAGTGTGATTCTTGGTGGTTCAACTCAAAACTGGGGGTCTCTCAACATAAGCTGGGAGTCTTCCACCGCAGAACCTTCACTCATTTCCCTCTGTGGGCCTTAGCATCCTGGACCTATCTATTCCCCTACATTAAAAAAAATTATATTGCATTCCCTGGAAATTCTTCCTTTACTTTGGTCTTTGTGCTACGCCCACCATAAGGGCAAGGCGTGTTTTATTTACATGAATTGCCAGGATTCTGAAGAAAGCCCAATGTCTAGTCAGCACTCAGTGTCTGAGAGAGAGAGAGAGAGAGAGAGAGAGAGAGAGAGAGAGAGAGAGAGAGAGAGAGAGAGAATGGTGACTAGTTCACAGAATAGATGCAGAGAGCATGGGACTAGACGCTGTAGATTAAGGCCTACCTTCATGTAAGAGAAGAGCTGGGATCCTACAGTGGGTAGAATGTTGCCCTAAAGCCTATCGTGCTAAAGCCTATCATGCCAATAGCTGCTGACTCAGGAGCAAGGAAAGCTGGATTCAGGGAGAGGAGGAGAGAGTTTAGCATCCATGTCTTCCCCATGGTATGATACCACGATATGTGTGAATCTCAAGAGAAAGGATGGCCAACTAACTCCATTGACAGTATCTTTTCAAAGCCCCCCGCCTGCCATTCTATTGCTATTTTGAGTTGGAATCTGGCCATGTAGGCCAGATTGGCTTAGAATTTAGGCTCCTCCCCACTACTGGGATTAGAGATGTTCACCCCCACCTCCCTTTATCAAAGCATGCGGGGCTTCTTCTTATCATAGCGATGCATCTTCTAGGCCCCTAAACAGTTCCAGGCCAGCATATTTTGGGAACTTATCTGCAGGATTGAAGTAACTTCATATGTGTGTACCTATGTACAGGCGCACTTGTGCATGTGTGCACACGTGTGTCTGGAGGTCAGATGTCAATATCAGTACTGCTCCTCAGAAGTTCACCACCTTATTTTTGAGACAGGGCATTTTTGAGATACCGACTTGGGGCTCCCTGATTACCATGGCTGGCCAGTGAATGCTGGGGATCCATCTGCCTCTGCTTGCCCAGTGCTGGGATTATCAATACATGCTTGCGTACCTGGCTTTGTTTTTTTTTTTTTGGTGGGTTCTAGGATGGAACTTATGTTTTCACACATGTACAACTGGCATTTTACTAACTGAAATGTCTCCCTGAGCCCCTGCGGCGACACTTGCTTTATGCCAATCCAGCCTAAAGCAGGACTGACTTGTCCTGAAATCAGGAAGGAAGGTCTGCTGGCGGCCAGCCCCTGCACTTACTGGTCAGGACTGTCCTCCGCTTGCACTGCTCGGCCACTCCTCCATGCTTCTTGCCTGACAGAGTGAAGGGTGTCTCAAAGACAAAGCGATTGATGTTATGATGCATTTCGAAATCTGTCTTCCGGTCCTCTATTTCCTTCTCTTCAAAGAATGGTGTGACATAGGTCACCTGAATATAGGCATATTTGGGGTCCAAATCTTTGGGATTTACCTGTGTCAACACATTAAGGGCATAGCAGTGAGCTGCAGATGATTTATGGGTTCTCTGCTGCCTCCTGGTGGATAAAAGGCGTTTGTGCTCTTTAGATCACAGAAGACTGGGTGGCTGAGAGGCGGTAAGAGGCTGGCTATGGTAGCCACAGGGGCTGGGGCTAGCTCACCATGCTGGAGCCAGACTGCCTTGTGGATCTTTTCAACACAGATTCCTGGCTAGGGTGTTGTTTAAACATTTATTCTATGTTCCTTCTGTAACAAGCCACCCTTGTGCAGAGTGAAAGTTTCTTGGAAGCAGAAACACATCTCTGTTCCTCTGTGGTGTAGCCACGCACCTAGACTGGTGCCCATGGCTTTGGACTGGTAATGTAGAGGAAGGTTCCTTGTCTCCTTGGCAGATTTCTCTATTGTCTGATAAATGACCACAGGTTTTTGTATTTTCATTTTTCATGTGTGTGTGTGTGTGTGTGTGTGTTGCATGTGTACATATGCATTTTTCATGTGCATGTTTATGGGTGTGTGCACATGTGTGGAGGCCTGGAAAATCTTTGTCTTTAGCTCTTCCGCATTATTCACTGAGGCAGAGAGTCTTAGTCTAATCCAGAGCTCATCTATGATGGAGTCAGTCATGTCGTTCAGTTTGCTCTAGGGCATCCTGGGCCTCTGCCTTCGGAGCAGGAATTGCATGTGGGCCACCACGCCCAGCTATGAGTTCAGATGATCTGGCCTCAGATGTTCATGCTTGTGTGGCTTTCTTTAACTAGATTTAACTACTGATCCATCTCATCAGCCTCAAGTTTTTGTTTTTGCCACATCTCAAGTCCTTATCAGCAACAAACCATTCTACCCAACTTTTTTTTTTTGTTGCCAACTCTGCTTTTGCCCTAGAGTTCCTAATAGGAAGGAAATGGGCTAGATAGTGCTAGGAAATCTGAGGAAACGTCTCTGACTCCACTTTGAGATTGAGAAGGATGGTTCTCAGCCTGTTTGCTAAAGACATCTCACATTTTGGGCCTACTTTTCATCTTCTCCATCTTTCTATCTAACCACTTCCTATGCAACTCTAGAAAATTCAGAAACTTTTTGAATATGTTTTTATAATGCTATTTGTATTTACATGGTAGGGTAGGCATAACTGTAATAATTTTACATGTTATTCTGGTATTAAATCTACCTTTTTTCTCATTCCCCTGTTTACTGTTTTCATGCGTATGGGTCACTACTACAATAGTCTGTCTGCTTTTATAGGAAACATGACTGTATCTTTCAAGGTAAGAATGATGGATATATTTGTAATAACTTATGCCTGAACCATAAATTTTGTATCAAAACTCCTCTGTATATCAGCTTTGTAAAAGAAAGCAGGAAAAAAAATGACTTTGTTTTATGGTTTAGCAGAACTCTATGCCATTGGTCACAAATCAACTTTTCCTCTTGGTCAGACTTTTACCCTCAGACTTTCAAAGAGCTGCCACCCTAAACACAAATGGTGCTTTCCTTCTTGTCACCATGAGTTGGGCTCCTCAGAACGCCCATAACTTTCAACAACACATGCAAAGAACTCCTGGACTTGTTAAAGGGGTATGTTCTATTTGTGTTCCCTGCAACTCCCCTTCTGAGCTCAGCCACTTCAACATTCTAAGTTCTCTTCAAATGCAAATGAACTATTGAAAACGTAGAAGATTGCTAAATTGCTTCTGTTATAAAAATTACTCAAGTAAAAACTTATAAGCGTGCTGGGGAGATGGTCCAGTGGGTAACAGTGCATACTGCTCTTGTAGAGGACCTGGATTTGGTTATCAGCACCAACATGGTGGTCCAAAACCACCCATATCTTCAGTCCAGAGGATCCAATGGCCCTCTCCTGACATCTGTGAACACTTGCATAAACATGGTGCTCATAAACTCATGTAGATACAGAGAAACATAAATAAAAATATTATTTAAAAAAAAAACAATATCCCAAACTCCCAAGCCAACCAATAAGCAAGACATCTCAAACACTTTGGGTAGTTTGTTTTGCTTGATCAGCTAGGAAATTAAAGCAGTAGCTAGAAAACAAAAAAGGGCCGAGTCAAGCCACATTGCATGAACACTGTTGCCCTACCTTGTTGGAGTCCTGGATTATCTTGACATTGTCTGCTCCAAATTTGTCTGCGTAGAGCTTGAGAAGTCTTTGGGAAATCTCGGAGAGACCTGTCAGCTTAGGCTCCTTGTAGATATACTCTTTACCTTCCTCCTCCTCAAAGAACCCCTAAGGGAGACACATGGCGAACCACTGGCTCTATTAGAGAACTCCAATGACAAGTCACATTATAGACAAAAAAAGCTATTTACTAAAATAAAAATGGTCCAGTCTTTCAGCTGTCTGAAGCTATTAGTTAGCATCCTATAGGGTTCAAAGCAGAAAGAAGAGAGTAAAGAACAGAGAATAGTGAGTCATAAACAGACGACAACATAAATATTCCCTAGCCAGGCACATATCCTACACATGTTTTTCTCTACTTGTAGAAATCAAAGTATTTGCTTGCATATAAATTGGAGGAAGAATGCCCTCTTGTGGTAGCTGTAAGTAGAACACAACATTTTGATTAACGTTTGACAATTTTTAGAGCATTCATTACCATTTTAAGTCTTCTGTAAGAATAGCGCAGGTAACACCATATGGCACCCAACGGAATCTAAATGTGTTACCACACTTCCCCACACCACCTTGGCTGCAGACCTGTGACACTTTGCATTGTTATTGTGACAGAAATTACAAATGGAACGCTCCAATTACAGCTACATAAAAACACCCACACTAGCATGTCTTCAAAGACTTTAAGGTACAAGCTAGCCACATGCAACTTAATTACTCATTTTTAAAAACTCTTGAAAAGGTGGACTTTACAGGACTGGAAGTAACAATGCTCCATCACTTTTATTTCGTAAGAGCCCTGTGGGTTTTAGCCTTTATATATCTGTCCAGTTTGAAGCCAGGAAAAAAGAAGATCCCATTATCTGTAGATAACCAAGTGAGAAGTTTCTTATAATCCATTCTGCTTGAAGAGACAGGAGGATGTCCCTTACTGACCCTCTGGAATAGATGTGGGCTCAGAATACTAGATGGGCCGAGAGAGAAGAACCCACATTATCTGCTTCTTCTGATGGCAGAGTTTACCTAAAAAGAAAGGGATTTTGATGTTTGTAAAACTACTGAGGCCAAGAAGAAAGAATGTTATTTTAAAAATTTGTTCTTGAGGTGTGGGGAGATGGCTCAGTAGTTAACTATCTGGCAGCAAATGTGAGGACAGGCATTTCTATGCCTAGAGGCCCGGGCTTAGGCCTGCCTTCCTGTAATTCCAGCCCCAGAAGATGGAGACAGGGCCCCCTTCCGAGTAAGCTGGCTAAGGAGACATCAGTTATCTCTGGGGTGGACTGAGAGACTGCCTCATTGAAGAGGGTGGAAGTGTGAACAAGGACGATTCTCTCTCCAGCCTGGACATGCATGAGCACTCAAGTACACTTAGACTCCCAACACATGTGTGCCCCATACACATGCAAACATGTATAATACACCTATGTGTGATAAATACATACATGTGCATCACACACACACACACACACACACACACACACACACACGAAAGAAAAATCATTTTTTGATCAAAATATTCATTACTCTTGAAAAATTATGACCAAATATCCCAATGCTTTTTTTTCCCTTCATGGATATTGTGATGTAATCTAAGAATAATGATTAAGCTCACAACATTCCGGTGCTGAATACTTGCATAGCTCTTGTTCTCAGGCCAATGCAATCACCAACAGCTCATTATGCATCATGGAAGGCTATAGGTTTGCAGAAGCCAATGCCCAGGATCCATTTCCCAGCTCTGTTAACGTCAAGCCAGCACTTCCTGTCTGCTTGTCCATCTTCCTAGTTGACATTGGGTTTTCAGGCATGAGACAATGCATGGCCAGCTCTGGGCACATTGTCTGCCCTTTAGGGAGGTGTCACTGTATTTGCTGATGAATGCACAGATGAATGAACTTGTTCTTAGAAGATGTATGTCTCAGGAAGGTATGCTTCCCTCAAACGCACCTGGTAAAGGTTCCCTTGCTCGGGGCTGGAGAGATGGCTCAGAGGTTAAGACCACTGTCTGTTCTTCCAGAGGTCCTGAGTTCAATTCCCAGCAACCACATGGTGGCTCACAACCATCTATAGTGAGATCTAGTGCCCTTTTCTGGCGCACAGACATACATGTAGACAAAAACCCTGTATATATAATAAGTAAATAAATCTTAAAAAAAAAAAAGGTTCCCTTGCTCTTTATAAAAAAGCAAATATGGGAGCCTACCATAGATGCCCTCAGAAAGAGTCTACCCAGCAGAGGATCGAAGGAGATGCTGAGACTCACAGCCAAACTTTGGGCGGAGCGCAGGGAGTCTTATGGAAGAGTGGGGGGAATAGAAGGACCTGGAGAGGACAGGAGCTCCACAAGGAGACCAAAAGAGCTAACAAATCTGGGCCCAGTGGGGCCTGTGGAGACTGATGCACCAACCAGGAACCATGCATTGAGAGGACCTAGGCTCCCTGCTCAGATGTCACCAACGGCATCTCAGTCTCCATGTAGGTCCCCTAGTAAGGGAAGCAGGGGTTGTCTCAGCCATGGACTCTGTTGCCTGCCCTTCCATCACTTCCCTCTGGTGGGGCAGCCTTGCCAGGCCACAGAGGAAGAGGATGCAGGCAGTCCAGATGAGACTTGAAAGGCTCGGGTCAGTTGATAGGGGAGGAGGACTAGGGGAGGGAAGCGGGGGCGGGGAGGGGGGGGAGAGAAGAGGGTGGGAGGATGGGATTGGAAGGAGACCAGGAGGGTGGCTACGATCTGGATGTAAAGTGAATGAATAAATAAATAAATAAATTTAATTAATAAGAATTTTATAGAAATTATTTGATAAACATTCCAACCCAAGTAGCTGATTTTGGATACATGCGCAATCCTGGCCTGCTAAGACTGTGATATGGAGAAGATAGAAAGCTGAAAAATTGTTCCTGCGCATGCGCTAGACTCTGGGCGGGGTCAGAGAGGTCTGATTCTCTCTCCATGTGCCATCTGTCTGCTCTGCTTTTTCCACTGCTGACTCTGGTTTTTTTTTTTTGTTTTTTGTTTGTTTTGCCAGATTCAGGGTCAGGGGTCAGTAGCTAACACTGACAGACTGACACACCAGCGGAATAAGACTTGGAAAGCCAAACACCAGAATTCTCCGAGGGTCTCTGGCAAAGCAGCACTTACAACTTCCATTGCAACAGAAAAAACAAAACAAAACAAAACCCCTCATGGACTCCAAGTTTCAGGAAAAGACTCTACCTACCCTCATCCCTGCTCCCAGCTCACCCCCACCCCTCTCCCACGCTACCGTGTAACATAGAAACTAGTGTGGAGAGGCTTTCATTGTGAATTTTCCTCCAGGCAAATTTCTGAATCCCGGTTAGCAGGGAGTAGAGAGAAGCAGACCTTTGTTGTGGCCCTTGTGACTTTTGTGACCTTGGTTGTAACCTGTGGCCTTCTTTCATGCTGGCTCCTTGGTCTGTAGGATGGAGAGCACACATTGAGCCATGTGCCAGGAGCTCCTAGGGGCAGTGCCTGGTCCACAAAGGACCTTTAGTGAGTATTAGCTATGAAAGTGATGATGACAATCATGAAAATACTTCATGGCCTTCAAACAGCGTGAGTTCTGCTTGTATGTAAATCTAACCGCACTTTCACTGCTTAAGAATTCAAGCCCCAGTGTCTCTCGTATCAGAACTGTAAACTTTTCTTACTGCAACATGTTGACTGATCCTCACTGCAATATTTGGGTAATTGATTGGTAAGAAACAAATCCTCTTTTTTTAAAGTTTTCTTTTGGTGCTATACATGTGATGAGTTATCGTGTGTGTGTGTGTGTGTGTGTGTGTGTGTGTGTGTGTGTGTGTGTGTGTGTGTGAAGGTCTAAGGCCTACCTTGGTTGCTTTTCTGGATTGCTTTTCACCTTTAGCTTTTGAGACAGGTTTTCTGATGGAACCTGACGTATATAGATTTGGCTAGGCTAGGCTGTTTGGCCAGTGGGCTTCAGATATCTGTCTATCTTTGCTCCCAAGGCTGGGGTTACAGGTTTGTGTTGCCATGCCCAGTTTTTCATGTGGGTTCTGCGGGATCTGAACTCGCTTGCATGGCAAGCACTTTGACACAGAGCCAGTCCTCTAATCCCAGGCCCTTCTCTCTCTGTATGTCTCTCTGTGTGAGTGTGTACACACACACACACACACACACACACACACACACACACACGGGTGAGATGTGATATGGTACATTCTACTGATAATTCTGAGTCAGAAGTAGGAAGAAAGAGGGTAGCAAAATAAATAATTTAATATGTTGCTTGTCAGGGTGTATGAAAGGCCCTTTTGGAGCCAGACCAGGGGCAGCTACGGAAATGCCTAGAGTGGATCCTTCACTTATGACAGGGAAACCATCATGGAGGGCAGAGGCTACTGACCTGCAAGGCGTGATCTGAGGGAAAGTTTTCTTCTCATGCACGACACAGAGTCAGTGATTTATGAGTGGGGTTTGGGTGATACCGACTAAGAGGCGGCTTCCCACGTTGCTTTAGTGTCCGGGTTGTGGACTGGCTGCATTTCTAAGCAGTGGGAAATGTGGCCTGTGTGTTTCTAAAGCTGGTTTATAAGGCAGTATATGCCTTAATGTGCTGTCTCTCTGAAATAGCACATTCCAGTTAAGCAAGCCACTGGGGTCAGTAGAGTTAACACATATAGACTGTGAAGCCTCCAGGCAGTAAATATGGATAAAAATCTACTCTAATAAAATGACAAATACAATTATTGATTTATATTTAGGTTTTTGTATACAAGTTTTTCAGAATCAGGATCAGGACTGGGATGTCAAATCTGAGTGCCTCCGCTATCATGTTAGAATAGTCCAAAGCTCACAAGTAAAACGATGCAGTCTAAGGAGAGTCAGTGCAGAGACTGACAGTAGTGGGCTAAGTGCTCCGGGCTGAAGATGCAGAGACACTGTTTCTGATAAACAGCAGTTCATTGATTATGTTCTCTCTCTCTCTCTCTCTCTCTCTCTCTCTCTCTCTCTCTCTCTCTCTTTCTTCTCTCTCATATGCACACACACACTTACATGAGAGAGAGAGAGAGAGAGAGAGAGAGAGAGAGAGAGAGAGAGAGAGAGAGAGAGAGAGAGAGAGACAGAGACAGAGACAGAGACAGAGACAGAGACAGAGACAGAGACAGAGACAGAGAGAGGTTCAGTGACTTTATATAGGAGGCAAGGCACCGAAAGAGTTATCACATCCCAAAGTGGAGATGTTATTTTATTTTCCAACTACTCATGTGTGTCCCCCACTCCCTTCAAATTCTTTTCCATCAGATTCTAAAATGCATCTACCATGAGGGAGGCATGACTGAGAGTCATACAATCTATAGCAATTGGTGTACTGAATAAATCCCTCCAAGGCTTTTAACAGCTAATTAAATGCGGGTCTATCGGATGTTCAAAGCTATGCAACAAGCATTTGTTGGCCTGCTTGCTTGCTAAAGGACAGGTCCTAAGGGTTTCACTGACTACAGACAGTGTTTGAGTGCTCTGACTTTTTTCTTACTCTGCCAACGGACCCTTGAGGGAACTTGGAGGGGTACAGGCTGTTCTAACCATAGCCCATGATGCTAGCTGCTGTGTGAGAAACTCCATGCTACGCACGACTTAACATTAAAAAAAAAAGTCCTCACTGTGACGAAAGAGTTTTCACACAAACTCTGATGCCCATATTTAACCACTTGATGAGGAAGCCTGGTGGCACTCAGAGGAAGGATAGCAGGCTACCAAGAAGAGACTTGATACCCTATGAGTATTTACAGGGGGATGAGGTCCCCCTCAGTCACAGACATAAGGAAGGGGAGTAGTGGGAAAGTGGGAGGGAGGGAGGAATGGGAGGATACAAGGGGATGGGATAACAATTGAGATGTAATATGAATAAATTAATAAAATACTAAAGAAAAGAGTTTTCAACTTGTTTGCTAGTGCATGATTCATTGCAAACTTGATTAATATTAAATACCCTAGCCAGTATGGTAATATGAGAGCACTAGTCCACAGAAGACTCTACTGGGTGCTCAACGGACTTTGTAGAGGCAAAGAGCCTAGTCCATGTTATAATCACATCACCTTTTTAGCATGATTGCAACATGCGTCAATGCGCATGTGAGAAGCTGTGATTTAGAGGAACCTAAAATGACACCTCAACCAAAAAGTGGCTTTTTTTTTTTTTGAGTATGGAGTTTATGCTAATCATGCACTAGAGAGCTCATCGCTAAGCTCTGGGACCTTCATTTGCACAGGTTCAGGAGGATTCCAAAGGCTGCTTTGGTTTCCTTATCAACAGGGTGAAGGGATGGGGGCTGTCTGCTCCTGTTGAATACACGGTTCACATTTGCCATTTGGTGCTCCGGTGTGTGCATTTGAATATCATTTACATAATGATCACTAAAGCTCTAATTTGGAACTTGTCAGGATGAACTCCACAGGTTCTCCTTGCTCAAAGGCAGCTGATGGCAAAACACACGGAGGGCCATGCTTAGGTAATAGTACAGTTCTGCATACAACAACAAAATACTTTTTCTTCTAAGCTCGACTGGATTTACTTTCCTTAACCAAAGGCAACTGATAGTCCTGCCACTGTTACAAAAGTCAGATGCACCACCAGCAGCACATTTTAAAGAAATCTGCAAAAAGAACAAAGTTAGGTCATTTGAAAGCGACATACCCCGGTGGTCCCCTCTGTCTGTTTAGTACATGGTTTTCCAAGTATTGTTCTAGTCGGTAAGTGAAGGACTTATGAGTCCAAGGTTGCAAATGAACGTATAAAACACATGGCATGGAGGTAGGAGGGAATGTAAAGAATTACAAAAAAAATGCATTGTTCAGATGAGAAGAGCTGAATGCTGACAGAATGTGTGGACACTGAAAGAATTTTGCTTTCTGCCTTAATGGACAATAATTATATCACACCACATAACGATGCCATTTTTGTAGGCTAAAATAATGGCTGAAGATAGGCAATTTCAGACAATTCTTTTTCTGAGAGCTCTTGATACTGGAAGGTAATTTCTGCTTTGTCTGTGTTCTAGAACTTTCTTTTCCTCTTTGGGCATCTCTGAAGACTTAGCCTATTGGGTGAAGATTTGATCTCCTTAATCTTTTGTGTTTGGAATTGATACCTTCACCTCTGAAAATGATCAGTGTTTACTACTACAGAGACTTGCTTCTCAAAGGGACTCTTTGCAAAGTGTCTGTAAACAAACACTACTTCAACTTCTGACCACCTTCATCTCTGTAAGGCAGTGGTTCTCACCCTGTGGGTTGCAACTCCCACAGGGCTCACATATTGGATATCCTGTATATCAGATATTTACATTATGATTCATAACAACAGCAAAATTACAGTTATGAAAAAGCAGTAAAATAAATCTATGATTGGGGGTCACCACAACATGAGGAACCGTATTAAAAGACTGGAGCATTAGGAAGGTTGAGAACCACTGCCATAAGGTTATGATTCATGATAAATCGAATAAGTAGGTCATCTCCAGTATTAATTCTATTCTGTATCTATATAAAACATGCTAAAACACACACACACACATATATTGTGTGTGTGTGTGCAAAGCTTCTAGATTACATCCTCTATGTCTGTGGACAAAAATAATGTGAATAAACAAAGATACTTTTTTTTTTTTTGTAATTCAAGTAACTGGAATAAATGGAATTTAGTTCAAGAAATACAAGATGTTTCCAAAATGAATCAAAGCAGCCATCTCACTCTTTATACCAAGTGTCGACCTGTACAAAAGTGTTAAGGTTCAGTAAAGCTGTCATGAGGGAAGTGTGAGGATTATTAGCGCATGCAATGGGACACCCAGAGGATGAACTTACCACAGCCTGGAGCGATCAATACCAAAGGAAGAAAAGAGCAAACATCTGCATTAAAAACTAGCTGGGAGGCAGCAAAGCTTGTCCCATCTGTTCACCAGCTCCTACCTCACACACCAGTTTGCATGGCCAGGGCACGCAATGGAACCAGGGCATTGATGGAACGCCATTACGTTTTCATTGGCCAGGTCACCTGAAGATTTGCCATTGTATCCTGGTTATCAAATCACCCCTTACAGGACCTTTGTTCTGCTGCCCAGGTGCCCTGAGTTTTTCCTCTAGCCATTCAACCCCACACCCCCTTCTTGGTGGGATTTCCTGTTTTTTTTTTTTTTTTTTTTTTTTTTTGCTACTGTTTCACCAAGGCCACACATTGTATATTTTTCTGACATACCATCTCCTCTCATCTGAAAGTCCTTTACATTTCTCTCTTTCTTCCTGGACAGATGCACTGCTGCTACCTCAGATTACCCCCTCCCCCCCCACTGCATGTCTATAGATAGCTTTTCCCCAATAGACTGCTCTTCTACCACTGGGTTTCTCTGTCTCTATAGTTGTGATGCTGTTGGCAACTGAGAAAGATCCAGGTAGGATGAAGTTGATGAAGGAGGTAACTACTCATGGGTCCTTTTCAGGTAGACATACTCTGAAGTTAGTTTTAAAGATGCCTTCCTGATTAGAAGAAAATCAGTTTTTATTAAAGACTTCAGTGGGAAATTATCTGTAGGACCAACACTGCACCTGACTCTATCTGTAGCCTTAAAAGGTTCTGAGGAGAACAAGGTGCTGTGAGCAATTGTGGCTCCCAAGATGGAGAGAAAAGCCAGTGAGAAGTCTGAGAGCCAGTGCGAATGTAAAATAGGCTGACAGATTTGTCTACAGCACTGAGAAAGACTTCTGCTGAGATGGAAAAGGAAAGGGAACCATGATGCCCCTGGGTTTATACCATTTAAAGCATTGCTGCGCAGAGATATTCCTAACGAGTGTGTAACACAACCCTTCAGGGCAATGCATTGGCTAGATAACACCTTTAACCTTGTTTACTGCTGATGTAGTGCACTGAGAAAGATAACTTTAAAATCACATCAGCCTGTGACATAGGAAACAACACAGCCCTGAGATGGTCTGCTTTGCAACAGTTGTGATTGGAAAACAGGAGGCACAGCGTACATGATTGCACAATCGATGGGTGGTTGGAAATGAACATTGAAGGTGCTATGAATGCGATTTCTTAGAACATGACTGATTTGACTGCACTTTAATCTATCACATAAACCTGTTAGATACATTAGGATAAAATACAGAGCAGAGAGTAATTAAAAAAAAGCCTCCTCTACTTCCAAAGGTGAGAGATCACTCTTTTTTTAGCTTAACTTGTTGTAAGTTTTATGGATTTCTCTCTATATTTGCGCTTAATACATTTCTATGGGCCAACTGATCAGTGGTCACATCCATAGAAAAACCCACCCAAGTGTGGACACATCTCTCCCGCAGCCCACTGGTGCACGTAGTCAGATGTCTGAGAGAGAGTGAAAGGGTGACAACCTGGATGAAATGGCCAGGCCATGCTACCTCTAATGTTCTTACCTGCCCATAAAATGCCACTCTGTAGTAGCGACCGAACAAGCGCTTCTCGGAGTTCACCACCTCGGCCACTTTCAGATAGGACCGGTGGATGTCATAGTAGAGATCTGATAATTTCTGAAACCATAAACCAGAAAGTTTTGTGAAGACAATGTTGACATAGAAAGAGAACGTTACAATGTTTGAATGTTGTAAGTCATCTGCCAACTTAAAGCGAGAAGGTTTCCTGGCTTTCGTGGGTATAAAACACATACTTTGAAGTCTCGTTGCTTTTCGAAGACAGCTATGATGGGCTTATTGACATCGGCGATGAGTTCGTATCGCTCAGACTTCCAGAGAAACTCCACACACATGTACAGCTGCTCCACCAGGAGAGTCTGCAATTTCGCCAGAGAAAATGAGGCTTTTTATATGGTTAATGATGTGGCTCATTCCCCATTTTAGCGTTAGGTCTTTTTAAGGGGTGACTTTGGATTCCTGATCTTCGTTATTGAGATTTGCAGCCCACCATGAGACCGTGGTACCGTCATGGGTTCCACTTTCTCCAAATTATAAGGCCACTACTTATAGCTATTAGATATCTCTTCAGAACTCGCTACTTCTCACCTTCAAGGTATTCAGTTCTTATTTTGAAGATTCTGAACTCTTTAAAAACAGGGTTTAAGCTTGATTTATCTTTGTTTCCCTGCCCTTAATATAATATTTTAGAGTGGTGCTATATTAATTAATATGTCCAACTATGTAAAATTATATAATCTCTAAAGCAAACATATAATATAATTTGAATATTTCTGACAGTACCTTTTAATAAAAGGCTCTTACGCATCATTGCCATCACTACTATAAATGTCAATTGTATTTACTATAGTCATAGGCACCAAGCTAAAGTTCACAAAAATCCATCTCCCAAATCTGTACTGTTTTTCCCACATCCATATAACATTAATATTTAAAAAATTAGCTTATGAAATATTGTAATTTTTGGTAAAGGAAACTGTTTTATCCACCAGAATTGCCGTTATGTGATTCCTACTAGAAAACTGCTTTTTTTTTTTTGTGAGAACTAACCAGCTTTATCAGAAGGCTTTCCCACAGAATTGTCAGCCCTTTCACTGAGCCAAATTTATAAATAAATAAACTTGCATAAGGAAACAGCTGTGACAAGTTCATAAAAACAATTGGCATCATTACTACATTTTCCCAGAACACAGAGCTTGTGTATCTTACAGAAGAGCTGACTATATAGATCTGTGTATATATGTGCACATACACATATATACATGCATACACACATATACATACATATACACATACATGTGATTCCATCTAAGAGAAATAAATCAGGCTCAGCTTAAAATTTCAATGAAGATTATGCTTCATCAATGGAATCTGATATCTATTAATCTCAGTGTTATTTGAGCCTCAACATAACATAGAACAACTTTATCTGACTTTTGAATGCACACAAAAATCACAATTCAGTGCATTTTTAAACTTAATGAACAACATTGGTTATTTGTGTCCTACCTCGTTGTAGGGGGTGTCATGCATTCCAGAATCCTCTTTCATGGCTCCTTCTTCTTTGATGTTTGGGGTGATGCTTAGAAAAGCTGGCCATCCCATAGAGAACATGCCTTGGGAGGGGATCGAACACAGTGAAATATCATCTTAGGCAATTCGTATTGGGATTAGAGCATCGCTTGCCTCACGAGGTTGGTATTGACAGTATCATAGCACATGCAAGGCAAGGCACATGATGGTCAGATAGACCATGGTTTCTGGTAGTGCCTGTGTTCACTGAAATTTTTATCAGATGCACATTGTAAGAAAGGGATCATTTACTTCTCCTCTCTGAAAAGTCAAAACATAAAGTAATATTAAAGATTTCAAACATATCCGTGGGATTCAGATATATGCTGATAAATAGCAATGTATGCTAATGAAGCATGAACGAGCGGTCACCTTCTCGTTTCAATGTCCACTCATAAGTGTATCGTCTCTTCAATAGGTATAGCACATTATAGCCACTATTTCCTTCAATGTAGCAGGGGGTATTTAAACCACTTAAATATTAAAGAGTCTCAGAAGGCCTGGGACATAAACTGACACTTGGGTTTTATCAGTTTTCTTCAGTTTGGGTTTAGATACAATGTGCAAGTCTTTGTGTTGCTCTACAGGACCTAGAGATGATAAACGGCCGAGCAGGAAGGACATGTTAAATAAGTCGAGTGATATCTGATGACTTGAATATAAAAATTAGTGTGCATTTGGCATATGGCAGTAAGAAGGGCTTTAAGGTGGATCTGCTCCTGCGGGGTAGAGCTGATCTTGTCTCCCAGGCCCCCAAGCAACAGGCCGCACCATCGCACAGTTCCCTTAGGTGATTTGACGCAAATGCGTTATTTGGAAATTTTACTGTGACCTTTTTGAAAATATACTTAGGTTTAAATGAACGAAAACGAATTGCGCTTCTAAGACATTGCAAATAAAAGTCCATTTTCATTTTTTTTGGGCATTTTGATTCACTCTGCTATGAGTTTTCAACAACAATTTGCAAGTTGATATAATGTTATCAAGTACATTGTTGTTCAGAACCTTTGGACTTGAATGGACTTTCAAAGAGACTGTAGAATCTCTTTGTGCTATGTACTAATGACACCAGCCACATTTTTTTTTTTACATATAGTACTATAGTTCTTACAAAATCTTATTTTAGACTTTGAAGGAGGACTATTTTCAGTGAAAGTAAATAAATAGCATCAATCATATGTTATAAATTGTCAGAGCAAATCATCATCATCGTCATCATTGTAGTTGTTAATTTGCAATGCTGGAAATCAAATGCCAAGACTTACATTTGCTCGGCAAATACTGTATCACTGAGATACACAGTCTTTAGGAAGAGAAAGAGAACACGCCTATCATAAAGACCTGCGTGAATGCATAGACCTACATTCTTACTATTACACTCACAAACTAGAGTCTCCTTAAAAGCTTACACGGTTATCAATTTCAAGTTAAAAGCTTAATGGCAGGCTTGCATGCAGATAGGTATGAACATAATTCATAATTCCGAAGCCTGGGTAATATTCCATTTGCTGAAAACTAAGAGGTAAGCTAAACTTCTTAAGTGTAGGATAGTATTTCTGAGTGGTCAGAGCTCAAGATTTTTATACAGTAAATTCTGTTGCTCTGAAGCGGCCTTTGCCTCTAAGAACACTTTTCCAGAAGTTTCCTAAAGCAGAGTTTAAGCTGCAAATTTGATTTCCTCAGCATCAAAGGCAATTGAGCGCAGTTAGATCAACTCACTTCCTCCGCCTGGAGTTGTTAGTAATGGGTTGCTATCACAGGGGTGGGTGTCTTCTGGAAGCAGGGGTGGTGTGCAAAGTTTTTCCATTTTCCAGTAACCTATGGTAGTGCAAGATGAGGTTAGGGCATGGCTGCATGTTCTTGTTAATACAAGCTTATGGAACCACACATTGTTAACCAACGAAACATCATCAATTTGAACCCAAAAGTTGAACATCTAGTTAGCCTCACTGTACATAAAATGAATATGCCAGTGACATCATAGACTTAAAAATATTAAAGTACAGCATAGTGAGAAAGTTACTTGACAAAACATAAATTTAATGAGTTTATATGAAGTTAGGCTCCAGGATGCTGGCTTCCAGGATTGTAGCCCCCTTTACATGGCCCTCTTACCCTTGCGTTTTAGGTATTCCGCGATGAGTGCAGCTATATGGATGTAACACATAGCAGCCTATAAGAAAACAGAAAACAGATATTCCAAGGATGGATGTAATTCTCCATGAGACTAGTGGCTTCCCAAGGGGCGTCAGTGTGCTCGCTCAGAATGTGTCATGTAGACTAGCCCTTCATTATGAGAGAAGTGAAAATGTCAGAGTCCATCATCAAGACTAAAATGGGTATTTGGGGAATATTTTTGTTTATTTTTCATGATATAGACTTGAAATCGGAAGACTGAGTTAGCCTAAACAACTTTCCCACCAAATAACACTACTCTCTTAAAGCTATATATCTTTTTTTCTTCTCAAATCTATAGACTCTAGCATCTGGAGAAGCCATGGAAATAATAAACATCTGCCTTCTAAATTTTTCTCCCTCTAAAGCTGGCTCCTCTTTAATTGCCCTTGCCTTCAGAATGGTTGCCTTGTCAGTTAGCTCTTGGTTATCTTGTGTAAGCTAGTGTAACAGGAAGATTTTCCTCAAATTGATTATATGGATATATTTTATCTCTCCTAAAGATGCTTTCATCATTGCTGGATACACTAACTCTTGACTTGATGATGGTCCTAGAGCTCCAGATACCTTCTTTTGAGGGTTCATGAAGGGATCTTGCCATTTTCTAAAGAGGGAATGGGAAACTGGAAATCTCACCAAACTGTGCACACACCACAGTTCTAGAGACCCCGATTCCCAAATGGGCTTCAGGCTTATCCTAGATAAGCTCATTACCCATTTCTAGAGGGACATGCTTCTGGGAGAAGGCAGAACTTCCCGAGTGGTAACTCAGAAGCCCCTGGAGGCTGTGAATTGCTGTGCACAAAGCCATCCAGCATTACAGTTGTGATGGAAAAGTCAAATTAATCAAGTGTTGATTTCCCATCTTCATACAATGGATTTTTCTTTATGGCTGGTTCAAATGAACACTGATGAACTTAGCATAGCAGCAACCATCCCTGCTCTCCTCCAACTTCTGGGAACAAGTCAGAAAGCATACTATTAATTCTGATACAATTACGAACTTCTGAATACTTTAAACAACACTCTCTTTAGATTCAGGTTTCAGACATCCTTTCCTGTATTGTCACCTCTATATCTGGCCACAATCTGATGTCCTCTTCTTAGAATCAGGTGTCACTGAGCCCTGCATACTGAGCTACTGCACTTAATGTTTTGATGCATATTATACACACTGGTAGAAAATTTGGTATGTCTTATGCTTCATGCTGTACATAAGAAGGCAATTATTTGGATAAGCGGGGCGATACTGATGAAGAACGGGTGAGCTTTGCTCATCACCTCAGACAGATCTCCATTTCTTGCGTGGATCTTGGCCATGCTTTCCAGCCAGGTCCTCCGCAGCTCAGGGGTACTTGCATAGGAGTTTGCTAGGCTGTACTGGAGGTCCACCAGCATCTCGGGGTCCTTCTCGTGCTCCTTCATCTGGGCTGTGGCCATCAAAACAGTCCTTATACGTTTAGTCAGATCTTTCACCTCTGCTGGGAAATTGCTGTTCTTTGGAAAAGAGAGAGCCTGGGTCATTACCTGTTCAGCATTCATTTGTTAACTTCAACCTATACTCTTAACTATGACTTGACACCACAAGCTTTTGTGTTTCATATATGGTTCATATATGTTCACACCCTATATATTGTGACTGTGATTATATTCAAACATTCGGTAATAAGAATTATGCCGGACTCTATTGTCCTGTAGCCCAACTTTCTACTAGGAGCTTCCTGACTGCCCTTGAGAGTCTGTCCTCTCTGATGGTAACTCATGCCATTCGAACAAGTTTTGACTTCATTCTTATTGACACGACATGGCACTGAACTGGCCAATCATATCCTTGATATACACGTAGGTCAAAGACATTCCATCTGACTTGGATTGGTAGTGTTTGAAGAAGTGTTTTTCCACTCCCAACACCAGTGTTCTTACACTTTCGGAGGTAAATCCAGAGTCAGCTACGAATGGAGCAAATGAGGAGAAATGGATGTAATAAATAGACAAAACAAGTGACAGAGAGGGAATTGAAAGCGCTCTCTTGATCTCTAGATTGAGCCATGATTGAAGCTTTTTCTACTTTTGGGTTTCCAGAAGTGCTTAAAAGAAAGAGGAGGAAAAGAGGAATTTGCTTAAGATGATTATATTATGTGAGTATGATTATATGAGTAAATGACGTGCCTGGAAAATGTTGTTCTATAACAATTGAGCACACATCTTGGAATTTCCACCTAAAACATCATGTACTGCAAGTTTGAGAACTCACAATGATAAATTTAAAGAAGCAGACAATATGAGTGATCAAAGTCTCAGTAAGCTAAGCATAGGATTCATAAGCATTGATAAGTCAAAGAAAAAGTCCATCTCAGTTTAGTTCTGATTCTTTAGAAAAAGCCCACGAAGCACCCCTTACTTTCATCTGTTTATCTCCATTGGCGAAATTGTTGGTAATTGCGAGGGAATGTTGGAACCGAGATCCTCCAATCCCCGCATCAGCTATTAACTGGCTCACTGCTTTGATGAGCTGGAAGATAAAAGAAAAACAAATACTTTTATATAGTGGTTCTCAATCTTCCTAATGTTGTGTCCCTTTAATATAGTCCGTCATGTTGAGGTAATCCCCAACCATAAAATTATTTTCCTTGCTATTTTAATAACTGAAATCTGCTACTATTATGAATTATAATGTAAATATCTGATATGCAGGATATCTGATATGTGACCTCTGGGAAAAGCTCACTCAACACCCAAAGGGGTCACAATCCACAGGTTGAGAAGTACTGTTCTAAGCAAAACGAGAATTTACATTTTGTGTTTCACGGATGCATGTGGGAAGGTGAGGGCACGATTGCATGGGTGCACATATGGGGCTGGAGGCCAGAGGTCAACCTTGAATGCTGATTCCCAGGTGTCATCCATTTTGTTTTTTGATACAGGATCTCTCATGGTCTGTAGCTCACTAAGTAGGCTAGACTAGTTGGCCAGTGAGCCCCTGGGGCCTTCCTGTCTCTGACTCCTCAGCTGTGATTATAAACATGTGCCATTACACTTGGCCTTTAAACCTGGGTCTGAAGAATTGAGCTCAGGTCCCCAGGCTTACTAAGCATACATTCCACAGTAGAAAGTCCAACAAATGACATCTTTAAGTGTACATTCTTCTGAAGGCCACATGATCTAGTGACCTTATTACTGTACATAACCAGGGAGACATGCAAGAGTCTTATAATCTCGTAATGTGTTGAGGAAAGACATGGGTGCCTTTGGGATTTGGTGGGATTTGGGCTCCTAGATTACCATGCCTGTCGGAGTTGTGTATTCCATTGGATTCTAGTGAGTGGGCTGAAGAAAATCAGGTGCAAGTAGAGATGTAAACTGAAATGTGTTCATTCTCCCCAGCTCTCCTCTCATATAAATCAGGAAGGACCAAGTGTATGTGTCGTGGTGTGTGAAAACTCAGTTGACTGGTTTCCTGGGAGCAAGATGCTTTAACCATGCCTGAAGCACACCAGGTGCTTTATCAACAGCATTGATGAAAACTGGTAGGGCTTACTTGTAAGTGGGACCGGACAATGGACTTCTGCTTGTTAAACTCAAAGTTCT
Organism: Acomys minous; assembly: GCF_964271855.1. Taxonomy (NCBI): domain Eukaryota; kingdom Metazoa; phylum Chordata; class Mammalia; order Rodentia; family Muridae; genus Acomys; species Acomys minous. The sequence goes on along the minus strand of NC_140486.1, from coordinate 94,705,798 downwards.
TCCTCATGAAGAAGTACAGGAGCGCCGAGGCCTCCATCTGAGTTGAGCGTGACCTGTGGTTACAGCATTTTAGGACTTCATAGCAGAATGATCCGCAGAGGTCAGCAGGCCCCTGAAAAAAGGCCGAAGGGAACTAGAGAGATGGAAGAGGGAGTGAGCGAGCCATGCCCTTTCACATTTCAAACTTATAGAATAAAATACTACTTAAAATATGCTTTCTCTTCAGCAGAGGAAGGTATGCTTTTATTATTGGAGTATAAACTCAGTAAGATTTTTCTCTTGTATTAATTATTCTTTTGCACAAAATTCCATGTATTAACAACTGACAACAATCCGAAATACAACAGATCTTTGAAATGTTCCATTATTCACTTGACACTGTTATATCAGATGCTGTTTATAGTCGTTTTATGGCTGATGGTGTGGAACTTTTAGCCTGACGATTTTTTAAAAAATTTTTTTATTTCCACAAAACTTCCGATGCTAAAAAACTGAGCAACCACGTAATTGCTTAGTTTTCAATACCCACCACCTTTTGGTATCCTGTTCATTTGAGACAGCAAATGATTAGAAGCTAGTGGAACCAAAATGTCACAAAACAAGCCTCCTGCCTGGCACACTGAGAAATGCAAAGATTTTGAAGTGTTTCTTGTCACCTTTAGCTGAGCTTTCACTGGGACCTGGAGCATTCTTACCTTGCACACGAACAGTCTCAATGAAGCAAAGACATGTTTCAGGGCCGTGGCCGACTGGCTGACTTGGAAAAATAGCATGTAGGTATCAAAGACCCTTTTCATGAGTGAATTTTGACAGTCAGATTGTTGGAGCTGTCTCTGAAATTCAGAATAGATGTTGTTTAGGAAAAGTAGAGGAACAATGGCTTTCCTTCAAAACATTTATTATGAACCTACTATGTGCTGAGCACAATCCTGAGGCCTAGAAGACAGTGCTGAGCCAGAAGACATGATTGGTGTGTGTGCTCAGGGATGCTTACACATCAGTGTCAAAAGCAAACCAAACCAAGCCCAGACAGGAGAAGAGTTACAATGGGATTGTGGTGCAGAAAGCAGTTGTTGTGGCTGGTGGGTTACTTTGTTTACGAGGGTCTGCCGAGATCCTTCCAATGAATGAATGGAACTGAAGCAATGTGCCTCAGAGAGACCTTCTAGGATAGCCATGGAGTAAGAGCCTTGGGTTGGAGAGAAGCTTGGGCATTCAAGGCTGAGGAAGCAGAGCAGAGTGACTGGTGTATGGGTAGTGGGTTGGGTCATGGGGGCGAGGATGAGCCAGCAGGTAGGCATTTGGAGGGCCTTTCAGCTGTGTGATATTCAGGCACATGTCCTTGGCGGAACAAAGAATCAAAATATGGTTGTGTTTTTCTCCCACCATGTTGTCATTTCATTGAAAGCAACATTTTCTTGGTGCATTGTTGCTAGGGGGAAAGGGCTTATTTAGCAGATCCAACCTTTCCTGGTGCAGTCCTTAGAGCAGGTTCATTTAGTTCATCTATAAATGCTTTTTAGCAGCATTATTAAAATGCAACTGGTGTGAGAAACTGTATGCCTTCAGATAGTACAAATGCATAAAGTTACCCACCACTTCCTGAGGTTTTCATATATATTTTTGTAATCTTGTATTCCTATCTAATCTCCACAGGTCCAATCAGTCTCTGATCTGTTGTTTCTACTAGATGAGATTTTCTAAGGGAACCAACATCACTGGTTTGTCTTCTGAAGCTTCATGTATGGTGTAGCCTGTACATTCACCTGTTGATGCATACTTCAGATTGTTTCTAGTTTTTTTTTTGTTATTTAAAATAAACATGCTATGCTTGTTGGTGTGCAAAGCTTTATGTATGGGGAGGTGCTTTCACTTGTCCATGATTGGTCATATGATAAGTATATAATTAGCATTTAAAATATTTGTTTTTATTTATGTATATATGTGTGTGCATGGACATGTGTGTATGTGTGTGCCATGTATGTGAAGATGTATGTATGTATGTATGTATGTATGTATGTATGTATGAAAGAAGATGGCATGCGATTCCCTGGAACTGGTATTACAAGCAGTTATGAGTGTTCCAGTGTGGATGCTGGGAACTGTACTCAATGCTCAACCATTAGGTTGTCTCTCCAGCTCCGTAGTCAGTGTTTAAAGAAGCCACCATAATGTTTTCCAAACTGCCTTTTCACACTTGGATTCTTAGCTCAATGAATGAGAATTCTAGTTTCTCTAAATATTTGTCAAAACATCGTGTAGCTAGCACTAGACATTTTATTAATCATATCATAATGGCACCTCATCAATGCTGAATATGTAGCAAATAAAAGATTCTTGGCATTAGCCTTTTTCCAAAAATTTATTTATCATTTAATATGCAGCACTGTTTGTATTTAGCTTTTCCATTAAAAAATAAGGAGTCTCAAATCAGGCATTATGACACATGCCTGCAATCCCAGCACGCTGAGAGAAAGAGGCAGGCAGATCTCTGTGAGGTCTACAAAATGATTCCAGGACAGCTTCGGCTACACAAAGAAATTTTGTCTAGGAAAAAAAAATGGAGTCTCCAATGTCCTCCAAAGGCACATGTGTGAAGGCTTGGCACCCAAACTGAAGAAGTAACATAATTATGTCACATATTAGTACTCTTACGCAGATAACACATTGTAGTTAATAATGAACTATGCATATGATGGATCAGTAATATTGTATTGCATAGTGATTGATTAACCATCTTGTATGAAGAAAACATAATACTCATATAATGACAAAATCATTCAGTGATGCTCTTCTCAACATTTGCTTCTGTCATTAAAAATCACATGACTAATTATGATAAGAATATATATTTTATCTAAAAATTGTGGAGTCTCATTCTCACTCTGTCAGATTCCTGACAGCACAGCAAGAGGAATTAGGAAAAAGATAAAAATGACAGCAGTGCAACACCTGAGTGGGTTTAGTCAACTTCTGGCAACATCCAGAAATCTTATTTTTAACGTGCTTCCCTATGGTGTGTAAGTTGATTTACCTGAGGTTAACTGATTTCATAAATCATCTTTTAAAAAGTGTTCTAGACTTCTCAAGGCTTTTCCCACCTCCCAAGTTATCATCGTGCAGACAACATTATGACCATATTCACCTGGTGGACTTGAGTGAAGAGAGACAGCAGGTCTAGAATAGTGAGGCAAACCTCTGTGGCGATGTTGGCTTCTGTGTCTACATGGTGGACAATGTCTATCTCATTGGAGTTGCCTACGAAATACAAAACAGAACAGTGCATAAACACATGAGACAGTTCTCCAAGGCCAGTAAAACATGTCCTTCTATTACAGTGTTTATTGATATTTTATTTATAAAATCAAAGTACTTTTATTTCATCAACTTCATTTATTGCCTCAGTTAATAAGAACACTGGGTAGAGTTTAGACATGTGTGTCCTTGGTGTACATCAGCTGTAGGATTTCCATTATTTTTTAAAACTCTTTTTCTTTAACTCTGCCATCAACAGAATCACATTTCTTCTGTAATCAGCCTGTTTAAGGTTCCTGCTTCTGGGCTAATAGACTAAATGTATGGTCTCAGTGGACAGTCTACACAAACAGACTCCTTGGAAGGACATAGTCTATTTAGAGATTAAGGCAATATAGATTTAAACAAGTAACTGTGGTTACATGCTCATAATTTCCATATGTCACAACACAAGGTTCTATTTTTTTTATCTTATTGTCCACCTGGACTTTGCGTATCTCTGGAGTCATGATGTCATGGTTACTGCTTTGGAGACATGGGCATTTTTACCTGCTTCCCCTAGAGTTACCAAATTACCTAGTTGAGAGAAAGAGGGGGGGGGAGCCCTATAAATCTCAAAATACCAAAAGTGCATAGACAAGCTACCCTAAGCACATTACACTGTTTTGTTGCCCCTTTCTTCCCTGTGAGGGCAGTTTTCAATTTTCTTTTTGGCAACTCCCTGGTGATTCTTTCTTTGAAGAAATATCTTCAGGCCTACAGCAGACTTTAGAACGGTGGCCTCACCAGTATGACTACATTCCTCTTACCCCTCACACAATGCACTTCCTGTCCTGCATACACGCTGAGGGAACTGCTTCTGGTTTTACTTACTGTTCATGGTATTGTCCAACATCTGTAAAAGTTTGGGGTTGGAAAGTGCATTTTTGCCTCGAATTATAGGTAAAGTCTGAGATCTGTGCTGTTTATGTCCTTCGTGACCAGAAGTGGTGTGCATCCTGGAACAGAGATGAGAAATGTGGTTGATGCTCCCCAGCAATGCCGTAACCAGTATTCATCCAAATAGTGTGCACACAAAATATCTGCAAAGAAGCTTTTTACTGACAATATTGATTATGAGCAGCACAATGGAGGAGATCATTAAATACATTCGAGGAAATTTATTTAATCCAAAATAATATTCAGAAAGAGATATAATGAGACAAAGACACAGTGGATATTTTTAAAAATCATATTTTGATTTTCTTCTTTTTTTATTTTGATTGCCCAGAACCTTGTTATATAGATTCAGTCATCTATAAGTCTTGTCTGTCCTAGTTGCCACTAACTTCATTGTATGTGACCATAGGGTCACATAATTTTTAGGTAAACAGGATCTCAAACTGTTTTCTGGCCTAATCCATTGATTTTAAGCAAGTAAATATTGTCCATTTTGTAAATGAAGCTATAGCTACAGACATGTAAATCTTACACAAACAAACAAACAAACCAAACCAAAACAAAACACTGAAAGGCACTCAAAATAAAACTGTAGTTCATTATTACTTCAGAGACTTCACAAAAATGAAAGAATATTATCTGGCTAGGCAAGAAGGTATTAAAAATATAATGCAGACACATCCCCTTGTTTGTTTGTTTTTGAAGCAAACTATACAAGCTGAACTGAAGAAAGCAAAGTAATGCTTTTCCGCATCTGTTTTTTTCATCTGGGAGTTCCCTTGATTCATGATCTGTTTGGGCCATGCATCTCCCAGTGTCAGGGAAGCAGCACCAGAAGGTCCTCGTGCTTCTAACCGCTCACCTAGTACAGCAATGACAATGACCTTAGTGTGTCTCCTTTGGTACTCTGTAACATCCACCTAGGGGAAACTAGCCACTGTCTTTGTGGAGTTTGGAATGCTTCCTGTTCAGCACAATTTTCATTTGTCCAGAGAGCACCCTGATGGTGGGAGATTCTCTGTCATGTAAATAACCCATAAGCAACACCTTTGTGACCAAGGTTGCCAGTGAGAGATGCCTTTGCGAGTCAGAAGGAACACTGGCTTTTGTCACTGTTGCAGTATTCTAGGCTAAGTATTCAAGGATCTGTCCTGGTTGAATCCCAGCAGAGCCAACTGAGGCTTTCTGTAACCTAGGAAGTCTGGATCCTGCCTGCATCTAGAGGGAGTCATGAGTTCTGGGATGCATGGTGGGACTTTGGGGGATTGAATTTATCTCCCAGGTTTTGAGCCTATGGCAGAGTCTGGAAGTGGGGGAAAGCCCTGGTTTCCAGGAGATGAGAGCCAGTACTGGTAGGCCCTGTCCAGTCTCTAAGGAGGAGCCGTAAGATCTGTCCATCATGCATGATGGACTGTGGTGACCTTAGGTGTGTTATAATTGCTATGAAACATGTGAAGCAATTTTTTATTGTGTTTTCCTATATTACAGTTTGAAAAGCAAACCCATGATTACATCTTTTAAATTTACTTTCTCACTGGAGGCCAATTTCTACAGGTCCCCGTGGACGGGAGCAAAATTTATTTTGTTATTTACTGACTATATACATTTTCCTATTTCTTCCTGAAGCTCTTTTCTAAAATATACACATCACATATCCTTAGGATGTGCCTAAGAAGAATAAATCAAAGTCAGGAAAGTTTAGGGAAACAATATTGATTTGTCAGACCAGAGAATCTTGGAGGCAGAATTTCAGGGTGTGTGGCTCTGACCGGGCAGGCTAATGAGGGGGTGAGCAGGGGCTGCAAAGTTGGAGCTTTTCTAGTAATTAGATAATCTAATGGTACTCGTGAGTTCCCGGGCTTCCTTGTGGCTTCCGACCCTTTAAACTTCAAGCACGAACTTCAAGAGCACCAAGAATTCAGCAGAACTGGGAGTCACAGTACCAGGGTTGGTTTTTTTCTTTTCCTATATTGCTAAGATGGAAGGGGAGCATCTTATGAGAATTCTATGCACTTTTGGTTTTAGCTAAATCGAAATGGCCATGAATGTTTTTCCATTCAAGGCATTGTGCTTTAAAGGAACATAACTAAAGCATAGTCCTTAGGTTTTGATTTTTAAGTCAGTGAGGCAGGTCGGAAAGTAGCTAAGGAGTTTCTTCAGATAAACATACATAAGCTGCTTAAAACTGCATTCATTTTGACATATGTACATGACAGAACATATCCATCCCCCCCCCACATGGATGTTCACATACAAACAACACATATATAATTTTAAATGCCAAGCAAAGGTGGTATTACCATTGTGACAAGAGGCCTGAGGTCTGGCATGAAGGATTGGATCCTTTCAGAGTTCCGTTGTTCTGGGTTGACTGCACAAATTTAAATGCTGCAGCAATTTTTCTGCAAGGGACACAAGTTTAAATCACACCTCTGCATTTATAATTTATACATAAAAACAGAATGACAAGTGACAAGCTATTACCGAACAAGGAGATGTTTCATAGTCTGTGAATTAATGAAAAGTAAGGGGCAGGGAGATGGGCTCTGTTGGTTAAGTGCTTGCTATGAAAGAAAGCACAAGGACGTGGATTCTGAGCTCTAGCATCGATATTGATGGAGGCCGGCCTGTAATCTCAGTGAATCAGGATCCACTGGGCAAGATGGCTGGCTAGGATAACCATATTGGTAAACTCCGGCCTCAAGTGAAGATATCTACTCAGTATTTTTGGTGGAGAGTGAGGAAGACATTTAGTGTCAACCTTTGATTGCACTCAACCACATGCAAATACATATACACCAACACTACATACATCAAAAAATGAAAATAAAATCAACATTTCAGTTTCTTCTAGGAATAGGAAATTATAGGGATTTGGATGTTTTTGTCTTTGTGACAAATGATGCCAGCATTTAGTAATCCTAGACTAAGATTTGGTTTTAGCTTACTGGAAGCATGTTTTTAAATAGATGTATTTCACTCTTATCAATCTACCAATATATCTATTTATCATCTATCATCTATCTATCTATCTATCTATCTATCTATCTATCTATCTACATTCTAAATAATGAATTCTCTTTCTTCTCCATCTGTATTTCTGTCTCTCTCCTTCCCTCCCTCCCTCTCTGTCTCTGTCTCTGCCTCTGTCTCTGTCTCTGTCTATCTCTCTCTCTCTCTCTGAGTGTGTGTGTGTGTGTGTGTGTGTGTGTGTGTGTGTGTGTGATGACTGGTTCTTCTGAAAACCAGAGGACAACCTTGGTTGTTAGTTCTCACTTTCTGTCTTGTTGAGACTGACAGAGTTTCTTGTTTTCCCTGTGAATGTCAGACTACCTGACGTGGGAGCTTCCAGTGGGAAGAGAACTCTACAGCAGCACTGGGTTCCTAGAGCCTTTCTGGTGTCTGGCTTTATGTGGGTTCTGAGGATGCAAAGTAAGGCCTTCACTCTTGCATGGCTGGTATTTCACACACTGAGCCATATTCAAAACTCCATGATTTAAAAAAAAAAGACTGTATTAGTCTACTAGAATTTAAGACAATTACCTTATTATATTGCGTTTTCCCAGGTATCTAAAATTTTGAAGACAAACACTACAAAGAGGAAAAAAATCACATTGTAATTATTCACATTCTTTGATTTATACATAAGAATTCATCTAAATATATGGAAAGAAAAATAATATATTTTCTTTACATATTTCATGTATTATTCTTGATATTTATTTACCATTAAGGCTTCTTTGGATGAAGAGTGGTATACTGAGCTATTTTGAAAGCTCCAGAAAATAAGTTATTGGATCAACCTGAAACTTACTCCAAGATGCTGAAGAAGTCTGACACCTCTGGACTGGGTGCTCTCTGCCAGTAGGCAATCAGAGTCTCTAGAAAGAAACACAGTGCGGCAAGAGGCTCTTAGAGATGTAGTTTTCTTTCTTTCTCTCCCTTTAAATGGACTTGAAAACATTCCGCTTACCATCCGAAATGGTCTTCATAATATGAAGAAAACACATAAGAAGACTCCTGGTTTCTGCTTGATCTAATTTGTCAAAGCGGAGGGTTGACCCAATCAAAGATAAGGGCCTTGGGATCTGGGAAACAAAGGACCAATAGGGATGCATAAGACTCGGGGTGTCGAGGCTTGAAACTACGCTGCCTGGTGTTGGGGGCAGGGAGGGGCGCTGCACCTTTTCACAGTTGTCTGTCTTCTCACTGCTCTTCTCCGTGGTGCTTGGGTTGGAGTCGAGGCTCGCTAAGGAGGCTCTGGAGTCTGCGTGGTTCACTGTAGAAATAGCTATTGATGAAAATGCTGCAAACATAAGCCACAGCACACGGTATGGTGATGAGATGGATGAGCACAAACAACAGCACAGATGATGAAACAGAGCTGCACATTGCTGAGGTGGACACAGCATTATGAAATATAACCTGGGAGTCGCACAGAAACTGTGCTACACTTAAAGCATCCCAACAGTGGCCATGGTGGATCTAGAAACACTTAAACCATTTTAGGTGGATATAACGTTTGTTCTTTGGATCTCTAAAAATGCCATTAAAAAAATAGACAAAGATAACTCTTATTTTAACAGAAGATGATTTGGAGGAAGGAGTGTTTAACTTGACAGTTTATGAGAAATAAAAATGACATTTTTGAAAATAGTTCTTAATATAATCCTTGAAGCTGAAGAGCTATTATATTTTAAAAGGCTGTGCATAACAAAAAGCTAAAGACTGTAGAATAAAGTAATTTGATAACATCTGAGTAGACAGCCCTTTAAGCCAAGTAGAGTGGAAGTCACTGGATGACACTCAAAGAAATATGTTAACAGCTCTAGTTATATAGAGGGGTCTACTTTGTCAGGTATATGATGCATTTGAATTCTGAATAGAAAGCATGTGATATACAATGTAAACATCATGAGTGTTAACCATGAATGCTCTTAGCAGCTCTTGACTACCTGCTATGGAATTTAAGACATCTTTGGAAAATGATGTATCCACAGAAGTTGCATGTTTCATGGACGTTTGGGTTTGAAATCCTCCATTGGTGCTGAGGTCATCTCTAGATCCCTGCATTCAACGAGGGGAAGAGACAATGGGAATTAGGTTGTTTCAGAATGGTAGACCATTATGCCTTTTATAACTCTGTGAATTTAGGTATTCAATGTGACACTTTGTATCCTAGCAAAGACATTCCACCGAAGTTGGCAGTGAAAATGACTATTGTCAAAAGCGAAGTCTTGTTCACAGCTTGATTTCCTTATGCAACATTTTAAAGTTTTTATTCTTTTACAATTTCCTTCTTCCCACTAAGTCCTCACCACACTTTTATGTCTTTTGTTTTTGTTTCTGCACCGTGACTCACTGGATTTGAAAGAGGCTACTTGAGCAGGCGTGGGCTATCCACTGGAGCGTGAGTAACTCCGAGGTGGCTGCATCATTGGAGACAAAGGATTTCTTTTCTCCATCAGCCTCCACTGTCATTAGCTCCCCAGGGTGTGTATGTGTGTGGGTCCCATGATCCCCTCCCCATACTAGCCCAGTCTTACGCAGGGCCTTATGAGGAAATCATAGCCGCTCTGAGTTCCTGAGTTTAAAAGCCATGTCACAGTCTTCTTCCCTAACGTTTGGCTAAAAATTCTTTCTGCTCCCTCTTCTGGGATTTTTTTTAATGATTTAGCAGAGATAATATTTTAGATGTGGACTAGAACAATTACTGATATAGTAATGTATTAAACTATAGATATAATTATCATCATATTGTGTACATTAATATCACCAGGAACTAGGTTTTAGATCCATATGTTCTTAGCATTGTGGCAAATGTTTTCTGTTACACAACTTGATATTCAGGATCCTGTTATGTTAAGAGCTTCACCCCAGTTTACAAACATGAAAACAGAAGTCTAGAGGTCTGGATAATATTCTAAAGGGTACATACATGTTACATGACTCTGCTGGGCTTTGATCGAAGTTTCCCATACAAAAACATTTCTGAAAGTGTAACCTTAATGTTTAGAAGGGTCTATCTTAGACTACTACTAGATTTAGAGTGTGTTTTTCCTCTCTCCTCATTTTATTTTTGTGTATGTGTTCTGCTCCCATGTTCACCTATGTGTGTGTACAGGACATGTGTATGTGGAAGCTGGAAGTCAGTACCAGGTGTCTTCTTCAATCACTTCCTATCTTGTTTTAGTGAGACAAGGTCTCTCAATGGACCTGGAACATGGCAGAGTTTGGCTAGAGTGCCTGGCCAGTGAGCCCTAGGGAATTTTCTGTCTCTACCCTCTCCGTGCTGAGATTATAGATTCATGCCACAGATTTGAGCCTTTTATGGAGGTGCTGGGGATCAAAGTCAGGTCCTCATACTTTCATGCAAGCATTTTGCCACCTAAGTCATCTCTGGGTCCCTGAAATAGACTTTCATGTTGTCACCATGCTGGCTGAGTGGAGAATACTCACAATGGGACACATCAGGCCTTTGACTATGTGAGACACTTAGCTCCCGTGGGGTTGAGAAATGAAGGGGGGGGGTAATAGGTGAGTGATGTAGACTCAAAAAAGGCCATGAAGAGATTATACAAGCTGCAACAGCTGAGAAGACTTAGATGGTGATGCAGAAAATAAAGGAAAAAAAAACAGTCCTGAAGGGAGAGAGAGAGAGAGAGAGAGAGAGAGAGAGAGAGAGAGAGAGAGAGACAGAGACAGAGACAGAGACAGAGACAGAGACAGAGACAGAGACAGAGACAGACAGACAGAGACAGACAGACAGTCAGGCCAGGTAGATGCTGCTGCAAGCAACCATTAGGGACAAATGGTATCTATTGAACACTTGATAGGAAGAGTGGCTTAACCCTAGCTTGATTATAAGTAGGAAGAAATGGCTACCCTGCACATAAATATAAATGAGAAATGCCTTAAGGCAATAGACATTTGGAGAGCTGTGCAAACATACCTGATTGGATGTGTTCACAGTGAAAGGATACAGGTCCTTCAGGTAGATTCTGGGCATATTGTCCAGCAGCATGCCGTACAGGGGCATGTACAGGCTTGCTATCTGTGCCTGCTTCCTCTAGGTAGATGCAGACAAGAGAAACAACTCACATGAAAATCAATAGACTCAAGGGTTTTATATTTATTTAATGCAGCGAGCCATTAAATGGCGTTTGGGGGAGGGAGAAAGAAAGGCTACTTACGGGCTCTCTGTACCGGTCATCGAAAGAATGCTTAGCCATTAGATTTTTTAGGACAGCTAAAGCTAAGTGTCTGATATCTTGGTCCTCCTGCAGGGCAAAGCCAACTTCTCGGAGCAGAATTCCGATTAAGAAGTGTTTGCGGCAGAATTCATTTGTGACGGAGTATTCAGGCATATCTTTGGGAGGAAGAGATTATGTTATTGAAAACTGAATAACCACTTTGCGATTACAAAAGGCAAATCAGACAGCTACTTAAAACCTCTGCCCCTAAGCAGGAGGGATTCCATAATACAGCCTGGCCCACTGCGACCTTGGGAGTGTCTCCTCAGAAGGGAAAATGTTTGCTTACATAAACACAAGCATAAATAAGTACTAACACAGCACGTCAGTAGCCATTGAGAAAGGTTCCAGGAAAAGACGGCTACACTGAGCGAGACCTTGGGGGTGGCTGATGGTTTGTTTGGGGTAAATGGAGGCAATGGAGCCAGGGGAGGATGTTGGGAGAGGGATAAGGCTTATGTTCAATGGCACTTAGTTCTGAAATGCAGACAGGTATGTGGGATGTGAGGGATGAGTAAATACAGTGATCAAGGAATCGAGGCTTGAGATATTGGGAGTAGATGGTGGCAAAACGTAAGAACACATTCCGTTCCTAGCACTTGGGTCCCTCTCACTCAAGTTCTGTTGGAAAGGCTAGGACACTAAAGGACACTGAGATCAATGCCCTGATTGCACCTGTGATTTACAGACTTATTAAGATAGAATTTGGATTTAGATTAATTAGAAAGTGGGGATGTATGCAACTCAAAAGTAGAGGGCACAAAAGAGATGGTGTTTGGCCTAGGGTCATAGGAACTGCAGCAGCAGGGACACCAGGACTGGCTGGTTGAAGAAAATGAAGGAGAAAGGAAGGGGAAAAGCCTGTAGGACTGTCAAATCTGAACCATTTTGTTAATTACTGTGTAATAATTAGACTAACTTGGAGTTGTGCATCATGTCCCACTCCCCACCCAGTGTAATTCCTCATACTAGTGGGCTAGCACCCAAGACATCATTGGGAAAACTTCTTCATGTGAGTATGTTTAATGCCTTTATGAATACGACCTCACAAATCCTGGTGACAAAAGCCAAAAATATACAACTAAAACTATATACATAAAACTAGAAAGTGTTTCTAGACAGCAAAGGTAACCAAGAAGGAGGAGGAGGAGGAAGAAGAGAGAAGGGGGAGGAGGAAGAAGAGTGGAAGAGGAGGAGGAAGAAGAGAGGAGGAAGAGGAGTAGAACGAGGAGGGGGTGGGGGAAGGAGGAAGAAAATGGAGGAGGAGGAGTCAATCTAGAGACTGCAAGAAACTATGTGCAAACCACATATCCTATAGGAGCTTGTATTTAAAACACAGAGGGGCTGGAGAGATGGCTCAGCGGCTAAAAGCACCTGCTCCTATTTGCAGACAACCTTGGCTCAGTTTCAGCAGACAGTGGCTCACAACCACCTGGAACTCCAGTTCCAGGGGATCCAGTGCTTTCTTCTAGCCTCTGCAGACCCCAAACACCCAGGTGTTGCACATAAATACATGCAGGCAAACAGTCTTAACACTTAAAAAAAATCCATCTTAAAAAATGGTAAGGCATAAATAATCTACACAAGTTAATGGCAAAATAAGATACCACTCCAAACCCAAATCATCAGATTAAAAAATGAGTAGAGAACTTGGGCAATCAGTTCTCTAAGGAAAACATTACAGTTCCCAACAAGAGGATGGAAAATGTGTTTAATACCACTGATAACCAGGAAAGGGCAAATCATAGTCACAATGCGCTATCAGCTCGTTCTCGTCAGAGTGCTGTCAGCCATCAAATGATAACGCGTGATAGGGATGGAGTGGAGAAGCAGGAACCCAACACCCTGCCCCAGTGGTACAGCGAATATGGAAAATCAGAATGGGGATTCCTCATATAAGTAAAGACATAACTACTGCACCATCCAGTAGTGCAACTTGAGGATATATGTCCAAAAAAATTGAAATCAGAACATTTTTTCTTCTTAACCAATACACAAAAAACATATTTCTTCATATGAACAAGGCATGTAATGTTGTGTGTTTGTGTGTGTTGCAGAACATTTAAATCAGCTAAGTGTATTTATTTCCCAAGTATATATTATTCTTCCATCATGAGGACATTCAAAGTCCTCTCTTCTAGCTTTTTGAAATGTATAGTACATTACTGATACGCAGAGTTACTCTACTGTGCAATAGCAACCAGAATTTCTAGCTTCTAGTCAACTGGAACTGGTTATGTGTTGGTCAGTCTTTCTCCATCCCTCCCTCACGTTCTTCCTGAGCCTCTCAGAGCCACAACTGTACTCTCAACTTCCAGGGCCCATTTTCAAAAAAGACTTCTTTATTTATTATTATGTGTACAGTGCTCTGCCTGCATGTATACCTGCAGGTCAGAAGAGAGCATCCGATCACATTATAGATGGTTGTGAGCCACCCTGTGGTTGCTGGGAATTGAACTCAGGACATTTGGAAGAGCAGTCAGTGCCCTTAACCTCTGAGCCATCTCTCTAGTTCTAGGGGGCCTATGTTTTAGAATCTTATATAAATGAGAGCAAGTGTAACTTGTCCTTATTTCTGACTCATTTAACTCCCCAGGATGAGATTCAGTGCCACAAATGACAAGGTCTCACTTTTAATGGGCAAATAGCATCCACATTGCAATCTGCATCTTGTTCATTAGCAGTTGCAGTTGGGGCGCTACGCTGTTTCCATTTCCTGTCTCCTATGAATGGTGCTTTAGTGGCCATGTGCTTCATCAAGGACATGACAATCACATCTGTGCTTATTTACACAGTAGGGGGGGTTGCTGGATCAATAGTAGCTTGGCTTTTACTCTTTTGTATCTATGTATCATCTATCTGTCTATCTATGTATCTCTCTATCATGTTTTTATCTATTATCTATCTATGATCTATCTATCTTTTTATCCATCTATCAATCATCTTTTTATCTCTCTCTCTCTCTCTCTCTCTCTCTCTCTCTCTCTCTCTCCATCTATCTATCCATCATATTTTATCTATTATCTGTCATCTTTTTATCTATCTATCTATCTATCTATCTATCTATCTATCTATCTATCATCTATCTATTTATCCATCATCTTTTTATCTATCTGTCTGTCTATTTATCATCTATATAACCCCCCTTATCTTTTGCTTTTTTGAGGTCTCTAAGCTGTTTTCACTCATGGCTTTATTAACTTATATTCCTACCAAGACTGTACAGTGGACCTCTTTTCTCCAATCATCTTGTCAGCATGTGCCATTTAGACTTTTACATAAAATCATCATTTTAAAGAAACACCAGTAACCCCATATTTGCTAGGATTTTTATCCCAGAGGTATGAAGTGGGGGAGGGCAATGTTCTGGTTTTATTTGCAAATAGAGGGAACTCTGGGAAGTGAAAACGCAATACAGGTACTGAAGAATCTCAAGGGTGGAAGTTACAAGTTGAGCTCATGGAAGTAGACTAGAAAAGCAGTTTCAAGTGACTGGGGAGATGTGAGAAATGAGGCATTTTCCTCACAGGGTAAAAACTCTCAGTGGTAGGATGATATATTACAAGGCCAACTATGTAGCATGGAAGTGTTAGATACTACGTTATTGTTCATTAAGAGTAATGTTTTGATTCCATTTTAAATGATTTGGGGGTTTTCAAAATACCAGGGAAGGGGGCAGTGACTGCCTTTGGTTCTCATTAAAATGTCTGTAATTCACATTAAAAAAAGCGTAATGTTTTGTCTAAGTCATACAGACCAAATTGTAAGGAACCAGTGTGTATATCTGGGGACTTTATTTATTGCACATAGGAAAAATTCAGATGACTTGGGAAATTAAAGCTTTCCAACCCCCGAAGAATGAACTAGAAAGAATTAAAGTGAAGATATCAAATATGTGTTACAAAGAGAAAAGTCCAGACAAATATTTGGATATGCTGCATATATGTTAACACATAGGAATTTGTGGCACTGTACTTATCAACATGATAATACTGCTCTGGAGCTTATGTAGGTAATAGGAAATATTATTTACCTGAGGCGTGAAACTCTTGAATTGATTCTGAAGGTGTCACAGGATCTAGATTTAGTATGAACAGAGGGTAACTTCAGACATATCAATACACATGCATCCACACATATATACATCCATTAATTAGTTTAATTTATAGTAGAAATTTAAAATACGTTGAAAATTATTTGCTATTATATCACCAATTTTAGGGAAACTTAAGTTGTTTGCCCCCTCAAAATGTCATGAACAGAATTATTTCAGTTCTTAGCTGCCTACTTAAGAGCCAGGTTTTTGTACCAAAAACCTGCCCAGTATGAAATATATGACAGACTATCGGGATTTTTACTGCTTTGTTGACTGAGAATGAATAACTGGAATTAAAGTGTCCAAATAAAGGTTTGATCCCTTCCTAAAGGTTTGATCCCTTCCTGAATATCTTATCAACTTATCCAGCCAGGAATAACCTGGCATGAACTTAATAAAAGAACTCCTCCTCCTTTTCCTCCTTTCCTCTTGTGGCCCCTGCTTTCCCACCCTGCCCCCCCATCATCTTACTCAGTGCTGGGGATCAAACCTTAAGTGTCACACAGTCCAGGCAAGGACTCTACTACTGAGTTACACTTAAGTACAAACAAAATAAAATCCCAAGCCAAAAAATTTCAAAGTCTAAAAATGTTTTTGTCTGGATTATAATTTCTGCTCTTTTCCTCTGCTATGGAATGTGCACAGCACAGTAGAAAAAGAGTGAGGAGGTGCATATAGATTATATTTAAAATTGAAAATCAAATACATTTCTAAGCCTGCTGTCATAACTCTCTTTCTGTAATGTCAATGCAAGCTGCCATAGGCATGAGAAGGTTCTTTGCCTTCTTATTTTATGATTTCTTGACCATCAACATGGCAGTGTGAGCATCTACTCACAGCTTGGTAGCAAGGCACTTCAAGTCCCTGACTCAACCTCACTATTCTTGTTAAAGCTTGATTCTCACTTAGTTTCTGATGTTTATATTCTCGCTTGTGATTCTTCTCCACACACACACACACACACACACACACACACACACACACACACACACACCACATACACACACCACATACACACATATGTATAAAGGTTTCAAATTTACAAAATAAACACTTTATGTGCAATATTTAAATGTAATGCTGTACATCAAATTTAGCAAATGAAATATGTTTCACCCCGACCTCTGCTCCCAATCTCTTCCACTCTCTGGCTTAGCAGTGCGGAGAGTTTATAATGTAGGGAGGGATTGGAGGTGAGGAGAGATGGGGTTATGATCAGGATGTAAAGTAAATAAATAAATTAATAAAAAAGAGTTTATAATATGCCTCCCATCCCTCCTTCCTTCTGACTTTCCAGGTTTCTTTGCACCACTGATTTAGTTATGTATGGAAATTAATACTGTCCATTAAAATTATACCCATGACTCTTTCCTCTCCGTCTTTAGGTATCAAAATCAATGGAAACCTGTCTTTTGGAGCTAGTAGGACTCTAGTTGGCAATTCTTTGATTTATAGCAGCAAGGTTTAAAATTCTGTTGGATTTCTCTTTGATGAAAAGGGGAAGAGAAATACAAAGTTGTAGCCATCAGCCACATGGGGTAACTTCTTTTGGATTCTTATCAGATGATTAGGCTTAGATACCCAGGTTGCATCTTCAGACACAAAGGCTAAGGAGGCTGGAGAACAGAGTCGGAGCAAGCTACCAGCCTTGTAGGGACTTAAGACGACGTGGGGACTTGTTACCTGGAATGTTGGCAGATCTTATGGGGAGACACAAGGGAATAAAGTGCTCATGTTGACAAACTTCTTGGAGAAAATCAAACTTATACTGGCATAAAGTCTGAAATGGAGGCAAACAGACGGCTATGATTTGTACATCGATAACGTTCATTAAAACAAGCAAAAACAATGTGTGTTTCAGTCTGACCATTACAAAGAAGGTGTAGCTAATTTTGTATGACAACCAAGTAGTTATTAGAGTTAAAGGAGTTTGTCTCCTCAGAAGTGCTTGCTGTAGTCACATTCCTTATCAGTCAAGGCCACCTAAGCAAAGGAGACCAGCTGTAGCCCATGAGCCGCTTCTGTGAGAGAAAATCCTGAGTCATGTTTTAGCTTATGGTATAATGTTTTTCTTGTGTGTTCAGTCCCTTTGCATCATGTGATTAGAGCTCTCTCAAAAATCCAACTCAAAACATAGAGCAGACTGTGATTGAGAAGAGATGGGGCCCAGTGTCATAGGAGACAATGGTACACACTATCTGAAGAGGAGTCAACCCACGTGCCACCAGTTCTCAGCGTTGTTTTGCTCTATTTTCCTCCCTGCATTTGAAAAAGGTGTACCTTTTCCATAACACCTGGATTCGGACCGTGACGATAGAGTTCAGACTTGGCGTGAGATAACCATAATTCAGGTCTTAAGAGCAATCACAGCAGGAGGAATGATTGCACAGTCCTAACAGTTTTATATCCTCACCCATGTTTGATGGATAATCATCCCTTAATAGCAAGCTAGCTTGTCACTGTTACATTCGGTACTATCAACTCACAAAATACAAAAATATCCCTTTACCTCAGAGTAGAGCTCTATTTTCTGGCAACATCATTCAATAATGTAGAAAATTGCCATTTCAAACAAGAACTGTATTTGATGTGCCCTTTCGCACAAGAATAAGTGTATAATTAAATTATACACACACATTAATTATTCTTCACTGGCAATATACCACTTGATCTTCAGAAAAAATATGTAGGTCTAGTGCAATTATATTCAAATGGAAATTATTCATTTCATGCACCATAGGGACACAACTGAATATTCTTTTTTGTTTTTGTTTTTGTTTTTGTTTTTGGGACAGGGTTTCTCTGTGTAGCTTTGGCTGTACTGGACTCATTTTGCAGACCACGCTGTTCTCAAACTGACACCCACCTACAACTGAATATTCTTTAAAGAAATATTTAAAAGACATTTGGGATGCAGCTAATATTATTTCTAGAATAGAGTTTTACAGGTATGAATGCCTCTATGTAAAAATTAGAAAGTTAACAAATAACTTAATGTGCATCTCAAGGTCTCAGAGAAAGAAGAGCATGCAGAACTTCAAAGAGTAGATGATAAAAATAAGAAAGGGAAGAAATTAACGAAACAGAAACTGAAAGAACAACACAAAGAGTCAACAACACAAAGACCTGGATCTTTGAAAAGATAAAAATGATTGACATACTCTTATTGAAATTAACTAAAGAAAGGAGAGACTATAAAAATTAATAAAATTAGAGATAAAAAGGGTATTATAACAAAGTGCAATGAGGTCCAGAAGACTGTTAGGAAATATTTTGTAACTGTAACTCTTGGATAGCTAAAGTAAATGAATAAGTTATTAGTTGTATATTATCTAATAAAATTAAATTAGGAGAAAATACAAAGCTTAAATGTTCACAGCAATCAACAAGATTAAAATAGTTCTAGAAAATCAGTCAACAAAGAAAAGTTCCAAACCAGATGGTACAGACCTTATTTTATGACTCACTAAATGGATGCTAGGCCAGTGTTTCAGGCAGATACACACAGAGAGCTCCTTAGTTACAACGCTGGACTTGGCAAACAATTACTTTTGTCCCTGGTCCTTACCTTGAAGTCACCAGAAGAGAACATGCTGATGTAATTGTTCACCATCTTAAACACGAATCCCCGGTCCATAAAGGTAAAACAGCGCTGAGAAGATACAATTCCGAAGTCAGATCTTTTCCTTGAGGGATTTTAGAGTAATATTTAACTAAGTGTGCTACGTAAGTGTTTAAAAAAAATCTCTAAGGCATGTAGACATACTCCTCTGCAGGTAGCAACTACTTAAAATGCCACAGACAGTATAAACGTCTGACGTTCCAAACCCGCACCCATCGGCTGTTTAAAATATTGCTTGGAATCTTGCAGTGAGCCATCTCAGACTTTCTCTTTCAGGTTTGTCTGCGTTTTAATTATGTGCTTACATTTTATTATTGTTTTTAGTACAGTGATCCCAGAGTGGCTTGGGGTGGGGGTGGGAGACCATCTGCTGTGCATTCTGGGTGCGATGAGAAGTGGTACAATGGGCCAGCAATTTTTTCTTTCTTCTTGGCTTTCTTCAGCAAGGAACTGTTTTGTGTTTCATCCCGAGAAGCATACATTTGAAGAACAAAAAGAGGAGAACTCGAGATTTCTTTTTTCTTTTCTTTTCTTTTTTTTTTTTTTTTTTTTACTTATTTTTATGTTTCGCCTGCATTTGTGACTATGTGAGGATGTCAGATCATAGAGTTACAGACAGGTGTGAGCTGCCATATGGGTGCTGGGATTTGAACCCTGGTCCTCTGGAAGAGCAGTCAGTACTCTTAACCACTAAGCCATCTCTCCAGCCATTAGGGACCTGTTTGTGACTTGCATATTCTGTTGTCAGGTTCTCTTAATCCAGCTGGGAGGGTCTTAGGTCAAGTTTATAATGGGCACATTGATGATTATGGAATTCATCTTTCATTCAGTACCCGGCAAAGGTACTGCTTCCACTAGTGGGAGTAGGCTATTAGGAGGGGGACTCTGAAGCTTCCGGCCCTGGCCTTCCTTCTGTTTCCTTGTGTCAGTTATGTGAACAAATTGTCACACCCTCCTGCCACCATAGAACAGTGGATCCACTGCCTTCCCTGGGGAGATGGACTGTGGCACCCTGAAACCAGCAGTCAACAAGTCACTCCTTAAGTTGCTCCTGTCAAGCAGCTTGTGACAGCCTTGAGGGAAGTAAGGATCGTCTGATTCACACTATCTGACCACTGATGAGGAACTAGACAAGCCAAAGTGGGAAACATCTGGAGCCTTCTTGAGGAACGGCCATTAGCAGATTGCTGAGAGCACAAGAGATTTATAATGTGGCATCCAGAGGGCAGTGCTGAGATAGGAAGGCTCAGGGCTCACCGTTTCCTACCATGGGGCCAAATCAAGACTTTCAATTTTACATTCTCTAAATCTGGTACTGTTTCTGTTTCCTTTTTACTATTACTTCTAACAACCACCCCCAAAGCCTTTGCTGTCTTCTGTGCTAATAAATGCCATTAAATTGGAAGTATGTATGCTTGGTGGACATTTACAACACAAAAATCTTTCCATTCACAAACTTCTTGTGCGTTTGTGTGTGTATATGTGTATCAAACTGAAATCTATGTGATCTTTTGTTATTTTTATTAGTTATATGTATTTATTGCCAAACTATGCTTTTCACCATTACCGTTTACTTTTTCATCTTGGACATTTTCAATTGCTTCCACATGAGGTTTATACATAGGCAGCAATTACCTGTGTATAAATACACTACAAATAAACACTTCTCTACTTGAACACATACCAAACATCTAAGCCAAGAGCAGTATATATGAGGTCTTTTCCCCTTCTTTGAAATTTGCTTTGTCATCATTTTTTATTTTCAGTTTAGGGATGAAAACCTCAGTTGTTTCTTTAAGTGTATTTTGCTTACAAGCTGGACTTCATATAAATATTTGCACCGAATTTTCTACTCTGTCAAGCACTTCCAGTACGCTAGCAGCACAGCAATATGTTTTATTCTCATGGGCCTTAACGTGTGGTAGAAAATGCAAGTCACTTTTTCCCTCTTATGCTCTCATCCCTTTTAATGCATATCACCCTCTTTTTTTCTATTTTAAGGAAAATAAATAGGGGAAGTGAGTAGTAGAAGGTAGGTTCAGTGAAAGTAGAGACAGGGACGGTGAGGACGTAAAGGCCCCAGTAGCTAGCAGCCTGATGTGGATGAGAAGCCAGAGGCCTGGGGAAGGGCTAACCGGGGTGAGTGTGTGTGAAGACGCTGCCTGGAAACCCAAGTAAAAAATCTAAGAGGAAATAACAGAACACATGTGAGATGGAAAAGCAAGGGAGGAAATACTGGGCACCAAAGGTTCAAGTGGGTATGAGGGCAGAGGGACGAGGAGAAAGAGGGGTAGTAGGTGGCATGATCACAACTAAAGAGGTCTGAAAAAGCCTTATGAAATCCTACTAGTTTGGGAGATAATTGGAAATGTAAATAAAACCTGCTTCATACTCAAATTGATCATTTTTTTCTATGAATAGTTCATAACATTACCATCAGGCTAAAGAAAGCCAGAGGCCACATAAAAGCAGTGCCATAATCTTGAAGTTGGCTACGTAGTGTCATTATCTCATCAATGGCTCATCTAAAATGTCATGTCACAGGCGGACATACCTCAGGAGAATGACATCACCACAATGTAGCTCCTTTCAACATCTCCTCTTACTGTATGAACTTATTTAGAAAGCATCCTGACTTGACAACACTCGGATGCCCATTTTTACCTAACCTTTATTTATCTTTAATGAGTCTGTAAGTTAGAATGAGTATTAAAACACATTTCAAGAGAAGAGATGTAGAAGTGGAAGTGTTCCTCTTACTCCAGAGTTCTGATACTTCATCATAAATAGAGAGTACGTTAATGACACTTAGGATCTCTTGCAGCCACTTCCAGAGTGACTTAGACAGAACTGTGCCCTCACATAGATGTACCTTAAGGAACCTGGCAACGCTGTGGTTCGCCCTTTTCGTCTCCTCAAGGGCTTCCTTGTATTTCCAAATCACGTGGTCACACAGGCCCATCACCAGGTTGTCTAGCTCACTTTGGTAAGACTCAGGGAATCTTTGAGCTCTGGGAAGCTAAGGAAAGAATAATTTTACTAAAAATGTGGTGTGTGAATTACCAAGCCAGGACAGCAACAGAAAGACTTACCTTATTTTATAGGACAGCAAATCAAAGGAACTCTTTAGAAAACTTGAAAGCAGCAATAAAACTTGAAAGCCTTTTAAGTTTCAAGATCATAATTCTACCATTTTTTATTAAGTGTTCTCTTCTAGCCTGACTAGTAAATTTACACTTTTTCATTAAACACTGTTCATCTCAAATACTCAAATCACAAAGACATGTGCATTCATATGCCTTCATATGTTAATTCCTTCCTCTTGCCTTCCAAGAAATAACTATTAGACTTTAAATAAAACATATTAATTTAAAATTAATGTTGTTCTAAAACAATTTTCACTCAAATAGCTCCATTTATTTTAATTTAGAATAAAATTTAACATATAGGAATCCTTCCAGTAAAATCTATGAGTGCCCAGCTTTAAAAGAGACATCTATAGGCAGGAGCCCTTCCCAGTCCAAGAGAACATCACAAAAGAGAGTGTGAAAAGAATTTAAAACATGGAGGATTGGGAAGAGTGTCCTGAACTGCTGTCATCCAAGTATGACATTGCTATGGCTACTGTGCCCATAGAAACCTGGACAAGACTGGACCCTTAAGCTTTCAATCATGGGTAGAGAAAGTGCTGATGAGAGCCTACTTAGCTTCCCAAAGAGGCTAATGACTGTTAGTGAGTGCTGGAGGAGGGGATGTAGCTTTGTCATAGGTGTAGCCTATGCGGGGGTGGGGGGGTGGGGGGGTGGGGAGGGGAGGTTCAGAAAGAGAGGAAGGGGGAAAACAGGGTCATGGGGAGGGGTGGGTATGGTTGTAATATGTTGTATCTATGTATGCCATTGACAAAATGTAAAGAGCTATGATGATAATGAATGTCCAGGGGATGGCTCAGTTGACAAATTGCCTGCTTTGGAAGCAGGAGGAGCTGCAAAGGCTGGGCCTAGAGGCTTACACTGTCAACCCTATCTCAGTGGCTAGGAGCAGAGACAGGCGGATTCTTGGAGCTCATGGCTGGACTGTGAGGCCAATCACTAAATGACAGGTTCAGTGAGGGACTGTCTCAAGAAAATAAGGTGGAGAGTGATTGATGTCAACTTCAGGCCTCCATATGAACTCATACACATACACACACACACATACACACACACACGCACATTGTACACACACAACAATAAAAGTGTAAAAACCTATAATAAATAAGTACATAACTGGATGAGAATAGACACTGGTCTGAAATAGTTTATGACATGAGTTCTTGTCAGCCTAACTCTCTGGTTCCAGAATTTACCACAAATAAGATATATCAAGATCCTCATGACACTAAGTTCAGAAGAACATGGATGTGAGGTTATATATATATTTAATGCAACTTTATGGTATGTTCAGATGTCTGTATAGAAGGAGAAAGTTTGAGAGAGGCAAGCTGTTTCTTTGTGTATATACCGGCCTTTCCCGTAAGGTCAATAAAACCCATTCATCTCTACAAGTTGGCTTTAGTAATTTTGTCACTGCAATTAGAGTGAGATTGAAGCATGTAATTTTCAATTGCAAGCACCCAGCCCTTCATACTGTAAAAATACAAAACGCGAGGGCTGTTATTACAAGAGTTGTTTTAAATGGAGATTTAATAATAGGACATCGGTGCTGACTTTTATTTTTCTTTCTGTAATACCAGTTGTAAGTATTTTGAAGCCTCATCATTGCTCTTTCTGTACATTTAAAATTTGTTATTGAAATCATACAAATTGATAAAAATACACCAATTAAATCACACATTCCATTTTTACTCTTCTCCCTAGCAATAAGGGTAACCAATTTACCTGTACAAAAGCAGTAGTCATTTCGTTCCTTATTGTGCTTGTGTCTGTGTGGAGTATGTGTGCAGACAGGTATATATATGTGTGTGTGGAGGGGTGGAGGCCAGAGAGTAACCTCAGCTGTCTTCTGGTTGGGGATGCGAGGCCCCCTGTGTGCTTTCCTTCACCTTTACTGGTTATAGAGTGTCTCCTATCTCCCTCTAACATTTAGCTCTTCTTTCATTAGAGAAAATGCCACAAAGCTGTGGCTTTGAAAGGAAATAGACAAAGTCTAGGGAAGCAGACTCACCTCGTCCTTGCTGAAAAGGCCTCTCTACCTAAAGGCTTCCTGGGCCCAACGAAGAAGGATAGAGGAGCTGTCATAATAATCTATGAATTATGAAAACTATGCTATGAAAACTAGGTAGCATCTACAAGAGCAACACGAAATATATTTAATATTAGAACCCTGAAGCTATCTGATGAAAGGGATATAATATAAAAGGGCATACATTAGGATCAAGAGATAAGCAGGCATTTTATGAGCATGTGAGATTAAATAGTAGGTAACTTCCTGTAGGCGTTGATGGCTTTTCAGATCCTAGAAATGGATTTATGTCACTTGAAGTCAAACTGTAAATGTCTTAGCCACTGAAGCAGAGGATGCAGGTTGGGGTAGAGTTGTAGAAGGAAGCATACACGTAGGAATTGCTATTAACTCAGACCATTAAGCCTATTAGAACACGAAGTCGCACAAGAGAGCACAGTAAACACCCGAATGACCCCCAGTCACCAACAAGGTGCTGATACTCTCATCATTTTGATGTTCCATGGTGTCTTGTGGACAGCAGAGGCAGTCATAGGACTGATTCATTAACAGCCATAGGGGCAATGGGTCACCCTAATAACAGAGGTCATGTGATTTGCTTGGCTGTGGGGTCGTGACTAGTGGCAAAGCCAGGGGCATATCCTAGGAACTTGACTCTGAGGGACACATACAGCTGGATAATGATGTGTGAAATACTCAGGAGCTGGGAAATGGTGGTAACTGACATGCATAAAGGACTCAGGGCCAGAAACTGGAAGATGAGGGTGTCTATTTCATTATGTAGATTTCTGGACGGAATTAACTTCTACATCCAGTGTATATGAATTGAAGAGAACACTGAGTTAGAGGAAAGCTTCTGAAAACTGTACTAAGTAACGTGTGCAGTAAAGAAAAAGATCGGTTTTTCTTCAGAAAGCCTTAGGGACAATTACCAAGGCTATGTATACTAGAAAGAGGGGGGACGATCTCTTCAAGTACCATCGAGGTATCAAACATGAAGAAGAAACTGACATTTGGATCAACACTGAGCATGGAGCTCATTGGTTGGAGCTGTCCCTGTGAGGCTGGCCAGAGAGAGCCCTGACATGCCTGTCTCCCACTAGGAAGGCAAGTCAGAACGATGTCACTGAACCCTACCGTGCCCGCCACTGTTCTGACTCTACTCCCAGCGGTGCAGGTAGGCGGGGGCGCGTGTTAGAGCTCCTCCTTGGCTTTATCCAAATGGGAGCTGAGAGAGGTGTGTGAGAACCCAAGGCATTCCCTTGCGTGCTCACGGTCGGGTGCCTGATCACACGCGGCCACCCTGGCTGCAGCAATGTCAGGCCACCGGATTGTCCCCACTCTGGGAGGAGGGTCTGGGTCACACACTCTGCTGGGTCACCAAGACCTTCCCAGCCATGAGCTAGAGGGAGAGGATCTGGAGTGGAGAAAAAGGGATGGTGTGCTCAGGCAGGCAGGATTCTGAGGAGACCAGCAGCTGTAATAAGACCTGGAGTTCATTCCACCCACTGCTCTTCTAAGAGAGGCCTATCGGGGCCCGTGGGGGAGCAGATTCTCCATTGTGTGCCCTGTGCCATGATAACTGCAGATTGCAGAAGCCCGGACATTTCTGTAATGCATGAAAAACATGTAAAAAGCTGCCATATCCGAGACCCAAACAATCATTGCTGGCAAAAGCACATTATCTCAGGCTGCCTCCAGTCAGTGATGGAGCTGGCAGAGACTTGCCCGCAGGATCCGTGTGTGCAGAGCACCATTTCTCCAACAACCATCCTTTGCTTCCAGATTGGACACATTGGCCAGGCCGAAAGCTGGCTCATTTTAAACAGCCCCTCTTCCTTCTCCATTTTCTCTCATAGCTATCAGACTTGCCCACCTCATATTTCCTGTCCTGTTTGTCCTTTATAGTTATGTCTCCTCAATGTATCTTTGTATTTGTAATTTTTGTCTTCACATCTGCTTCTGAATGGGCCTCTATTAACACACACGGCCATTTATTGCACTTAAAAAGCAATTAACATAAATTGCTAAGGTTTTACACAGCCAATAAAAGTGGAACTAATGAGAATATGTTCATTAGTGTAATTGTTGGATGATATTACATTGCTGTATTACCTGTGAGCTTACCTGAATTTTACTTGTGTCAATCAAGTGCTGTGCCATTGATTTTAGAATAATTGCAAAGAAGAACCAAGAATGCTGTAAGGGAAAAACAAATAATAGAGGATTTATTAATCTATGGTAAAATAATGATAATTATAATGTTTACAATACAAGAGAGCTGTGCTTTTTAAAAAGTAAATGAGTAGGTAAAGTGGACTAGAGCAGTAACATATCTTAAAGTAAATTAGTAAGTCAAATGGGCCGGGGCAGTGACACAGTCTCTGCTACTATAGGATAACCTTTATCAAAGTTATAATATATTATAATACTATATAATATATTACATTATATATAATATATAACATATTATATAATATTATATGTTATATGTTATATATTATATAATATATGTATATAATATAATATATTTATACATAACATATATAATATATATTCCAGTTTCTTAATAATATAAACAATTAGGGTAAAAAGTTGACAATTTGCTTGAGATGGCTTTCTGAGCACTTGCTCATGAAAGATTTATTTGTGGGATTCTGTTGCACGTAAGTTAGAACCGAAATGAAGCGTTTGTGGCAGGATCTTCATCAGGCTCTCAATTTTGTGCTCATTTTCATATGTGTTAATTATTTCCCACCAATACTTACACAGTGACAGTGTACTTAAATTTTTTTTTAATCACTAAACTCCACATAGAAAGTGCTATTCTTAACCAGTTCTCCTGAGACTGCCCTTTTAATTCAACAAACTATGCTTAGAGTCTGTCTCATCATTATGGAGCCATTAGCATGGGGTCATAGTACTGCACCGGCCACAAACTGGCTGTGTTTCAAATGCCCTTTGGTGGCAGAACAAACATGCTCATGGTGATCTTATACGTGGCTGGCGCAGTGCTTTGGAAACCTACGCACGAGCATCGACCTCATTCAGAGGGAGTGGCTTAGGCGAAAGGGAGGCGGGGCTAATGTCTGGCTTAGTGAAGGGATTCCATCACTTCAAGGAAAAAAAATCAAAGTGTCTGCTTGATGTTGGAAGTGAAACTCACAGTATTAGGACTTTTAAAAAAGAATCCAAGGCATACTGAAACCACGTCCATCACCTACCTTGTCCCAAACTGTACTCAGTATACCAAATGTCCCGCCATTTGTTTCTGAAGTTAACAGATTCTCTCTCCTCTGATGGTGGTCCACAGGCATGTCCCAATGCTCATGGTTTCTCTGAGTTCATTTAACCCCTCCCATCCTTGTCCACAGTGGTACTCGCAGACCCAGAGCTGTGCTACATCTTTACTGAGTAGTAAAGACCCTTCCTGAACCTGCAGTGCTCTGGTTCCCCCATGGGCAGCTCCCTTACTTTCTTTCCATTTTCTTCTCAGGGGTTCCGTTCTCCATCAGGCCACCTGTCTACCCTCGTAGAGGTACAAGTCTCACTTTTTTCCCTGAGCATGCTTATTCCTATTACTTACTCTATGTTTTTTTCTCATTCTATTTGCCATCAATGTATAATTGATGTTTAATCAATAGCTCATTTTGCCCCCAGTATAAGATAAACTCCCAGGACACGGAATTTTAGTCGTTGTTGTAATGCATCCCAAGTATCAGGCGTCTGGCTGCTTTATCTTGGTTGAATGAATGAATATACTCACAAGGCTCCTTTAAAAAATTAGCTGCTTGGACTGTCAGATTTAGATATTTTTTGTGTGTGAACTTCTGCTGATGGCCTATGATGTCATATTACCTTTCTAAGTATTTGCTAATCATTTGCTCTAGTTAGGTGAATTTGTCAAATCACAATAGACAAGAAGCTTGCATCTAAAAATCAGAGTTCCATAACATTGTTTTATAGGTTTTTTTTATGGTCTCTTTTTCATGCCTGCTTATGTGTTCCAATTTGAGACCAAAAACTTGCTATCACTCACTTACTCTTTATTGTAAATATGCTCTTTAATATACCATTATATCCCTTTCCTAAGAAGTTTTCTTACTGTAACTAGCTGTCCAATCTTCATGCTATACTTACTGTTTGTGAATGTTTTTAATAATTTTTTATAGTAATCCATTCTGCCTTTAGATCAAAGTGCTTAACTTGGGTACAACCTATCCCCCTCTGCTCTCTTGATATAGACACCCCCTTTTACTTGATACGCAGATATAACTCAGTTTTGAATTGAAACTTATGTTACAATCTAGAAGCGAAAAGACCTGTGGAGATCAGCGAGCCCTGTGATAGGAATTCTGTTTCCACTATTAAGAAGAGAATTACCTTTAGGACATGTTTGACTATCATCGAATCATTTGACTTCAAAAGATCACTCATATTTTTAGCCAGTTCTTCATGTATCGTTCTTTCTTTGTAGGACCTGGTCTTGAATACAAACTAAAGAAAACCCAAAAAGTGAACAAAATTAATTACCCTTTAAACACTTCTAAGGTTATACAGATATCTCATTTCTCATAATCAATTGCTTGTGTCAGCTTTTGTCATGGAGTCATGGAGGCCTGGCGATATGAGTAGGACACACTTGCTCCTATTTGGGGTCTTTGCAGAATAGGGCCCTGCTCACCTAAGCTCTCCTGGGCACTCTTTTTTTTTTTTTTTTGTAGAAATCAAGAGAAAGGCCCAGAGAGCCATTGAGCAGGTTCAAGGGATCACGGAGGGCTTGGACCCACCTACTTAGGACACACTCCCCTTCTCTTTCCTTCCACCGGTAACGGGTGGCATGGTAGCAATTCTTCATCCTGAAAGGGTAGAGCACCCACTCAAATAGCCAAGTGGGGAAGCGGGTGCCTTCCAGAGGTGAGGACGTGGGTCCCTCACAAGGCCAGGTTCTAGCATCAAGAGGTTGATAAGCATCAGCCATCAGTAAGATAACAAATGCAGCCTACTTGGCCTTTCTTTTGTCTAAGGATTATCTTGGTGATGCTTCCTCTTATTTATTCATATATTTTAAGAACGTACGTATATCAACACACACATTTTGAAGACATAAAATGTTTCATATGGAATTGTAGTAGCTTATATAGGAGATGGGTTTGCCTCAGGAAAGGATATTGCCTTCACGGCAGTCACAATTTAGGATAGGCTACAACTGAGAGGGAAGGCAGCCAAGAGACTGATACATAGTCTTTTGGATTTGTATTTTTTCTTTGGACTTGGACGCACATTAGGACCATGGTATGCCCTGAGGTGTGAAGCTCTTTCAAAGGCGAGACACAGAGTTAGTGGACTCATAAAACCAGCTACAGCCAAGGGTGACTAATTTTCCTTAAGCATTGTGCTTCATATATAGACAAACCCACCATCAACTGTCTAATCCAATGCAGTTATTGAGCCTGAAAGGTAATTCATTTCAGCAAGCACTGGGATATCCTTACATTGCAAACCTGATTCTTAGAATTTCCAGTGCTGTAAATCCCTGTGAAATACCCCCATTTCATTAGATGGACTTAGACACACATCTTTGAAAAGGACATGGTGTATGTGTGCAATTTTGATACTGTAGATGGAGTGAGTTAGCAGCACTTAGTACCACTGAACTTGACATGGTGTTTCATTTACTTGTGAATAATATAAATTACAATGACTATCACATCACTCAAGGATATACAAGCATGTGTTAGAATCAGCCCATCAGTTTTTTTTTTAACAGTGCTAATGAGTTCGGGATTTAATATACACCTATATGTTAAATGCCCCTCCGTCTATGGTAAAAATAACTTCAGACTCCCAGCTCAAGGTCAGGCTGTTAACCAAATAACTTGTGTATCATAGGAAAAAAGTGATGTTTCTTCTTTTCAGGGCACTTTACTGGTTAGACTTTAGTCTCTCATTTCTTAGTTTAGGGATTCTTCCAGAAAGGCACATGGGTTGGCTGTACTTATTAGGAAATGTTTGTTTATTTGAAAATGAATTCTAAAATATTCTTAGGAATTTTCAATCTGACATTTCCTGTAAGTGTATTTCTGGAGTTGAACTACTTTAGAACAAAGAAGATAAACTGCCTCTCTTCTGTGTTGCAGACTGAGATGCTCTTGCCAAGATATTTCATGTTTCTTGGTTGGGAATGAAGCCCATTCCAAGATACATTTCTAGGAGCTCCGTAGAGGAAGAGTCTGAGCATCCAAGGTTTTCACAGGAGCTGACCTTGGTGATGGCAGAAGTAGCCATGGCAGTTGAAGTCCTTAATATATTTTTAGACAACTCCATTTGAAAGAGGATATTGACACTACGGTTGAAATGGAGTTGCCAGAATCAACCTACAAAGATTCAAGGCATCGTTTTATTTGCTTGTTCTCTTTGTAGGTTGAAATAGAAAGTTGGGGTAAACATTGAGAAGATAAATTCTCTCCCAGTAATTCCATTGGTGAGTACACTCATCAATCCACTAGCAAAGTAAGGGTATTTGTAAGTGGAATTAGCTTTTGTCAATTAAAGTCAGGGTCCAAGCATATAAAAGTATATCCCAGGGATGTTGCTGTGAAATAACTATTTCTAGTATCAGGTTATTTTAAAGAGGGGCACACACCCATGCTATGGTATTTGAGGAAGCTATCCAACATTTATGGCAGAAAATACACAGTCAGGAACCATTGCTAGGGGAATCGCAGAGTGGTCCATTCAAGAATGAGATTTATAGCTACTTTCTTTTGTAGGTACATTTCTATTGACACCAATTATTGATTTTAAAAAAGCATTTTTTTATCACAAAGGGCTCTAATTCTTATCCAATTGCATTTATAAGCATCTAGGATGCACAAATATATGTTTATTCCTATATATGACTTGAATATATTTCCTTCCCAAATCAACATCCAAATAGGAATGTAAGCTCTGTATGTATTATATAGTAATTTAGGATGCTTGTATCCACTCCTAGATTGGATTCATTCTGTATAGTCAATGAAACCATGATTGGGGCAGAGCTGTCAGAATGCAAACATCATCCCAAGTTCATTGGCATCAATTCACAGCCGACTGAGGATGAGAATAGAACATCTCCAAGTAGACACTTGACAAGGGACACCGAGGAAGCAGTGCACACCAATGAGATGGGCAAATGGTTCATGCCAGAAGATAAAGGACTCAACATACCAGAAGCAGGTACAAATATACAGTAACTGGGGAAATGAAATAATGCCTGAGAAAACAATAAAAAGAGCTAAGAAAACGTTACAGAAGAAACACAGAGCATTCAACAAACCCGCAGACCTCTTTTTAAATTAGCGAAGAAATTTCAAATATTTCTAATGTCAGCTTCAAAGGAGCAGCACGTTAGTTTTCTCCTTTTTTCCCCCTTTCCACTATTTCCATGACAATATTCATTTACACACGCATGTAGCACTTTTACATTGAAGCAATACAACTAGCCCATGAAGGCAGAGGCATGGAATTCTGCTAGTGGGGACTTATGTTCTGACCATGGTGGGCACCATTGAACCTCAGGGTGAGAACCCCCCACTCAGTGCAGACAGGAAACAAGACAAGCCACACAGCACAGTGGACATGACCAGTGCCCTAAGGGTGACTCCCTACCTTAATGTATGACTGGACGGAATGGTCTAGCTGCTCCTCATGACACTTGGCCACAATGTCAGCCAGAACCCTGAAAAAACCAAGGATGTTCAGTGGCCCTGGCAGAAGGAATGCAGACAGCACTTTATTTTAACACTGTAGTGCTTGGAAGATGGGGTATTTCATGAACGGGTGAATAGATGAATGAATGAACCAACCGATTTACATCCTTCTCTTGCCTTCCTCACTCACTATCACCTGGGAGCCATTTCCAAGCAGAAGCATCCCAAGCACTGACTAAGGTATACATAAGGCCTTGGGTGTAATAGCTGGACGCACTGTGCTCGAGTTGAATGTATGCACTTGCTGACGTTGTCTTCCTGGAAAAGGTATCATTTTTAAAGCACCTAATTGGGCTCTGATTAACGATCATGTTCCATTTTAAAGAGCTCACCTTCCAACCTGTGAGCAGAAGACCTATTTCTGGAAAAAGAGATTAGGTTAAGCTGTATAGTGCCCTCATTAGCTGGGCTAGGGTTTCATAGAGCAGCGGTACACTGATACTTTTTCATATTAACATGACCAGTTGCTACATCGTTGGAGAACTTTGGGAGATCTCAGAAATACCAAAAGATGTAGAGGTGGCCATATTTAAGAATTTTGTTGAAAAATCAACATGGAAATAAGCACTCAGCTGAAAGGGACACTAGTTAATTGTGCAATTTGGGATTTTTAATCTAGGTTCAGAACTGGGTAGTTGTGGAAATGATAGTGACCTTAAAGAAATTCTCAGAACTTCAGGGGTTTATGTTAAAAACAAAGGTAAAAGCCTTCACTGCAAAAAGGATAAGTAGTATATCTCTGAGCTAGGAAGATACAGCCAGTATTTCAACACTAGCTGTGATTTTCTCCCATAATGTTAGGGCTACTTTTGAAACAAACCAATATAAGTATATTGTTAATTCAAAACAATGTAAATGCGAAATTCTGAGTTCATGACCAGACTCATTAGTGATGGCGGGAGAGTAGGTTGTGACCAAATTTAACACAAAAGAAAGGAAACATGTAATTAAAAAATTCTGTGGGACTATGAAATGATACAACTATTGTGGTAAACACTCTATCAGTATAGTAAAAAAAAAAAAAAAAAAAAAAAGAAGAAGAAGAAGAAGAAGAAAGAAAGAAAAAAGAAAAGAAAAGAAAAACCCAGGCTAACACTAAACAAATGAATTGTACAGCTAGTGCCTTACAGTGGATTCATGTCAAAGGTAAACTATTAGAGCTACGTTTACATAGAATTTATATATGGATATTTAAAGTGATTTTATTCTTTATAGCCCCCAAATGGAAAAAAAATTGGGACATCTATTAACAACTGAATCCTTAAACATACTGTGGTACGATCCGTATCATATACTACTACTCAGCTGTGAAAAGAAGTGACCTAGTCGCAGATGGACAGCCTGGGTGGATCTTAGGAAAACTGTGATGAGTGAAAAAAGCTAACGCCAACTGACTACACACAGCATAATTTCATACATACACAGATGGGTAGGTGTCTGTGCTGCCAGTCAGGGAGAATAAGTAACAGGAACTCCCATCCTCTTCATATTATCCCTTTTAATTGCTTATGAATCTACAGTTATCTAAAAATAAACTAAAGACACAAAAGAAACACATGTAGCACTCTACTAATGATAATAATTAGAGGTCAGAAAATAAGGGTTTGAGAGGGAGAAATGCTTAAATCTGAAAAATATGCTCACATGAAATGTATACATATGTGGCTATTTCTTTTGTTGTTGTTGTCTTTGGTTGTTTGTTTTGAGACAGGGTTTCTCTGTGGAGCCTTGGCTGTCCTGGACTCACTTTGTAGGCCAGGCTGGCCTCGAACTCACAGAGATCTGCCTACCTCTGCCCGCCTCCCCTAGTGCTGGGATTAGAGGCTTGCACCACTGCACCCAGCTCTTATGTGGCTGTTTCGCTGACAACATATCATCAGGGTTCTGCATGACCAAAGGTTACCCACGTTGCTATGGATACCTGGTGACAGTCGCACTGATTTCATCTTCCTCACTCTGCACTAGAATTTTGAAGAGCTGATTCAAGATGATCGGCAGGAAGCTCATGATGGAGTGGATCTTGTCCACATTTAGTAAGTTCTGCAGCGAATTGGTGGAAAGAGACACACAGATAAACAAGGGAAATAGGCCAACACGTTCTGCAGGTGTTCTCAGGAATGGGATGTGCCTAGCACAGCTCCACTTTGTCTGACCTTTCATCTCCTTGCTTCCCTGTGGCAGAGAGTGTAGGTCAAGTTGAATGGATTCTGCCTAATTAGCAATGGTAAATACATTCTAATTTTCAATTATACTTTATTTCGGATAAAAGGCTGATCTTTGACTTTTCTCCCTTTTTTTAAATAGGTCAGAACCATGTAGAAATTATGAAGTAAAAGTCATTTGCTCCCTGAAAGGTAATGCCTTTTAAAGTCCTGACTAATCACCTCTTCTTAGCTTGCTCTTCATGGGAAATAGGTTGGCTCTGCCAGTTTTCATGCAGGAAACCACTAATTCCACATGCCACGTTACCTTACAAGCACGGACAAAACTCGGGGTTGGCGACTGAGACATGTCTTTTTCTCTTTTCTGGCAGTGATGGAAAAACGCATTCACATGTGGGTCCTGCAAAGGCAAAAGAAGGGTTAATTTGTGATGGCACACAAACTCGGTGACAGCGGCCAGCCCTTCAAGACAGCGTTTCCTCATGAAATCAGACATTAAAGCCCCCTTTCCCCAGAGACAGTGGGGTCAACTGAAGGCCCCAGTCTGAACTACAGCACTCCGAGGATGCCCGCTCTCTCACATGTTTCATACTCACAGTTCCCTCATCCATCTTGGCCAAATAGCCCTGGCTAGAGAATGACAAACCTTGGCTGGCTGGATTCTTTCCTTCCTTCCTTCCTTCCTTCCTTCCTTCCTTCCTTCCTTCCTTCCTTCCTTCCTTCCCTCTCTCTCGGCCAGGACTGCCTCTTTTCTTCTTTTCCTGCTATCCTCTTATTCTTTCCTTTCCTCCCTCCATATTCTTTTCTTTCTAATGTCCATTATATTTCAAAAGAACTTTATAAAACTCTCTTACATATTTCAGAAGGGCACTGTAGCTTTTGACATGCCTAGGGGTATTACCAGGCTTTACGTGTCAGCATTGGTCTGGTTTTAGGGCACAAGCCAAAGTGTGACATAAGAATCCAGGAAATCTTTTTATTTTTTTTTTAATCTGTTGGAATCTCTCCAAGTTCTGAGCTGAGTTATGTAGTCGAGAAATGAAAAAACAATGTGAAGTTGAAAATGTATCTGTCATGCCTCTCCAGTGGACAGTCTAGGTGGGCATCAGGCATGGATTCCCCTCGCACTGGCGTTTCAGGGTGTGCCGTTCCCGTTTTCTATTTGCAGTTCATTTCCTCCCAGATATGTTTTTACATATTTGTCCAGCTGGTTGTCAGTTACCGAAAGCTAGCTGACTGCCTGTCAGGCTCCTGGTCGGTCTTTTTGACAGAAGGAGAGCAGGGCAGATGTGATCACTTCAATTGTGGGCTGTCCGTCTAGCAGCAGGGTGGCCAGCTTCCACAGGCACCTGTTTATTTACAACCTGAGGAGTGCTTCACAGTAAAAGCAAGATGCCTTCTGGGCAGGTGACAAGATAGCCCAGGGTTGTCTTTTGTTCAGAGAACCAGGAAGACTTAGGAGAAGTGACAGTGGTGCTAAGATCTGAATGACATTAGGGGTCTCTCAGAGAGTACACTCTAAGTCTCCTCCTTGGCACGTTCAGCCACCTGTCCATCTCACATCTCATGAAACGATGCTTTCCCCACTATACACGCAGGAGTCACTGTCAGATTTTTACATCACAGCCTGTGCCTTTATTGTAGGACATGGTACTCACCTGAGTATTCACTGTTGATACAACAAAGGTTGACACTTTGAAAAGTGGTTTGCCACCATCGACCCATTTAACGTCGCTTCCGCCGTGCTGCAATGAAGAGTTTGCTACCATCACTGACAATTCGAGAGAAAGGAGTCAAGCCAGGACAGTTTGCTGTCCTGAACTGTTATTCCCACAATTGCTCTAGAGATGGAAAAATGTGCAAATTCATTTGGAAGTTTTTTGGATGAACCTGACATACTTTCTTTCTTTCTTTTCTTTTTGTTGTTGTTCTTCAGTAGAAGAGCATTGGCTTTTTAAAAAAATGCATTTTATTAATTTATTCAGATTACATCTGAATTGTTATGCCCTCACTTGTATCCTCCCGTTCCTCCCTCCCTCCCTCTTTCACCCTATTTCTCAGCCCTAGGTCAGTGACAGAAAGGGAACTCCTCCCCCACTATATGGTCACAGCCTATCAAGTCTCATCTCGGCAGCCTGTTTATCCTTTCTCTGAGTGCCACCAGGCCTCCCCACCAAGGAGAAGTGGTCAAATATGGGGCACCAGAGTTCATGGAGCCTGACATACTTTCATGGAGTAATTTTTTAATGTTTTTTTTAGAAGCCATAAATAAAATAAGAGTTGGATTATTTATCATAAATTGACTTTGTAACTACAATGGGCATACTATCATGCTAGTTTAAATAGCAAGGAAAAAGATAGCCAGATTTCCTGGTTGATCTTTATTTATTTATTTTTGGTAAATTATACATTATTCAATACCTTTCCACTTGTAGAATCTTGAATGCTTAAATAATTAGGAGGCAGAATCGTTGCTATTGGGATATGATACTCCTGCGAAGCTATCTGATCATGTTTCATCAGAGGAAGCCAAGCATATCCCACTGCAAAGAAACAACACAGAGAAAACTTAGAAGATAAACCTCTATGCTAAGAAGCACAGACATACCATCTGTCACTATGAACATTAACTTCATTTAAGAATCAATAAATCACATCTTTTCAAAATGGTCTCCAACTTGAGTTATGTCACATTGACCTACTTGAGGTCACTTCTGGTAAGTACCTGAAGTCTCCAGAGCCTCTTTCTTTTTGGCATTAGCTTTGGCATTGATGTCACATGTGATATGATAAAAAGAAAACAAAAGGTGGTGCTTTTCATGGAGTTGTGTTGGTAGCTCAATTTTCACCTGCAAGTCAAGACATCACAGTTGAATTGGGATTAAAATCATTTGCTTAGCATTAGCACAAGACAACAGCCTTGAAGGAGGCAAAGTGAAATTTAGGTCCGTGTTTTATCAAAAATGATTTAATGCTCAACAAATATTCAGTCTGATGGCTGTAATATTGTAATATGCTATTTTTACATCTCATTGTGGTCGATGGAAATTTAGATTGTCTCTATTGCCTCTCATTCCATAATTTACATTTCTAGAGTATGTATTAAGCACATATGTTCATAAACACATATTTACCGACAGAAATACAGATCATAAAGAAAACATTAAAGAACTACTATAAGTAAAGCATAAGTCTTGGCCTCCAGAGTGTGCTCATGCACGTGAGTATTACACGGACACTTGTTTGCAGTACAGAATATCAGATACTGCCGCAGAATCAACACCTGCCCTTTACTATGGTGCCCAGGGAATTCATGTGCACATCACTGACAACTCTGCCTGCAAGCAAGGTAACCCAAGCCTGGCATCTACTTCTCTAAAACAACACAAACATATGAAATGGCTTATTGTAGTAGCAAATAAACATGATGCCTCTGATTAGACACAAATATAAAACATAAGATTGCCATGGGTTCTTCTATATGTCTGGAAAGAATGGGTTTGAAATAACTACCTATATCTTATAGCAACTTCCAAGGTAGGTTTCAAAGCTCTGTCACATGTATTTCAGTTCCCCCATTGTCTTGTGAAGGGGATACTACAGAGGTGAGACTCAAGGCCAGAGATATTGAGAGCTCTGGGTGAGTAAAAGATGGTAGAGTTAGCGATAGGGGGTTTCCAAGACAGTCCTGAATCTTCTAATGGCCCCTGTACACCAGGATTCCAGGAGCCTATCCAAGTAACCTGCACTTAGCTTTGTATGAGTCGCTAAGTTGTTCTGAGAAAAGTTACGTCAAGCAATGACCAATTACAATGGACTACTAGTATTAGTAACAATATTTGTATTATGTATCTGGGTAGTTACTTTCACTCTATTTAAGAAAGGAATTAGGACTGTAGATTTCAAAGTGTGGTCCCTGCAGTGGTAGCATCAGTATCACCTGGAACCATACAATCTCAGGCCTAACCCAGACATGCTAAACACCTGAATCCTAGTGATCCCTCTTAAAGAATCTTCCAGATACTTCATATGTATGATAAAGCTTGAGGATCCCTTGATTTTGATGATTTGCCAGCTAATATATTATTTGTATCAGTGTACTAAAGTAGTTATAAAAGCCAGTATACATTTCAAAATACACAATGATAAGCAGAACACTAGGACATTTCTTCTTAGCCAACTTCAAGATTACATAACAATGCATCAAATACTCAAGAATTCCAGCAAATGCTGTGATAAAACATCATGACCAAAAACAACTTGGGAAGGAATCTGTAGGGAGAATTTTGTTTCTTTAAAAAAAAAAAGAAACCCACAGAAATATTATAA
This sequence comes from Acomys minous, assembly GCF_964271855.1. Taxonomy (NCBI): domain Eukaryota; kingdom Metazoa; phylum Chordata; class Mammalia; order Rodentia; family Muridae; genus Acomys; species Acomys minous. The sequence continues at coordinate 94,667,207 of NC_140486.1, read as the reverse complement.
GAACATGTTTTAATCCTATGTGTGAGGATATGAGGTTGCTTCCCAGCTGACGACTATGGTTTGCCTAGTGTTCCAACAGGGAGATTTTGCCAGCTCCAGATAGTTTCTGTGAGTGTGTGATGTTTGGAATTCTGGGGACTTTTCAGAGGGTATATAAATGCTAGAGCTCTGATACGGGAGTTGTTGGTTGCCTGTTGGTTGCTGTTGGTCATTGTTTGTTAAGTAGTCATGCACAAAGAAGAAACAACAAGAAGAAATTATATATCCTGATGGCAAAGATCATACTTGCCCCAAGGAGCATGATGCCCCTAATCAAGAGGAAGTGGTCTAATGATACCATATCTCCCTTTCCTCTCTATCCTTTCTTTTCTCCTACCTAGTGTTAGAGGGCTGAAAGGAAAGAAAAAGGAGTGGAGAAAGAAGAACCCATGGCTACGGGACTGGGCTTGTCTCAGCCTATGGTCCCACCTCCCAGTCCATTATCAAGGGAAGACAGGCAGAACTCAATCAGGGTAGGACCTGGAGCCAGAGGCAGAAGCAGAGACCTGCCGCAGAAGCCACGGGAAATCCTGTTCATTGGCTTGTTCACACTGTCTTCTTACAGTGCCCAGAGTGACCAGCCCGGCTCAGGAGCCCTTGCCCACAGCGATCTGGTTCTTCAACACCATTTCATAGCAACAACAATAAAAAATGTACCACAAGCTTTCCCACAGGCAAATCCAGAGTGGGCATTTTCTCAACTGAGGGTCTCTCTTCTAAAGTGACTCTAGCTTGTGACAAAATGACATGAAAGTAGCCTTCGTAACCCCTCACTTTAAAAAGTCCTGCGAATATCCACATTTTATTATAACAATGCATTGGATAATTTATACCCATTTTAAAATTAATGTGATCACTTTTCCTGTAATCAGGAAAATAAAACTTTAGTATTAAATCTGTGCTGCAGAGACCACTAACTGATTAATAATCTATATGTCATGTGGAAAGTTTATAGGTTTTATGAGATTCCAGGAAATATAAGAAAATGAAAAAAGATTAAAATCTAGACTTAATAGCATTGAGACAGTGAGAACACCAATTTCAGAAATTCTTACAGCTACAGAAAACGCATCTTTCACATGTGCTTTGTCAAAAGGTCAATCAATACTGTAGATGTTCAGTAATGTGGTCATAACTCTTTTCCTTAGCTTTTTTTTTTTTAAAGCCTTCTGACCTGCATTGATGAAAGTAAAATAAGACCATTAAATAGAGCTGGAGGTAGGAGGGAAGGCAATGGAATTCTGTAAATTAGTTTGAAAACGATAAACGTGTGACATGGGGTGGTAGACAGAGAATGGCTCCCAAAGATGACTCTGTCTTCTAAGACCCAGAACCCATTAATATGTGACTGTGCCAGACAAAAGGGACTTCAAAAATGTGATGAAAGTGGGGAATCATGGGATTGTGCAAGATAATAAAAGTAGGTAAGACATGATGATCAATATGAATCCCACCTTCCTTTTCATAAAAGATCCCATGTACCCCATGCTGGCCTCAAACTCTCTAGGTAGCAAAGACTTGTCTTAATTTTATGATCCTCCCACATCTATTTCCCAATGGCTTGCTCACCTCACCAGTGCTATGTGGTGCTGGAAATAGAACCTAGAGCTTAAGAGATGCCAGGTGAATGAATACTCACTCTATCAACTAAGCAACATTTCCGGTCCAAAGGTAGTTCTTATAAAAGGTAGGCAGGAGAGCAGTCACCGACTAAGGTGTGAGGTGATGCTTAGGGACTGCAAGAGGTAAGGAAACGGATTTTCCTCTAGAAAGTTCGAGAGATATACTGCCTCACTAGTACCATCATTTCAGCCATATGGCAGCCAGTTCAGACTTCTGGCCACCAGAACTGTAAACAGTGTGTTTTTTTTTTTTAAAGCAACTAAAGGGTGCTAATTTGTGACAACATCAGTAGAGGAGCTCATAAAATCCTAGCTGGCTACAGTAGTTCATTTTTTTGCCTTATGGTTAGAAGCTGAGTTTCAAGCTGTTTATAACATAGCTAATCTGCGTGTGGCAATTTACCACTAAGCCTAGTGATGTTTCTTATGTTATAGGAAGTTGGGAAGCCTCTATCTGAGTTATATGGCCTGGTTTGAGTGCTGACTGTCACTTAGTAATTATATGATCGTGGTAAAGTAATTCCTCTGAGCCACAGTGTCCTCATCTATACAACAGGAGGTGATAACAGTGTCTGATTCTCAGAGTTATGGAGGAGTTAAGTGAGGTGACGGGGGTACGCTTGGTGCATGGTAAGAGTGTTGAATTTTCCAGGGCAAGTCACACTTTTAACCACACAGGATGAGGAGACTGAGCTCAGTGAAATTCAGGCAGGTGTGAGCAACAGTGTTGAGAATTCACAGCATCTGGTCTTCTGGCTATCACATGAGATGCTGCCACAGACTGATAAAGCTATCTAATCTAAACTTTATTAAAATTACCCATAAAATAAATGAGACAAGTTAGTCTCAACTTGAAAAGAATAACATAATAAAACCATCACATTTTTAAGGTTGGCCTTGTACTCAGTGCAGGAATTTGAAACATTCACCAGGATCATCATCAGCTAGTGTCACTTACCGGTCTTGGGAAGTGCATATGACTGTTCTCAGTGTGGGATGTGGTCTAGACAAGGCAGCCCTGCCCTGCTCGCCCATTACTTTTAGGCAGAGGCAGTGAGGTCCTGACCCTTACCTCATCAGAGAAATCTGGGTTTTGAGAATGGTGCAGCACGGCTGTGTAGGCAGCTGAAGTGAAGAGGGGCCCGCCAGGTTTTCCGTATATACACTGTTTAGAAAGTTACGAGGTAAGCAATCGTGAGTGCCTGGAAATATTCAAGAAAGTCAACTCTTCAGTTCCTAGGCCCAGTCCCAAGGCACCCTTGGTGATTTGCTTCCCAGGACATCATCTAGTTAGCTTTGAGCTTTATTGGTACATTGTCCTGTAAGTACTATGCAGTGGGATGTGAAAGAACACCTAAAAGCCTTTACTTAGCTTAGAGGTGTGGCCGAAGGGTTGAGTACTGAACCAACTTGATATATAACTCCTGGCTACCATAAATATGAGTTGATGTTCAAGACAGATTCCTGAAGGATGACTTCCTGATGGGGCCCATGGAACCAACCTTGTCTAGAGTTAAGGTCCTAAGGCTAGGCTGGATGCCAGTTCCATGGTGGAGCGGGGAGGTCAGACCTAGGTCTTTATAGTCTATCTCAGCCTTCTGATGTGGCCAGAGGACTAGATAGGCTTTCATGAATCACACAGGTGAGAAGGCACCTATATCTGAAACTTGGGGCCTGGCTTCTAGTTTTACATATGGTCATGCCATGTCTCTGTGTGCTCTTAAGAACTCAATGAAGCAGGGAACCCAGACACCTGCTATTGAAGGTGCTCTCCAGCCTCTTTGCTAGTCCATCCCCATTACAAGCGCTTCTGTGGTTCAGACCGCCATACTTCCTACCTGGCCATTGTTTTTGCTTGCTTAACAATGACATCACATGATAATTTTTCTTTCCTGAAACTATGCTATAGAAAAGCTTGGTTTGTGTGGATGCTCACAGTGCCTCAAAATTATCTTGAGGAGTCCCTCTTTATTTTACATCAGTCAGCTTATCCTTAAGATTATCATCACGCATTGAAATAAGACCTCAGACTTCTTGGCTGCATAACTCAACTTAGAGCATGATTTGTACCTGATGGTGCTATGACAAAGAGCTGGAGGCTATGGTAGGGTTAGTTAGACATTGTCTTGGTTCCTCACTTCCTCCTCCCTCTGATTCATGGCAACCCAGAAGAGTTGACTATAGGCTTAGTAAAAAAATAACTTCCCTCCTTATTTATTTATTTATTTTTAATTATTTTTTGTTTTTGTTTTTGTATTTTTTGAGACAGGGTTTCTCCGTGTAGCCCTGGTAGTCCTGGACTCGCTTTGTAGACTAGGCTGGCCTCGAACTCACATTGATCCGCCTCCCTCTGCCTCGCGAGTGCTGGGATTAAAGGTGTGCGCCACCACGCCCGGGCCCTCTTTATTTTTATATGTTATTTGATACTCCTAAAATTTAAAAAAGCCCGTATCATGTATGAACTCTAGGAAAGGGCAATCCAGTTAAAGTTTTATAGGTCAAAATAGTGATAATATCAACTCATATGATCAACAACTTGGACTGTTTTTTTTTTTTTTTTTTTAAGAGCCATCTTCTAGTCCCCTGGGCAGTTGGCTCCATAAATTTGGGCTCTATGGGGGGACACCTTGCATTAGTCAACAGACCTGTACATAAGTACGAGCTTTCAAGGGACATCCTGCATTAGCCAAGAGGCCTTTGTGTGTAGTAGCCTTTCTCTGCACGGAGGCAGGCTAGATGTACTGCTACAAATCAAGCATGCTGAGGTAAGGGGTGGGCTAATTGGTGCACAGGACAGATTCTTCACATGGTATTCGTGTACTTGTTTCACATTGTAATGACTTCCCTTTTTCCAAGTCCTGCGATGAAGAACTATGGGAGACTAGAATTTTTCACAGATGGCTGAAATCACTCCTCACTTAGCCACACTCACATCAAACTCTCCCAGTGGTGCAAAGAACCAAGGTGCCTGCCCCCTCTCTCATGCTGTGTCCCCAGGTGACTTGACTCACCTTCATGGGCTTGGCACCATCTTCATCAGAATTTTTGAATTCAATGCACACAGTTATATTTCGTGCCTGAAATTATAGTGAGGGGAAAATGGAGATGGTAATTTCCTCTTAAATAACACCCCAAACAATGTAAGGGCTTAAAATAAGTAGAAGCTTCTAATTAAATCTGAAAAAAATTGTAGAATAACCAACATTGTCTTGTGACACTATCCATGGTCCTCAGAAACAGCAGGATTTGGAGAGATTTTTAAAAGAAACAAAAATGCTCACAGTACAGGACTAAGCATGCTATTTTCAGAGCATTATAAGAAACAAACAAAAAAAATGGTCTAGATCAAATTCATGTCAGGCTGATTTTAGAAAGGATTATTAATGTATTACACAACCATGAATCTTAAAACTCTGTAGTGATGAAGAACTCTATGAGAACTGCTTTGTAACACTCCAAGATACTGCAAATACTCTCATCTTTAAGTAATTCTAAAGTGACTTCTAGGATGAACCCACCTCTGGCTAAGCATTTCCTTCAAGTGTTGGCCCATAGTTATTGGTTTTGGGTCTTTCAAGAACCACCTTGTGTGGTCTGACTATGTTGAATTGAGAAGTTAATGCCACAAAAGCATGTGCCATACCTTGTTGAAGCATTTCTGGCTATCGTACTTGAGGTGTTTGGGGTACACATAAATTTGGTTTTTGTATACTCTGTACGGACGGCAATGCTTTGTTGAGTCATAAATAAATTCTTCCACTTCCACTGTAGGTTCTGACTGAGCCATCACGTTGAAGGGCTTGACAGGGACAAAGGACGATGTCACACAGTCTTAAAAAAAAAAAAACAGAAAATAAGAGCTTGTCATTTACTATGGGTCTTCTAAAGTGAGCAATGCTTAACATATTTTAACATGAATCCATCTAAAACAGAAATTTGGTATTGTGTTCCAAGAGCATAAAAATGTGAGATCTGGGCTTTGGGGATGAGAAAGTCATATATTTAGTATTGAAACTCATGGATAAGAAACATGGAAAATCTTTGAGATTGATTTATAGTTTTTATATTGTTTCCTGTCTATAAATATACTAGGTAGATTTTATAAAACAAAGAGTAACCCATTGGCATTTACTTGTTATTATAAACATAACACATATATTATTGCATGGCAGAATAAAAGTTATTCAGTGGGTAGTTTATTGATAGCAACAGATGAATTAATAGTAATTTTTCATATAGGGAGTGATTTTACAGTAAATGCCTAAATCTTTCTATACATGTTTGTTACTTTTCTTTCTCTTCGATTTTTACTATCTTAAAAAATATAACTTTGTATTAATACCCTAAAGAAAAAAATAAAGAAAAATATCTAGGGATGTACAAATCAACTTCTGTCATTACACTATTTTAAGGTAGAAACTGTGATGTTGAAAGAGAGAAAGGCCTGCTGATGCCTTCCTTTTCTGTAGAGAACAGTCCTGGGCTCAAAAGGGATGGGATATGTATACTTGGAAGTCAGGGAACATTTATAATACTTCACCAGGGATCTATTTAATATTTTTATATGCTCAAATTTCTCAAATACCATACCACTCTTTCAAAGATATTTAGCTTTCTCTTCTGTGCTTTGTGTTTTCCATAGGCTATATATAATAAAACCTTGCTCCCTAAATCACACAGAGGAAATAGTTTGCCCTCCGTTGTTTTCCATTAGTCAATGTAAAAATGATTTGGGGTCAGAGCTTAAGGTAGAATTCTCATTATAGTTTATATTAAAATGATTTGTGGAGACATATCAGGATAGATGGCCAGCCTAATACTCCCTGTCACTAGTCTCTGCCCAGTCATTTATTAGAGGGAACCTTGGTTCTATCTGTGTTCTGAAACTCTTCAATTTTAGGTCAGTAGAAGCAGGAGTTTTACCATGTTCCTGAGGAGGTAGAAATTATGCATAATAATATCCAGTCCCTTAGGTGGCTATGCTCAGTGCTCAAAGTAATTTTTTTGGCAGTATGGTATGGCAGAACCAGTCAGATAGAATCTGAATTTTCTTACTATTGGCTATTTGTCTACGAGACCTGACTTTCATCGTGACACTCTAGGGCTTTAAGGATGATGTGAATAACTTAATTTCTTTCTGGATATTGAACCCATAGTTGTATAAGAGGTCATAGGCTATTCAGGATTTGGTTAACATTATAAAGTCACTCTCAGTGGACAAATAAGTCCCTTATTCCTAGGGCATAACGAATGCCATTTCCATTTTGGGAGACAAAAATCCCCTAAACAACCCAAATTTTGGGACCAACCAATTAACTGAGAAACCAACCAAACAAGCACCCCTTCCACAGGATACTCAGAAATCTCTAAATGAACTGTGACATCAGCGATATTGGTATCATACTTGGCAGCTCCAAGGGAACGTTGTCCACAACAATATCCAGGCTTCCAGGGATAGTCTGCATTTTGCTTATCCGGTCAGCTCTGTGAAAGGACGACAACACACACACACACACACACACACACAGTATTATTTTCCTTTTCAAAGCAAAACCTATCTTCTACTATAATTCTGAGCTTTGAGAAGAGTAAAGCCTAGACAGCAAATGATAGTGTGTTGGTTTTTGTCATTGGTTAGTTTAATTCCTGTAAAATAAAGCTAGTGTAAATAAAAACAAAAATCATGGAGAAGTCAGATTACAGATATCCTGAATAATACCTTAAGCTTATTTTCTCTGTCTTCACTTACACATGTGACCACATGAGTGTAACATTAAATAGTATTGTCTTGTCAATACTTACTTAAATTTTCTTAAGCATCTCATTGTCAAAGCTAGTTTTTGCTGCAATTGCTGAGTTTGCATTTTGCTGTTTTGATTAACCATGATCTGACTGTGTGTGTAGGCTCTTCTCCCTGGCCTATCATCCTGCAGGTCCACTCTTTGGCTCTGGAAGTTCTGCTTCCTGCCCTTCTTCCGGATGGTGGTGCTCTTTGAAGATGGCAGAACCGTTAGGAGGAAGAGTCTTGCAGTTGGAAGTGGGGAACTGGGAGCAGGTGTTGGAGTTTTACAGCCCAGCTCTGTTGTTCACTCTCTGCTTCCTGATCGTGGATGCAATGTGACCAGTTGACCACTGCTCTTGTCCCTGTATCTTCTGTGCCACAAAGAACTATATCCCCTGAGAGCCTAAGCCAACATAACCCAATCTCTTTTTTCTGAAGTTGCCTTGGTCAGGGTTTTGGCCACAGCAGTTGGAAAAAGAACTCAAACACATACCATAGTCGAGCTCCAAGGTTGTTCACCTCCTCCCAGCCCCGGGTTCAGTGAACCACATTGGTGGCTTGAAGTCAGCAATGACAACTGAATTTATAGCATAGAAGTTGGTCACCGGGAGAAAGTTTAACTTAATGTCATTTTAACTTAATGATGTCAGCACTGCAGTGCGTATTTGAGGTGCCTCTTCCATGCTACTTATACTTTCTTTGTACTCACTGACAACCAGAAGTTTGGCAGAGTTTGTTTTGCTGTGTGTTATTTTGATTTATTACCAAATCTTACATCCCATTTTCTCATCATTACAGATTTTCAAGCCTTGGTGGACTGTCTAACAGGCAACAGGAAAAGCCCTTTGTATTTTCTCATGGTGGGTTGAGGAGCCCTGTAAGACCTGGGTGTAGGTTTTGACAAGGACCTTTGATAAGTGAAGAAAAGTCTCTTGTGCTACTAGTGCTCTGCCTGGACCACAAAGAATTAATATTAGTACAGGGTCTTGCCTAAGTGTCTACTTATAATCCTAGTGATGTTCTAAAAACTTCAATTGAAGAAGGAGAAGAAGAAGAAGAAGAAGAAGAAGAAGAAGAAGAAGAAGAAGAAGAAGAAGAAGAAGAAGAAGAAGAAGAAGACTGCCCTTCTCAGTAAATAGAAGCAAATTAATTTCCTGGTTCTTCAGAAGGTATTGGCCACACTTGTTAAAACACATCATGATATTTTTGAGGGACATACAAAATTAGTTGATAAGAGAGCTCCCCCTCAGGTGGGAGGAACGGGACCACCCTGAAGGCTGAGGAGGACAGGGAGCCTCTGTATTAGAGGCTAACAATGTACTATAATAAGGGCATCGACACAGCTCAAGAGGCGGCTCCTGTGGAGAAGAAGTTGATTCTCCAGTCCCAGCTCACCTCTGCCAGCCAGTAATATGTGTGGAAGAGAAACTTTAAAATCTCAGAATCAAGAGTATCATAAATAATGATATTTCCAGATACTGAGGGTTTTTGGGGGAGGGGTGGGGCTTGTCCTACACTATAGATGATGATATATCGCAACATATAACAAATCTGTATGATTCTGGGAAACTGACTCTTTTTCTTTTTCTTTTTTGGTTTTTCTAGACAGAGTTTCTCTACACAGCCTTGGCTGTCTTGGATTTGATTTGTAGACCAGGCTGGCCTCAAATTTACAGCAATCCACCTCCTCTGCCTCCTGAGTGCTGGGATTACAGGTGTGCGCCACTGCACCCAGCTGGTCCACTGCCTCTTAAGGCACCATTTGGACAAAGGGGAAGTCACCAGAAAACTATCTGTTTCTGGAGGCATCTGGGCAGTTGAGAGTCAGGGCATCAAATGTTCCTGTTATGAAGAAAGAAAACAATGTTGGCAATAGCCTACATTACTTCAAGGGGCATCTAGAATGTCCTACCTTCTGTAGTCTGATACCAGCTTCAGGAGATCCTCAGCTGATATTTTGCTGCTTTCTTGTCTAAACAATGGTGAAAATCTTGAGTCTCTGTCCACATTCCCCTGGTTGTCCTTAAACACGGATCTGTAGGAAGAGAATGTTTATTCAGGCCTATATTTTGTTACTGTTTAATTCAATCAGTCCAATTTACAATGAAAAGAACTCAAAGGCCGTATCAAAATAAAAAAGAAGCCACTTCTTAGACAAAGTATTTCTATTCATAAACACGTTTTTGGTCATTCTCATTTTCAACTCTGTATCTAAAGTGGGAGCAGTTCCTGTGACAACTCTTTTCATGATGTCTCACATTTATTACCATGTCAGAACCATGGAGTATTCGAAGAGCTGAGGCAAACAAGAAAATATTTTTTTTGCATGTGTGTTTGTGCTGGCAAAGTTGTGCTGTGTGTGTGTGTGTCTGTGTATGTGTCTGTGTGTGTGTACATGTGGACACATGCACAAGGCTCTGTCTACTTTGTTTAGTGATGTAAGATCTCTCGCTGGCCTAAAAGTCAGCAAAGAGGTTAGGCTGGCTGGTCAGGAAGCTCCATTATCCTCCTCTTTCTGCTTCTCCTGTGGTATGACTACAGCCAGGCATCACCATGTCCAGTTGTTAACCTACGCTCAAAATCAGGTCCTCATGTTTGCAAGGCAAACACTTCACTGACCAAGCCATCTCCTAAAGTCCTCTGACTAGCTGTTTTCTCAAGGTATCCTAACCTGCGCAAGAAGGGGCTGTTGAACTTTCTGTGGCACCATTAGAGTGTGCTACAAGGACCAGGTTGTATAGCTGTAGAAAGTAAGAGTATTAAAATGCCCTTGTGAAGATAAAGAGCCCATGTTCTAACTTTTAGGACAGAAATAGAGGTAAAATGCAGGAACTATGAGTCAGAGTTTTGCACTAATAAGGTTAATGTTACATTATTTCTTTCCTTGATCCATTTCATTGGAAGTACCGTGCCTTACTTAAAAACACAATTGCTTCACATGCAGTTTGCTGATGTCAGCCCATATTTATAATGCATCCAAGAAATAATTATGTTTTTCACATATAATTGATTTTTCTTCAGCAGCAAATGTTGGATTTTTATTTTTTCTAGCTTAAGAGCCTTAACTATGATATTTTATTATCATTTAAATGAATCAAATGTTCCAATAAAGTAGACGAAATGATTTTAAGACTAATACCAGCCATAGAACTTTTTTGTAAAATAACATAGAAAAAAAGAAACATGGGAGGGAAATATATTGAGATGATATTTTTATGCTCTTTAAAATTTTATGCTCACAGTTTTGTTGCTATTCTTGTAGTTAAGTAGTAACCAGAGAAAAATAAAAAATATCTCTCCATAAAATTTTAAAGAAATAACACTAGGAAAACAGAATAGAAACATTTAATTTGAAGAGCTAACTGAGCAGGTAAAGGCACTTGCTACCAAGCCTGCCCACCAAGTTCAGTTTCTAGGGCCTATACAGGAGGAGGCGAGAGTCTGAGTCTTTATGTTGTCCTTTGACCTTTATATGAGTGCCGCGGCAGGCTGTGCATGCCCACATAATAAATACACTAAGACTTGATAAAAGCTTCAAAGCATTGAACTTAAGAATGACTTTTGGACAAATACTTTAGAGACCATTTCAGCAAGTATTTGACAGGCTGCAACCAGTACAATGTATTTTATCAGTACAAGAGTGAGTTATAAACTCAGGTTGAGTAATGATTTTTTTTTCAGTGAATGAGTTACTGCAAATACATTAAGCTATCTGAGTTGCAAACTCTGCTCAGATCCACAGCTGATGTAGACATCTGTCATTTGGAATGGCCATTCATGAAGTGCACTGCAGCCTGAGAGCCTTGTTCTTGATCCCTCTGTGTCACCCTCTCAAGTGTGAAGGTGAGAGGCGTATTCCATCACATGGGATTTAGACATTTCTCTGCATGCCTGAATACAGCAGATGAAAGACCAAAGTGGTTGTTAGGGACCGACATGGGCAAATGACCATCATCTCAGCGCTGGGGTAGTAAAGATGACAGGAGGACTGGCTGTCCAAAGCCAGGATGAGCTACACAGACAGCCCTGTGTCAAAATAGTAAAACAAAAAAGAAAAAATTGAAAAACAAAAACTTCTTCAAGGACCGAGGATGTATTTCAGTGGTACTACATTTACCTAGAATTCATAAGGGAGAAAAAGCAAATTTGGTTGATTGACAGTTTCAATTGTATAAGAAAGACTTATCTAATAATAAACCTATTAAACCTATTTAAAAAGGCAGAGAGAAGGACCTGGTGAGGGTGTACTAGGTGCCTCGTCACTGGAATACAGCAAGCAGAGGTGGACCACCACTTGTTGGGATGTTGTCAGCGTGAGAATCTTAGACATCACTGCATTGTGCATCTTTGGATGTGCAGATATGGGGATGGACATTTATTTTCATAGCCCTGACTGACTTTAAAGAAAACTGAGCACTGTCAGTCGTTTATAAGTTACTGTCAGTTAGTCATTTGTAAGCTAAAATTAGCCAGTGTACAAGGACCTGAGAGGTAACCCTGGTGTGGACTTGGGCCCCTGTGATCCTGGGGCTGATATACCTGGGAACGTTTAACTGTAGAAGGGCACACTTAGAATCCAGCTTCTTTTAAAATTGTTGTAAAAGATCCTATGTATCTCTCTGTCTCTCTCTCTGTCTCTCTCTGTCTCTCTGTCTCTGTCTGTCTGTCTGTCTGTCTGTCTGTCTGTCTGTCTGTCTTTCTCTGTGTGTGTGTCTGTATATCTGTGTCTGTGTGTCCTACATCTATTAGAAGGATAATCTTTTTGCTAAAGAGCGGCGGTACAGCTGGTACCGAATCTGAGAACATACCAGATAAAAGTCAAATTAAATGCTCACAGCTATGAGATCTGTGTGTACTGAAGCAGCTGGGTAAAAATCTGGTTCCAAGCAACTGTTAATACTACTATTTTAACCACAGTTGCTTTGAAGCACTTTAGGGTGCACCCAGGGCTATACTGTGAATCAAACGGCAAGATAGGAAATAAAGTATGAAGGAAAAGCCGGTAGAGAACAGGCTGTACCAACAATGTATTACCTACGCCGTGGAGCTGGCCTATTCCAGAATGATGTGAGTGACAGCTGGCCTTCTGAGGGTCCTGCCAACTCATAGCTGAAGCAGGGTCTGCACTGAGAGGCGGGGTAGGGATTGTATTTTTGGGTGGCCGTGTGCTCTTTGGGGGACAGATCATCCAAATGACCCAGCTCATCATATTTTCTGTATGGTCAGTCATTTCTTTTCTCATTTGCCAGAGAAACTCAAGTAAATATAAATCTCTGGTGGTGCGTACAGTTCCCAATGACAGTCAAAGCACCAACTGAGCCCTGATCCAGCGTGGGCCTGTGGTTTAGCTAGCTCTCTTTCCCTAGTAATAATTACTCCAAGAGTTGATAACACTTTGAGCCTCCACGGGAGCATCATCTGTCTTCCTTACGGTGTCCTGACAATTTCAGAGTCAGGGGGTTACTTCTAAGTACTGTTCTCCGATAATTGATGCATCATTTACTTCTGTCCTCAGACTATTCTTCACTGACCCAAATTTATGAGAAATGGGAAGTTGCAGAGTGTGAATATGAGCTCCACACCTCTCATAATTAATAATAATAATAATAATAATAATAATAATAATAATAATAACAACAACAATGTACATAGCATGTTTTTCATGTCTATCATTAGTTATCTCTGTAAGGAAAGGTATGGACAGAGAGAGAAAAGAAGATCCATGACATGCTCTCTACCAAAGCCATGTATGTCTGAAGTTAACAGAACTTCGTACCCACAAGACAGATGTTGTCTACTGCATCCAACAGAGAAGAACCTTGCTCAATGATACAGCAAGTGGCGGCCTGACCCTGACAGGTGACAGGTGGGCTGGGTTTACCTTGCCTCCTGGTTCTTCCACCCTTTGCTGTCTAAAGAAAAGTTGGTACTTGCAGCCTGCAGGTGATCTTGGTTTACTGGTCTTGGGGTCCACATTCCTCCTTCGCTTTGCCAGTCCCTAATTTTAAATAATGACCATAACACTCTGTTGCATACCATGGGGTTTCACTGAATCCATTCCTCAATGGAAACTGTGCAAACTGAAGAACACACAAGAGGTTAACCTGTCCTTCTGGGCTTTGAATGGTGAATAGAAGTGACTGCCTTTGGGATAATGCTATCAGCGTTCACTAAGTGTCGTGTTTTGTTCTAAGCCTGTAATTAACCCCTTTTAATTCAGTTTGTTCACAGCCGATCTTTGTTTGTTTTCCTTATGAGTCTATGGCAGGGTTTTCCTCCTTTAAGGAATTCTTATACCAATGCAGGTGTAGTGAGACTGACAACACTAGGATGACACTACTGGTAGATCAAATGCTATTTTCCATAAAGGTCCCCATTCTGGGCAGGATGCTCTGCCACTTGTGCCCACAGAACTCAGCATTTCCTGCAGAGTCAACAGAGTCTGTGTTAATCTACACCCAACTCAAGGACAGCTGAAGGGATCCATTTGATGGCTTCATTTGGACATTCACATAGAGAGCAGAGCTCTGTGCACAAAAGAAAGCATGCAGGCGCACAGGAAGTTATGCAGTGTCCTTCCTTATCTTATGTCCATTAGCTTCTCTGGACTGATACAAACATTGTCCTCATTAACCAAGTTATGTACAAACAAATTCTGATTTTCATTTGGTACTTGCTAAGTTCCTCTAGTCCATCTGGCCATGTCCACTCTGTGTACAGGCCAGGGGCCTTTCGTATAAGCTGTCTCCCTGAACTAATTTGTGGAGTGTTTGTCTCTGCAGAGTTTGTGGTGTCTATTAAGATGACATCATGTTTGTACTTCTTCAGGTGCATCTCCATTAAAAACAATAGACAACATAAAGGCATTCAAAGCCACAGCTTCTAATGTAGACTGTAAGAGAGTTTTTATTCTGTTAGTTGCAAAGTAGGACCTACCTCATGGCCCAAGCAAATGGCATCCGATATTTCCCCAATTTGCTGCAGAACTGCCTATTGGATTTTAGTATTTTTTGTGCAAACTGAGGAGAAAATAAATAAAACATTATTTAGGGACTGCCAATTACAAACTATACCTGTGAACAGGAATAATGATTATTTTTCCATTTTATTGTCCACTGAAATACTGAATTTCTCCTTACTGGCTCATAAATTACCCAGGATACCTTTTTGTATTCAAGTTATTGTACAACTCTTGACCTTCTTTTTAATTTGCAAATTCTAAATGTAGAAAATCCCCTAGTTTTGAAGTATTCACTATTATTCACTTCTCCCTACCCCCACATTTCTTCCTGCCTTCTTACTTCCCTTCCTTTCAGCTAAGAGAAGTTCAACTCTTTTTTTTTTTTTTTGTCTTTTGAGACAGGGTTTCTCTGTGTAGCCTTGCCTGTCCTGGACTCACTTTGTATACCAGGCTGGCCTCGAACTCACCGAGATCCACCTGCCTCAGAGAGTTCAACTCTTGAATGGAAAGTTATTGAATTTATATCCACATCTGGTAACAGATTACATCTTTTGTTCATCAAGAGAGTTTTCTGTATAGGGCTGCACAGATCTGCATTCTGTCACAATTACTCAGTGCTGGAGCAAACCCAGGGCTTCACAAGTTCTAGGCAACAAGTGGAGTATGACTGACTGTCAATAAAACTTTATTTATAGAAGCTGATAACGTCTGGGATGTGGTCTGAACGGATAGTTTGTTGAACCATGATATGAATATGTTAAACTACAGTCTAAATTATTGCAATGCTCAAATTCAATTGTTTTGAGTTATTTCTTTGATATCTTTTCTTTGTGTGGGAAATATATAGTTTTCTTTATTTTTCTAGGAAACAGTAACAATCCATAATTGGATTATTTGAAATACCAAGGTGATAGAATGAAGAAAACAAAATCTTCACTGGTCCTGCCATTCAGGCCACTCACACCACTTCCTGTCTCTATCATCTGACACGTCATTATTACTTCCCGTCTCTATCATCTGACACGTCATTATTACTTCCCGTATCTATCATCTGACATGCCATTATTATTTCCCATCTCTATCATCTGACACGTCATTATTACTTCCCATCTCTATCATCTGACACGTCACTATTACTTCCCGTCTCTATCATCTGACACGTCATTATTATTTCCCATCTCTATCATCTGACACGTCACTATTACTTCCCGTATCTATCATCTGACACGTCATTATTACTTCCCGTCTCTATCATCTGACACGTCATTATTACTTCCCATCTCTATCATCTGACACATCACTATTACTTCCCGTCTCTATCATCTGACACGTCATTATTACTTCCCGTCTCTATCATCCGACACGTCATTATTAAGACATTTAATGTATAACCATTTGCTTTGTTATTGAGCCCATTGTTAGCTCGCTGATATCTTAGCAAATCGCCTTTGCTTGATCCTGACTTCTAACTTTGTTATTGTAAATTCTTTGATCTTTGGGGTTAAAATGGTACCCAAGTTTAAATTTATGTCTATTAGGAGATTCATATTCACCAGAGTCTATGTCCAGTCAAGTCAAAAGGGCATAAACCAAAAATGTATAATTTAAAACATTTGTGGTAGATATTAATTATGCTGCTAGGTGAATGTTTGGAGACATACATTTATCACATTTTATAATCCAGAAAGGCAGCATGACTTTATCTCTCTAAAGCAATTGAAATTATTCATGAGAAAATAGTCATTACCTTGTTGGAGTCTGGGTTCTTAATATAAGGTTCAGCACCACTGCCAATGTTTCCCATTAAGACTTTTTCAACTTTGGCTACCAAAACAATATCAGAGTGAGGATCACTCACAGAGAATATAGCCTGTGTGCAAAGAAAGCAGTAATGACTACCATAGAAACCTCCTCGAAGACATTCATAAAGTGTCACTTAAAAACATGACAGCTTTTCATGGTGTCCTTGATTTTTTTGTATGTTTTGTGTCAGGACACTAGCCCAAGTGTTTTGTCCCATGAAAGTCTTCACTCACCAGGAAAATGAGACAGAGGGGAGGGCATCCTATTGGGAATCTAGGTGAGAGAAGCATGGGAGAATGGGGAAATAGAAGGATCCAGAGGGTCTTAGAAACCTACAAGAAGGACATTATGATGGGCAGATCTGGGCCCACAGTTCCTGCTCAAACTATGGCACTAGCCAAGGACAATACATGCAGTAAACTTCGAACCCCTACCCAGATCTAGTCAATGGGCAGAACATTCTCCACAGTTGAGTGGAGAGTGGGGTATGACTTTCATGTGAACTCTGGTGCCCCATAATTGTCCACGTCCCCTGGATGGGGAGGCCTGGTGGCACTCAGAGGAAGGATAGCAGGCTACCAAGAAGAGACTTGATACCCTATGAGCATATACAGGGGGAGGAGGTCCCCCTCAGTCACAGCCATAGGGGAGGGGAGTAAGGGGAAAATGGGAGGGAGAGAGGAACAGGAGGATACAAAGGATGGGATAACAATTGAGATATAATATAAATAAATTAATAAAATATATTTTAAAAAATGACAGCTTTAAGGAATTTTTATCTGGGAAATTGCCCATTCTGTATGACCTATTGTCAAGAACAATCTAAGGAACAAGGCTTTTCTGTCCCATCACAAGTAAACAAAAGTGCAACCTGCTTTGGGAATTTTAGCCATTCCTCTGGAAGGCCCTTTGCGTGAGGTTCTTCTGTTTGTCTTGGCGTGCCTGTGTCGATATTGCCGTTTTCCAAGGCCAGTGGGGCCCCTGGGAGCATCTGCCGGACAGTGGGGTGATTTAGATCCACGTGGAAATCAGCAGAGATCTTCCTGCTATCTCTGAGGTCGTAAAGTGCCACACTCACAAAAAAGGGCTCAATCTGTGGGGAAAACAAAAACCAGGTGGTTCAGACATAAACCAATTGCCAATGCACCAATGTGGCTCATTGTATTTCCTAACACATCGCATGAAAGGTATGCAGAAATCACACTGTCTTTGACCCCCCGTGAAGTACCCAGAGATGCTCTCTGCAGAAGCAGCCTCCAAGCCCAGGGCTGCATTTCATTTGTTTCTTGACCCTAGACTCCCACTCAAGTGTTCTATTCCACATGTTCCACTATTAGCATATTAAACTTGAACAGCCTTCTATTTGCTTACCCCAATACACATAGAAAACACCCTTTACCCCAGTCTCTCCAGATCTGTGAAAAATTAAATGGAGATCCTAGAAGTTTCTAGAGTGCACTGAGAAACATTTCACTAGTTGAACTGTTTTTCAAATTTACTGCTTCTCTCTCTCTCTCTCCTCTCTTTCTTTCTTTCTCTTTCCTTCCTTCTTTTCTTCCTTTTTTGGTTTGTTTTCATTAAATTATTTAGTTATTCACTTCCTTCTCTCCTCCCGTCTCACCCTCATGCCCCCTCCACCCACAACCCCCTGCCCTTCTCTTCAGAAAAGGGGAGGCTCCTCATGGGTATCACCAGCTCTGGCACATCAAGTCCCAGCAGGACTAGGGGAATCCTCTCCCACTGAGGCCAGAGAATGCATCCCAGCTAGGGGAAAGGCAAGCAAGAGAGTAAGAGACAGAGCCCCCCCCCCCCCATCGAATTATTAGGGGAATCACACGAAGACCAAACTGCACATCTGTTACATATGTGTAGGGGGGCCAGGTACAGCCCACGCATGCTGTTTGGTTGGTGCGGCAGTCTCTGTGAGCCCCTAACCCTAATATTTAAGGTCATTATTTCTACTGATGCTCAATTGTTCTAGATTTGGCTAAAGTCTCTGCCTCAAAGCACTTCTGTGTGGCTTTGGCAGGGATCCTCTGTCTCTCTGTCTCTCTGTCTCTGTCTCTGTCTCTGTCTCTGTCTCTGTCTCTGTCTCTCTCTCTCTCTCTCTCTCTCTCTCTCTCCTTTATTTCTTTTTCTTTCCCTTTTTGAGTATTTATTTACTCAACAATGTACTCTAGATTTGCCTCATACTCTCCATGCCTCCGATGTTTCTCCAGGGAGGACCCTGTCTGTCCCTTTTTGGTAAGACTGACATTAAGAAATCAACATCTGGGTCCTGGTACTTAGTCACGAGGGCTGCGTAGATCCCATGCTCTCTCTTTACACAAGGTGACATACAGGCAGGCACACAGTACTCTAATCTCTAATTATTTGTCTCTATCTATATATGAATAATTATTAAAAACTGGCAAGCTCAAGTTGAAACCTTCACTTCTAATCCAAATACTCAGAGATTCTTCCTAATATTATTTTTACATTGTATAATAGTGAGAAATATGGGTTCCACTGGCAACCTTTATTTACTTACTTATCCATTCAGGTTTCTTGCTGGCTCACATTGACAATTTTCCATACCATGCCAGTCATCTTTTCTAACTATCCCCTCTAGACTTCCCTGATCCCATATCTCGACAGTCCCAGCAGCAGGTCATTTCTGTGCCTTTGTGTAATTTTCCCCTTCCCTTGTCTAGAGGTCTGGGATGTTCACCTGCATCCAAGCATCTTCAAGGTTTTCACTGACCCTGTCACCTAGATGCTGTGAAAGAAGTTGAAGATGGACTTTTCCTGTCACTATGTCTTTTCCACTCATCTTGTCTAGGAGTCCCTTGAGCAAACCCTTCTTAAGTCCTTCTTATTTGAAACTAATACAAGGAATGTCCCCGCATCTCAAATTCCGTTACTTTTCCATGTTTGCCAATATTCTGTGAACAAGTAGTTCATACAAAGGTCACAGAGAACACACTAGTATGGGATCAGGGTAGAGGCAAAATTAGTTAGGATCTGTCCATGTCTGTGGGAGACTTACTGGAGAGATGTTAAAACTTGGTCAGCCACAGGATATGTGAAAGCAGAGCACAGTATAGGTCAAAAGACTATTTTCAGGTCTGTGGGTGTAGGAACATAAGCACATAATAACGGTCACTAACAGAGAGGGTAAAGACATAAAGATGAATTCTTCATGAGGCACAAAAAGTCCTTTGTAAGGTATCCCAATGGCCATGGGTACATTAGTTTTTGGGGTTCCAGGCCAGTCAAGAGAACTCAGCTAGAAATCAGAACCTGTGAGGTTTTTTTTTTTTAATGGAATACCTACTTAAGTAACAATATACAGATGTGATGGTTTGAATAAAAGTGATTACCATAGGCACATATGTTTGAATACTTGGTACCTAGTTGGTAGAACTGTTAGGAAAAGATTCATAGGTGTGGCCTTGTTGTATATCACTGAGGGCTGGCTTTGAAGCTTCAAAAGACTCCTGAAACTGAAAAGCTTCTGTTAGGCAAAGAACACTGTCAATAGGACAAAATGGCAGCCTACAGAATGGGAAACGATCTTCACTAACCCTACATCTGACAGAGGGTTAATATCCAAAATATGTAAACAACTCAAGAAGGTAGACACCAAACAAACCAAATAACCCAATTAAAAATGGGGTATAGGCATAAAACAGAGGAATCTGAACAGAGGAATCTCGAATGGCTGAGAAGCACCTGAAGACATGTTCAGTGTCCTTAGTCGTTAGGGAAATACAAATAAAAACAACTCTGAGAATCCATCCTACAATTCAATTTGGTGGCTTCTCAGAAAATTGGTCATAGTTTGTTCTCAAAATCTAGCTATACCACTCCCTAGGTATATACCCAAAAGGTACTCTACCACACTATAAGGACATTTGCTCAACTATGTTCATAGCAGCTTTATTTATAATAGCTGGAAACTGGAAACAACCTAGATGTTGCTCAACTTAAGAACGGGTAAAGAAAATATGTCATATTTACACAATGGAATATTACTCAGCTATTAAAAACAAGGACACCATGAAATTTGCAGGCAAATGGATGGAACTAAAAAATATGATCCTGAGTAAGGTGCTGCTCCTCGTACAACTGTGATGTAACCCAGACTCAGAAAGACATGCATGATATATACTCATTTATAAGTGGATATTAGTCATATAGTGCAGGATAACTGTGCTATAACCCACAGACCAAAAGATGTTAAGTGAGACGGAAGGCCCAAGGGAAGATGCTTGAATCTCATTCAGAAGGGAAAATAAATGCAGAGAGAAATGAGGTTGGAGCTCAGACCTGGGGAGAGCATGGTTGGGAGGATAGAGGGACTCTAGGGAGAAAAGAAACTGTAGGCATGGGTATCTCTGAGACAAGCTGGAAACATAGGACAAAGTAGGGTTCTGGGAAGATATGGGGGTGACTCTAGCTGAGACTCTTAGTAGCAGGGGTCATGGAGACTGAAGAGGCCACCTTCTAACTAGACAGGTCTCCTAGTAGAGGGAGGGACACACCAACATACCCATAGAAACTTCAGCTCCAAATTTACCCTGCCTACAAGATGTGTAGGGATAAAGATAGAGCAGAGATTGAGGGAATGTCTAACCAATGCCTGGTCCAACCTGAGACCCACCCCTTGTGAGAGAGCCAACCGCTGACACTATTAACGATTCTCTGCTATGCTCACAGGTAGAAGCCTAGTATAGCTGTCCTCTGAGATGCTACACCCAGCAGCAGATCCAAACAGGTGCTGAGACTCACAGCCAAACATTGGGCAAAGCACAGGGAATCTTGTGGAAAAGTGGGGGAATAGGGGACCTGGAGTTGATAGGAGCTCCACAGGAAGACCAACAGAGCCAACTAACCAGGAGCCAGAATATCTTGGAGAGACTGAAGCACCAACCAAGACCATGCACAGACTGGACCTAGACCCCCTGGAGAAGACTGCAACTTGATATGCCAATGTGGGTTGACATCATGGGAGGGCTCTCTTTATTTGAGAAGAAAAGGAGGGTGGGGGTAGGGAGAAGGGAGGTGTGAGGGAAGGACTTGGAGGAAAGGAGGGAGGGGAAGCTGTGATCTGGATGTAAAGTAAATAAAAAAAATTCCTTAATGGAAAAGAAAAAAATTAAGGTGCAGAACAATACCCAACCTTGACATCTGGCCTCCACACATATCCACTGAGTCATGTGTGAGTAGGCATCCACACACAAGCATATATACACGTTATCAGATGTTGCACATGCAGTCACATGCATATGCACACACATACACACATTCATGCTTATTTAAAAGTAATTATTAAGTAAAAAATTTATTTTAGTAATTTAATTTAGTTTAGAAAAACTCTTCGTTTGTCGTACTTGCAGTCTGGCAAGAGTGGAAATGTAAAAATAGAGAGATTAGTGAGGTACACAAAACACTTTGAAGGTCAAGATATAAAAATCGCTATTTTTTCCTGAATTTTTGCATTTCAACTTCTACCTCCATTTGCTGAATGCAAATAAATCACCCCTGTTAATAACGCTTTCATGATGATTCACTTATTTTTCCAATCCACCCTCTCAACTAAAATGCCAAATCTTTCTTTCTGAATGATTGCCTTTGAGGATGGATTTGTTTACCAAAGCACCTTCAAAGCTTGACAAATTAAGTTGTAGGCTACTGAGGGTTAGGCTGATAAGTTTCTTTTGAAAATTCAGGAACAGGAAAATTCCAATGTAGCTACCGTGGGACAGCTTTATTAGCTCTGATTGTTGGAGTAAATTCCTATGTTCAAAGAAATATTTCACGCTATAAAACCAACACGTAGAATTTGATGTTCTAGTTGATTGACTGAAAAATTACATGCTGTCAATACATACATTACAGTCTGTCTCCTCATCATAAGAGTCTTTCATGGAGTCTTTAGACACTCGTGTATTGAGTACAGCAATTAGCTATCCTAAAACGTGGAGAACCGGTCTTCAAAACATGGATGAGGATAGATACTGGACTCTGAATGGAGTGCTGAGAGTTCTACGAAAGAGTCGGGGCGACGGAAGGACCTGGAGGGGTCTGGCCCTCCACAAGGACACCATCATGGCTGCCAGATCTGGACCCAGGGGTGCCTGCACAAGCTGTTGTACCAACCAAGGACAATCCATGCAGAGAACCATGAACCCCTGTTCAGATATAGCAGATGGACTGCTCATTGTCCACATGGGGGTGGGTCGGAGGTAGGAGGAGGGGGAATTGCCTCTGACATGAACTCTGCTGCCCTTGGCGGGGCAGCCCTGTGGGCACACAGAAGAAGAGGATGCAGGCTACCCTGATGAGACCTGATAGGCTGTGGTCAGATAGTGGGGGAGAAGCCGCCTCCCCCCTCCTCCCCCAGAGGTCTAGGGGAGGGGAATAGGGCAGAAGAGGGAGTGAGGGTGGGAAACGGAAAATAAGAGTGAGGGGATAGCAATCGGGATGTAATGTGAATAAATTATAATAAATAAAAGATTAAAAAACAAAAACTATCAAGGTAAGAATGATAAGTTCAAGAGAGCCATTAGTAAAAGAGTGCCAATGGATAAACACAGAGGTTTCCAGAACCAATTTCATTCAGTGAAAATATGCCACCAAAGAAGCTGTTTTACTGATTTCATTATGATTACTAGCAAGGACAATGAAATTATTTTTAAAAGTAATTTCACAGTTTATTTTTTAAACATGGGCACCCACCCACTGTAAAATTACTTCAAAACAGCTTTCGGATGCACAAAGTCAACTAAACCCCTTGGCCTGAGAGACAGGAAAGGACATCCAAAAGCCACTCTCAGGGGACTGGAGGGGCAGCTCATTGGTTAGGAGCACTGACTGTTTTTGCAGCTGACTTAAGGTAAACATGCCCAGATGCCTGTGACACAGTGATGCACGTGAAATGAAATGGACTAAAATCAAGTAAAAAATAAAAAATGCATCTAAAGAGCTGCTGAGACTTGAGCAAATAGAGCCGCGCAGCTTCTGAGTGTGATCTGCATCAGGGGGTGGGGGGTGGGGGGTGGAGTCGCATGTCTTGGCAATGGCAGGTCATAGTCTCGGGGAGCTTTTGCGGAGGCTCATTAGAGGAGGGCGGCTACTGGCATGTCCCTGTCTATCCTTGTATCAGGGAAGGCCGCGCTCTTTAACCACACATGCAGCTCTCAGGGGAGACACCCATCAAACGGTGAGGGATGATAGCGACATCTTCCTAGCCAACCAGAACCCCCAAGTCAACCTTGCTGATCGTGGGGAGGCTGGGGCACTCGGGGGACAGATTTTATCAAACTCCCATCACCCTCATATCCAAAAATATGCCCGTTTTCTTTGGCTTTTGGTTTCCAAAATGGATTTTTAAATTGCACTAAAGAATGTGTTGGATGAAAACCATAGATTTAAAATATTGACACTTTTGGTATAGATCAATGTATGAGTTGACAAAGCCCATCTATTTTTATGTAGTGTGCTGACTAAGTGCTTTTTGATTTGGATCAAGTTTTCTTTTCTTTTTTTTTTTGTTGGCTTCTTATTAAGAAGTGTTTTATTGTTAGCATTTGTGGTTTTTTCATATCAATGACAATGTAGTCAAAAAATTTTAACTGCTGTTGTAGTATTCTATTGGGATCTCCATATTCTTTGGGTTTTCAGCCTGCTGTGTTATCATGATTATTTTTCCAAATAGTTTAAAGGACAAAGTTTTGGGGCACTTTGTTTTGTTTTACGTTCAGCAGGAGAGCACGATTTGGTTCCTTGTAATATCTTTTTTTTTTTTTTCATGGAAGTGAAACAATTTGCTGCCATGCCTACTGGTCCCTCTTCTTCATTCTTCTGGTTTATCTCTCTTCTAACAGCAGTTCCTTCTTAGTCTTTGGTTGGTAGCTTTGCTTGTCCCATTTAAATGTTTCCTACCTGTTCCCTTCTCTATGCATGCAGAAAATCTTAGATGATTCTCCCCAGGTCAGTGCCTAAACTAGATCTTCACATTTACATGTCCATTCATAGTTGCCTCTTTGAGCTGAATGGATGCTAAATTGCACCAAGAATTTAGCAAAGATTACCTATTTGTTCATCCCACGACCATCTGAAATGGCTGCTGCTATTGCACACGACTTACATAGAGGAGACTGAGGCAAGACGCCTGAACACATGACCCAGTTCTTACGTTGAAAAGCTACAGAATCTGATCCAAGCTGCCCATCACGATGAATTCTCCTCATCAAACAGGATGGGAAAATATGGACCTATTATCACACTACAGTAACAGGTAGGAGGCTTAAAGAAAACAGAGGTGCAAGGGAGAAGAGGTAGCACTCTCTCCTGGGACCCACTGTGCCCCAACTCATCAAGTTAGTTTCAGTCCTGGTGGAGGCAGGTGTGGGATTGTGTAGGGCCAAGCAGGTGAACAATGCCACTCTTGCCTTCTAAAACACACTGTGCATCAAGAGCATGAAAATGAAATTTCTTTCCTGGGAGAGAATACAGCAATCAAGGCATACTAGATGTTACAACAGAATGCACTGAAAGAGGATGAAAGAAAGATAGGGTGATGAGTGAATTGCTTTCTTCTCTGCAAGCCAACGTTTTTTTTCTCATACATACAACTGCAGTCAGTTTAGAATTGTCCAGTGTTATGTTCCCACTAAGAGGAGATTCTCAAGAGAATTCCCTTAGTAAGAGAAGAAATTCTGTGTGGGTTTGACACTCTGTGTATTATATTTTTGTAAATACAGTGAAGCACCTTTGTGATAGTCACCATTGCCTATGACACCACACTTTCATTTAATGTTTCTCTACGATTTATTCACTTGGTTTATCATTTAGTCTTACTGTATGCAGGAATACTATGAAACTTTAGAGCATACTTGTTAGCTGGGTTTCCTCCAAGTAGCAGCAAAACACAAATGTCAGTTTAAAAGCCATCTTGAACCAGGCATGGTGGTGTGCACCTGTCATCTCAAGCACATGGGGAAGTTGAACCAAGAGGATCATGGATTCTAGGCTAGCCTGAGCTACTCAGTAATACTCTGTCTCATAAAACCAAAGGCTAGGGCTGTAGCACATGGGAAGAGCACTTGCCTAGCACTTGTTAAGGCCCTGAGTCCCACCCTCAGGACCACAATAAATAAATGTCATCATCACTATCACCAGATAGGTACACCATTGTATGAAGAATTCTAGAATGTTGTCTTTTTGTTGCTTCTTAAACATTTAAATTAAAAGGAAAACTTTTATAGCAGTATATGAAGAACACTTCCTCAGAACGTGTACATCTTTGCAATATGGGCAGTGCTGGCAAGCAGACTCCCTGTATCCTAGATGATGGATCCTGGGCTTAGCAGGGGTAGAAAAGGTTGGACTAGGATGGAATGGTGAAAGCTGGATGTTCACGCCATAGAATGAGAGAGAAACCTACATTGGTCACAGGATCATTTTCACTCTCCGTAACACATCCCTGAAGATTTAAGTTGAGAGCTCTGCAGAGGATCATGATTCTTTTGGCAG
Source organism: Acomys minous (assembly GCF_964271855.1). Classification (NCBI taxonomy): domain Eukaryota; kingdom Metazoa; phylum Chordata; class Mammalia; order Rodentia; family Muridae; genus Acomys; species Acomys minous. Next base: position 94,641,478 of record NC_140486.1, on the reverse strand, counting down.
CTTTCTCTTCAAAGGGCTTGATCATAAACTCATGCTCAAAAAGGTCCCTTTTCTGAAGCTTCAGGGTCTAAAAAAAAAAAAAAGCAGTTTTCAGATATCTTAGTTAGCCAACACTCATCGTGAAAAAAGACATTTTCAATTAGAACCGACAGCTATATGGGTCAAGTTCATCTCTGCTCAGAATCCTGACTTACGTCTATGTCTGGGTCCAGCGAGAACAGGTTGAGCCTGTCCATGGAGCGCGTTGTTTTGACAGTGTCTTCGGTTTCTGTGAGATACTGCGGAGAGACCCGTGTTAGTCCCTGGTGTCTAGACTTCCCCATGTAGTCCCAGACACACCCACGAAGGCCAAGAAACAGCCTTTTAGTTTTATTACTGTTGAGTCATGCACCAATACGAGGCAAGTCTTATAAACGCATGCTCTTATTTTCAAGGGCCATGCCATGCTAAGTAAAACCCTTAGAGATTGATGAAAAGCTCTAGATTAGTTATTAGTCTACATCTTAAAGAAAAGGAAATGGCATCGTTTCCTCGAAAGAAGTAAGCAGATCAAACACATGTGGAAATACATTGCCAGCTTCATTACTTTTGTGAAGTCCGGATGCAGGCTGTTCTCTGGAGAGTCTGTTTCCTCCAGTGCACATTCACAAGTTGCGGCGTTATCCAGCGGATCTTGAAAAGACAGGTTATTTAACAATATCAATCAGATTTTCCGCACATACAATACTGGAATAAGTTCGAGAGCTCAGAGTGTTGTTGATGAACCTTAGCCTTCTGTTTGGCCTGTCTACAGTACACTATGCCAGAATGTTAAGCAATTAGGGGTTGAAAACAAAAATATTTAAGAATCATTTTAATAGTCTTACCATGCCAATATTCTGAATCACTAAGAACTTTGGGTCCTAATGATGATTATGTGTATAGGTAGTCTTGGCTTCTTTCAACAGTGCCAGACAAAATTTCCTCAAATACATGAATATTTTTCCTAATTCTCACGGTCAGGGAGTTTACTTAGAATCCATTCTTTAGCTTCAGCTACTTAAACACTGTAGAACACTGAAAACAGGAATACTCTATTTGGCAATTAGTAAGTAAATAGCAAGTGGCTGTCAAACATCTGCTATGGCTTATGGAAGTTGTGTGAAAACCCCCAAAAGTTTTCTATGTGACGTTTTCATGTTAGGGGACAAGAAAGTAGCGCTTGGTAATGGCTGTACTTTGGTTTCTGATTCACGCTTGTCTTAAAATATCGTAAAATGGTTTTCTTTGGGGAGCACTGACTGAGCTTGCAGAACAGAATTTCCCATTTAAACAGTTAAGAGTTGACTCACACTCTCACCCTATTGTGTTTTCTCTTTTCCTTCTCTTTGTCTACAATGAGTAGAATCTTATGAAGGAACTAGGTTGGAAAAAAGAAAAGAAATTGTGAGTGCATGTGTGTGTTCATGTTCATATGTGCCTGCAAATGTGTATATGTGTAGGCCAGTGGACCTCCTCAGCTGCCCTCTGTCTCACATTGTTAGTCATCAAATGTTTATTTGCCAATTTCAGACGTGTGTACAATATGTTGTCATTATCCTCACCCACTCTCTCTCCTGTCTCGTGTCCAGTGGCCATCACACCACCATTTTTAGTCCTTTCCTCTGACCCCTGATGTCTTGTTTCATTTTATGACCCTTTTAGTTTAAATAGTAAATATCTGTGTGATCTTTAGAATAGAACTATCCATTGGTGATTGTCCACCTTATTTTATGGGACAGCTTCTCTCTCTGAGCCTAGAGCTCATGGATATAAATAGACTAGCTGTCCAGCAAGCTCCTGGAATGCTCCTCTCTCTGCCTCCCTCTCACCGGGTTGGAAAGTGTATGCCATTGCAACGAGATTTTTACACCAGTCCTGAGAGCTGAACTCAGATCACCAGGCTTGTATGCCTCGGACTGTAGTCACTGAACTAAGCTTCCAGCCTAACTAACTTTCTCACGAGGAAACCATGACAGATGTTGCTGGAACTTTCACATATCAGCTGACCTCAAGACTGTCCAAACAACGTGAATCAAAGATGCCTTGCAGATAAGAGGAAGGAGAACATGCTTATGCACAGCATAAGTACAATACGCTGTACTTATTAAATGCAATGCAAAGCCCAAGTTCAAAATGTACCCCTTGTACAATCTTCCCAATAGAAATGTGTATAATTCTTGTGTTTCTGGGACCTGAGACCTAACTTTGTTTGTTGGGTGATGGCCCCAAGTCCCTTTCAGTCAATGTCATATTATACCTCTATGTAGCAACTGTGGTAATTCAGTAGCAGTAAAGATCTGGGGTGCGTGTCGTAGAGCATGTAGCTCAAGGACATATGAGTCAAACCGGACAGCCATCACAGCTACTAATTGCCAACATGAACTTAGCCAAAGCACAGTGACAGTTTCCCCGAGCTCTCACCTAGCCCCAGCTCGGCGAGCTCTGTGCTCCTCCTTCCCTGGAGTGGCCCCTCAGGACTGATTTGCAAGATGCGGTTGAGAGTGTGGATCCACTCGTCCATATCTGACTCTGTTTCAGCTGCCAGCACAAAATAGGTCAGGTCGTTCATTTTCAATTCAAAGGCATATTTCCTTAGCCTGTTATTCTGTGGTATAAAAAGAATGAACAAAACAATTAGCCATGAGAGAGAGGTCTATGTGGTCTTGGGATTCCAAAGTGTTTCCATCCAGGTGAACGGCAAAAAGACCTGACAAAACACAACAGAGCTTTAGATGAGTTCAGTCATTTGGTCTATTATCTGTCTGTCTGTGTATGTATGTATGTATGTATGTATATACATATGTATGTATGTGTGTGTGTATGTGTGTGTGTGTATGTATGTATGTATGTATATATGTATGTATATACATATGTATGTATGTGTGTGTATGTATGTATGTAGTATGTATGTATATACATATGTATGTATGTGTGTGTGTATGTGTGTGTGTATGTATGTATGTATGTATGTATGTATGTATGTATTATCTATGTACCTACCAATCTATCATCTACCTACCTATCATCTACCTATCTATATACCTATCATCTATTTTTAGGACTTTTTGTACTTAAAATATTTTATGTCTGTTTTGGTTGAGTGAATGGCAATTTGGCTTAGAACATTCCTCTTTAGGCCTAAGTGTGAATATATTGCAGACATCTCTCAGACAACTGCTTGGAGGCTGCATTTTCATTTTGTCACCTAAATTCTATCTGTTCCTCAGACTAGTAAGTCTTCTGACCCCACCACACTCTAGACACAGCACCCACTATGGCACTAATAAGTTGCATAATGCCTTAGTACCCAAGACACATTTCTCCCTTTGCATCTTCCTTGACCTTTTAGCATAGCTGACATGTCAGCCATCACTTTCTTAAAATCGCAGATACCCTGGACCCTCGCCATGCCTGCTTTTCTTTCAATCTCCCAGTCTCTGATGGATCTTCCCTTTTGCCATTTCTCCAAATAAGCCTCGTGGCCCTGCCTTATATTCTTTGCACTCTCACTTAGTCTAAGGGCTCCAACATCATCCATACACAACAACACCCGAAGCAACTTCCTCATTCTTCTTCAATATGACATCTTTACATTGGGTTTGGTGCCCAAGCAAAGAGGCCTTACCATAGTCTCCCAAGTTACCCCCCTTCAGCACCATTCTTGCTGAAATGAGCCAGACCCCAAGCATAGTCTCCAAATAAACAGCGGGCAGACGATTGCTCCTCATGTGCTGACATGAGTTATATTCTTTCTTCAAATCTCCTCTAAAAGTATTATTCAATTTCCAACCTTAGAATATGGAGACAAAAGTTCTTGATCTATGGAGTGTACAAAATAAATTGGAAGTAAGTACTTCCTTCTTTTTAAAATCTTCCTTGACAAACACACTTTAAAAGTGGAGAGTTTTGCTGAATACTGGATCTTATGCCAGTTCACACATTGCTCAAAACAGTCATAGTTCCTAAAGGAAAAAGAGAAATCTAATTCTTTTTTTTTTTTTTTTTTTTTTTTTTTTTTTTTTTTTTTTTACTGTAAGCATTTCCATTTTATTTATTTTTTTTTAATACATTTTTATTAATTTATACATATTACATCTCAGTTGTTAGCCCATCCCATGTATCCTCCCATCCCTCCCTTCCTCCCACTTCCCCCCCTACTCCCCTCCCCTATGTCTGTGTCTGAGGGGGATCTCCTCCCCCTGAATATGCTCATACGGTATCAAGTCTCTCCTTGGTGACCTATTATCTTTCCTCTGAGTGCCACCAGGCATCTCCATCCAAGGGACATGATCAAATATGGGGCACCAGAGTTTGTGTGAGAGTTAGATCTTCTTCTCCACTCAACAGTGGAGAATGTCCATCGGCTAGTCCGGGTAGGGGTTCAAGGTTTTTACTGCCTATTTTTTCCTTGGCTGTTGCCACAGTTTGCGGAGGACCCCAGGGCCCAGACTCGCCTGTAGTTTTCCAGGACCCACTGGATCCTTCCATTTCCTCTTTCTCCCAGGCTTCTCACACCTAAAGATTCAATAGGATGTCCTCCCCTCTTACCCATTATTCTGGTAGGTACAGTTTTTCATGGGGACGTACACCTTGGGCTAGTGTCTCGATATAAGTGAGTATATACCATTTAGCTCTTTTTGCTTCTGTGTGAACTCACTCATTATGACAATTTCTAGTTCAATCCATTTGTCCACAAATTTTGGAAATTCCTTGTTTTTAATAGCTGAGTAGTATTCCATAGTGTAAATGTACCACAGTTTCTTTATCCATTCTTCTGTTGAGGGACACGTAGGTTGTTTCCAAGTTCTGGCTATTATGAATAAGGCAGCTATGAACATGGTTGAGCATATGTCCCTGTTGTGTGGTAGTACATCCTCTGGGTATATTCCAAGGAGTGGAATAGCTGGGTCTTGAGGAAGCCCTATTCCCATTTTTCTGAGAAAGCACCAGATAGCTTTCCAAAGTGGTTGTACTAGTTTGCATTCCCACCAGCAATGCAGGAGTGTTCCTCTTTCTCCACACCCTCGCCAGCATGAGGTGTCAGTTGAGTTATTGATCTTAGCCATTCTGATGGGTGTAAGATGGAATCTCAGTGTCGTTTTGATTTGCATTTCTCTGATGACTAAGGAGGTCGAGCATTTCTTTAAGTGTTTCTCAGCCATTTGATATTCCTCTGTTGAGAATTCTCTGTTTAGCTCTGCGCCCCATTTCTCTATTGGGTTATTTGGTTTGGTGGTGTTTAATTTCTTAAGTTCTTTATATATTTTGGATATTAGACCTTTGTCAGATGAAGAGTCGGTGATGATCTTTTCCCAGTCTGTAGGCTGTCGCTTTGTTCTCTTGACAGTGTCACCAGCCTTACAGAAGCTTCTCAGCCTCATGAGGTCCCATTTATTAATTGTTGATGTTAAGGCCTGGGCTGTTGGTGTTCTGTTCAGGAAGTTGTCTCCTGTGCCTATGAGTTCCAGACTCTTCCCCACTTTTTCCTCTAACTGGGTTAATGTCTGTGGTTTTAAGTTGAGGTCTTTAATCCACTTGGACTTGAGTTTTGTGCATGGTGACAAATAGGGGTCTAATTGCATTTTTCTACATGTAGACATCCAGTTAGACCAGCACCATTTGTTGAAGATGCTGTCGTTTTTCCATTGAATGGATTTGGCTTCTTTGTCGAAAATCAGGTGAGCAAATGTGTGTGGATTCATCTCTGGGTCTTCAGTTCGATTCCATTGATCCACTAGCCTATTGCTGTGCCAGTACCATGCTGTTTTAATTACTGTTGCTCTATAGTACAGCTTGAGATCAGGTATGGAGATTCCTCCAGCGGATCTTTTATTGTAAAGGATTGTTTTTGCTATTCTGGGCTTTTTGTTTCTCCATATGAAGTTGAGAATTGTTCTTTCAATATCTACAAAATATTTAGTAGGTATTCTGATAGGGATTGCATTGAATCTGTAAATTGCTTTTGGTAAGATGGCCATTTTTACTATGTTGATTCTTCCAATCCACGAACATGGTAGATCCCGCCATCTTCTGATGTCATTTTCAATCTCTTTCTTCAGAGGTTTAAAGTTTTTTTCAAATAAATCCTTCACTTGCTTGGTTAGGGTTATTCCTAGATATTTTATATTGCTTGTGGCTATCGTGAAGGGAGTAATTTTTCTAATTTCTTCCTCTGCCTGTTTGTCATTTGTATATAGGAAAGCTACTGACTTTTTTGAGTTTATTTTGTATCCTGCCAATTTGCTGAAGGTGTTTATCAGCTGTAGGAGTTCTCTGGTGGAATTTTGGGGGTCACTTATATACACTATCATATCATCTGCAAATAGGGATAATTTTACTTCTTCCTTTCCCATTTGGATCCCCTTGATCTCCTTTTGATGTCTTATTGCTCTGGCTAGAACTTCAAGAACTATATTAAAGAGGTATGGGGAAAGTGGGCAGCCTTGTCTGGTCCCTGATTTTAGAGGGATTTCCTTGAGTATCTCTCCATTTAATTTAATGTTGGCTATTGGTTTGCTATATATAGCCTTTATTGTGTTTAGAAAAGTGCCTTGTATTCCCGATCTCTCCAGAACTTTAAACATAAATGGGTGTTGGATTTTGTCAAATGCTTTTTCTGCATCTAAAGAGATGATCATATGGTTTTTCTCTTTCAGTTTGTTTATATGGTGGATTACATTGATGGATTTCCGTATGTTAAACCATCCCTGCATTCCTGGAATGAAGCCTACCTGGTCATGGTGAATGATGTCTTTGATATGCTGTTGTATTCGCTTTGCGAGTATTTTGTTGAGTATTTTTGCATCAATGTTCATAAGAGAAATTGGTCTGAAATTCTCTTTTTTTGTTGGGTCTTTGTGGGGTTTAGGTATCAATGTGACTGTGGCCTCATAAAAGGAGTTTGGTAATATTCCATCCATTTCTATCTTTCGGAATAGCTTGAATAGTATCGGTATTAGCTCCTCTTTGAAGGACTGGTAGAATTCTGCGCTGAAACCATCTGGCCCTGGGCTTTTTTTGGTTGGAAGACTATCAATGGTTGCTTCTATTTCTATAGGCGAAATAGGGCTATTTAATTTGTTTATCTGGTCTTGGTTCAATTTTGGTAAATGGAATCGGTCGAGAAATTTGTCCATTTCCCTTAAATTTTCAAATTTTGTGGCATAAATGTCTTTGAAGTAGGTCCTTACGATTCTTTGTATTTCTTCGGTGTCTGTTGTTATGTCTCCCTTTTCATTTCTGATTTTGTTAATTTGGATAGCTTTTCTTTGTCTTTTAGTTAGATTGGCTAACGGTTTGTCTATCTTGTTAATTTTCTCAAAGAACCAGCTCTTGGTTTTGTTGATTCTTTGGATTGTTGTCTTTGTTTCTAATTTATTGATTTCAGCTCTGAGTTTGATTATTTCCAGGCGTCTACTCCTCTTGGGTGTTTCTGCTTCTTTTTTTTCTAGGGCTTCCAGATGTGTTGTTAGGTTGTTTATGTGGGATGACTCCATTTTCTTTTTAAAGGCACTTAGTGCTATGAATTTTCCTCTTAGCACTGCTTTCAATGTGTCCCACAAATTTGGGTATGTTGTTCCATCATTTTCATTGAATTTCAGGAAGTCTTTTATTTCTTCCCTTATTTCTTCCGTGACCCATGTGTCATTAAGTAGAAAGTTGTTTAGTTTCCACGTGTTGGTATGCTTTTTGTTATTTCTATTGTTGTTGAAGTCCAGCCTTAGACCATGGTGATCTGATAAGATACAAGGTATTATTTCAATCTTCTTGTATCTGTTGAGGTTTGCTTCGTGACCAACTATGTGATCAATTTTAGAGAACGTTCCATGGGGTGCTGAGAAAAAGGTATACTCCTTTGCGTTTGGGTGGAAAGTTCTGTAGATATCTGTTAGATCCATTTGATTCATGACATTGGTTAATGAAGTTATTTCCCGGCTTAGTTTTGAAATCAAAGTCCTATCCTTGAGTGAAAGTGGGGTGTTGAAGTCTCCCACTATTAATGTGTGGGTATCGATGAATGGGGCAAGCTTTGTTAATAACTCTTTTACAAATGTCGGAGCCCTTGTATTCGGAGCATAGATGTTCAAAATCGTGATGTTTTCCTGGTTGACTTTACCTTTGACAAGTATGAAGTGACCATCCTTGTCCCTTTTGACTAATTTTGGTTGAAAGTCTATTTTATTAGATATTAGAATAGCTACCCCAGCTTGTTTCTTGTGACCATTTGCTTGGAATATTTTTCCCCAACCTTTCACTCTGAGGCAATGTCTGTCCTTGTGGTTGAGATGTGTTTCTTGAATGCAGAAGAATGTTGGGTCGTGTTTATGCATCCACTCTGTTAGTCTGTGTCTTTTTATTGGAGAGTTGAGACCATTAATGTTGAGAGATATTAATGACCAGTGATTGGTAAGTCCCTTCATTTTTGGTATTTATAACAATCGAGTTTTTGTGAAGTTGTGATTTTGCAATGGTGTAGTTATTTATTTCTTATGTATTTTTGGTTGTAGTTTGACCGGTTGGGGTGGAGTTTTCCTTCTAGTAACTTCTGTAAAGCCGGATTTGTTGCTAGGTATTGTGTGAATTTGTTTTTGTCATGGAATATCTTGTCTTCACCTCCAATGGTTATTGATAATTTTGCTGGATATAGTAGTCTTGCCTGGTATCTGTGTTCTCTTAGCGTTTGCAGAACCTCTGTCCAGGCCCTTCTGGCTTTCATGGTCTCTGCTGAGAAGTCAGGAGTGATTCTGATAGGTTTGCCTTCATATGTTACTCGTCCTTTTTCTCTTGCCGCTTTTAATATTTTTTCCTTGTTCTGTATATTTTGTGTTGTTATTATTATGTGGCGGGAAGATTTTCTTTTTGGGTCTATTCTATTTGGTGTTCTGTAGGCCTCTTGTATGTTCGTATGCATCTCCTTCTTCAAATTGGGGAAATTTTCTTCTATTATTCGGTTAAAGATATTTTCTGGGCTGTGGAGTCGGTTACCTTCTCTTTCCTCTATCCCTATTATTCTCAAGTTTCGTCTTTTCATGTTGTCTTTTATTTCATGAACGCTTTGTGTCAGGAACTTTTCAGATTTAGCATTATCCTGGATGATTGTTTCCAATTGTGCGATTGTATCTTCAAGTCCTGATATTCGTTCTTCCATTTCTTGCAATCTGTTAGATAAGGCCACCTCTGAGATGTTTGCTTTCTTTTCTGATGCTTCTCGATCGCGTTTTTCTTCCGTGCGTTCTTTTATGATTTCTTCCATTTTTATCTTCAGGTCTTGAACTGTTTTAATAATTTCCTTCATCTGGTTATTTGTGTTTTTCTGAAATTCTTCAAATGCCTCTTTATATGACTCTTTTAAGTCATCAGCCCTCTTGTTTGCTTCCTCCTGCATTTGTTTACAAAATTTATTTGATTCTTCCAATATCATCTTACTTACTAAGGATTTGAGGTGGTTTTCATTTATATCCATTGTTGTTGGGTTCTCCAGGTTGTTTTCATTAGGATTGCTGGGATCTGGAGATGCCATCCTGTTTTGGTTTTTGTTAGCATTCTTTCGTTGTCCCCTTGTCATTTTGGTGAATCTAATGTTGGGAGGTGGTTTGTAGTGACCTTCCCTGTTTGGGAGTGGATAGTTGATGTCTGCTTATAGGTAGGGTGTCCTTATCTGTGGGGAACAGGGAGTACTTCCCTGGACCAGGCTGGTGATTCAGATTCTACTCCTGTAGATTTTTCTCAACACCTTAGGCTCGAGGCTGAGTCCCGCGAAGTAGGTTTCTGTTTGGGCCTTTTCCCCTTACTGCTGTATCTCAAGTCAGCAGTATTGGGATCTAGAGTAAGGTCAGCACACAAGCTCTCTGGTTGTGTAGGTTGATCCCAGCTGTCTGTCTTTCCTGTTGCTTTGTAGCCAAGACCCCAGGTGGATCAGATCTTCTGGGTTGTAGCTGTCTTAGGAGCGTTCAGCCTTTCCCATGAATTTGGGAGTTCTTGCTGGGTCTGCAGGAGCTGACACAGCTAGGATCTGCCTGTTGGAGATTACAGGATCTGTGCCTGTAACCATACGGTTTCAGGCCACTGGCAGTATCTGAGGAGGTAGCAGTTTCCACGCTCCTGTATGCCAGGCCACTCCCAGCTTGCTATAAATTAGCGGTTATACCCTGCACATATGAGCCTCAGCTCCCTATATTGTGGGATACAGCTAGGGAGAGCCCAGTCAGAGCCAGCAGTTCGTCCCCGTGGCTGGGGACAAAAGCAGGTTAGACCGCTCCCAGACGCTTTAAGGCAGCAGTTATTCCCTGCCAGCAAGGCCCACAGCTCCGGATAAAGTGGGCGGTCCTAACGAGGGCGCGCAAGAATGACCCCTGCTAGGTCTATTGATCAGGTAGAGCCCAGTCAGAGCCAGCAGCTCGTCCCCGTGGCTGGGGACAAAAGCAGGTTAGACCGCTCCCAGACGCTTTAAGGCAGCAGTTATTCCCTGCCAGCAAGGCCCACAGCTCCGGATAAAGTGGGCGGTCCTAACGAGGGCGCGCAAGAATGACCCCTGCTAGGTCTATTGATCAGGTAGAGCCCAGTCAGAGCCAGCAGCTCGTCCCCGTGGCTGGGGACAAAAGCAGGTTAGACCGCTCCCAGACGCTTTAAGGCAGCAGTTATTCCCTGCCAGCAAGGCCCACAGCTCCGGATAAAGTGGGCGGTCCTAACGAGGGTGCGCAAGAATGACCCCTGCTAGGTCTATTGATCAGGTAGAGCCCAGTCAGAGCCAGCAGCTCCTCCCCTCGGCTGGCGACAAATCTCCTGTATTTTCCCTTTCTGCTAGAGAAAGGCAGCGTGCGTCGCCTTAGGGCAGCAGTTATTCCCTGCCAGTAAGACCCACAGCTCCCGATAACCTGGGTGGATCTGTCGCGGGCCCACAAAGATGGGCCCAGTTAGTTCAGTTGTTTGGGGATTGCCGGCAGTCGGGCCACGCAGCTGGCGCCAAAGGCAGTTCAGACCGCTGGCGTGAATCTCCTGCCGGAGTACTGCCAGTTCCCTTTAGGGCAGTAGTTAGTCCCTGCAAGCGTGACCCTCGGCTCCCTATAACGTGGGCGGACCCACTGGGCTGTGGGAGCAGACCACGCCGGTTGCTAACTGCCCCAGTTTGCAGGGTCAAACCTTTGTGTCTGGCTTCAGCTTGAGCGCAGGACGCGGACGCGGTCCCCAGATCTAGTTGGTTTTGGTGAGACTCGCCACCTGTGTTTCCACCCGGGTTAGGCAGGTGCCGTCCGCAGTTCGGCGCGGTGTGGATGTACAGGATCAATGGTAGTTTCACCCTATTCGCTGAGACTCCTCATGCTTGGGGCTCCGGAAAATCTCCTCCCCAAATGGCGAATTTGGGTTTTTTGTGCTGGCTACAGCTTGATTGTGGATTCCTTTTCAGAGTTTGGGGAGTGCGTTTAGCCCTCGGGGCTGTCGCTTGTCCCGGGGTTGGACCCCCTGGTGGTCTGCGGAGTTTGGGGTCCCACTCACCTACAGTTCTCAAAATCCAGCAGTCTGTGGTTCCATTCAAGTCCCTGGTCTCCTCAGAGAAGATCAGCTATGGTGCCTACTGGTCGGCGCCATCTTGGAATCCCCGAGAAATCTAATTCTTAAAACTGATATTTTAGTCAGGAAAATTGTGAGTACATATGCAATTGAAGGAATGGCCAAAAACAAAACAAAACAACACAAAAACAAGTGGAAAAATAGTTGTTGATGAATAGAATTAATATGAGCTGATGCTCTGAATAGATTCTTTGTATTGGGTGGCCAAGGAAGTCCTCCCCCCAAAGTTGATGCATAACTTGAAATCTGTAAAATGAAGGGTATGGGGAAAGAGGAAACACACAAGAACAACTGTGAGTTTTTTTATATTCCAAACACAGATGAGAAATGTAAATTTAAGGTGGAAACCTGTACTGAGCAATGGCATAGGGAAGGGCTGTTGCTATACTTCTATGTCTGTGATCCCACTGAGCTGGGCTGGGTGACTACTGTCACCATCACATGCTTAGATGTTCATGATACAGGGAGGCACAGCTTTTTTTTTTTAATACATTTTTATTAATTTATACATATTACATCTCAGTTGTTAGCCCATCCCATGTATCCTCCCATCCCTCCCTTCCTCCCACTTCCCCCCCCTACTCCCCTCCCCTATGTCTGTGTCTGAGGGGGATCTCCTCCCCCTGAATATGCTCATACGGTATCAAGTCTCTCCTTGGTGACCTATTATCTTTCCTCTGAGTGCCACCAGGCATCTCCATCCAAGGGACATGATCAAATATGGGGCACCAGAGTTTGTGTGAGAGTTAGATCTTCTTCTCCACTCAACAGTGGAGAATGTCCATCGGCTAGTCCGGGTAGGGGTTCAAGGTTTTTACTGCCTATTTTTTCCTTGGCTGTTGCCACAGTTTGCGGAGGACCCCAGGGCCCAGACTCTCCTGTAGTTTTCCAGGACCCACTGGATCCTTCCATTTCCTCTTTCTCCCAGGCTTCTCACACCTAAAGTTTCAATAGGATGTCCTCCCCTCTTACCCATTATTCTGGTAGGTACAGTTTTTCATGGGGACGTACACCTTGGGCTAGTGTCTCGATATAAGTGAGTATATACCATTTAGCTCTTTTTGCTTCTGTGTGAACTCACTCATTATGACAATTTCTAGTTCAATCCATTTGTCCACAAAGGCACAGCTTTTTTAAGTACTGAGAATATACGGGATCCAAAACACAAGCCTTGAGACAGTGTCAACTCCAAGAAGTGAAAGAGAAGGAAGAGTTAGTAATGACGCTCACTGTGGGTCTTAGCATGAGCAAATGCTCCCTTGTCAAGTCTTCTGAGATCATTGCTCCTCCTTCTCCATCATGGTCAAGGGGTATGTTTGCTTTGTAATGACTCACTTACAGGCCTGGCTCTCCAACAACACACAGGTCCCATGTGCAGAGGCTAACTTTTGACCATTGGCATTTAGCTTAGTGAGTGATGCTACACTGCCACAGAAGAGGGGTTTGCTATGCTGGCATTTTGTACTGGGCAAAGCTTGCAGTGCTTTGCAGACTTGGGGAGATAATTGCTAAACAACTAGCCATAGAAACATACAACCGGAACATGAGCATACTTAAACTTCATATAAACATTTTAAAAAAGAAACTTTACTATTGGGACTCTAGATGAGAGAATCAAGGGAAAATGGGGAAATAGAAGGACCCAGAGGGTCCTAGAAACCTACAAGTAGATCGTTATGACGGGCAGATCTGGGCCCAGGGGTCCTGCTCAAACTATGGCACCAGCCAAGGACAATGCATGCAGTAAACTTTGAACCCCTATCCAGATCTAGCCAATGGACAGGACATTCTACACAGTTGAGTGGAGAGTGGGGTCTGACTTTCACATGAACTCTGGTGCCCCATATTTGGCCATGTCCCCTGGGTGGGGAGGCCTGGTGGCAATCAGAGGAAGGATAGCAGGCTATCAAGAAGAGAGCATATATAGGAGGAAGAGGTCCCCCTCAGTCACAACCATAGAGGAGGGGAGTAAGGGGAAAATGGGAGGGAGAGAGGAATGGGAGGATACAAGGGATGGGATAACAATTGAGATGTAATATGAATAAATTAATAAACTATATTAAAAAAAGAAACTTTAGATTCTTTAAGGACACAGAATAGAATTATTTGGACAAAACAAGGTAATGGTTAAGATTTAAGATTTGATCAATTCAACAGTGTAGGAACACCAATAGAAAGGCAGCAGCCCTGAACTTAGTATGCAAACAGCATATAGTGATCTTAGAAATGCAAGTCCTGGATGCTCTCCTTGGGAGGGGTGGGCCGATTCCCTCCCTCCACCCCAACATGCCCTTCTGGTAAACTGTGGTGCGGAGGAGGTCTCTCAGACTGCCCAAGACTCATGACACACAGCTCTACAGGCAAAGACAATGGGGCTAGAAAACAGGTTTCCTATCAGGTTCTGATTGCTTTGAATGACAAGAGAAATACAAATGGACACCCTGGAAAGAACTAGGGATGTCTAGAGTATGGGCATCACTTCTGCTTGGAAGCTGTCAAGATTGGAGTGTCGTGCAAAGCAGACAAATCTTGGTGTTGCTTGGAAATTCAGTACTGCAGAGTCGATTGCACAACTCGAGGTTGGAGAAAGAGTAGCTGTACACCTGCATCAAATGTTCCTCTGGGTCAGAATTAAAAGTGGATTCACTTGCAATCAGCTTTGGAATCCAGTTTTAGAAATTAGACTTGACTTTCTAAAGTGCATTCTGTACGTGAGATGAGTTGAATCTGGTTGCCAATGTTTCAATAATTCAAAAGCATTATTAAAGTATGTATCTTTGAAAAAATTCAGCAAAGTATAACAAGCTCTTGTTTCTCAAAACAGGTGATTTACAAATGAAATGAGCATTGTGTTTGCGAGTCTGAGACACAGAACTGCCTGCAGCGTATAGGAGCTTATGGTGGGGGTGGTGACAAGTAGGAGGCCTTTCTGATCTCTCTGTAATTCTAAAGATAACCTCAGATGCAACAACCAAAAAGAGAAGATGAACATGGAAAATCAATAAGGTAATGGAATAACTCCAACATGCAATTGTTGTCATTGAAATACTAATGAAGGGGTAGTGACAATTTTTAATACTCTCCCAATTTCCCTCCTTTTTCTTTAAATCAATCTCCTCTGCAGTTGACATAAGGCTTTGCCAAGTCAAGACTACATGGCTTCATAAGCAATAGGAAACATATTCTATGGCTCTATTATGTGCTTATTGAGTGGTGCTAGACAGTCTACAGTGAGTCTTCTCTGCCCCCGGAGATGTCTTGAATATACAGACTGTAGGGAAAGTACAAATGCCAACAGAGGACTCAGCAGTGAAGAGGAAAATCACCCAAACTATGGACTGCATTCTGCCTCTCACATTACACAAATTGATTACAGATTTTTATAGGAACCAAAGGAGAATGATCTAACACATGGCATCCCTCACAGGCTTATGATGCTGGTGGCTCACATCCATGCCATCTTTCCCACTTTCTTTAGGTTTTATCCATTTGTTCGGGAAACAAAACTTACCAAGTACTTCCTTTGTGTCAATCATACAGCATTAGCAAATATTCACACAAAATACTTTGCCTCGTTGAACTTGAATTTCACTTTTCCTGCTTTCATTCCTTCTTATCCTTCCTTTCATGCATTCTCTCTCTCTCTCTCTCTCTCTCTCTCTCTCTCTCTCTCTCTCTCTCTGTGTGTGTGTGTGTGTGTGTTTTAATTTTCCATATCCATGTGCTGGCGGTTGTCATTCCACTACCAACTTGAACCATTGTGACATGTTTTCAGCCACTAGCACTGTTGAGATGGAACCTCAGACAAATGGGATTCTTGGGTCATTTATTTTCTTCAATATTGGCAAGACCTGAAATGTAAGGATGAATGGATGGACAGATGGATAAACAGATGAGTGAATGACTGAAAAAAGCCTGAAGGATCAAGAGTGGGAAACCCAAACATAAATATTTCTTAGTTACACACACACACACACACACACACACACACACACACACACACACACACAATGTTATTTGTTAAAAGTATTTTTTAAAAAAGAAGCATGGTTAGGTTTTTTGTTTGTTACCATGACTCGAGAACCTAGCAATCACAAACATCATTTAATGATTCTGAGACAGAATTGACTTTTTCCTCTCCTTGAGGTCACCCCTGGTATGTGACTTACAATTCCAATAGTTATTTGTAGTAAAAAAAAATTATTGTACCATAATTATTGTGGTACAAATGAGGCAAGCTACAATGCTGTGTTCACTAAGAGACTGTTATAAACTGGAACTCTCAAAGAATCCAAGAAGTTAGGTAGCACTTACTGAAGCAAAGGCTTTGTTCTTTTATTTTCTTTATTCTTTTTTATTCAAGAGAAAATGGCAAGGATCCCTGACAAAACAGATCTGACTCACCCTAGCTATTCATTTGTTCTGTGCTTTTGTGCACGTGTGACTCATCTTTAAGCACAAAATGTGCCCAAGAACTTATTAGAGTGATGTTTAAAATTTGCATGGTCTCTCTTGAAATCTCCTTCCTGGGTGTAAAAATGTGTAAATCAGGGAGAGCTGCTACTATCAGAAAGTGATGTGTGTGTCCTCCCCCTGTCCCCCAAGAGAGTGACTTAAAGAAACTGGAGGCCCCATTTCCATAAAGGTAGAAGCTATTGGGAAAGGTCTTAATAAATTCAGGGATTTATTGATGAACTCTGTAAAAGACACACATGTAAAACCCATCTTGGGGAATCCTAAAGACCTAGTGAGACTCTGCATAGAATCTGTGTTGTGACTCCAGAAGATCTCAGAAAGGAGACAGAAGTGAGGAAGATTAGTTCTGAGATGTGCGGAGTAAGAGTTATCTCTCTTCTGCATTCCTAGACCCTGCCACAGACTCCTATTCATTGCCCCATTTGTCCTCAAGGGTTGCTGAATACAGAGAGCATGTTGCTCTGATGTAACAGTGAGCATGATGCTCTGAAGTAACAGTGAGCATGTTGCTCTGATTTAACAGTGAGCATGATGCTCTGAAGTAACAGTGAGCATGATGCTCTGAAGTAACAGTGAGCATGTTGCTCTGATGTAACAGTGAGCATGTTGCTCTGATGTAATAGTGAGCATGTTGCTCTGACGTAACAGTGAGCATGTTGCTCTGATTTAACAGTGAGCATGTTGCTCTGACGTAACAGTGAGCATGTTGCTCTGAAGTAACAGTGAGCATGTTGCTCTGATGTAACAGTGAGCATGTTGCTCTGATGCAACAGTGAGCATGTTGCTCTGATGTAATGGAGAGTGTTGCTCTGCCATTACAGTTGAGTATGTTGCTCTGATGTAACAGTGAGCATGTTGCTCTGATGTAACAGTGAGCATGTTGCTCTGATGTAACAGTGAGCATGTTGCTCTGATGTAACAGTGAGCATGTTGCTCTGCCGTAACAGTGAGCATGTTGCTCTGATGTAACAGTGAGCATGTTGCTCTGATGTAACAGTGAGCATGTTGCTCTGATGTAACAGTGAGCATGTTGCTCTGATGTAACAGTGAGCATGTTGCTCTGATGTAACAGTGAGTATGTTGCTCTGATGTAACAGTGAGCATGTTGCTCTGCCATTACAGTGAGTATGTTGCTCTGATGTAACAGTGAGCATGTTGCTCTGCCATTACAGTGAGTATGTTGCTCTGATGTAACAGTGAGCATGTTGCTCTGCCATTACAGTGAGTATGTTGCTCTGCCGTTACAGTGAGCATGTTGCTCTGATGTAACAGTGAGCATGTTGCTCTGATGTAACAGTGAGCATGTTGCTCTGATGTAACAGTGAGCATGTTGCTCTGCCGTTACAGTGAGTATGTTGCTCTGATGTAACAGTGAGCATGTTGCTCTGAAGTAACAGTGAGCATGTTGCTCTGATGTAACAGTGAGCATGTTGCTCTGAAGTAACAGTGAGCATGTTGCTCTGATGTAACAGTGAGCATGTTGCTCTGATGTAACAGTGAGCATGTTGCTCTGATGTAACAGTGAGCATGTTGCTCTGATGTAACAGTGAGCATGTTGCTCTGCCGTTACAGTGAGCATGTTGCTCTGATGTAACAGTGAGCATGTTGTTCTGACGTAACAGTGAGCATGTTGCTCTGATGTAACAGTGAGCATGTTGTTCTGATGTAACAGTGAGCATGTTGCTCTGACCTAACAGTGAGCATGTTGCTCTGACGTAACAGTGAGCATGTTGCTCTGACCTAACAGTGAGCATGTTGCTCTGACGTAAGAGTGAGCATGTTGCTCTGATGTAACAGCAAGCATGCTGCTGTGATGTCTATCTCTCATGTTGACTTTTACAGGAGAGCGAGTTTCTCATGCTTAAAACTGTTCTAAGCATAACATAAGCACTAAATAAGGTGCTGAATGAGTGAGCGAGTTACTGAATAAAGATAAGGATTAGCTAGCATGTTTAGGGATCAGTTTGGGGAATACAAATCACAATTTCCCATGAGGCTTTTCTACAATGGAGTGTTTTTCTTCCAAAGTTGTGAACTATTACGGGGCCATCGGGGAAGCAGGCTGAGGACACACTATTACCCAGATC
Organism: Acomys minous; assembly: GCF_964271855.1. Classification (NCBI taxonomy): domain Eukaryota; kingdom Metazoa; phylum Chordata; class Mammalia; order Rodentia; family Muridae; genus Acomys; species Acomys minous. The sequence goes on along the minus strand of NC_140486.1, from coordinate 94,623,326 downwards.
CTTTCCAAGGCTCTGCACACTTTCTTTAGGTTTATTGAGGAGAAACCTGAGGTCAGCGGGTTCAGGATGTCAACAGCACAACTAGTGTCCGAATGCTGACCAGAATGAACCCCAGGTTTCTACTTTCTCTGCCAGGATCTTCCTAAGACAGCGCTTTGAGAGGGACTGAAACAGAACTCAAGTTAGAGATGGTGAAGACAGGTGCGTGGGATAGACAGATTAAAACATAAAGTGGCGTGTTAGAGTAGCATTTGATATAAACTGTATCCCAGGAAGTTTACTATATAGAAAAGACTATGATGGGACTTTTTAGAAACAATGAATCATCAGAGAAAAACAAAAAAGGGGAAAAATTAAAAATTTCAGGTCAGTGTAACTATAAAATGTAATCACCGATCTCCAAAGTATTGTTAAAGATGTGCTCCAGATCATAAGGCCAGAGGGTCTCCGAGTGACCAAGTGACCAACAAGAGACAAGAATCTCCACTCTCCATTACGATCAGCACTGCCCTTTCCATGTGGAAAGCTGCCTTCTGCATTAGAACGCAGTCCGTATTCCACTTCTAGCAGGGTTCTCTGGTGGCACACTGAATTAATCCTTAAAGTTCAGTCTTGTTACTTCCTGGAGGAGCTCCAGATCTTAACAGATGAAGTGTTCAGAAATCATAGGCCTGGGCCTGAGAGGCCGCAGAGCGCTCTGTGTTGCCTCTCTAGATCTGAGTGAACTCCAGAGTAGTGCAGGGTGGAAACTCAGCTAGGACAGCACAGGCTCTGTGAGGGTCTGCAGTGTGTTAAATACGGAGAGTATATCTCTAAGGTCCAGAGTCTTCCTGTAAGACTTGAGGGGGTAGCACTGTTACAGTTATTTGCTTCAACTCTTAAATAAAATGAAATAATGAATTTGTATGAGTTTAAAAAAAATAGGAAGAAAAAAAGAAAGAAAAGGGCATCCAATATCCACAGACTGGGGGACATCCATGGATTTACTCTCCTTTCACTTGACACAGTGGTTCATGACAAGTGCAATACTAAGGCCAATAGCTTGAAGATCAAGAGCTTCCAGAAGCGTCTGTCTGTAAACTTTTTGCAATCAAAGGAACCTGTGACTTTAAAGAAAATCTCCACTTCTAAGAAAGATGCTCTGTGCACACATGGGATCTACTACCGGTAACGAAAAGAAGACAGTTTATGCCTGACTCTGACTGACATGCCTCCTTTAGGAGTTACATTAGTTCAGTGGTTTTCTAGGCTGTGGCCTGGATAAGGGTCATTTTCTTCTTTTCCTTGAAGAAATAGCTCAGACTTGCTCACACTTCGGGACTCGGCTCCCTCTTGTTCCTTACTCCACAGATCCCTTAGTCTCTTTTCATTCTAATTACTTTTGTCTCCTTTCAAAAATGCCTCATTTCAAACACCAATATTCCTTTTCAATATCATGACACACATTTCTTCCATCTATTTAGCTCTTTTTTTGTTTTACTGGAAAAAAATGTCTCGTTGATTCCACTGTTTCCTTGTTTCTTTGCTTGTTTCCTGCTTTTCCCCCCATTAAAGTAAGTTTTGTGGGAGTATGGATCTACACTGTGTCTTTTCCCACAAATACCCAGAGTCCAGAACAGGTTTGACTTATACATATATATTCTGAGTATTTTTTTTTTGCATGTATCATGCAACAACAATAAAACCATCATGAGGAAGAGGGATTTTTTTTTTTCACTCACCTGCACCACACCTGTGCAGGAATCCAAAAAGATGCAACCTTTGGGTTCTTTGGATATTTTTTCATCTTTGTAAAAGTTCATAATGTAGGAGTTGTCTGGCAACTGGGTCAGCTGGAAGTAGCGCTTTTTGAACGACTAAATAAAACACAAAAGGAGGGAGTTTGAATTCTGTTATGCTGCTACCCACGGAAGTGACAAGTCTTCAAATTTCTTTATAAATAAAATATTATAGAAAACATAAACTTCATGCACATGGCTCCTCTCCATGCTGTGACCCAAGAAGAGATGCGAAGAAAGGTGACAGATCAGGGATTTGGTTTTTTTTATGGTGTCCTTACCCGAACAGTGACAGTATTGTTCACAGTGCTGTTGAAGTTCCCTTTGTAAAGCCAGCCAGACTTGAACACACCAGTGCCTCCAGCTCCCCCACCGCCCTTGGAGGATGAGTGGGATGTAGTATCCTGAAACAAAAGCCATCATTAGCTTTGCAGCCAGCCTTGCGGAGCCCAGATCTTAGACACTGCATTTAAAAACCAGACTCCTTTTCCTCTTTGACTCATCTGCGATACTCAAGTTCAGTGTCAAAACAAACATGATTCATTTTGCCTAAAAGCCCCAACACAAATGGTTCCTGCTGCTCAGGAGAAACACATTGCAAAGAAGCCAGTGCAGACAGGAACTAACAGCCATCGCACTTTAAACCTGTCACTCACTCACAACAATCACTTACTTCATCCTTATCAGCGTCTTCATGGTCGACTTCAAAGGAATGTGAAGGAAGTTTCTCTGGCTTGTGTTCTGCTCTGATAATTGAAAAAGAATGAAAAAAAATGTCTACTTTGCCATCTGATATCTTGCTTTTGTTTTCTGTTGTTCCCAAGATCACAATGACTCCATAAACATGGTTCTGATTTTTTTTTGTAAGCTTTGCAACCTTAAAATCTGGGGTTCCTTTTCTCTGGGAAGTGTGAAATTTCCCTTTACACCATTGTATCTTATTTCTACTAAGTATATATTTTAAATCAACGAGTTATCATTGACATAGATTTGTACATATTTTTTATGGTGGCTGAGAGCAGAGAGGGTGGATATAAATCTGAGTGTTGCGCCTTCCCTCTTCTGCATTCTTGAAGTAGAATATTAAGCAGTGACACTTGTGTTAGCTTTTCTGGGTCACCTGTATGTAACATGGCCAATGGTATCGGAATGTTCCCCAAGCAGCTTCAGGCACGAAAGGATTTGAATCCCAAGAAGCAACTGATGTTTTGGCCTTCAGGTTGTGTCATGCCCTGTGGGAGCCCCTCAGCAGCCTACTCAGATGGAGCAGTGGAGGCTGCACATGCTGTGCGCACCCTTTGGCATCACAGAAGTTTCTGTGTTGCCTGTGGCATGATCTGCCATCTCAGGGGAAGAGGAAGGCACACCTGGCTTTATAGGCACAGAATAAGTCTGAAGCAAGTTTTCCTTGGCTCAAGTCTGTCTCATAATGAAAGGCTGGAGGAAGCCAGACTCTGCACTTAGAGTTGAGGCTTTCTTTGATTGTCAGCCCTTTGCCACCTTTTAAGGCATAAAATCTCACATGCAGATATTTCATATTTAAGATGACATATCATGCGGAATCTGAACCAGACTATGAGAAAAAGAAGACCAAAGGTGAATTTGTTAATCCCATTACACATCCGTTCCTGAGCTGACAGTGTTCTGAAGAGAAAGGGAGGAGGCTAAAGGCTCCTGACACTTAAGTTCCTCCTGTGCACTCTCACAGGCTGCTACCTAATGGATGTAAAGGGCTCTTCTATCCTCCCTCTGCAGAACAGCACCATGCCTGCTTCCCCGTGCACCACGGGAAGTTGTAGCACACAATCCCATTCGTTGTTAAGCACTGCCCATTTCTTAGCAGAGTCTCAAAAATTAGAAAGTGCTTACATCCATCACCATTACCGGTGCCCAGACATGCTCCATCACCGGGTCCTGCACGCTACTGTGACGAACACAGGACCTGAGATTGTGTGTTTAAGGATCTGAGATTGAGTGTTAAGGATGAAATATGGACTCTTCTGTCATTTTCGTTCTGATTCTCTTGTCTACTTTTTTTTTTTTTTGTCTGTGGTCTTTGAAAAATATCAAGACGTACTGGTCAGTACTTGCAAGTGGTAAGAATTTTTCTCAACAGTTAAAAGTGGGAAGAAGAGCTGTAGAAAGTGTTATCTGGAGATGATCCTCTTGGGCTTGGAGATGGTCCAGTGGGGAAATCGTTTCCTGTGCAAGTATAAGTATCTGAGCTCCACCCCCTGCACCGATGTAAAAACTGGATGTGCTCCTGTATGACTATTATCTCAGTACTTATAGGGGTGGGTGGGAGACAGGAAGAAGTTCTTAGGAGCTACTGCCAGTTCCTTTAGATAAAATGTGAGCTCCAGGTTCAGTGAGCGAGTCTGTCTCAGAAAATAAGGCTGAAAATGATAGGCTATACACTCCATGTTGACCCCACGGAATCTACATTGTCCACACAGTGAAGAATGCGCCTACTGGCGTACGTGCATGCGTACTCACACACACAGAGATTGCCTTCTTTTCAAGTCTGGCACATTAAAAAACCTAATAACATGTAATATGACATTCTCCATGGATTATTGACAGGTTGGAAGATACTTAAAACCATAGATGGAAGCTTAGTATGCAAACTTAAATAGGCATGGATTACTGTTCCTTATCTAGCCACATATATGTATAATCAGAATTCTGTACGTGATTCTGGGGCTGCAGTTTTGCCTAATTTTGCTATTTTACAGAGATAAAAATGAAGAGAGTAGGGGCCACTTGTATAAGCACACAGAAGAGAGGGGATTGGAGGAGGTATCTGAAATGACGTTATCAGGAAAGACGACTTCAAATCATCACTGAAAACACTAGAAAGAACATAGAAATTTTCTCTCTCTTCTTTGCAGAGCCTCAGATGTGTTCCAGTTCATCTGTGCTAATCGCCACAATGATGTTAACTTGTTCTGTTCCTTTTGGTCCCGGTCACCTTCCTGGGAAGGCATAGCAAGTAGTTTTCACTTGATTACCTTCAGATCACTGGGAAAAACTTCCTACGCCATTATTTTTCTCCATAATAGCACATTATACTCCAAGAACAAGAGACTGCTCCTTTCACATTTTTTTTATTTGATTGACAGAATAAAGCTTCTGAATGCAGTCTTTTCCCCTCTCCTTCTCATGAAAGGTGACATTTCATCTGAGTTTGAGGGGCAAGTCCAAATGTCAAGTTTTAGATCAATTGCTTGAAAAATTTCATCTGAAATGAGGGCATTATGGGATTTAAAAATTGATGGTATGGCCGTAAAGGCAGGGTGGTGGAAACTTGCATGTTAAGTGGCTGTACATACATTTTTGTAAACTGTAGAGGGAGTGATCTTAAGAGCTATGACTACAAAAATCATGCTGATGTGAAGTGAGTCATTTCCTAATCAGCTAGGCTTGACTATTTCACAATGCCTCTGTATTTCAAGACATCAATTTGCACATGACAGGAGCATATAATATAATCTCATGTTACAATGAATAAAAAAGCATAATGAGCTTTACATCCAATCACAAAGTGTTTGGTTAATCCCATAACTCTCTTGCCATTGGGTACCAGTGGGCATATTTTGCAAGAGCAGCCAGGACTGTAAGTCACAGGGTTCTTAATTAGGCAAAATTGATGACTACTTTTCTCCTCTGGTAACATGCATAGCATCTTCCAACACTGAATTCTAGCCAGCAACGATGACGCTTCCATGTCAGAGCCAACCTGTGCTATGACTGTAATATGTGGTATCTTCAGCAATAGGACCTCATCATCAACTTCTGGAGGGTACCAGCAGCTATTGAAACCATCTGGACCAGTCTTACAAGACATGCTCACTGGTACCACAGTGACATAACTAGTATAGCAATAACCAAACACTTGTTTTGATTGACTTTAAGGCTTGTTCCAAAAGATGAAACCCATACTGGACACCATTAATGAGACCAATAATATAGCCACCTATGTAGATAAGTCATAGGCCTTAGATAAGACCCTACTACTGTTACTCTGGTAAGTAGACAGAGTTTTGTTAGTCCAATTCCTAATGACTTATCCTTACACCTATAGATTAGTGTATTTCCTAGTGCTCATCACAGTTTCTCCTTGCAATAGATTCCAGTTAACATATAGATATACAACTGGTCAACATTCAGAGAATAAGAGACTGTGAAATGCTCATCTATCTCTTAATGAGACACCTATATCATACCCCCTCCTGACAAGGCTCAGGGACCATTATAGAGGAGGGGTCAGAAAGATGGTGGATGGTTGAAGCAAAGTTGTGTTTTTGAGACATTAACAGAGCACATATGAACTCACAGCAGTCATTCCAACACAAGACCTGGCTGAGCTCATGCCAAACAAAACCACAGCATGGACTGGGGAGGTAAGCATGAAGTCTTAACCCCTACCGTTGCTACTGGCAACTGATGGCTTCTGGGAAAGAGAGAGTTTGGTGTTTGTTTGTTTAGGTGTGACCCTGTATTGCTTGACCACACTCCTAGAGTATTTAGACAAGACAGATTGGACTCATTAGACTTAAACAACAACAAAAACAACAACAGAACATCAAGTTGGGTGGGTAAACAGATGAGGGTGAATTTAGGAGGAGTTAGGGGAAAAGGGTTCAAATATGGTCAAGAGATTTTGTATGAAACTCTCAAAGAATTAATATGAATAAATTGGAAAAGAAAACCGTAGAGAAAGGAGTAACTATGTAGTTGTGTCAGACAAAATGATGAAGGCAGGCCACCTCTGAGACTCATGGATGTCAGTGAAGAACAGCAGGTCCTGTGATGAGCTGGGACACATCATTCTAATGGAGAGAAACGTAATTAAGATCATGGGGAGAGACCGTGTTTGGAACACCCAGGAGTGAAGGGAAATTAGTGGTGCAGGAAAAGCTCCTGGGTGCAGGAAGTAGGCAGTGTTTAAAGCATTTCTGAGGCTCTGAGCAACTGAGAACTCTTTCTTCATTGATCTCCAAGGCAACACACCCCCAGCCTTACATTAAAAGAGCAACAACCCAGCCCTGCCGTCCTTTTCTGAAGTCTGCATGGTTGTTAAACAATGTCTGTTCTCTCATTAAAGATAGCATAAAGGTTGTATCTCTGCCTATTGCCTTCAAAACTTCAACTTGAGGGAGCATTGGCTGGTCTCTAAGAACCCTTGGAATCTCAAGAGAAAAGACTGGCCAGGGGAGCCAGGTGTGCTAGCACATGCCAGGTCAATCAGGATCAATGTGAGTTCAAGGCCAGCCTAGTCTGCAAAGAGAGTCCAGGACAGCCAAGGCTATACAGAGAAACCCTGTCTCAAAAACAAAAACCGCAAAAAATCCCACCCCTACCCTCCCCCAAGGACCTCATACTTTGAGTTTGAACCCAATGTGAGCAAAGAAAATATCATGTTTCACTTCCTCACCAAAGTTCCTACTATTGCCCCAAATAGGATCAGGGCAATACTTGAGTGTCCCTTCAGTTATTATCTGTGAACTTGATGCCCATATTTCCTGTGTAAAATGTAATAACAGTTCCTATTATGTACATTTATGGGTGTTACATGAGAAAAATATACGTACCACATTTGTCATAGTCTAACACAGCATAGAAACTGAACAAATTTTTGTTTTGTTTTTATTTTTCAAGACAAGTTTCTCTGTGTAGGCCTGGCTGTCCTGGAACTCACTCTGCAGACCGGCTGTCCTTGAACTCAGAGATCAGCCTGCCTTTGAGAGGATTAAAGGCCTGCACCACCACCACCCAGCTGACACTGAACAAGTATTTGTTTATCTATTTAAGGTGTGTTTTTTTTCTGTTATATTTGAGACAGGGTTATAGATAGGCAAGTCTGGCCTTGAACACACTCTGTAGATGAAAATGATTTTGAGTTCCTGATTAAAAAATATACCATTGAAATATTATGTTTTCTCAGGTTAACTATAGTAAAGTATGTTTATGTTTATGTTTTTGATGTTTTTTTTGTTTGCTTGTTTGTTTTTTTAAGTGTTGTGCATTTCTGTATTTTACCTTTGTATTTTATGAAAGCTATTCTTCCTTATCAGGTGAACTGTGGTAAAGTTTTGTTGTTATTGTTTTGTTTTCTACGTTGTGCAACTCTGTATTCTACCCGTGCTCTAGTGAAATCAGCAGAATCATAATTTTTTATGTCATTTGAATTTCCCAGGAACTCCAAGCTCAATGTTGACTGTGTGAGGCCACACATTTCACGTTCTGTAGAAAATAATGTATCTCTCTAGTTTGCTTTTTTGAGTGCATAGTTGAAAATATACAGGGGTCTTAAGAGTTAAATTTAGCTTAGCATACTTGCAAATTTAAATAATATATTTCACTTTTTAAAAATTTTTCCATAATTTCATCTTTTAAAATTTTTATTTTGCAGCCTTAGCAACTTGGAAAAAGAAACGATCAGTTTAAATTGGTAGCAGACTTAGGAGAATTTTTCTAATCCAAGAGGCATGAACATGATTTACTTTTACCAGACTCAGAAGACCCAAGTAAATTAATCTGTTTCCACTACTGACCTAAATATGGATAGTCTTTAGGGGGCAGTTCTTAGCTTTGTAAAGTCATTAAAAAATAATTCTACTATGCAATGTTGAAGTAGTCATTATTCTGGGGCATATACTAGGGGATTCTACACTTCAAGTTATTTTTTATGATAGAATTGTTTTATGAGGATATAAGGAAAATAATTTAAAATTTCTTACTTTGTGGCAAACTATTTTCCTTTTACTATCTACTTCCACTTCCTTTAGATAATGCTAATGAAATTCTCAATAATGTTTCGGTTACTTTCTCTTACCACGTTGGAGATATGTCCAAGCATTAACTCAGTAGTCGTGCCCAGAATCTCTCCACAGTGGACATGCTTTCTGTATCCATCCCTTTAATAGAGGGAGGACTCGGTAAGCATGCAATATTGTGTTTCCTGCTTTCATGGCATCGTCACTGTAATAACAGATAGTATTTGGTAGTTGAAGTGCTCCAGGTACGAGTGGAAAGAGTTTTACTCAAAAGCGAGGGTTGGGGGAGGAGTGGGCAAAGCACTTGTTTGTACACACGCATAAGAACTGAAGTTCCACCCCAGCACCCTTGTAAATGTTGGGTGGGCGTGGTTGCCCACTTGTAACGTCAGAGTTAGCGGCTCAGACAGCGGGGAGATCCTTACCGGCATGGCTAGCTAACGAGACTAACCATATTGGCAGGCTCCGAGTCAACCGGGAGACCTTGCTGCTACAAATAAAATAGAGGGACTCCCGACACCAGCTTCAGGTCCCTACATGCACTTGAACACACATAAATGGGCATGAACACCACACAGACATACGCAAAAAATAACGGGCATTGAATGCGGCTGCGTAGGTCCCGTCATTTAATCCATGGTCTTTCAAGTATGGATACAGCTTCCAAGTTATGACTGGTTCTCAGAACTGTTCTTAGAAAGAGGGAGTGCAGATGTTAGGAATTTGATTTTCCGTCTCACCTAGAGGAAGTGTGTGACTAGCACCCAGACATCTTGAATGGAACTCAAGAAACCTCAGGGTGTGACAGGGCTTTCCCAACAAGAGATTATCACTAAGGAATCCCGAGTTTTACAAAAATGTTTCGACATCTGTGAGAGTTACAGCACAGTGATTTCTTAGAAAAAATAAAAAATAAAAAAGGACTTCCTGTTTTGGCCTGCTCTTCTCTGTGAGACAGCTTCTGGACAAAAGGTTTCCTCTTCTCCTTCTTCTTCCATGTCACTCCTCTTAACAGAAGCCAAGTGATTTTTAAAAGATGTTACACCCTGGAAGACATTTCCTCAAGACGTCTATCACAGGGAGAATAAACTCTAAGCTGGCCTCCAGGGTTCCCAAGTCCCTGTCCCTGGCTTCTTGTTGCTACACTCCCCTCCAGGCCTCACCCCCAGCCTCTTCTTCTGCTCAAGTGCTCAACCTTGGTCTCGGCGCCTTTGCTCTTGTCCCCCATCACAACTCCCCCTCTCCCCTAGGGACTCCTTTTCCTGAGATCAGAACACTGGTAGTTATTGTCCCTTGGGATACAGTTCAAGTGTCACCTTTTGAGATGCACTCAAAGCTCCCCCTTTCAGAGTCTGCCTTTTACGAAGCGAGGCAACACTTGCAAGTGTCCTGGTTTGGAAAGATTTGTCTGGGGACAGAAAGTATTGCCAAGTAGAGGTGAAATTTGTATCATGGGCAAATAAAACACCTTAGACCCAGTATGAATCCCTTGAGAGAGTATATAAGCTGACGCTGAACTTTTCATTGCCCTTTGTTGTTTTTTTCCCCCCTTGAAGTATTTGCATCATGTTTGTTTGATGAACCGATGAGTTAGAAGGTACTAGTTTGAAGCGGGGCTTTTGTTATTGTTGTTGTTTTAATATTCAGCAACTCCAACCCTATTTCTGAAGGTGGTGTATTAAAGTGAAGTGTTGCATGGCATTATGTGCCAGGAATTCTCCTAAATGAGACTCATCAGGGAAATTCCTTACCCTTTGAAGGCTTTTATTTCAGTAGTGGAAACAAATAAATACTTACTGTACAGTTCAGGCCAGCAGGTGGATTTCTGTGGAAGTGATGCTTGAGGGCAAATGGAACAAAGTGACCTTCCTAAAGGCTCTGTGGTCCCAAGTGTCAGAGGGAAGTTAGGCATCTGGTTTCTGTCTAGCTCTTTTTGGATGTATGCCCTTTCACGCCTTTTGACACCCCACAGTGAAAGCACATATAGCAAGTGGCAGATATCAAGCTATAGGAGATTTGGTGAGAAACTCTGTGAACCATGTTGGCCTTTCCCAGTGCCACCATTGACAGGTCAGTTCACTGATGAGTGATGAAACAGTGAGCAAGTGCTTGAACTCCAACTAGACATCAAATCAGAGAAGACCAAGCCTCATTCCAGACTCTCACTGTGCCAACAGAACTACACGATGCTGAGCAAACTGGTCTGTACTTTGACTCATACAAACACAAGTGTTCATAAACAATGTTGGAGCTTACGAAGAGGTGATTTTTAAATATGCACAACGCCCACCCCCCTAGTCTTTATAATAAGCAGATGTCACATTCTTACCGGGGTAACTGTCGAATGTCTCCGGAATATTGTTCATATTTGTAGTTTACCACATACCACTGGGAACTGTAGAATTTACAAGCCTGGAACAAACAGAAGAGACAGTGATAAGGATTGCCATTAGAAGTCAGCTGTGCTGGCAAAATGTTCTCATAATCACAGGCGGGGCAGAGGTGGCCACGTTAGCCACCTCAAGGTAGATAAGAGCTCCTCATAACCGTCAGATATCCTCCAATGTCACGAAATTCTCTCCAGACTCCCGGAGGAGGAAGTGTCTTACCCCATCACCAGGAAACGGAACACAGTCATCACTGACTCAGAGCAGATGCACAGCTCTCCACAAGACACGTTATTTCTTCAGCGTTACTTGTCATCTCACCCATCATCTAACGGTCCTTAGTAACCGTGGATGTTTTTATTTGTGTCTAGTCTTGTCATGATGCTAGCCTCTTTTTTCTCACTCTGCTTTAGTCTCTGAACTATTTCTTCTGGTCCTTTGATATCACTACCTTTGTTGGCCCAGCCTGAAGCTGGCTTTTCAGCTTTCTCTCAAACTTATCTTTCACAGTCTTTTCCATTATCCTGAGTTTTACAGAGTGTTAATTATAAAGGATCACATAGATTTATGTCGAAAATGAAGCTAGTAAATTATGTGATGGCTGGTTTTATACCATTTACTTATTTGTGTGTTGTATGTATGCAGATGTGTACGTGTGTGCATATGCATTATGGAGGCCATATATGGATGTGAGTGTTACTGCTCTCCGCCTTATCTTTTGAGAATGATCCTGGAACTCACTAATTAGGCAATAATAGTATGCCAGTGAGCTTCAAGAATCCTCTGGCTTCTGTCTGCCTGTCATCATCCACCATTTTAGGATTACAGGTGTGCCTCACTAGGCCTAGAATTTTATATGGGTTCCAAAGACAGGAAGTCAACTCCCTACACAGCTCTACTGATGTTATTATCACCCCAAGCCTTGATTTTTTTTTAATACTACTTATGGACATAAACTATTTTCCAGACACCTACCTACCACTTAGCTTATTGTAGTGACCATAGAGTTGTAATGGAGATTTCAGTATGTCAAACCAGATTCTAAGACTCCTTTAATTCTAAAATGAAATGATTTTGAGAATTAAACATCTGTGCATTAGGAGTACAAGCATACTTTATCTTCTTGCACTAATGGGAAAAATTTGAAGTGTAATAAATTCATTGACCTCTGAGGAATAATGGGCTTTGAGTTGTCTTTGTAACCGAGGACACGACAGAGAAGATACATAGATACTGCAGGCAGGAAAGTGAGATCATGGTTTCTGCAGAATTATATGGAAAGGGGTCACAGTGCACTGCAGACAGGGGGAGTCAGTAAGAAAGGAAAGTCAGTAAAGGAGCTGGATGGAAAAGGACCACAACCCCAGGAGTTCTTTGATTAGAGTTGCTGTGGCCATTCTGTTCCTTGTCTGGATCCTTGACAACTTTGCTTAAAATGAGACCGTTTAGACACGGACCCTATTAAGAGGTTTGAGGCAGAGAACTTCAGCTGTAGAATACAGGCAGGTGAGGGGACCTTATCTGTTCTGGATTTCTCTCAGCCCATGGCTCTATTTGTTCAGGGAAGGGCCCACGCACAAACTGGAAACCGAGAACAAAACATGTTAGACCAGGACAAAGGCAGGAGTGGGAGGCTGGATGGCGGTATGAGCACAGTGCCAAGGAAGGCTTTCAAAACAAAGCTGAGTGCATGGAGGCTGAGAGTACAGGCTGGGAGGAGAGGAGAGGGAAGTGTGACCACTGGGTCCTAAATTGTAGTCGGCTACAAATAAAGACTTTTTGCATGTCAGGACACAGCAGGGTGACCATTCATAGCTCTATGCACTGCGATTTCAAAAAGCTAGAAAAGGGATTTTTCAATGTTGTCACAAAAGCAGGCAAAAATGTGAGGCAGCAGATGCTGACTCAGATCTGAAATTATATAACATATACATGTAACACTGTGTCATTTCATAAACATGCATACTTTTATATACCAGTTTTTTAATTTTAAGAAAAAAAATCACTTACTGTTTGTGTGTGCATGCATGTGTGTGTGTGTGTGTGTGTTTCTCTGTATGCACAGGCATGTGCACTTGCTACAGCATGCCTGTGGAGGTTAGAAGATAATTTTTGGGAATTGGTTCTTTCCTTCTACCTTGTTGAGGTAGGGTCTCTTTTATTTCTTGGAAAAGATCAGGTTAACTGGTCTTTGAGCTTCTGGATGATTATTCTATCTCTGCATCTCTTCTTGCTCTAGGGATACTGAAGTCACAGATACAAATGGGCACAATTGCACTTGGCTTTAAAAAAAATATGGGCCCCGGGGCTCAGACTGCATGGCAAGTGCTTCTATGCATTTAGCTAATTCCTGAGCATTCTTTACTAGTTTTTAAATGTAAATGAAAATGTCAACTCTCAGACCTCATTAGAGAATGTTCTTTCTGCATCTTTTGGGCATCCTTTGGGCATCTTTTGTGTATTCTTTGCACTTCCATTAATAAAGAAGCTCACAGCCAGTCAAGGAGCAGATGCTAAGTGTTTGTGAAGTGCTCAGACACAAATGGGGCACCAGTGTCATACTCTCTCCACTCAAGGAGTTCACAGAGGAGAGTCAGGAAGACTGTAAGACCCAAACTTCAGGGGGGACTTAAGGTATCAGGGTTCTGGGCTTCATAGGATCGTTGCACTTATGAACATGCAGCAGCTGTAGTTGGCTGTATAAGACCTGTACAAGATCAAGCCAGTCAGCAATCCAGCATGGAGCTGCACGAGCATGCACACCCAGCTGAGGGGTCAATGGTTAATTATTTCTGGGGAATGGAAAGTCGAATTTTGTAAAGGCGTGGCCCCTGGTAGGTCCTCTGAAACCCAATGGGTGGCCTCACACTCAAGAGTATATGGACAACACAAGCTGGATTTGGTGGGTTATGACAAAACAAATCAAAGAGGGCACAAAATTGGGAGCATGTGTGTAGTGTGTGGTGTGGCAGGGTGGTGAATTTGGGAGGAGTTAGGAGGAAAAGTGGGAAGTGAGTGTGATAAAAATTTATTGCGTGCATGTTAGAAATAAAAATCTATCTTAAAAAAGCAGTTTTCTTTTCCCCCTCTCTAAAAAGGACCCTAGTAAGGCAGGTCAACATGGAGAAGAAAGGAATTTAAGGAGGGCTGAAAGAATTGAATGAATGGATTTGAACAAAACAGTATATTTAGCTAACACTCAGCACCCACTTGCCAATGCCTGAGCCAGATTTGCAAAGTGCAGCTGAAGAACGCTGAACCTTAATAGGGTCCTTGGCTAAACTTTCGCCATCTTAGACAAAAATGCCAAGCATTTTGACAAGAAGCAGAAAGGCCAACAGTGTGCTGAGTCAAGCTGTCTGGACTCCCAGGGTAGCTGTCATTTCTCCTGCCTTACTTTCTCTGCACTTCCTACCTTATGCTTGTTTTCATGTGGGACAGAATGCGTTTTGAGATTTATTTATGTTTAATTTCTGCGTATGAGTATTTTGTCTGCCTGCTTATGTGTGCATCATGTATGGGTGCCTTTGGAAGCTCACAGAGGATATCAGATTCTCTGGAACTAGAGTGGCAGAGGGTTGTAAGCTATCACGTGTATGCTGGGAGCCAAGCTTTGGTCCTCTGCAAGAGCAGTAAGCACGCTTAATAACGGAGTCATCTCCATAGCTGCCAAAATGTGCTTTAAAGTGGAAAACAAAGGCATGATGCCCACTCCCTATTTTCATTCCTCTAGGACATGTTTTATTATTTTTTCTAGTCCAGTTTTGTTGAGTTTGTCTCCAAGTTGACATTTGTATATGGATATGCTTTTTATTCAGTTAATATAATTTAAGGATGTTTGCATTCAATTTCTATTTTGTTTTTTTTCTTTTTTCCCCCATATTATTGTTTTTATTTTGGTGGTACAAAGGATTGAACTGAGGACCTTGAACACGTTAGGCAACCATAATATCACACAGCTACATCTGTAGCCCCTGTAACAGGGCCCCAGACCTTAGTATGTCCTGAAGCCTTAGTACAACTGACTCCATGCTGGAAGTGCCACTCAGGGTGTAATACTCAGCATGTAGACAGCAGCATCTGCCAAAAGTGAAACAAAGGCCTAATGCATCAAACTCCACAGTTCTGGGAAAGTCTCTAAGTGTCCTAACATTGGTTTTTGTTTGTTTGTTTGTTTTTGTTTTTATTTTTTTGCTCTGCAGTTCTACTTCTGGGTAACTGTTCTTGTAAGCTGAAGTATGTCAGTGCTATGCTCAGATCTCGAACACCAGTGTAGAAGCTGGCCAATGAATGAAGGCTTTCTATTGGCTTAAACCCATGTCTGAGCAGTTTTCTCTGGTGGACACTCCTCGCAACCCCATTTTGATTTCTAAATTTTACTTATAGATGAAAGAGATATCATACTATAATTCCATAATCCAACTCTCCTAGATGTGAAGACTGATCATCCAGCAATTCATTGAAAAGCCTCCGTGAAGCCCTAATCCAACCTGGAAGTGGTTCTAGGTGGTGAGAACTTCACAGTGAACAAGAGGCAAAAATCCACCTCTTCTTTCCGTCACTGTGAAAGGATAGTCAGTAAATGCAAAAATTACAGATTATGTCATATGTCAGAGGTTATGAATGTTGTGAAGAAGAACCCAGTGGAGGAAGGGCATGGGAGATGTGATTTAAAGAGGGTGGATCTTACAGAAAAGATGATGTGAGTGTGGACTTGAAGGGGGAAAAGTCACTTGGTTTTACAGTGACATCAAAGCGGGTGCCATTATGGAAAAGACTTGCTTGGTATACATCTTCCTGCCTATGGCCTCCCATCCCTTCTCTAAACACCACTCACTTTAGATGCTAGCTTTAGGACAAAATTCTCAAAGTAGTTCAATTTTTTTTCATTTAAAAAAAGTGGCCAATGATTTTGGTGAAATTGTTTTACTTATTAGGATCTCAGATTCAGCTTCTGACCACGTAGACACTGGGCTGGGTGATCTAAAGTGTTAGTGGGATACACATACATAGACCTAGGATTCACTCAACTTTGCTTCCTATGGGTAGCTATTTCAACCTTGATAAATATGCTTCCTTATATGCATTACACACACTGTTTGCAGTAGGCCATAAGTTAACTGACCATTAAATTTACTGGCTAAATGCAGTGGACTTTCTACTTCTCCTCCTCCTTCCCCCTCTTTCTCTGTCGCTCCATTTGTCCCTCTTCCTTCCTTCTTTATCTCTCTCCATCGCCAATGTTAGTCACATATTTTGCTATTAGGCACTGCACACACCGCCTTGGGATTTGGTATTCTAACTTAATAGATCAGAGAGACAAGAAGATCTGTTTCTTTACTTAGAAACCATCTATGATAGATAGAAAAATTCGAATGGATTTGCCTGGCTCTAAAAGTCCATTCAGCAAACATATGCATCATTTGACTATTGCATATTGCTTTTTAAAAACACATCTGGTCCATCATTCTGAAAGTTTGATTTTTCTGTTTTTCTCCTAGACTCTGACAGGTCTGGTTTTGAATTTTGTTTTTCATTGATTACCTGTGGCATCTCAAATGAGTGTCTTAGTAGCTCTAAGTTTCTGTATCCATTTAAATAATACCGATTTCACAAGGACCAAATACAATAATAACTTTTATACAGCGCTTAGCATAGGAAAAGCACTCCGCAAGTATTTGCTTTAAAGAATATCAATTCCTTCTGCAAGTTTGATCCAAACTGTAACTCATAGTGTTCATTTCAACTGTCAATAACAACTCATTTTCCTTGGTTTGTGTAAGTAGAGTTTGGGGACCTGCAGTAGCATCAATTTTGAAGAATTCTGTTTTCATCATATTTCTTCTGCACTTAGTGGCAAGGTTTCACACATGAGGTGGGTATGTGAAGATCGAGGTTTGGCTGGCTGGCTCTTGAGAACCCTTCTCAATCTGCACTTTCTCTGAGTCTGAGGAAGCCAGTGCATTTTAGAAACACATCACGGTTCTCCTACACAGCTATGGCCCTTCACTTTCCAAGGCTATGCATAGCAAATTACTCCCTATTCTTTGCTGCAGCCCACACAGTCACTCTAAGACGATCATTAAAAACAGTTATGGCCTGTGGCTACAGCATCTCTCTGACCAAAAGCAAAGCTGAAATCCAGAGTCACAGGCTAGTTGTACCTGTTAGGAGGCAATAGCTTCTGTTTTCTCTTATGATCGCCCTCGCCCTTGGTACTGAGCCCGGTGTCAAATCACCAGCTCCCTGTGTCCCTTTCATTTGAAGGCTGGCACCGTGTACTTCGGAGTAGAGGACTGAGCAAGAACTAGTGGAGGTGGTTGTTTTCTTGCAGATATCCTGCTGTAGTTTTCTTCATTTATTTCTTTGTTTGATGTGTATCTATTTTCAGCATCTCTGTCTGTGTGTGATTAGACACAAAAATCCTAGCTAAAGTTGGCATGACTGAAGGCTTTTGAACAATTATGCTAGTGTTTTAGAAACCATGCCCATAAATCCCTTGAGGGTATCTGAATTTCACTTGACTGTCACAAAGTCAGAATCTCTGTAGAGGTGTTGCAGTCATATATACATACATACATGCATATACACATATGTATATATGCATATATTATATATAACCACAACACACATATAAATATACACCATAAGATAAATATATATATATAATCATAACATACATGATATATATATATATATATATATATATATATATATATGATATATAATAAGAAATACTATAGGCAATTCTGAATGATGTAAAGAAACACTGCTCCTTTATTAGGTACAATTCATCATATTTCAGAAGTGATAATGGAACCTGGTTCTTGTCACTCTGACCTAGGGCATTAGGCTTCAAATTGTGGATTCTAGTAACTCATACACATTATAGACTCATTTATTTAAAAATATCCTACTTACTATATGTTATGTGTATG
Source organism: Acomys minous (assembly GCF_964271855.1). Lineage (NCBI taxonomy): Eukaryota > Metazoa > Chordata > Mammalia > Rodentia > Muridae > Acomys > Acomys minous. Next base: position 94,605,444 of record NC_140486.1, on the reverse strand, counting down.
GGCATTTTTCTTGGATGTGTGTGAACCACGTGTGTGTGTGTGTGTGTGTGTGTGTGTGTGTGTGTGTGTGTGTGTGTTTGCATGTAGTGCTTATGGAGGCCAGAAGAGAGCACAGGATGCCCTGGATTTCCAGGTGGTGGCTAGCTGGGAACTGAGCACAAGTCTACAAGCGTAGCCAGTGCTCTTAACTGTGAGACATCTCTCCAGCCCCTATTTATATTTTATGTGTATAACTGCCTGAATCTTTATCTATATCCTACATACTTCCTTGGTACCTGCAGAAGCCAGGAAGGGATGTAAGATTCCCTGGAATGGGATTTACAGATATTTATGAGTTGCCATGTGGATGCTGAGAAATAAAATCCTCTGCAACAGCAACAAGTGGTCTTAGCCGTTAAGACATTGCCCTCACCCTTACATACATGTTTTAAAAGCAGTACTATCCCCTGTAACACAGGATTTTTACTTTTTGGGGCTATTCAACATGTGTTTGACACACAATAGTTATTAGTAGTTACTTTTCTCCACCCTGTGCCCAGTTACAGGAGAAGAGGCAGCTCAAGGGAGAAAAAGGTCTATTTTGGCTCGCAGTTTGACAGCACACAGTCCATCAGTGCGAGGCTGCTTGCTTGCATTGCCACAGGTGAAGAAGCTGAGAAGGTGCTGGAAGCACCGTACACAACCTCAGTCCCTGTCACCAAGTGACCCATTTCCTCTAGCTAGGTCCACATCCTAAAGATTCTGTGACTTCTGAAGACACCGCCACTGGCTGGGCCCCAACTCTTCAAATATATAAGCCCATATGGGGTGCTTTATATCAAAACTCTAACAAGGAATAGCAGTTTTTTTCTTTTAAAGATGACTGAAGTAAAGAACCTAAGTACTTGAGAAAAGTGGAAAGATATAAGGGACACCCTAAAGTAGTGTAAAGAAAACATTTCCGTTCCCCCTCTTCTCTCCCTCTTCAGAGGAGCATTAGGATCAATTCAAATCATGTTGTGATTCCTGAACTAGCAATTTCTGTTTGGCAATACAATTTGTCAACCTCTTCAAAGGGCTGATGATTAGATTCTGGCTACAGAGCACTCAAGAGGTAACAAATGGCTTATTAGTCGTAAAATTATTTTCCCTCCTGGCCATGGAGGTTTATTTAATCACACAAGTAGTTTCTTGCCAGAAAAATGAATGCAGCCATAAAAGGTACCCATTGTGGCTCTTCATCCTCACGGAGTAATTCTACATTTGTAAAATACAACAATTTTTATACGCATACCATAGCCATTGAATACATGTGGAAAATGAAGCATCATAAAATTGAGTGAGGCCAATTACACATTGAAAGGATGACTGGATAATTTATTGCCTACATGAAACCTTTCAAGGGGCAACAGAGGTGCCATTACCCAGGTCGACAGCACAAGAGATTGTTCCTATAAAGCAGGACATGTGGCCCCGAATACATGGATACCACAGAAACAAAAGAAAAGGCACAGAGAACAATGGCTTCTTCAATTGCATCACCCATGCCGTGTGCTCCCCTAATGCACAACAATTAATTCCTGCTGCATAAAACCAAGCTGGGCAGCTAAAGAGTTTGTGAAATACTCAGCCGGGAAGTAAAAAGGAATTTAGATGCCACACAAAACGGGACATAAGCATGACTTAGTTTCAGATATCAGGGAACAATCTTATATAATGAACTTCAATTCTGCTTTTAAAAATATCATAGGAGGGGCTGGAGAGATGGTGCAGTGGTTAAGGGCACAGGCTGCTTTCCCAGAGTACCCAGGTTCAACTCCCAGAATCCACATGGCAGTTCACGGCTGTCTGCAACTCCAGGTCCAGGGCTTCTGATACCCCCACAGAGATATACACGCAAGCAAAACACAAATAGAGATAAAATAAAATTTTAAAACACCATATAATATTAGTGTTATATGTAAGTATGTAAGCTCAGTATGCTCATTGTAAACAGAATGTCATATGTTGTAGCCACCATAAGTGAAAGAAGTGAATGCCATTTCCATCTTTTTTCTTAATTGAGAATACTCCAAAGGGTCCCTTAATAATGCTGGTAATTGGAGAGATGGCTCAGTGGTTAAGAGCATGGGCTGTTCTTCCAAAGGACCTGGGTTCGATTACGAGCATGACATGGCAAGTCCCAACTGTCTGTAATTTCACTTACAGGGAACCTAACACTTATACAGACATATATTCAGGCAGAACATCAATGTACATAAAATAAAAATAAATGATAAGGTTTTTAAAATGAGCCAAAATATAGTCATATTTTCCTAAAAATGTGTTCTTTTAAATCAATCAGATTAACGTCTACAAGTAACACTTCGGCCAAGCCTGGAAATGCATATTGCAATCCTTGGGCATGATCCTAACAGTAATTTTTTAGGACATGAAAAATGTCTGATGCTAAAAACCCTTGGCAATTATTTTATGATTCAACCATTCTACTCATGTAAACATGAGACTTGGGTTATAATTCAGTATGACTGAAAAACTCAGTTCCAACTCAAAATGCAAATTTATTGTCTTACATTGCAAGTTTCCTAACTGGTACGCATGGGTTTCTGTGTGCTGCTGAACCTTTCCATGGGGTGGGACATTGTCTATATAAAGAAGCCAATTCCAATTTGGAATGGAGCATTTTTTGTATTTACCAAGACTATTTTTCTAAAGATTTTATCAAACAGAAAATTAATTTCTTCAGATTATTAATATGAAACATGACAAAATTGTTTCCAATATTTTTATCAGTACTTTTCCTGGTATGTTTTACCCTGATATCACTCAATTCTACTGCATTTGTTTTTACCTTTATTGTCTTTTGTGTGCTTAGTATTAGTAAAAATAGTGTTAACAGCGTACTGTTGAAACTCCTACCTATGGTAGAAATCTAACTCTTGTGTGCAAATGAAAGCAGGCCAAATAAGGAAAATAGGCCTTTAATATTTCCATTAAAATTTCAAGGCTAAAAATATCTAGGAGTAACTCTAAACAAGCAAGTGAAGAACTTATTTGAAAAAAAAACTTTAAATCTCTGAAGAAAGAGATTGAACATGACATCAGAAGATGAAGGGATCTCCCTTGTTCATGAATCAGGAGAATTAACATAGTAAAAATGGCCATCTTAGCAAAAGTAATTTACAGATTCAAGGCAGTCCCTTTCAAAATACCTATAAAACATTTTAAAGACATTGAAAGATCAATTCTTAACTTCATATGGAAAAACAAAAAACCCAGAATAGCTAAAACAATCATATACAATAAAAGATCCTCTGGAGGAATTGTCATACCTGTTCTCAAGCTGTACTATAGAGCAACAGTAATTAAAACAGCATGATACTGGCACAGCAATAGGCTGGTTGATCAATGGAATTGAATTAAAGATGCAGAAATGAAACCACACACATATGGTCACTTGATTTTTGACAAAGAAGCCAAAAATTTCAATGGAAAAAGGATAGTACATTAAACAAATGGTGCTGGTCTAACTGGATGTCTACATGTAGAAAAATGCAATTGGACCCATATTTGTTACCATGAACAAAACTCAAGTCCAAGTGGATCAAAGACCTCAACATAAAACCAGAGACACTAAATTGGTTAGAAGAAAAAGTGGGGAAGAGCCTGGAACACATTGGCACAGGAGACAACTTCCTGAACAGAACTTCAACAGCCCAGGCCTTCAGGTCAACAATTAGTAAATGGGACCTCATGAGGCTGAGAAGCTTCTGTAAGGCCGGAGACACTGTTAACAGAACAAAGTGACAGCCTACAGATTAGGAAAAGATCTTCACCAACCCTATATCTGACAAAGGTCTAATATCCAAAATATATAAAGAACTCAAGAAATTATATACCACCAAACCAAATAACCCAATTGAGAAATGGGCCTCAGAACTAAACAGAGAATCCTAAATAGAGGAATATCGAATGGCTGAGAAACACTTAAAGAAATGCTCAATGTCTTTAGTCATCAGAGAAATGCAAATCAAAATGACTCTGAGATTCCATCTTACACCTATTAGAATGGCTAAGATTAAAAATTCAAGTGACATCACATGCTAGCGAGAATGTGGAGAAAAATGAACGCTCCTTCATTGCTGGTGGGAATGTAAACGTGTAAAATCACTTTGGAAATCTATCTGGCGCTTTCTCAGAAAACAGGGAATAGGGCTTCCTCAAGACCAGCTATTCCACTCCTTGGAATATACCCAGAAAAGGCTCCACCATACAACAAGGACATATGCTCAACCATGGTCATAGCAGCCTTATTCATAATAGGCAGAACCTGGAAACAGCCTAAATGTCACTCAGTTGAAGAATGGATAAAGAAACTGTGGTACATTTACACTATGGAATACTACTCAACTATTAAAAACAAGGACATCTTGAAATTTGTGGACAAATGGATGAGTCTAGAAATGATCATAATGAGTGAGTTAACCCAGAAGCAGAAAGACTCACATGGTATATACTCACTTATAATTGGGTACTAGCCCAAAAGGCATGTCCCACGAAAGTCTTCACCTACCAGGAGATTGGGATAGATGTGAGGACATCCTACTGAGACTCTAGGTAAGAGAAATATAGGAGATGTGGAAATAGAAGGATCCAGAGGGTCTTAGAAACCTACAATAAGAAAAATGTGATGGGTGGGTTGGGGCCCAGGGGGTCTGCTCAAACTATTGCACTAACCAAGGACAATACAATAGTAAACATTGAACCCCTACTCTGATCTACCCAATGGACAGGACATTCTACACAGTTACGTGGAGAGTGGGGACTGACTTTGACATGAACTCTGGGGCTCCATATTTGACCACCTCCCCTTGGTGGAGAGGCCTGGAGACACTCAAATAAAGAATAAGCAAGCTACCAAGATGAGACTTGATAGACTATGACCATATAGTGGGGGAGGAGGTCCCCCTCTGTCATAGACCTAGGGGAGGGGAATAGGGTGAAAGCGGGAGGGAGGGAGGAATGGGAGGATACAAGTGATGAGATAACAATTGAGTTGTAATCTGAATAAATTAATAAAATTTAAATTAAAAAATTTCAAGGCTATAAAGTAAACTTTACTTTAAAATTATCTTGTAAATAATTCACACCAAATGAAAAGTTTCTCAGCTTCCAACAAGACCTTCATCCAAGAGCCAAGAGCCTCCTTCCTTCATTAATAAGACTATTAAACCATTAAAGTCAACATAAAATACACAAGTGCAACGTTTTTATTAACCCTAATTTTGTTGAGAAAGAATATGGTTTCTTTTTAACATTCTGATTTGGATGTTGTATGTCTCTCAATGTTCTTAGGAACACAAGTGTTTCTTGTAGCCTGATGTTACAGAAGTCAGCTGTAAAGTAAGAAACACTGGGCTCTGGTCAGAGGATCCTCCCTTTGCCATGTTTTAGAAGCAGGGAACAGGATACCTCAAATCCAACTTAGTTATGAGTGCAGCCTCCTCACAAATAAACTACCGCAAGACTTTCTTCTCTACGTGTCTCGTGCTCTTCTATGCACGAGATTCAGAAATTTGTATCAATTACACGAAACAAAGGCGTTTCTCATGAGTGGGTTCTTCACAATGTTTATGGCAGTCCAAAATCAGACATGAAACCATTTTAACTGTGGACAAAAATAAAGCCAACTTCCCTTGAAATGAGATCAATTTTATGACTAGACACATTCCTTCTGGTTAACAGAGACGAGGAACCTAAAGTTCATTTGGAGTTGTGTCAAGTTCCTCTTCAACTCCCGTAACTTCCATCACGCACCCACGCCTTGTTCCGGGAAGCCGTGTGATGTGGCTTCTAATTTGGATTTCCCACTTTTCTCCTGGATTCACTGAGTGCCTTGTGACAAAATCTAGTTGGTGAGACTAGTTCCCTCCCTGTCTCCCCACTACACTCTGCCATCTTTCCACCTCCCCCTGTCTCAATACACTCGTTCTCAGCATTAACTTTCTTCATCACCCTGCTTCTTAATGTTGGGAAATTTTGCCCTTTCCAATAGTGAACTGGTACTTGGGTACGCAAGCTCAAGATCAATTCACACCTGGGTGAGCACTGTGCATAAGGCATTTTGTCTCAGGAGTGCACATCTCTATTGAATTTACTCCTGATGCACTTCATAGATAATGGTTTGTTGATAACATTTCCCACATCTCCCTGGGCTTTCATGTGCTATAGCTATAAGCAGGCTGTGCCCCTAACTTCTGAAGCTTTCTCTTAAAGGCCAGTGATGGCTCCAAAGGACCACATTCAGTGGATGTCATCCTCCTCCCTCTTTGATGTTTTGTGCCATAAATGCACTTTTGCTACTCATCTTTGTTTGGCTCTGAGTATCAGTTTCTGCTTCCTGCCACACTTCTCTGCTGTCTATGCAAGGTCCTTAGTTCTAGGACATAACTAAGAGTCCTGCCCTCTCAGTCCAACTCAGAGCGTTTGTCCCCATCTTTCTCTTGTGTTTTGGACCTATACAGTTACTTCTTCTTTGTATATTCTCTCTCTCTCTCTCTCTCTCTCTCTCTCTCTCTCTCTCTCTCTCTCTCTCTCTCTCTCTCTCCTTCCCCCTCTCTCCCACTTCCCTGTCTCCCCACTACACTCTGCCATCTTTCCACCTCCCCCTGTCTCAATACACAGGCTTCTCTTCCACATTTAAAAGCCTGCTCCAATAATTGTACATACCTTATTTAAGTTAATGTCACAGTAGTCCAAGCCATGTGAGTCAGTGACCTTTGCCACATTCCTCACTTTTACTTTCTTTTTAAGTCCCTAGATCCTGCCAAATTCTATATCCTTTATTAGCTTTTATTTTTGCCACTACAACGATGTGATTATTATTATTATATGTCTGTATAATAACCCTCCTGAGCTATAAATAGCCTCATATTTGTCCAGCTTCTCTTCAAGCTTTGACACTATCCCCAGGACAAATCTATTCTTCAGTGTGTTTTGTTGTATTTTTCTTGCTATGTGAACCTGACCTTGCTTCTTTTTCTCAGTAAAACTCACGTGGTTTCTCAGATTGAAGTGCAAATCTCTGATCACAGGCATGTGACTTTTCCCTAGTGCTGTAACTCTTCAAGAGCATGGAGTGTGCTTTGTTCACTGGGTGGCATCTTCTCAGCAACATGGTACACGCTAAATAGTTAATCCAGTCCAATGTTTCCGTTAGTGGTTGAGCCCTTCATTACTTCCGTGCTAACTTAGCTACGACATGACCCACAGTAACAGTAAACCAGTGGGGATAGAACTTCTATTCAAAGAGCTTAACCCTTCAGAAAGATGCCATAATTAACTCCATGCAACTCAATCAGGGGTAGCAGCAGTTGCAATGTGTTTATGTTCCTGCATCCAAATTTACTTCGGGGAAAACAGAAAGAATAGCTTGCTAATTGGACACAGGATGGAGAGGAGCTATTTAATGGCAGAACAAGTGTTTCATCACTGGCTTTAAACATAAAGTTGGTCTTGTTTATTCTGACAGTTTGCTTGATGACGAAGAGTCCAGAAGAAAAGTTTACTCAGACGCTTGTCTGGGAGTTGTGTCCTCGTAATGAGCCAGCCACTCATGGACAAAAGCTGGAGTTCTGAGCCTAACAATAAGAGTTAATAGTGGAGACTTGGCTATAAGAAAAAATTATCACTTATTTGCTCACTGGAGGTTTTTATGTTCTTCTTTGCATCATTAGCAACTACTCCAAAGACAAGCATACGTGTTGGGTTTCCCTGTTAGCTACTTCTATTTTATTGAAATATATTAGGTTCTTAATTCAGGATGATCTTTTTGTATCAGCTTGAGGTTAGCATTTATCAAATGTATTTCTCAAAACACTAGGAGAAAACAGATTGTTTTATCAATGAGCAAGCCAGTCTGGGAAATGGTCAATAAGATATTCCCTTCTAAATTGGTTTGGGTTCATGTTACTAATTAAAGTCAGTCCCCTCCCCACCCCGTGTGTGTGTGTGTGTGTGTGTGTGTGTGTGTGTGTGTGTGTGTGTGTGTGTGTGTAATACTTGCAAATACTTTGGTAAACTGTTTTTTGTGTGCGTGTGTTTTTTTTTTTAGTTGTTGTTGTTGTTTGTTTTTAAAGAACACCCTGCTAGGATGAAATTGTGCCTTGATTCAAACTAGGAGGTCTTCGGGCTTTTAGTGTGACTTTTCTTTGGCTGCTTAGTTTTCTCCTCTTAAATTAATTTATCTTTTCTCTTTAGTCATAAGCCCTATTTTCCTTATCTTTCTGGAGAACTCCACTATTTCTAGTTTGGACTTTCCCCGGTAACTCCGAACTGGCGGCAGAAAGACAGGACATAATGGTTGTGTGCATCTGTGTACCAGTCTATCTAGAGACATAGAGGAATTTAATTCTGCCTTTAAATATTGTTTCTGATTCACTCAGTTCCTAAGTATTTCATTCTAGGGCCAAAGTGAGACCTAGATTCTTGACTTCATTATTTTCTTCTCAATTTACATTGCCTTTGCCACAAAGGGAGATTGGATTCCATTAACCAGATGGGTTTTGGTCTCAAAGGAACTTGGAACCTTAGTGCTAAGTACTTGTATGTAGCCTGTGTTCCCCTCACCCTCTCAGCTTAAGTGCTCCCAGCGCCTGGTTTCTTTTGAGCCATCATATTGCTCGGTTTGCTGTTCCTTCGTATTATTTTGTTAAGAGAGAACAAACCAGCAGCTTAGTTTTAATTAGTGGGCTCAACCCCAGCTTCATATTACCCCTTTGTGCATATTTAAACAGAAACTCTACTATAGACGTTTTGCTCAGGAAGCCTGAATTCTATATATAGACTCTTTTTATTGCCCTGGTCCCCAGTGGGAGTGGTGCCTGTTTTATCCCAGGAGCATTTGATTTTACTTATTTTTTTTAAATGGTTATGGAAATAGATGTTAAAGTACTTCGGAGGATAGAGACAATCTTCCCAAGCTGTTGTTTTCCCATATCTTTGCTAGCTTTATTTTCAGGATCACATCACTGGATTAACAGTCCTATGTAAGATGGAGAAACTGAAACAGAAAGACTAATGACAGGTCAAAATTAACAGCATGTTTCTTTGTTATCAGCAGAAAAGCCAAGCACTGGGTTTAAAGGAGTTTGGAGTCAAGGCATAGAGTGGGCAGAGGTTGAGATGTCACTCTGTGCACGTGGGTAAGTTAGCCACGTTTACCTTTATGCTCTGTGGATGAGGGTGTAAAGGAAGCTCACTATGCCTGCCTTACAAGATCTTTAAAGGTAGTCCTGTTTGTACATTGTTGCTTAACCCTGGCTGGCTGTTTTCATAACTGGCAACAGTGTATCTGTGAAATATGCCTGTGCTTTTGTGTGGAAAACACCTAAGCTTCTCCTACCTGACAGGGAGGATAATTACTAAGAGATTCAGCAGAAAAATGGAGACATGGTTCATTTTATTGAATTCCCTTTAAAACTATGAAATCACTCGAGACTATCGAAAAGAATGCCCACTGCCTTTGACAAGAGGCTATGAACTGTCACCGTGGAATAATGTGAGAGAGCATTCAAGATTTTTATTGAGCCGGATGTATTAAAACCAGATTCTTTCCGATTTGTTGCTTAGCAACCACGACATTTGTCCTTGCCATCACAAGGAGTCACTGGGCAATTTAATACAGGGCGGACCAAGGAGGAAGCTCTGTACAGCAACCGTGGTCAAACAGATGGCTTTCTGTAAAAACCCTGCTACTGTCTGTGTCCACTTCAGTGCTAGCTTTATTTATCTGGTTTCAGAAATGCTAGCAGTGTGTCCACTGTGCAGTCTAATGACCGTATATATCAGAATAGCCTGGGCAGGGGCTGGAGCATAGTTACTAGGGGAGATACTTTCCAGAGGATATAGGGAACAGCTTCACATTGGCAGTTAGCATTGTCAATCAAAAGTCCAGGAGCTTGAGCGGGACGGTCTGGGGTTAGATTTGGAATGTATCTGCCTGCAGGATACTGGATGCTCACGTTAATTTTACTATGATGCCTGCTCCTCGTCATCAAAAGAGGATGGCTTGCTGTGACATTTGTTTGTAATTACTATAAGTGAATGGTTTAGATCATATTTGGCACAAAGCAAGTAGGCTATAGTGATTGGCTGCTATTAGTACTAAAGGTTAAGACTTTTTGTCAGTATAATTCTCTGAGGCATTTCTCCCTCTAAAAGCAGATCTCTGTAAACCTCTCCCCCTCCCACTTTTTATCTGCCACCTGCAGGCAGGCCTGACTATTGCTGTTCCATTGTTACTGGGGGACACTTGTAAGTAGGATTTTCCTGCTTCCTACTCTGTAAAACACAGGCTCTGCGTCATCTCCATCACTACACAGAAGAACAAGATGACCTCCCTAGCAGTTAGCTTTGGAGTCCAAATGCTCACAGGCAATGGCTATCCACGAAAGCATCACTGACTGAACTACAGGCCCTGAAAACATTAGCAGATTTTCATATTCTATTGAATACTCTAGGAACTTTGCAGCCACCAGAGCTTTGGGTCCAATTTCCGGTACCAATGGGAATTTGAGATTCTTGGGAGTTGTTGGCACAGTGGACCTTGTATGTAAAATACTTGCATTCTTTTTTTTTTTTTAATTTTATTTCGAAAGTTCTTTATTATCTCAAGTTACAGCACGGCAAGAAGACAGTTCATTTGCATATTATAAACTTTCAAAATGTGTGCCGTTTTGATAGCTTGTAATTTAGTAGAATGGGGACATAAAGAAATTTGATGGTTGCTAAGGTGCTTTTTTGTTTCCAAACAGAAACTGGCAATTCATCAATGAGCATGTTTGCATTTCAGAGAAATATCCTTGAGAGTGACCATGAGCGTGGGAGGATACTGTGATGACTACATCGATTAATTTAATGTTTGCTCATTTGCCCATTATAGAGACCTAAAGTTTGGCCCTGTATTGTATAGTGAAGGCATAAATGACATGCCATGGGTATTATAGATAAACTAAATTTTAGCTATGAAGTCACATGGACTGCATTCTTTTGCTAGCACGTGTAAAAGGAGTTCTCTAAAACTAACCTCACTGCTTTTATTCTCTTAAGTTGGCCTGGCTCACCAAACATGGCTTTTACTGTTGCTGCTGTTGGTACACACTCACTGTTGTACAATGAATTCATGACCATTCGATGACGTCAATGTGGTCACATGATGCGAGAGTGTTTGAAGCCACATGGGGCTTCTTCTCTCCGTTCATTATGTCCTTGTGAAATTATGCTTTTGTTCCCAAGAAATTTTAGTAATGTCTAGTCAATCTTTTAATTACCATAGCCACTATTGTTGTATCCCCAATTTACTTATTAAAGCCAGATTTTTCTGTAATACCAACAGAATAAAGTAAAAGCCAGAAATAAACTTTATTCATGTTTATAGATGAAAATTTACTCATATATAAGATGCAAAATTTACTCATGCCTATAGATACAAAAGCTTGTAATAAAACAGCAGTAAGAAATCTACTCGCTTATTAGGGCAATTATACAAAATAAAGAAGAAAGTTCATATGAGAAATGCAAATAAACATACAAAAATCTACTTCAGTGCTGAGCTATGTCAGAAAAGCTATATATCAGTAGATTGATAAGTGCTTCAAAGGTACTAAGAAATTCATTTCTTAAAAGACAATTGTGCAATACCGGAAACCAATGTAAGAGCCAGTATTTTATAAGATAGAAAAGATAATAATGACTTCCCCTGAAAATCAAAATAAATCAGACAGCAAAACAGCCCATTTGATGTTAGCATTAGTATCCAAAATTATTTTATGGATATTAGATAATACAATGAGGAAAAATGAAGGATATAATATGCTTATTTGAGAAGAAAATTCAATCATTTACAAATGATATACCTATGAATCTGAGACTTGGTACCTGGGGTCAGGTGGTAGGGGAGGAGGGCTTACCCTTTCTGAGGACTAGGGGAGGAGGGGGGGGGAAAGGGAGGGAGGGTGGACTTGAGACAAGATGAGGAAGGGGGCTACAATCGGGACCTAAAGTGAATAAATTAGAAATAAATAAATTAAAAACCAATGAATCTGAAAATAAAATAGCCATAAAGAATTGATGAATTTGTTACTCATATTAAAATCAATAGATTAAAAGATGTTAAATACATTAGCAATTAACAGTAAGAAAAGTAACTGTACTTTAAAAATTGTACTCTCCTTTATAATAAAACCAGAAGGAACCAGGAACTAAATCTAGTAACCAATCAGTGACACTATGAAGAGCAAGCAGCTCTTAGTGAACGACACAGAAGACAACCTGGTTAACAGTCCAACTTGATAATTAAGTATCATAAAAGTGTCATTTGAATCCTAATTAGGATACATCATTTTCTTAAAGTAAAGAGGACATTCAGACCCTTCCTCCAGCAGTTAAGCTGTGTGGAACTACACTGTAACCCTCCACTGTGTGTAAAGGAGGGGCTGGCTTCATCTTGCTTTCAGCTGCTGTGGACTGGCCCAATCCCAAAGCAGCCTGTTGTCTGGTCAGAAGGTTAGTCAAACTTTCCACCAACTGAATTCAAGTAAATGTTGTCAACAGAGTGTTAAGTCAGTTCCTCACGCTGTCTGCAGAAATGTACCCTCAGCTGTTTTCATAGCAGACAAGAGAACAATATTAGTAAAAGCAGATACTTTATATAACCCGACGTTCTCAAATACTACTCTCTTCATTTTTCAGCGTTGTCTGAATCAGTAAAACCAAATCAAATCTTTCTACTAAAATACACGATACTTCGCAGTGTGGAAGTTTAAAGAAAAGAACAAATAAAAGGGAAACCGAAAGCTGAGCAGTTGCAGTATAATTAAAAAAAAAATGGCTACCGAGACCTGGCGTGGTGGCACACGCCTTTAATTCCAGCACTCGGGAGTCAGAGGCAGGCAAAGCGCTGCTGTGAGTTCAAGGCCAGCCTGGTACAGGACAGCCAAGGCTACACAGAGAAACTGTGTCTCGAAAAACAGAAACAAAACAAAACAAAAAATGGCTACAGAAAGATGGAGGGCCACCCGGAGACTGAAAGGCATCATGACTGAGACAATCTGTACCAGTCTCTGAGAACACGGAAGGATAGACATAGAAAAGGGAGAGTGCCTCGCATGGTGGCTTGGGGTGAATGAAAACATCACATTTACCTCTTTCACCAGCAAACTTTCTGCTTTGTGCTCCGCCTCTTCCGGGACCGTTGAATACAGTGTTCGGATATCCCAAGAAACCGTGGCTGTCTGGGAAGAACAGTGAAAAGAAATTAAGCCTTCCATTTTGAAAGCATGGAGCCGCCGACCTTTATCCCGAAAATAGATTGTCATGGAGCTGGGCAGAGAGGCTTTCCAGCCCCTTATGAATTTAATCCCTACAAAAGAAGAAAGAGCCAAACAGCCCCCAACCATGACTACTAGCCTTTCCGTAGATGCTGCTCCATCTGTGGGGCTCCAAGTTTTAAGATTGGTTTTATTACTGAGAGGAAATATGTGAACATCTGTGTTTGTAACTTGTTTCTATTGCAATCTTTTGTTACTGTTCCTGCTGTTCATGTTAAAATAAATTTGAAATGAGGTTTAAGAACTTACAAAAATCCTTTTGTAAATAGTAACATGTAAACTTAGCCTCTTTGGGGAAGTGTGTGTGTGTGTGTGTGTGTGTGTGTGTGTGTGTACACAAGTATATGGCAGGAAGAATGTACAATAAACTTGGACTTTGAAGAAAATAGATCAGGCTTTACATATTATTTTCTGTTGAAATAAGTAAAGATTTTTTCCACAAATTTAAACAAATAGCATTCTATTAAATGGGTACACATAAACTGATATGTAAAGTGTGTCTTAAGACATCTGGACTAGAATTTCAAAGGCTGTTTTCATTTGATGTGCCTCCTGCTTCTGGCTTATCACTTTTCTAATATGACTGCATCACAGCCGCCAGCTTCCCCAAGTCTGTATACTCGAAGGATGAAAATGACTGACAGTCCCACCCATGGTACCAACCCTGAGAGCTTTTATACCACACATTCCCCAAACACAAACGATTCCTAAGAGTTTCTGAAATACAAACTACAGTTTGTACAAACTGGTCCTGGTGAAAAGCACGCTTCTAAATCAGTGATTGAAACAGATGAGAGTCTCAGAAACCAGTTACGTTTAGGAAAAATGGCTACAAGAGGGCTCTTGGAGTTTTGTCTTCTGAGCTCATGGGTGCTGCAGCCAGCTCTGCCAGCAACAGCAGCATTGTGGGCATCGGGCCTTTTTATCTGACCCCAGACATGGGATTTTCTTTAAATTTTCCCTTTACCACTGATACAAGTCCCATGTAGAAAAATAATTTGTTTATTGTCACTGTCATAACATTAATATTCAACAGGGTGCTTCACTGGTTATCTGTCCAATTTTTTTTCTGAGTGTTTTATGGAGCGAGTGTTCAGCGTAAGGATGTGTGGGTGTACAGAAGCACATTTGAGTGTCTGCTATGTGTGGGTGTGGCGAGCGGCTAAGTGTGTGTGTGTGTGTGTCTGATTAGTATAATGTATGAGTGTGTCTGTACAGGAAGTGTGGGTGTGTAGTTGTGGTTGTGCAAAAGGATGTGCAATTATAGTGTGCATAGATGCTGCTCACGGGTGTGGTGTGTGCATGCCTGTACTGTGTCAATCTGTGTATCCCTGTGCATGTGTGAATGTGTGTGATACATGGATTTGTCTTTAGGAATGTGCATGTGCATGTGTGCATGGGAGGCATGGATTTCATCACTGTGGAAGAGGAAGGATGTCATGGGCATCTAAGATCAGAGGACTAAAGTAATGAAAAAATAATAGTGTTCCAGATACTTTACTTTAGTAAAAGTGATGCTCAACGTAAAACACAGGCACAGCGCAAGCTCACCAGGCTCCAGGACTGCAGGAAAGAGGATGCAAGGGCTGCAACTGACAATCTAAACCTGGTGTAGACAGAGAGAGTAAATGTACATCTTGCCGGTGGAGCAGAAGTCTGCAGACAGACCAGGAAGTGGTTGTTTCTGTGTGGAGTGCAACGAAGCCAGGCGGGGTAGAGCTGGAGTTTTTCATTTCTAATTCCTCATACATTTCCTCCTTCAAGTGGCTCCTTTATTGTTAGTCTCTCTGTGAATACTAACAACTCTGTCTAGACTGAGCCTTGGGGACCGTTGTTTAGATTTCAGTGATGCAGGAATGACTTTGGAGAGACAGCTCACAGATGCATGGGGCCACTGGCTTTGTTTTCAGAAAGTGTCCGGAATTGAGATTACAGAGTTTGTTTTCTGTAACTTAAAAAAATACCACAGCACTATACATATTTTTATACATTTTTAAATACATTTATTTTTCCCGTTTCCTAAGATGATGGCACTTTTTTCTTGTTTTTATTTTTATTTGTTAGATTACAGCCATCCTAAAATACTCCTTAAGCCTGATGGAAATCAGAGTAATGTGATTCCAAACAAAGCTTCAAGTGACACCATAAGCTTATTGTTCTACTAAGATCACTGCTTGGCTGGTGAAAAAAGAGCGGTGGGTTAGAAAGCAAAATGATAAGTTTCCGGAGTCGGCTTCAGTATCTACTTATTTCATTAGTGGTCTAGAATAATGAAGATAAACGGATTAAGTAAGTTAATAGCCACGTGCAGCACATGAGGCTAGAGACCATCCCTGCAGTTAGACAACACGCCCCCCCCCCCATGTGCACAACACACTGAGGGACTCCTGATCATCTGTAGTCACGAAATGATGCTGATCTGGTGTTAACTAAGACCATTGTCGCTGACTCATGCTCATGAAACCCTGTGATAAATCTAGGGCATATTTCACAATGCCTGTGCAGGTCAACAGCAACATGGCACAAGAGAAGGAATGCGCATGTGCAGGTGTGTGCATGCCATAATGTGCTAGCTCTCTCAGTATGACACTGGGAGATTTGTCTTTAAAAATCCCTAAGGATTTGAGGTTAGAATTTTCAAAACTTTGGTTCTCTTCCACTTGTTTTGTATTTGTTTAAAGTGCTTGTGTTGGACCACAAGTAACTTGTTCAAAATAGAAGTATAAAAAAAATTCTACTTGTTAAGGATATTAATACATTTAAAAAGAATTTCTTTTCTGAGAAGTTGATGCTTTCAGACCGCTACAAATCGTCTTGGCCACAACAGACTTCCTGTTCCTTTTACTAAAGCTCGGTTCCACAATTAGTGTAGCATGGAACAGATCTGAGACAGCACTGGGGCGCTGCTGAGCTCCTCATCTGGTGGCAAGAGTTTTACAAGGGGTGTATTGTCAGGCATTTGGATAGGAAAACTTCTGTACTAATGGCCCCAAGCCTGTGTTTGCAGTTTTAGGCTTATGATGTTTGGTGTCTTTGACTGCCTGCAGCCCCGTTACTTTCTAGTTCCTTCTATGTTGCGCTCAGTAGTCTTTGTGGTCTCACTGCAGCTGCCATTCTGCTGGCTAAAACGTCTCCACATTAGCCAGCAGCCTAAGTGCACAGGGCCCATTTCTCGGTTGGCTAAATGCTAAAGCCTGGGCCTGAGAAGACTTTCTTCTATGTCAGAACTTATGGTAGTTCCCAGTCGCTAAAGGCAAGGCCAGAAAAGACAGCCTGTTAAAGTAAAGGTAATTCACCAGCCCTAAACTAGATGAAAGCAGCTCCACATGAGCAAGAAATGCACGCTTAAGATCTGCCCTGGCTTAATCATGTACTGAAAAAGAAATGCCACTAACTTAGGAGGTTGAAGCACCTATGCTGAGTTCTGTTGGAGAAGACACATTACTGTACTTCCTTCATAAACACTTTTTACTACATTCTGAAAGTAACACCTCCAATGAGTTTTTTTCTTATTTGTTGTTAACTATGTGAGAATGTCTCTTTAATAAGTTCAATGTGCTCTATGGGGAGTCTTCTATCTTCGAGGAAAACTACAGAAAATAGGTTGCACCAACTGTGAGCCATCATCTATCACCCGTGATGCAGCAAGGCCCAGCATGACAACTTAGTCATATTACTATTTAAGTATGTGGGTAAGGTTCAAGGTCATTTACAAGGTCATTTACTCTCAGACCAGCAAAGTACTGAAAAAAGCTATTTCACTTTTCTGTGATTCATCTTCTATACCAGTGGTTCTCAACCTTCCTGATGTTGCAACTCTTTAATACAGTTCCTCATGTTGTGATGACTACCAGCCATAAAGCTAGTTCATTACCACCTCATTACTGTAATTTTGCTACTGTTAAGAAGTGAAATTTAAATATCTGATATTCAGGATATCTAATATGCAACCACCAAAGGGTCGTGACTCACCAGTTGAGAACCACTGTTCTAGACTCAAGGTGAATTTTCCATTTCCTAATGAGGTAAGAATGAAACATTCTTTTCCTTAACAATGACTATTACTTGAGTTATTGAAGAACTAGTGGAGTACATGTGACAATCTGATGCGCGCATAGCACGCAATGGTCACATCTGGGTAGTTAACATTCTTGTCCTTTTGGGCACTAAAATTTTTCTTGAGAGGCACTTAATTGTACATTCTGCATAAGGGAAGATGTGAGCAGTAATAGAGAAAAATGCTCCATCAGCATAGAGGTATGAGCTGCTCCAGCATGTCCCCTTGATAAGCCAGACTTAGGGCTGCAGAGACGTTTTCATTCAGACTATGGCTGCTCTGGCAAGAGATCATATCTGAAGACCTTCTTTGTCAGTGTGATTCAGCTGGAATACAGGCATGCCTTTAATCACAGGAGACAGAGGCAAGCAGATCTCTGAGTTCAAGGCCAGCCTGGTATAGGGCAAGTTTCAGGTAAAAAAACAAACAAACAAAAAACAAAAACAAACAAACAAAAAACCAATTTGTCCAGCAGTGGTGGAAAATGCCTTTAATCCCAGCAGGAGGCAGAGACATGTAGATCTCTGACTTCTAGTCAGTTCAGGTGAGTCAGTCCTTTTGGGGGGCCTATGCTTATGTGAACCTTCTAGGTATAAAACTTTCTGTGGACATACATTTTGGGGACAACGAAACACAGAGAGGGGCCTTGACATACCATCTTTAAGATGAAGAGCTAGGATTGCTTCACTACCCTAATTTTGTTGCTTTCATCTGTTATTCTTTTAAATTAATATGTCTTAATTATCCAAAGAGGCTGCATCACAACAATTCCATTTATGTATAGGATGCATTTTGATCATATTCACCACCATTATCACTTTTTCTTATTCTCCCAATTTCCCCTTCCAAATACCTAACAGTCTCCCTTTTATTTCATATCTCTACTCTCTAGATTTCCTATGAGAGAAAAGGTGCAACATGTGACTTTGAAAGACTTATGCCATGTCCAGCTCCATGCACTTTGCTGGGACTAACATGATCTTGTTGTTTGCAGCTAAAGACGGCCACATTGACACTTTGATATTATTCACAGTGAGATCTCAGGAATCAACATTTACTCCCACTTAGATGCTTCACAAAAATTTTTTTTTAGGAAGCATAGGTTATATATTATATTGTTTGGAAGGAAACAAAGAGTCAAGGTGCTTATGTTTGAATTTTTTATTCAGTTGCTTACAACCTTGGTCAAGGGCCTGTCCACTGCAACAAGAGGGGTATTATAACTTAGAAAGAATCTAACTGAATTCAAGCTGAATACTTAGCTTTCAAATCACAATTGCTGTGTCCTTGTACAAATGTTATGAGCCATTTAAAGCTTGCTTTCCAGACTCAAAAGCCACAGATTTAAAAAGAGTCAAGATTCCTGTAAAATATTAAGTTGTATTTCAGATTAAAAAAAAATAATTCACGACCTTTCTGCCTTGTAACTTTAACCATAGTGAGCTCTTTCAACTTCCTCTCTTAGAAGGGCTCCTGTGGTAAAGTCTGGAAGTCCCCAAGTGCCAGTTGCTTTCAATCACTAAAAATACACTATTGAAAAAAAAACTGTTAAGTCCTTGATAAATGATGAAATCTCTCATTCAGTTTTGGCAGCCGCCAGTGACAAATGCATGATGAAGCCGAGTGCTCCGGAACCACTGAGGCTGAGCAGTTACTAAGAAGATGGACTCTAGGCTCCACCCAGCAGCTGATCCAATCAGATGCTGAGACTCACAGTCAGCATTAGGTGGAGCCTGGGGAGTCTGGTGGAAGAGTGTGTGTGTGGCGGGGGGTGGGGGGGGTGGGGGGGGTGGGGGGGTGGGGGGGGTGGGGGGGGTGGGGGGGTGGATAGAAGGACCTGGAGGGGACAAGAATGCCAAAAGAAGATGAAGTGAGTCAACTAACCTAGACTGAAGCACCAAGCAAAGGGCACACATGGACTGGAGCTAGGCGCCCCCTCCCCCACATATATCACAGACGGGCAGTTTGATCTTCATGTCCTGACGCAACTTGATGTACTGGGGTGGGTGGGTGGTGGCGGGTCTCCTCTTTTATGAGGAGAAGAGGAAGGGAGATAGGTGGAAGAGGGTCAGAGGGAGGGACCTGGAGGGCGACTGTAATCATCAGGGCATAAAGTTAACATATAAATTAATTGTAAAAAATCAGTTAAAAAGAAAAGAAAAGAAAAGAAAAAAGAAACGATGAGCTCTGAGGAGATGGGGTAGTTTCTTCGAACTGAGAGCTGAGAACTATGGCTTTGGAATTGGCCCTCTCGCTGCAGAAAGCCCTGCTGTCTCAGTGTGAGCATTGCCCCTTGTCCACATTGATATATATGCTTAGCTCACTAAAGAGCATTCTCAAAGTTAAACTTTAATAGAGTTTTGTCTAAATGGGCACCACCGGGAAACAATGCGGCCTGGGTAGTGTCCCTTGTTTCTAGATATCTGAGCTTCATTGTTTAAGTGATTCTATCTCAGGCCTTTTGCACCTTTCACCCAGCAAAAAAAAAGTCACTTACGGGCCTGTCTCCTTCTGTTATGTGATTTTGCCTTCGTTTTTACTGTGAGTCATCAAACATGATTCATTGTGCCCTTGAAACTGTTCTTCAGCTTCCCCTTCCCCCACTATACCCCATAGCAACTTTACTGAGTCACACGTAGATGACCAACCATATTTTTGGTCGTTTCTAGTACTACCAACTTCAAAATTAAAAATAAAACAAATAGTAACAAATTCCACGATGAAGCAGTACACGTCTTTGAATACATGAGTTAATACATACATTTTCATTGGCTTTTCAGACCAGAAGATTATGATGGAAGTGATACAGAACCAGTAGTCTGGTTCCTGAATCCACATAGCAGGAGAGTGGCTTCTACCTGATGTGCCAAGTTGAAGAAAAATGCTTCTGCAAGAACACATAACTCACTATTTGACAGATGTTTTTGAATGCCCATGAGCCATACAGTATGTTGGGTACGTGATCTATGGAAATGAACTAATGTCACCCTTACCTAGCAACAGAAATCAATCAAATTAGTACACTAGTGCCTTTGCTGATGTCAGCTGTGTGCCAGCACTGTACTAGAGAGTGAGCCTCTGGAGAGGGGATCAAGTTCTCAGTGCTTTGCTTTTTAAGACAATATGTTGATTTGTGTCAAAGAGGAGAGCTTCTTATGAACCTTCATTTTCTCCTCATCTAAGAAAGAAATTCTTTCTAACTGAAGAATTTTACTTTAGAATGGCTTTGGTTTCTAAGGTACTCAAAGAATCAAAGTCATTTCCTAAAGTAACAACCCAATGGCTTCTGAAAGAAAATTCATGACATTAACTTTTATTATTTCTTTTTCTTTTTCTGTATTTCATGTGTGTGTAGTACACATATGTGTGTGTGTGTATGTTTTGCATGTATGTAAATGCATTTGCATGTGAAAGCTAAAGGCTGATATAAGGAATCGTTCTTCACCGCTTTTCTATATTATTCATTGAAGAATAGTGTCACACCCAAACCTAGAGTCCAACAATTGAGCTAGTCTTGCCTCAGTCAGTTAAGGCTGAAGTTCTCAGCAGGCTGCCATGCCTGCTTGAAATTTACTGCACTTGCTGGTGTCTGGACTCTAGTTCCCATGTTTATATGCCTTAGCCACACAGCCGTATCTCCAGTCACTAAACTTATTGCTTGTGCCAAGCGCTTGCTTTGTGCCAAGTGCTACCTTAGTTGCTGTGCGTCTTACATTGATAAGGGAGGAAATTATCCTTGGCTTGCTGGAGTTGTAAGTTGGTGCGAAACAAGTACTAGGAAGGTGAAGAAGGCAAACTGAAAGGTAAGGGATCAGCTCAGTGGTAGAGTACCTGCTGTACAGGCACAGAGGCCTGGGCTTGCATCCCAGAACTGTACAGGAAGGAGTTAACAAGCAAACAAAGATGGAGATGTTTTCAGGTAGTAACCAACACTCTAAAGTGAAGCTATAGGTGTAAATCTGGTACAGGAGGAGAGAAGGCTGTACTTCAATGGTTTTTCTTTACAGAGGTCACTGTTGCAGGATATTTGGTCACACTGTGAACCTTGAGATTGTGTTGTTTACTGGAAAAGCTGTTCTAATTGTGGTGTGGCTTAGCCCTAGCACACGCCTTTAATCCATGAGCTTTCTGCTTGAATATTATAAACAGGAAAAATAAATTTAACTCTAGGTCAAGAGGCAGAGCAAGCAATCAGTAGAAAGGAAGTGAAAATAGAAAAAAACCATAAAGAGTATAAGAGGAAGTCAGGAGGATGGATAGAGCAATGCACAGAAAGTTAAGGTTTTTTGAGACAGTAGGGGGAAGGAGCCTGCTCTTTTGGGACATTGGATGACGATGAAGGTAAGGTGGCTGCTTTATCTGCCTCTCTGAGCTAGCAGGCTTTCACTCCAGCACCTGGCTCCGGAATCTTTATTGGTGAAATCTAATGTTTAGGATTTTGTTTAAAAACAAACAGACAAACAGACAGGTCACATGTACATTTAAGTCACAGAAGAATCCCAGGAGCCAGCTGTATAAGGAGCACAGGTCCCTCAGAGGCAAAGTGTTTGCTAAGCATGAGAACAGAAGGAATGTCAGGGGCTCTGTGTGGTGACACAGGGATGAGGTCAGGAGACGAAGGCTTTGAGACCATCAGGAGCCAGGTGACCGGGAGAAGAGTGAAGAGTTGGGTTGGGTGGAGGAAGGTTCTAAGCAGAGGCACAAGGCTATATGGCTTGTGACTCTGAAAGTTCCCCATGAGGACTGAATGTGAATTAATCTAAGTATGTCTATGGACAAAGCAAGACATTTTGATGGGAATTCTGGGGGCTTAGGCAAAAAGTGAGAATGGGATCTCATGCCATTGGAGTGAAGAGGCAAAAATTTCATGCTTGCAATGCAAGAATACTGCATGCTGAGGCAAACTCTTTCTTGTGGTGGTTATCAAATGCCAGATGCAGTTGCTGCCCCTTGGTATTTAACCACAGGTGATTTCACCAACCTTACTCTTTATCCACATCAGGGCACGATTGGTAAAGCATAAGACTGTTGCTCTCCTTGTCAGTCTCACTCTTCTAGGAAGCATTGTTCTCTATTCAGCACCCTGTGGGTGCTGGATAAATATTGACTAAACAAAGCAACTAATGAATCATGTTGGCAGGAAGTGTGGGTGCTTGGAACCATGGAAACAGAGAAATGAGCTGGGTCTTTAATCTGAAGAACAGGAGCCTGATTGCTGGTGTTTGGATGGACAGGTGGGAGTTTTAAGAGCCTCCATATTCTACCCTTTAAGATTAGTTTTGTCATTTCATTGCCGCATTTGTTTGGATGGATGAAGGCTGTCCAGACACACCACAGAGAATCCCAAGGCTCCAGCGAGTCAAGGGCATGATATACTTTCAGGAGCATGAGTGTGGTTTTGGTGGTGAGCAACACTGCTAAATGACATAGGCTCTGAATGGGACCCATCATGTCAGATGTCAGACATTTTAGAGACCAATATATAGTCAATTTAGAGCATGAAAGAACTGTCCATAACAAATACAGTTATATTTTATCAGAGTGATGTGTGTGTGTGTGTGTGTGTGTGATGCATAGAGTCAGAGGTAAGTTTTTTTAGGGCTTGTTCTGGCTAGTTATAACTGTTAACATGATACTATCGAGAGCCCTGTGGGAAGATTCTGAATGGGGAATGATGCAGATCAAGGTGGCGCTGTGGTATGCCTATTAGGAGGCCTGTCTTGGTTGTTGGTACAGAAAGACTCCATCCATTGCAAGCATCACCATTTCATGAACTGGGCCATAAGTTGTACAAGAGTGAAGAAAACTAGCTGAGCATATATATATATATATATATATATATATATATATATATATATATATATATATATACACACACACACACACACACACACACACACACACACACACACACACACACACACACATCAAGCAGCAAGTGAGCATCCATGCATTTATTCCCAGCTTCTGCCTATAGATGCCCTACTTTAAGTCCTGACAGTCATGGACTAACCTGAGATTGTAAGCCCGTACCTTTACTAGGTTGTTTTTAGTCAAGGATATTTGAGGACAGCAACAGAGCTAGAACAGTGCTGTGTGTCCCATGCAAACTTCTGCAACCACTTAGAGCCCTGCCTTTGCAGCACGAAAGCCACTGGCAATGATCAAATGAACCGGTACAAGTGTTTTAGTAAGACCCGGCTTATGGATGCATTTTGGATCATTTTCACTTCTTACCAACAACATTTTTTCTATTCAACTATTTAAATCAACAATTCTTAGCTCACAGGACACACAAAAATAGGCAGCACACTGTCCATGGGGTGTAGAATTCCAAGCCAAATTGCATAGGACATGAACGAGAAAAACAGGGCAAGAAAGAGTGAGAAAAGTATGTCAGACTGTTACTAAAATCCCTGGCAATTTTGTGTTGATTTAGTGTTCAATATTCCCTGATAATATGAATGAAAATTCAGCCATTTATAGGAAATGTCATTTTCTAACAATATTAGAGGCCGTTGTTTACCTCTTGGCTGCACTATTGGGTGCTTTTCTCCAAGCTGGCCAATGCCTTCTTCTAAACCCCATTACATGTTGTTCACACAGAGGTCACATATGTTGCTAATAGTAAACCGCAGTCATTTGTTCTCTGGACAGGCCAGCGACTTGCTGCTTGCATTTAGAAGAGGGTACGAAAGCTTTATCTCATCTTTGGGCAACTTTGCCTCAGAAAACTCTCTATGCAGCCTTCCCTGTCTGACCTGAGAGCTTTCATAACCTCACCCCTGGTCCTCTATCAGCATAAACCAGCCCTTCCTTGGTTTTTTAGGTGTCTAGTCCCCTTTTGGAAATCAGAACACAGTTCAAATGTCACCTAGTCAGAGTGGCTGCCTAGTCACCCAGACTAATTCAGTCCTGAAGCTCAGTTTCCATCATATTGCCCTATTTTTACCTTATAAAATAATCCGTATTTTCTTAATTGATTCATTAATCAGTTTTATTATCTTCCCCTGACATATCAATAAGATGCTCAGTACCCTTAGAACCAAGATATTTCTGTTCAATCACTGCTACCTCTTAATTCTTAGAACAATGATTAATATTTAGTATTTAACATCTCATTCTTATTGAACAAATGGAGGGAATAGGGATGTATGATGGAATAACATGGTTAGATTAATATTTTACTTCCGTGGGCTCGGAAGTGGCTGTGGGGGTGAAGTAGGCTGGGGTAGGAGGACCCCAGAAGACCCAGTGTGGGAATGCATTCTCTCCTTCCACTGTATGCATTCTGGGGAGTCAAACTTGGGTCCTTCAGCTTGGTAGGACCAAAAAAAGATGCTTCCTTTACTCACTGAGCCCTCCCTACAACTTCATTACTGAAGCAACGAGGAACCACACGTGGGGTTTGAACAGGCACTCTATAAAATAGTCCTGTGAGCTGATTGGAGTGCTCACATTGGGAAAATAGAGTGATATGCTATTATAGGCTCTATTTACACAGCTAAGGATAGCAGAGGTAGGAAGAAAGGAAGGAAGGAAGGAAGGAGGGAGGGAGGGAGGGAAAGAAGAAAGAAAACTATCAGAAACAATGTTTAAATGAGGCTGAGACACTGACAAATCTAAAGTTCAAATTCAGAGCAAAAGTGAAGTTCACCCCTGCTTCCCCACTCTCTTTCTGAGCTGGAGGGGCTTTCTAAGTGGTACTTGGCATATTTCTGGATGACAGAGCTGGAGGAAAAGATGCTCCAAGACTCGTTAATTTGTTGCTGTCTGACAGAAAGGCTTTTGGGTAGGTTTACCTCCAGGCTGAAGAATCAAAACAAGGATGTGGAATTTAAAAAGAAGAAGAGGAAGAGGAAGAAGGTTGTTCAGCTTTGTGTTGCAGTTCAAGGCCCAGTGCATGGTGCAACCATAGAACGGCCATCTACAGAGGTAAGTTTCTCTTAAAATGTGCCAGCAGTAAGTAGAAGCCATTTTAAACTGGTGACTGGAAGAATGATTTTTCTTATACCTGTATCTGCCTCCTTTCTCCCACTGTTATCCCTACTTGGAACAGAAAAGTATTAATTCCATCTCCTCAGTTCCTTTTTGCATTCCATTAGACACAGAACCTTATGCATTTCAGGCAAGCCCTCTCTCGACTTAGCTGCATCCTCAGGTCTGTCAATTTTCATGTGACTCTTAAATCCATGAAGGGAAAAAAAAAACCTTTGAAGCCAGAAGCCAGATGTATCTCCAAAGGTGAGAGAGTATGCCACTAAAGCTGCCTTAGTAAAATGTGGAAACTGAGGCCAGTACTTCCTCATTGAGAAACCCACGGGTACAGCCTGCTCTGCACTGTTACCCTCCAGCTGCCTTTTCATCTGTAATATTGAAGTCTGAGATGTTTATGACTACAGTCTGAAGACTGAGCTGTCTTAAGAAAAAGTAGAAACTGTTACCAACTGCCCAGCACAACCTCTGAACTTCCATTTGCAAAGCCATTTACTGACAGTGTTTCAGTGCTCCGGGTGACTACAAGTAACATAATTTAATTCTTGGGGTGTACTGGTGTTTATCATCCTCAACTTTATCAATACTAATTTTCTTTCCTTCTCTCTTGGTCTATCTCACTGACCTGATGCTGGCTGATGAGGCTAAGCTGGCCATCCAGCTCCTAGAATCTTCCTATTTCTATCTTCCCAGCAGCGGGAGTACAAGTATGTGTCAGTGCACCAGAGTTTTAAATGTAGGTTCTGCCAGAGTGGATTCCGGTTCTCATGCTTGCATGGCAAGCTTATAGGGCTAGCTCTCCTCCTTCTTGCTCATTCTCTCCACGAACCTCAGGAGCATCTTAAATATCCGCTGTCCTGAAGGGAACATATCTCACATCATAAATCATTCCACCAAGATATCCTTGCTTTGACCCCAAGCCTCACCATCTCCTGAATAAAAGATTCATGATGGGTTGAAATAACTGCCTCTTTTGTACCAGTAAACTTCTACTCTTTCTCCTGGCTGAGTTCTGTTTCTTAGGAGCTTTTAGTTAGAAGTAGTCTGAGGGGCAGAGTGGTGGCGGCACACGTGTCTTTAATCCCAGCATTTGGGAGGCAGAGGCAGGTAGATTCTGTGAGTTTAAGGTCAGCTGGTCTACAGAGTGAGAGCCAGGACAGCCAGAGCTGGAACACAGAGAAACCCTGTTTTGAGAAACCAAAACAAAAGTCTGAAGGGAGAAGCACTCTGCAGGTCAAAGGAAGGCCATGGTAAGAGCCTTGGACATTGGCAGAAACATGGGTACTAACTGGACTGAGGCAGCCCTGGTTCTTTGTGTCCGCTCTGGAACCTCACATCTACTCCTCCAAGCTGAGGATGCCCTTCTGTTATTCTATAGCTGGAAACAGCCTTCTGCTGCAGTCATGTGAGATAAGGTGGCCCCAGAAAGGACGAGAGGATACTTACCGAGAAGTCATCACTGGGGAAGAACAGAAGGTCTTGCAGAGGATCGTCCCGGTAGGTCTTTTCTAGTTCTTCAATGACAGTTTCATAATCCAATGGCTCCAAAAGTCTTGGTTTTTCCTGCTGTAGCAACCAAAAGAAAATGGAGTGAGTCTTTATGAGTATCGTCCTGCTTCTTCTCTATGACTGCTTCCATTTTTTTTTTTTTAAGCTGTCACTGGGGTGTTGCAGTGTGGTCTCACACAGACACCAGGAGTTTGGGACAAAGTGGCAGAACTGCACAGTGGTTATTTCCAGATCTGAAATAAAGTAAGGGGACCCTAAAAGACTGGAAGGCTCCCTGGGCCTGCACAGATAGGGACAGGGTAGATGTTTATGTAGCCGCGATCTTTCCTACATTGGAAAGGGCTGCTCATTCAGGATGGTGCTATGACAATGATCCTCACAGCTTGTGCTGAGTCAGATACTCTGTGAGTCCTACTTAGGTCAGTTTGCAAACGTTGGCACCCTGCTAGGAGTCAAACGACTGCAGGCTGCCTTTGTTGTCAATGAACCGAGGATCTTGTGTCAAGATTAATTGCTTGCTTCTGTGCTTCTTTGCCTCTACAGAGAGAATCTGGCTCAGACTCTACCCGAAGAGAACAACTCAACTATGAGAGAGACTCTGTGGTGGAAATGGAAGAGGCTGAAAAAATATGTAGAGAATTATATGGTATTAAAATCCTGGGCCCAAGAGAAGCCGCACAACCACCAAGAAGCACCCTACCCCACTAGTGTGAAAAGATAAATTCTAGAGGGAGAAGCAATGCGTCATTATAGAGTTGATATGTTTGCTCTGCCCTGAACATAGATCACAAAGAGGGCTCTTCCCCTGAAGAAAGTAATACAAAACAGAAAACCAAACTAATCCTTCGATGGACCTCATGCAAATGAAATGAAGAGACTGGTCCTTACTTAGGTTTGTTTGTGAGGTTCGGGTCCTAGAAGTGTGAAGTGTGAAGGATCACAATGAAACCCTGGTGCTAATGGGGTCTTGTAAATAGCAACGACAGTAGCAACTGTCCTATCAACCTCCTGGCCTCCCACTAGATGCCCCACCTCTGTAAAGCATAGTCCTCTAAATTCTCATCGATGTTTTCAAAACTGCTAATGGGCTTCCTAAAATAGCAGTCAATATTTGTTTGGATGGTTTTCCAAATAGTAGAAGTAGCAAAATGTGAGCATCATGGAACAATAGCAAAGATACCCATCCATTTTTCTGGGTCAAATGAAAATCAGACAAACAAACAGAACAAGCAAACCAGTACCTCAAATGCCTAAGTGAACTGGTGAAGTGAGTGTTCTCTTTGGAAGGGCCCATCAAGCCCACTGGCAAGTACACGTAGCAAGTAAAAATAAAGACTGCTCCATGGGACATTTGAAGAAAAGGAGTTGAGTTGCCCAACATGGTGTGTTTTCTGACAGTGATGTAAAACACTGTACATTTTGGAGCCGGAATTTCCAGAAGCTCTGGGGCAGTTAGGAAGCTCTTCTTAGATTTGTTGTATTTCGATTTTTTAACACTTATTTTTCAGTTCACATCTCCTTATTTCCCAGTCAAAAGCTAATTCCAAGGATCACAAAAAGAGGAAGACTGTGCATGCAGTGTACGAATATGCACATGTACATGCATGAAGATGCGCATGGCTGTAGACTTGCAGTGGATGTTGGACATTGACACCAGTATCTTCTTACATCACCATCAACCTTAGTTTTTGAGAAAAAAAACTTCTCAGTGAACCTGGACGTCACCTTTCTTGGCTGGGTTGGCTGGCCAGTGAGCTCCTAGGGCCCTCTGTTTCTGTCTCCTCGGTACTGAGGCTAAAGGCACGCGATGTGGGTGCTGGGAATCC
Source organism: Acomys minous (assembly GCF_964271855.1). NCBI lineage: Eukaryota > Metazoa > Chordata > Mammalia > Rodentia > Muridae > Acomys > Acomys minous. The sequence goes on along the minus strand of NC_140486.1, from coordinate 94,576,690 downwards.
AATTCAGGGCCTCAGGCTTGACATTGCCCACTAAGCCATCTCCCAAATCCCAACTTACATTGGCCTTGAATGTCTTTAAGCAGTGGTGTTTCACTCCAGGGCAGCCACAGGTCTCAGTTTTTCTATATAATTCCTGGTCTTGCCACAACCTGAATTTATATTAAAAACTACTCTTTTGGACCTTCAAAGGATAAAACAATCTTCTCTGTCTTCCCTGCCCCCTGTTGGTCTGTCTTTCTCTTTGGCCTCAAATTAATATGTATATATAAAACACATAAAGTCAAAACAAAAATGTATGATGAAACTCATCAGAAAGCTCTTATCTCTGCCATAGACGGGGTGGGTCATTTAAGGCGCTTCCTTTACTAGTGTTGTCTTTTAAGCATGCAATGATGGTCACTACTCACTGTAATGGCCTGTGAAATGGTTGCTAGCATCTTTCTCTTTTTCTCCTCTGGTGTGAACAGGAGTGCAGTAGTGTGAGTGCATTGCAACCCAAAGACTTAAAGGGAAACGACATAATTCAGAAAATGGGGCTAACGGGTTGGTTTACTAAATGAAGTAGCTTGCCTTGCAAGCACTGGGTCTTGAGTTTGACCCCCTGGACCTGTGGTAAAAGTGCTGGGCATAATGTTGGTTGACTACCCTGTACTCTCAGCACCACAGTGGCAGGGGCAGGAGGTAGCCCTTGGTGGCCATTGGCTAGCTCAATTGTTGAGCTCCAGTAAAAGAGCTGGTCTCAAAGAAGATGACTGGCATTCCTGAGGATCACACCTAAGGTTATCCTTTGTCCTTCAGGGGCACATATGTGATACACATGTGTACATGGAGGCATACTCCCCCAACATGCATACAGAAGAAATTGAAAGCAAAAGGACATTTCAAAGAAGACTTTCCACTGAAATGCAAACTTTAGCTAAAGTTAATATTATTCAAGTTAGTACAAGAGGCACATCAGGGATCCAGTCTAAAACTATTGACTCAACAAATTACAAAGGAAGCCAGAAACTCTTCTTGATAGATTGGTAAAAGATATAGATCACAAACATTTGGAAAGATGAATTTTTATGCATCTGAATCAACCTATGGCACATCAGTGAACTCGTGAATGACATCCCTTAGTCCTTTCCTATTTTAGACAGTGTATTGAGATTATTTTCAGATGGGGAATCTCAGAGTTAGAATATCTGCTCAGTAAGCTTTGCTTGTGGAATACATTAGTAAACTCTTGTTCTTCCAGGGATTTTCTTAATATGTATCACTCAAGACCTCCTACTTTTTGTAGCCCTCTGTATATGAATTTAGCAAGTAAATTGTACTGATGTTGGTAAAGGATGTAGCTTGGTTGATGGAGTCCTTGCTGAGCATGTGTGAGGCCATGTACTCCACCCTTAGCATTGCATAGACTGGATGTGGTCATACAATCCTATAATCCCAGCACTCAGGAGATAGAAGTAGAAGTAGAAGGAACAGCTCAGGGTCATCCTAAGCTAGATTGGTGAGTTCAAAGACAGTCTGGGATACAGAAGGCTCTGTAACAAATGATTCAAAAGGTCACTAAGAGATTCCATAGCACTTAGAAGCTGAAAGCTGGCAAAGCCTACATGGAGAGTTGCTAGTTCTGTTGTGGGGAGAGCCCAATGTTAGACAGACAGCAGATGTTTCTAAAGCAAGAGAGCTGACTGCTCAACCTCTTGCTCAGAGAGAAAGGCATACTCAAGGATGGTGGGATCAGTTCTTTTCTTACTCTTGCCCATGGCAGAGACACCGAGTGGAGCTGGGAACCGAGCAGCATTAATGGCTTTAACAAGGATCAAACTGTCCCTCCTGAATTTAATGAGACCGTTTCTTTTGGATATACACCAAGTAGGATAAGGTATGTGCCAAGACTACCCTGAATTGGATTGGATTTTAATAGTGCTTTTTACTCTTACTCTTTCTCTCAAATGAGTAATGAATTTCATTAGCCATTTTAAAGTCACTGTGCCTGGGAAAAGCACCCACCACCAGCACCTGGTATTGTGGAGCAGGAGGTGTTGCACCACAGTGGTAGCAGGCTCTATTTTTCTTATGCACTATTAAGAGATTTGTTTGATGTGGTTCCCCAAGTCCACAGCTCCCTTCCAAATCAACTTCACAACATTAGAATGGACTCCTGTCACAAAAACAAAAGCTTTCTTCCTCAGCGCCTAATGGTATGCTAACACAATGTGCAAGCTCCAGAGTAGTCAAGCTGCCATCTTGGTAACAGTCCAGGCTGTCAAGACTGTTCAATTAGCTTGAGACAAGTAGATTGTGCACATCTTAAGTGGGGGTTTTAATTTTTTGAGTAAAGGAGGACAACACAAAACTCTGTATTGTTTTCATCAGAGCAACTCAAAATCAACTGGGTGAAGAAAGGACACTGAAGAAAATAAGCATTTAAAATATATTACTCTAAAGATCACATGACTGAATTGCCAACCTTTCTCCAGAGTACTCTCCAACTAGAAATCAACCTAGACTATCTAGCCTTGTTTTAGCCAAGTTCAAAGTCTATGAGAGGATGTGGCAGTAGACTTTCTATGAAAAAACATTGAGAATGCCTGCTCACCTTTATGGGCTAGGACACTTTGGGCATGGGCATTAAACTCCTCATTCCTTACTTTATATATTTGTGAAATGACTTAGTAGGGATGACCTCAGAGGATGAAATGATATACTTCTTAGAATAATACACAATCTAGAATACTGTTTTCCCAAATGTTAAGTAGATAAAGACTGGCTTACAATTGTTGCTAGCTGTATATTGAAAGCACCTGTAATGTACTTGTAATGTGGATAGGGCACACTCAATAAACCTGTGTTTCAGAGTTAAGTAAATACGTCCCTTCTTCCAGATCCAGGGATAGCCTAGATTCCATCTGAGGGGAATAAACACATACAAAATCCAAGATGTATATGAAGATGTCTTTGCAACATTATCTTCTTTACAAGTTGGAGAAATGTATTCAGTTTCATCCAAGCATAGCAAAAAAGGTAGGTGAGGTTAAAAGTAGCCATTCCTAACCTGTGAAGACATTAAAGTATAGCCTTTCAAAAGCAGTAATTTTCAAGAATCATGGGTAAGAGAGTAAGGCACTTTAGAAAGGACATTAAGACTAGAATAGGGTCTGGAATAAACCAGTGGAGAACTGTACACTACATCCATGGACTTTCTAGATTCCTCAGTGCTTCACTAGTGTTAGTTAGTGGTCAATATTTTGCATATAATTGGTGTTTTGTTGAACAGCTGAGTAAGATAAGGTCCGTATGGAAGGACAAAGGTACTGTCTCAGAAAGTGATCAGTTCAAGGTAATATTGATCCACTCATGAGACTGAGTGAAAACTGCAATTTATACTACCTAAATTTCTAAGAAGTCACTAGGCTTCCATAGAATGGCCTGACTCAGAAATTATAATAGATGAAGCCCATGAAACATCAAACACTTATTAAAATAGTTTTTTCTAAAGTTTATGGTAAAAATGCTTATTTATTAGTGTTTGAAGAAAATTAGAATAAATATTACATAATAGACTAACTACACAAGACTTTAAAACTATAAAGAAAGCTAAGTATACACATTCAAACATCATTAGCTTATTTCATTTGAGTGGTACTATAATATTTAGGATGCTGTTACTTTTATGTTTTTGGATGGACATGTGTTGCTTTCATCATGGTAAAAGGATGAACTTGGGTTTTCAAAAGAATCAAGCCTTCATTAAACACGGGGGAGTTATTTGATTTTAAAATTGTTTACCCTTTGAAAATCCACCAGAGAGGAAGCCCAGAAATATCACAGTGGGGCTTCACATAGAAATCCAACCACTAACAGATTCAAGTAATTACAACAAAAGATACACAAAACACTGGGGAAAAGAGACCAGAGAAAATAATTACAGATTGGGCATGTGGTTCTAGAAGCTCATGCCAGCAAAACAGAGAAGCACAATTAGAGATTTAATAACTGAACTATTTTTAGCTTTGTAGGGAGCCACAAACATCTGGTGAGTTGCTTAAACACCATCCTGAAATGGGGCTTGAAGCAAAGAATTCCAAGTGGGAAGTTTAAAATCTCATACCTACCAGCTGTGTGACTTGAGCAAGTCATCAGGATCTTGGCTGAAGGTAATCAGGGTGGATAAAAAAGGGCATGTTGTTGTCAAGATCAAGCAGATAAAATATGTCAGTGTGGTAGAAGAACCACTAGATACCAGCAAAATGCAGACTTGTTTTATTTAAAAAGTATTCTACCCAGAGATTTATACTTAAATCAAGTCCAACCAATCATACCCAGAAAATTGGATTCTTCATTTACCAAGAATTGTTATGTTTTACACTTATTATATAAATTTCTCTTAAAATTCTATTGAAATGGAATAATTCTAATCAAAGTAAGAGATTAATAATAATAAACTCAAGCCGGGCGGTGGTGGCACACGCCTTTAATCCCAGCACTGGGGAGGCAGAGGCAAGTGGATCACTGTGAGTTCGAGGCCAGCCTGGTCTACAAAGTGAGTCCAGGACAGCCAAGGCTACACTGTCTCAAAAAACCAAAATAATAATAATAATAATAATAATAATAATAATAATAATAATCATAATCATCATCATCATCATCATCATCATCATCATCTCAAATAATAAGAGATGCTGGCCTCTCTCTGCCATCCCAGAAAAGGAAGGTGAGCACCCTAAGTATGCCTGTCACTAACTCAACATTGGCTTTCAGAATCTGCCTCTCGCATTTCCTGAAAAATAGCATAGAAAATATTTTTGTATTTATACGTTCAGATGACAAGAAAATGATCAAATTTGAAATCGGTTTAATATAAAGCAAATTAACTTTGCAGACACAAATTTCCAGAGAAAAATCAATGTCATAAAAATTATGCCTCCAATTTCACTCTGTAGCTCTAATTTATACAAATACAAATGAGTCTGCCCACCGCAGGGAGCCTTGGACAGGGAAAGGCTGGCAGAAACTGGAAAGTAGTTAACCCTTTGTATTTGGAGGACACACTCATGCACCTGGGTCCTAAAGTGGAAGTGTAATCAGGGGATGTGAGCCTTTGAAGGTCTCTACTGGGTCCTCCAGTTCTGTTGTTCTACATTAGCTAATCTTGGTTCTCATTAAAGGCCAGTCTTTTCAGAGAAATGGCATGAAATAGTTTTTCCCTTGTGTTTGTGAAGTTTCAAGATCTTTTTGTGTCATACAGTGATCCTGTGATGCTACTTGGGACTTGCCAGTCTTCTTTGATCCTCCACACCCTACATCATTTCTACGTATCTGAATCTTTACTCTCATATCCTGTCATTTACTAACATAACATAACATCATAGATAGATGCCTTTTTTTGTGGTATATAACCCATATATGACTAATATAATTAATGACACAGGAAAATAATAAAAGTTTACTCAAGGACCAGTAGATTCAACTCTATTAGTACCCAAGATAATTCAGAAAAGCAAACAGCCCTCAGTGATTGCCCATAGGCTATTTAGAGGAATTCTAAACTATCTATAATCGTAATCATCATCATTCCGGTCTTTAGTTCAACAGATCATTTCACAAACAACATAGCGGTCAAATAACTTTGGTGATTGGCTGGAGAGCTGAATCAGTGGTTAAGAGCACTGGTTGCTCTTCCAGAGGACCCAAGTTTAATTCCCAGCACCCACACTGTAGCTAGCTAACAGTGGTCTGTATCTCCAGTCCCAGAGGACCCAAGTTTAATTCCTAGCACCCACACTGTAGCTAGCTAACAGAGGTCTGTATCTCCAGTCACAGAGGACCCAAGTTTAATTCCCAGAACCCACACTGTAGCTAACAGTGGTCTGTATCTCCAGTCCCAGAGGATCCAAAACTCTCTTCTGGCCTCTGCAGACACTGCACACGTAGGGTACACAGAAATATATGCATGCAGAATACCAACATCCATACAATAAAAAACAAAATATAAAGTAAAACACAAACTTCAGAGTCATCAAGATAACAAGCTAGCCAGGGAGAATGGCACAAACCTACAATCCCAGCCCTTGGGTGGCAGAGGCAGGTAGATTTCTGAGAGTTCATGGCCACCCTGGTCTACACTGTAGGTTCTAGGACCAGCCGGGGCTACACAATGAGAGAGAGAGAGAGAGAGAGAGAGAGAGAGAGAGAGAGAGAGAGAGAGAGAGAGAGAGAGAGAGAGAGAGAGTTGTGTGTGTGTGCATGAAATTTTTAGAAGAAATAAAAAAATTCAAATGAACAAGAGTTCTTTAGATGCTAACAAAATGCAGGGCTCTCTGGCCTTATTGTGATGGGAATGGGGCCAACTGCCACACTGCTTGTGTTTGGAACAAATGGGATGATTGGAGAGAACCCTCACAGCTGCATCTATGGCCACAGCTGTCACCCTGTGGTCCTGTGACAGATTTAATTCAGCCTTTCATCAGGGGGCATTCCGCTGGACAGCATCTCAGAAGCCTGGGCTTCAGAAAACAACAGCAGCTTTTCTAACCAGAAAGGAAATTATTAAGTAAGGAATAAGCCATCTTGTGCTGAACCTTTAACCTTCTTTCTGTCTTGAACCGCAGAGTTTCATGAGAGTGGAAAAACACTAGCTAAAATCAAAGTTAAGAATTACACAGCTGGGCAAACTCAGATTCAGCTGAGTTTCAAAATGGTTTCCTTGGCAACAAAGACAGACAGATCATGGAAGAAATCAAGAAGTCGTTGCTCTTTGAATATTAGTTCATTTCAGAAACATGAATATCAGCCTGATAAAGTGTATAAAACTTTATCAAATGTGAGATTAGTATGGTCAATTTTTCATGTTTAGAACAATTTCATTACAGATGAAAGACAAACCAGTTTTAAAGAATTTACTGTAAAAGGGACACTCTCAAATGGAATTCCCTTTTCCAGTCTTGTTTTATTTTTAGAAACTTGGGAAGTGATAGGCCCTGCTAATCCTATATATATATCTTTATCTTTGTAATATGGCAAAAGGTCCAAGGTTCTGTGTAGCAAATAAAAATTGAAATCAATGACTGTTTCTCCATGTGATGGTTGTACTTGTAAAGATATAGAAAATATCCAACAAGAGATCTAAATTAAATTAAATTACACGTCTCATTTAGCTTTCTAGAAACACTTGAAAGATAATAAATATCATTAAAAATACATCACAAGCCAATTACAAGCCAGCCTGACACCAGGGAAATTAATGCCTCTGCACAAGCTGCAGGGAACTTTAAATTAATTTATAGAAGGTCTGTGATGAAAGCCACTGCCAGCTTATACTCTAATACAATCTTAATACTTTGGCATTTGTACAAACTTTCACTCTCAGGTCAAGTTGTTGTTGTATGTGATGTGCACGTACATACATATAAGCACAAAACAAACATGAACGAGTCTTCCAACTAGTTATGCTTTCAGCAAATCTCCAGATGATAGCCCATTCTTTGTAGTTTCTTCCTTAAAGATTAGTCATGATGTGTCTGATTGTTGAAAATGTCTGCTTCTCTGGGTCAATGGGGAAGGGAGCCTGAGTGAAGCTCATTCACTCTTTCCCTCTGGAATTCCAAATTTTGAATGAAGGGATGACAGGGTTGAGAAAGAGGATGGAAGCTTCTACATCTCTGGGGCTGAGCTTCACAAAATGGGCCGTTGCTTCCAACTACCAAGATGATAGGATTTCCCACTACCTCCGTGGTTCTGAGGTTTCCCGCCCCTCCCCCCCGCCTTTTCCCCTCCCCTTCCCCCCTTCCCCCCCAGCCCCTACTTGCTCTGTCCCAAGCCTATCTACAGCCTGCCTTCAGCTTCCTTCTCTGGACTGTGTCTGTTCATGTGAGTAGATTTTAAATTTTTTCAATGATAGAGCTGTGATCTGTAATACCAGGACCAGTAGCCGCAAGAGGGGCCTATCACTTCCCAAGTTAAAATTCAGATCTGAATGCCCAAGAACAACCTCTTGCAGCCAATGACTTCTGCATTTGAAATGCAGGAGCTGAACAGTTGTGTATTACTGATACACCCCAATAGCGTTTCATACTGTGGGGGAAAAAACACACTAGGTACCATGCGCTGTATGAATGAGAGGCTTCAATAAGCTTTTGGCTTTCCAGGGTCATACATGAAGGGTAGCTCTAATCTCTGATTTTCTATCAGGGCAGACTCATCCAACCATCACTTTCTTATGAAAGCTACCAAAAAGAGTACGTGGCTACATTTGCTTTCAGTGCTGACAGTCAGAGACTATAATTTTGCTCTCCATGGGAGGTACCTCTTTGTGCGGGGAGTGTTGGCAGATCTCTCAGGTTTATAATAGCAGCTGGAAGCCATGCCTGGGCTCACGTCATGTTGTTTCATTCTATTGTTTTCATCTCAGGAATCACATTTGATATGACTTATATTAAGAATAATTCATACATGTTTGCTTACTGAAAAATTCCATAGCCACATCAAAATACTTCATAATAGTAACAATAGCCACTGTCATTTTAAAATAAGTTTATCATAAATGGCAATAACAATTCTTATTGCTGATGTTATGGCCAATGACAAAAAAAACTATATTAATTCTAGAAGAGAATATCAGTGTTGATTATTTTTTTTCCCCAAACAGAGATCCTTGGATTCTGAAAGCTTGTGTAATCTGACCAGTAAGTTGATGGAAGAGCTGATATCTTGTTCTGGTTCACCTTGAAGACTGTGGTCCTCCCTGTCAATAATTTGGACTTGCAAGGGCCAAAACACCAGAAATTATTTCCTCTTGGGAAGATGCTAGAACAGATCTATAATTTTGAATACTATTTCCTGCCCACTTTGTGATCTTTTTTTCTCTTAACAGTGCAGAACATTAGAAGAGATCATTGGGTCCCCCAGGAAGGGAAATTGGCAGGAAAGGAAGACAAGGAATTATTTATGCGAGTGCAAGGAAGATGAGAAAAGAAAATGAAAAGGTAGATGCAGGAACTGTATAATGAAGACAGATAATGCCTTGTCAGGAGCCACATAAGAAATTGCCACTAACTGAGGGCATGCTGTGTTTATATGTGTGTATGGAGTATGTACCTGTCAATGCAGGTGTGTGTATGTGTGTATGAGGGTGCATGTCCATGTGCATCCATTTGGAGTTAAGTAGTCAGTGTCAGGTGTGTTCTTCAACTGCTCTCTGCCTCACCCTTTTTTTTTAAATTTACTTATTATAATTTATTCACATTACATCCCACTTGTTATCCCCTCACTCTTGTCTTTCCATTCCCACCCTCTCTCCCTCCCGCTTCTGCCCTATCCTTTCACAGAACCCAACCTCACCCATTCTGTCTAGGCCGTCTACTCAATGAGCTCCGGCCTCTAGTGCCACCCTAGCCTGGGTCCTCAAGCTTATGCAGCGAGAATGCCGAGCCCTCAAGGGAATCTTTTTTAAACATCCCATATTAGGAAAGGTTTGGGATCACGACCTTAGCCCAGTGCACTCTGAACCCTCTCTCCTCTTACAAATGGCCCACCGCACATTCTAATGGACAGGTGCTCCTTTCCTGCATCATTTCTTTTCCCCACAAGAGTCAGCACCAAGGAAATGGAGGTCATCCCCTCCCAAGTCCCATTTGGAGGCAGCCCTTCTGCAGCTCTCTGGCACCTGAGTTACCTTTGCCCTTTCTGCCATCTCCTTGGATTCCTCTGATTTGCCTTCACATAAACTCTCAGTCTGGATCAGGTTTCAAAGCATGCATCTCCTTTCTGTGTGGACTGAGTAAGCTCAGAAGTCTCTGGAAACTCTTCTCTTCTGTTTTCTTTCACAGTATCCTTTTGTGAATTTCACTCTGGCAATCCAGTTTTGTTTTACTCCTTGTTCCCCAGGCAGCATCCTGCCCAACGGTAGGCAGTGCTCGCCTAACACGTGCGGGGCCTTGGGGTTGATCCCCAGTGTCACAAGAAAATGGAAGAGCACCATGAGCAGTCACTTCAGTCATCTTACTCTGTACTTCCCTTTTGCTAACTATACATCACTCTAATCATTCGTACATAACAGGACAGCAAGGGAGGATGTGACCAGGAAGGGAGATGATTCACATCAGCCTACAAGAGGTATTGTCGATAAGAACTCTAGACCTGACCAGAAAGAAAGCAAAACAATGCTGTATGCTACGACAAGTTTGGGAAACCAACAGAAGCCTCTCCAATTAGTGTTTCTACCTATAGTTTTCATTTTTCTAAAGTGCTCCAAGGCAACCGCATTCCTAAGGAGAAGACGTACCCAAGTTTCCCCAGACACCCAGAAATCCTGCAGCTTAATAACTCACAAGCCAGTGACAACTTGAAAACAATGAATCACATTTATTTTTTAAACTTCCGCATTTGCTTCTGACTGGACAGACGACAGACCTAATAACAGAGCCCAATCATGGATTTGATCTTTTCAAATTAGGCCATGAAACTCACACAGGAAATGATCTTTTCATTAAGACTTCCTATGCACTAGAGATCATATTAAATAGTCCTGATAAAAAAAAAAGCTAAAAATAAACATACAAATGCAGCTTAAGAGAAAACCATCAACTGGAGAACAGCACACACAGGTCTAAGATTCAACGACTTAGACTGGCAATGGCTCCACAAGTAAGTTTCATTTCTCCTGAACACTTCTCTCAGCAGAGTACTGTCTAACTCAGTGGTTCTCAGCCTTCCCAATGCTGCAACACTTTAAAAGCTGCTCATGTTGTGGTGAGCCCCTGGATGGAAAATTATTTTCATTGCTACTTCATGACCGTAATTTTGCTACTGTTATGAACTCTATTAGAAATATCTGCTATGCAGCATATTTTGTAAGGGGCCCCTGTGAAAATATCCTTCCACCTCCAAAGGGGTGGTGACCCACATGTTGGGAACCGCTGGCCTAACCTGTATGCTGCCTAGGGGAAGATGAACTCAAATACATAAAGGCCTTTCTTGGCTGATGCATTTTGAAGTTGGTTTAATAAGCTAAGCCTCCAAAAGGCTTAAAATGCCACACAAAGGAGGTTGTAACAATGATTTTTCTTTTCCTGAGTTGCTGGGGGGTCTAACCCAGTGCCTTGCACATTAGGCAAACCGTCTACCACTCAGCTCTATCTCCAGTCCTCAAAATAAAAAGAATTCCAACAGAGTAAGTTATACAACTTTAAGCAGCCCTTGAAGGACGCAGAATGCACAAAATCCATCAGTCTGGGTCAAGAGAGCACAATATTTGAAAGGCATGTGTCGCAGGAAGTTCTCGTTCTGAATACGTTTTCTAGATTACTATAAAATTCAGCAAACTGTAATTTTGCCAGAGAGCAAAGATTAAGTGTTGTGCCAGTGTTCACAGGATCATTACAAAGGAAAAAAAAAAAAAAGAAAGAAAGAAAGAAAGAAAGAACTTGTGATAAGTATATCTAGCAATCACTATCTTCCTTTCACTATTATATATAACAATAGTCAAAAAATTTAAAGGCATACATTTTTTTAAAATTCCCTAGCATGACTTTAAGTCTCTGGGGAGCTGCGGAGGAACTCTGTTACTTGATTTATATCTTCTTTACCATCTCTTCAGGAGGCTGTGAGGGCAACCTAGTGATGTAGTTTAGAAGCCTAGATAAGTGTGCAATGGAAAGTTCCATTTGGGTGGGCTTCTGCTAACCTAGGTATCCACAGTAGAGAGATGACACACCCTTTCTGAGGCAAGCCCCATTCCATCCACATAGCATTAACATAACCAGAGTTACATTTACTGCTCCTCTCACCACGGCAGAATCCCCTGTACCTCTGTGGCTTCCACTGAGCACTGCAATTGTGTCCACGTTCCCCTTGCCCTTGGAAAGAACAATACTTTAAAAAATTTTTTTTTTATCTTTTCGCATCTTTCAAACTAGGTTCAGAAGGCATCAGCGCAGTTCTAACAAGCGGTCTTAAGGTAGGAAGGGAGTTAGGTGAGCATTTCCCAGAAGAGGAAACACAGGTTCAGAGTGATTTAAATAATCTGCATGTGAGTAGAAAGAGAGAGCGAGAGTATGCGCCCAGGTTTCCTGCAGGCCCCCTCTAATTTAATCCCTTCAGTTTCTTGGAGTCTGCTTTCCAAAACAAAAGCCACATCTTAGGATGGATTGAACAATTCTCTACTCAATAGAAGAGAAAGCCTGTGGAAGTAGATAGCCTTATTTTAGGCAGACCCAAACCAGGCAGCTGTAGCAGGAAAGTCCCTAGTGCCTTCCACAGAAGAAAACTAGTCACTATATGAATGGTCTTAATTAAATTTGAATGCATTGCTACCAAATGCTGTGTGTGGGGGGGTGGGGGGGAAGCACCAGGCCCTTATTGGCTGCTTCTCCCATAGTACTCGGTAGCAATACGTTCAAATTCAATTAAGATAATTCATAGAGTGATTAGCTTCATTATACTGCGAGACACTGGGGACTGTCCTCTTGCCAATACTGTACGTGTGGTGGATGCAAGACAGGCGCTTTCTTCTCTGTGTTTTCTCTTTTAGTAGAAGCAAAAAGTAAATCTCACGGTGACCTAAGCCACAGTGCTTTAAGTACAAAGAGAGATAAGAGAAGAATTCTGTTTCCTGGACTGGTCTGAAGGTTGAAACCATCACACATTGAGAGAGTTTTTGAAATATTTATACCCTTTAGCAGACACAGATAAACAGCTGAGGATGCTCTTCTGGGGCTAGTCAAGAGGAGACAACTGAGCTCACATTTCTGGCAAATGGGGAGCAAATTCGGGGGCAAACCCAATTCACATGCATGGAGAAAAATGCTGAGGGACACGTGTGAATTTGTCTAATGCTGGTATGTACTAGTGAGATAGAAGCCGAACAAACAACACAATGCTAACCTTAAAAGCCAGACTGCTAATAATAGATGCTGCTCCTTTTAAATAGCAACCAAACCATTTTAGAATAAAGAAAGTCATGTATGTATTTATATACATATGTATGTATATAATGTATATGCATGTATAAAATGTATATATGTATATACATATATAATGTATATATATATATATATTTATGTGTGTATGTATGATATGTGTGATTATAAGTCATCTCTGTTTTCACATCTGGATGTTTGCATTAGTAAAGGGTTTATCAGGTTTTTTGTTTTGTTTTGTTTTTAACTCCTTGAAAACCAGTTCTCAACCCAATAATCAGTCTTTCCCACCAAGGACACTTGATAGAGTTGTCTTCCAGTACGGCTGTCACCAAGACTTCATAAATAAAGGGCGGGTATGTTGCTCTATGTCTTACAATGCACAGAAGAACCCCCACAATAAGGATGTTCAGATCCCAATGACCATGACGTCGAGGTTGATGTTAAGCAGAACTTGGAGGGCTCTATAAAATGATGAACCTTCTGAAAAGGAGCTATTCGACAACATTGCTGCAGCCTTCACCATATAAAGTGAGCCTTCCCTGTTACAGAAGACTTCTTGGCAGTCAACTGCCACTGAGTCTTACAGAATATTCTAGACGCACATCTGTGAGGACATGTATCCTCCCATAGTTTTTCTTTCATTTTGCAAAAAGGATAAGGAAGAACCATTTTCATGGTGAGATAAAATCTTTCTGACCTTTTATAATCTTCCTTGGCTCTGTCGAAGAAACTCTACTTTTTCCTTTGCATTATTCTTTCTAAGAATATTTCTAGCTATTATTTATTTCCTTTAATTAGTCTTTCTAGGAATGTTAAAGTAAATTAGTGGTACTTGATAAAAATAGAACACCAATATAAACAGGCAAGTACTTTGGAGTCTTTTTGTTTGTTTGTTTTTTGAGATGGTTTCTCTGTGTGGCCTTGGCTGTCCTAGACTCACTTTGTAGACCAAGCTAGCTTTGAAGTCACAGAGATCCATCTGCCTCTGTCTCCCTGAGTGCTGAGATTACAGGTATGTGCCATCTCGCCAAGCTGGGGCCTTAATTCAGGGAACTGCAAATGATTCTTGGAGAAAAAGAGTGAGTAGAGAGTTACAGCTCACACTTGTAACCTCTCCATTCAGAAGCTGAAGCAGAGGGATTTCTGGGAACCTGAGGCAGCCTGGACCCCATAGTAGTTGCAGACCAGTCTAGATTAACAGTGGGAGACTCAGTCTCAGAAATAGAAACCCAGAACTCAGACCAAAACATAAATCTAAAAGCAAACAAATAGAACCAAGAGAAACAATTTCAGAAGTATTAATACATAAATACTAAGATAACCCTAGATGAATTCTGATTAGCAATGTTCAGATTAAATCTAGTATCAGCTTTTTTCAGAAACATGAAGCTTAAAAATGGCACAACTATCAAAACAAATATCTAATTTTTTAAAAGGTTATTTATGAGCCAAAGAGAATATGCTGTTTTATAGAGCACGTTGTCTACCAAGTTGTGGTAGAAACCTGCTTTAAAGCATATCATTTTTCAGAGAAAGCATGGACAATCAGCTGAAAAGTCGGCGCAGATACCTACAGCACTAACCCTGTGGATTCCTTCTGGGTTCACTCTCTTCACTGTCCGCCTCTTCCTCCAAAATTCCTTTCCTCGGAAGCTCATCATAGGCCTTGAACTTGAGTCATAAAATATTTGAAAAGTACGGCTGTCCTTAGACCTTTTCTTTCTGGGGCTTCACTGAGCTGCTTGAACAAATCTCTCTGCTCCCCTGAGAAGGGAAGTGTTCATACTGCATCTATATAACTCAACCGAAAGGAAAGGCAAACCCACAAGTCACCACTTCCTGTGAGCAGCGAACTAGCAGCTGTTGAACTGCTGCTTTTATGCATAGGGTCCCCCTAGCCACCTTCTTTAGTGCATGACAGTGACATAGACCACTGAGCATCTGTATGAATGATTCTAAAAAGACTTCCCTGTGTAACCTTTTTTGATAGGGTATGTTAGGAGACTGCATACACATCACTTGATTTTCCCAGTGTAAGATATATTTTTATATTCATGGCTGGAAAATAATTACAACTTATTTTTTCTCTCTCTCATAGACACACTTAAGAGCTCATGGACCCTCTCAGTGGAGCAGTGTCAAGTGTTAAGAAACTGCCAAGCCTGGCAGGGATCATCACTCTAGAACCATATTTGTTGGTTTTTCTAACTATGGAACTCCAAATTTTCACTTACAGTTTTAGACAATAGGCAAAACACCTTATAAGAAAAACATAATAATCTCAAGAAACTCCCAAGCAACTTCCTCTCTTTCTAATCTTTGCATATAGTCTGTCTTCTATTCCTCTTTAGGCGCCTCAGTTCTGAATCCTGGAGCTCCTCCCATGCCTCAGCTTCTGCAATCTAAAACTGGCTCATGTTTGCTGGAGCTGTAGCTCCATAGAAGAACTCATACAATTTATATGTGAGGGTGGATTTTAATACCTAGCCTGAGGGAAAAAAAATAACTGCGTCATTGTCATTTCTCTATCCCTTTGGCTGTTGAACACAGTTTCCCTTAAAAAGAGGCATTACCAAACTGAGTCTAGTTAGACTGACCCCATGTGACTGCAAAGTGGGGGAAAGCCCAATAGATCAGTAGACCACGGCCCATGGGATGGCAATTTGAGGGGGCTCTAAAGTCTGCATCACCAGCATCCTGTGGCATCTTGTCCCATTCTGAAATAAGTCTTTTTTCAGAAATGTGTTGAAAAATTAAAAAACAAAACAAAACAAAAACAAAAACCCAAAAACAATGAGCAAGAATCATTTATTGATAAAGAGAAACCAGACAGGAGCCCAATCAGAAAAAGTCACCGTCACGTTTATCAGAAACAAAACAAAACAAAACAAAAAAAACCCAACCAACCAAACAACCCCCCCCCAAAACCAAAACAAAACAAAAACTTGATTATAGCATATAATCAGAATTGATTTTTAAGCATTGCTGGACCTTAGTAGAAATGCAAGACATTTCCCCTAGTTTTAGGAAGCTGTGTTGGATCTCACTAGAGTTTGCAGAAGCTTGTGGGAGATGTATGGAAAATGTCATTTTTAAGGAAGTTTTGAATAATGGGTGAGTACCAAAAAGGTGAGTGCAAGGGCAGAGATCCTGCAGGTCAGGACATGTAGCATGACCAGGCATCAGGGGACAATGGTCAGTGTCATGGAGACTGATCATTTTTGGCCAATTGCTAACCCTCGTTAGGTTTCCTTTTCTGCATTGATGAAACAGGCACGTCATAGTCACTGCTCTGTAGAAATTATAAGGAAAACCAAGACAATGCTTTAAAAAGTCAATGTATTACCTTGCTTATTATATCATAAATGAAGTTATCAGTTAATGTAGCTAATGGGTAGAGCAAAACAGAATATTAAGAAAAAGCTAGATGTTGAGGTACCTAGAGCCAAGAGTTAAATAGGAGTGGAGAGGATGGAAAATTGAAGCCAGAAATAGTTCCCTCATGGATCCGAATGTCCGGATTAGGAAAGTTTCTGCCTTGTCTGAAAATGATAGTGACTACTGAGGGATTTCTAAATATTAACTAATATGGTATTTTAGGAGGCTCCTCATTTGGCAGCTATAGACTGGGTAGGTTGCCGAGACGGTTATTCAACGAGTTGTATCATCCTACAGCATCGACTATAAGGAGGCTATAAAAAAGGACTTAGCAATTGAATAATAAGATAATGGAATGAATTTGTTGAGCAAACATAGGCACTGGGTGTTGGCCCAAGTGCTTATTTAAACCATGAAGTAAGTTTATTATTTCTTTTTTCCTCCCTAGTATTATATAAGAAGATAGCCATAGCCGGGCCCACAGTAACAGGAGTCCCAAAGCCAGTTATCTTGTAGGTTTTCGAGTTTGTATATCAGGGAGATGAATCCTCAGTGCTGAATGTTGAGTCAAGAAGATACAGGAAAGCACATCCCTAAATTGTAGGGAAAGAGCCAGGCTGGAGACGTGAAAAGGAAAGACATGGACAGAGTTCAGCTGAGAGGTTACAAAAAATAAACTGAAGTTTGCAGAAACTAATATAGAATCGAGAAATGATCCTAGAGTTGTTCTGAATGTGGCAGGTGGAAGTCAATTCAGAAAATACTGGGATGCCATAATGATTACCAGCACAGTGCAGAGCCCAGGCATTCTAGTAAGACGTATAGAAGGAAAGCTGTGTGACACCTGAGGCAGGGATAGGTCTAGGATCTGAGCCTATGTAGCATATGAGGCAGATACAATCAAAATTATGATATTTGCAGGTGAATGGATAGAGCTGGACATAATCATTCTGAGTGAGGGAACCTAGACCTAGGAAGACAAACTTCACACACTTTCTCTTGCTTATCGATGCTAGTTTTGGATCTTCAGAAATTATGTGTTTTATTTGGAATACTCATAGAGGTCATGAAATTATTTAGGTGTTGGGATTCTTTTACAGGAGAGGATATATAAGATGGTGCTGTAAATGGCTAAAGGGAAATAATGGAATAGGAAGGGTTAAGTTGGGTAGGTTATGGGAGGACAGAGTCTAAGAAGAGAGAAGATGGGAAGAGATAAGAAATACTAAAGAAATGTTGAAAAAGTCATGTGGAAACCTACTACTGTAGAAGCTTCCTAAAATATACACATACAAGCATATACGAACAGGGTTTGAAGGGAACTGCCCTACAATAAGGTGAAAAATCCTTCTACTAGGCATCAGAGGTTAACAAATAAAAGCCCCAGTTCCAGGAAAAGAGTTGTTGACTAATAAGGTCCTGGAGACACTAAAATTATAGTCTCTTGCCTTTACTCTTTCTGACCTTGATGATAAGACCCTGTTGTTGAAGACATTACATACTTGAGTCATAAAACATGGGGAAATAAAACTGGTATTCACCTGGAAGCTTTATTCCCTACTGGCTAGCTCTCACAGTGCTGGAAGGTGCTCTGCATGCTGTCAAAGGAGAAAAGTAATCATTGGTCTTACCCAGTTGTGAGCCCTGTGAGCTTCACTAATGAGCAGCCTGGCAAGAGCAGACGCTGGTGCAATAGTGGCACAAATGTCATGGGAGCAACCAAACACTTTCTGATTGGATTTAACGCCTGATTCACAAGATGGAACCCATAACTGTCACTGTTACTGGGCCCAAGAAACTGTCTAGACAAGTCATGAGCTGTAGAGGGAAACCTACTATTATTATTCCGTCAAGTGGACACAGTTTTAAATCAACTCCTGGTGACTCATCATTATTTATTTATTTATTTATTTACTTACTTACTTATTTATTTATTTTTGGTTTTTTGAGACAGGGTTTCTCTATGTTATGTTGGCCATCCTGGATTAGCTTTGTAGAGCAGGCTGGCCTCGAACTCACAAGGATCCGCCTGCCTCTGCCTCCCGAGTGCTGGGATTAAAGGCGTGTGCCACCACCACCCGCTGACTCATCCTTTTGTACCCTATATAATAGTGCATTTGTCAACCTTCATTGGAGAAGCACCTTTTTGCTGTAGGTAGCAATTATCACAGAGATCCACAACTGGTCAGGGTACAAGGACATGATATCTCTATCACATCCTTTGTTCACACTGCTCAGGCATCATGGTGGAAGACAGGGCATGGAAGACTGTAAGCGCTCAAGGAAGACGACTACAAGCAAACAGCTTTTTTTTTTTTTAAAGATTCAGCAGGGCAGCTGCACATATGAACTCGCAGTGGTTGCGACAGCACGAACAAGCCCTGCCGTGTCAGACCACATCCCAGCACAGAAAGGGGAGGTTTGCACAAAGTCCTACGCTTACCATGGGAGCTATTGGCAGCTAATCGCTGCTAGCAGAAGAGTCATATCCCTTGGTGTGTCCACCATGCTGCATGGGAAGGCCACATCCAAGAGTATGTGGTATTCCTTAGGCTTTTTAAAAAGAGGATAAAAATTGAGTGGGTAGGAAAGGAGGGTGAATCTAGGCAGAGTTTGGGGGAAGTGGTTAGTATGATTAACATGCATTGTATGAATTTCTGAAAGAAGCAATAAGCACATAAGTAGGGGTAGGTGAAAAGTAGGACACTCGTGGGGCTACACATCCTTGTGTGTGCATTCAGAGACTGTGTGTCCAGCCAGGAAAAGTACATTTGCAATTTTCAATAGTTGTTTGGAAGTTAAAACAAACAATCTTAGTCATGCTTTAAAAGAAATAGGAATCTGAATACTAAGATTCAGAAATTTGAGAAAATATGTATGCTGGCAATCTATTTTTGTTTTTTAATGCTCTTATGAAAAATTGCCATACACCTTGAGACTGAACTCAACCCCTACTTATGATCTCATAGTCTTCAAAAGTGAAAAGTCTGAGCACCCAGGACCTTACTGGTCCTTACTTATAAGAGTCCTACAAGTCTGAAATCTGGATGCTGGTACTTCTGTGACCTTTCTCAAAGTTCCAGAGGGAGAATCCATTTCTAGGCTCATGGGAGATGGCTGGCAAATTCATTTCTTGGAGGCCTGAAGTTCCTCTCAGTTTCTTGGAGGCTCCTACAGGATCCTGGGCTAATAGTCCCATTCGAAGTCAGAGGCAGCTGAACCCCTCTTACAATGAAAAGTCCACTGGCTCATGTTGTACCTCATCTTTCTAATGCACTTTCTGCTTCCCTTGTTCTAAGAATGAAAACTGCCTGGGTGTCTAAGGCCTTGGGAAGGCAATCTTATTTTTCTAGAATCATCCACAAAATCTTTTCTGGCCATGTGGTTAGTAACCTGCTTTAGTTTCATTTCTGTTGTTGTAATAAAATACCCTGACCAAAAGCAGCAGAGGTGAGGGAAGGGGTTGTGCGGCTTAAGACTCCAGGCTCCACTCCAGCACTGCAAGGAAGTCAAGGCAGGAACTCAGAGCAGCCAGTGACACCATGTCCCCCTTCACGAGCAGGGAGGAACAAGAGAGCCCAGGCTGCTTGCTTGCTGGGGCTAACTCCGCTGACATAGTTTTCTTCTCTCTTATACAATTCAGGGTCCAGCAAATTGACATTCCAAACGAACAATCACACCACGTTAATTCAGAACCTTTAAAACATGGCCCAGGAGCACCCGAAGATTAGCATTTGATTCTCCTTGGGGGACATCACAAGGACAGCATCCACCTCAGCATAGTTTGGCATTTTGTGCATTTAACTTTTCAAGGTGTTTTTAAACATAAGAATATATTGAGAAGGAGGGGTAGGTGAAGAAAAGATCTGACCTTTGAACATGGTTTCCACTGAGCAGCTTGGTGAGATCTAGGTCTCTACTGAGCTGAAAATGAGTGGGAGTAAATAGAAATTGAGTCTGTGGATCATTTACTGGAAAAACATCACAATGAAATAAAGGTGAGAAATATAAGAGGGTAGCACAAAGAAACGAAATTGGAAGAGAGGAAGTGAAGTAACAGGGATAATCAAGCATATGCGCAGGCAACAAAAGCAATCAGTAGAGGAGACAGCTTTAAGAAGACCCTTTCACATGCTCAATTATGTAATGCTTGAAAATGTTCGATTACGATTGCATCCAGTTATCCAGGCTATCCAATTTGCTAGTGATGTCATCATTGAGCCTAAATCTGGGACAGAAACTTGATAGTGTCTCATAGCTGTTTTCAAATCCACTTCCTAAAAATGACTACAAGAATTAGAACATCAGGAATCTTGGGGGCTGAGAGTTGTGCGTGTACACATGAGGCCGCCCAGGTTTGCAAACCTGAATCTGAACTTGTGTGAGCAGCACTTTCACCTGTGTCAGCCAGCTGACCTTCAGTGCCTCCTCCCTGCATTATCACTTGAGCTTTTCAGAACCTGCCAATTACCTCCTTAGAGTTGAAGAGTGGCCAAGGAGCTTATTTTCTATATATCTTTTCTTCTTCTGTTTCCAATTGATCTTCCTTTTGCCTGCTGGGAGCTCACTGCATTGTTTTTTGTTTTTGTTTGTTTGTTGTTTGTTGTTTTTATCTCAGAGTAAATCGAGTTTGGTCCTTGGAGCGCACCTGCAAGCACTGCTCACCACCATGTGGCACAGATAGAGGAAACCAAGCACCAAGGCGGTACTTCCTCATCCTCACTGGAGTCTCGGCCCAGACAGAAATACTATTCAGGTTACTAGCTCTCAAGCCTGTAAGCCCATTTCGCTTGTGTGAAAGGCCAACTTAGCTGCACGGTTCTGAGTCACCAAAGGTAGCAGGAATTTTTTCAACCAAACCTCCCACTTCTATACACAATGCCATCAGTGGGCATGGTTGGTAAAATACAATGGTTGTTTTTTTCCCCCTCTTAGTGTACCTCTCCTTTCAAATAATATTGTTTTTAGAATAAAGTATTTTGTGCCTTCATGGAAAATAAGAAGTACCAGGCAGTATGAATTACAACAAGGTAGGAACAGAAGCATATGGTGTCTGTATGTTGTGTGTCTGGGCATAGTGTGTTGACTTAATGTGTAAGTACATCAGTTGGGCATGATGATTTTTATAATGTGTTCATTGCATTAAAATAACTTATAGTAACCCATCCAGTTACGTTCATACATGTATCCCATTATAAGGACATCTATTCATATTATTATTTGAATAGAATTCAGCAGGTAAAAATTCTGACTCAGGATAGATGGGATAGGGCATACGGAAGGTAAGGAACCTGTTTCTCAGCCTGTCTTAGAATCTAATAGCAATCAGAGACTTTCTCATTTGTCCCAGACTTCCATCTTTAGAAAAAACACTGTAGTTTTATACAATTTGCCATAAGTCTTACATTGCTAAAATTGGTGGGCTTAGAGTTTATTCATCTTTAATCTTACAATTTTTGATGCTTTATTATAAGGAATAGGGGCTGACATTCTATGGATGACACCTGTCTTTAATGGGTAATGTGTGTTGAAATGTGTCCAGCATCAGGGTAGTTTGTTATTAAAAACATGAGCACTCCAAGGACCAAGCATGATGAAAATGAGGACCTAAGCCACACCCGTTTGCCTCCATCCTCAGACATCAGGTTATGGAAACAAAGAAATGATGGTAACTTCAAAAACATGGCTGGAGTGGAATTCTTACTCCTCTGGCTCATATTAAAACATACAGTTAGACTGACATGGTTATCTTAGAAGAATTGGGGTGCTAACTCTCCTTGGCTTCTTTTTCCATTACATTTTGTTCCAAAGGCAAATCACTTTTTTCTTCTACATCCTACAATTTTTAAAATATAATTAGTTGCTAAAAAACATATATTCTGTGTATTTATCAACTCCCTCTCTTTCTCCAGTCCCTTCTCTTCCTCTATCCCCCCTCCCATTTTCATCTTGGAAAAGAACCTGGAAATCCCTCCAAGTTATATGATTTGTTTATTTGTATAATGTTTTTTTATTTATTCCCGTGAGAATTCCACACTATGTACTGTGATCATTTTTACCCACCTCCCTCAACTATTCCTGGATCCTCCCCTACCTTCCTACCCACTTAACTTCATATTCATTCTGTGTCTGTCCTTGTCTATGTATCTTCATTAAAAGTCTGTCTAGTCCAGTTTGTGTTGGCTGACTACTCATGGGGGTGAGGCCTGCCATGGAATGTCATTGATATAGCAAGTATCATTTTATTAAAGAACTCTGACTCTCTCTACCCAGCAATCAGGAGTGGAACTTCGTGCCCACTGTGCCTCTCTATGTTGGGATTTTTGTCTGCATTGAGCCTGTATAGACCTTGCACATACTGTTACAATGTCTGTAGTTCATACATACTCTTGCCCTGTCGTGTCTTGTTTCCCTAAAGTCCTCTACCACCTTGGCTCTTTCGATCATTTTAAACCCTTTCTCACATAAATATTTGCGTCTTGAAGTCAAGAATGTGATGTAGACGTCACACTTAAAGTTGAGTACTCTAATGTCTCTTATTCTCTGAAGGTTGAACAAATGTGCGTGTCTGGGTTAACTGCTTTCCACTTCAAGACACAGCCTCTCTGGTGAGGGTTGAGCAATGCACTGTCTCAAAAAGCAATACTTTTAAAAAAATCATAGTATCATTTCTCTATCTTTTGAGGAAGAACTACAAGATATTCATGGTTGGATCAGATGATTTCTTTCATAGACTGCCAAGTGGAAACACACAAATACAGCCTCTTCTATATGGAACTTAGGAAATCTAAATAAAAGCTATCTCTTTTCAGTGGATAAAGACTGCTGTACAGTGGACTTTTCCACAGAGACAGAAGTGTTTCTTTGCTTACTTACTGGCTTAGACCCCACTCCAGCTGGCAAAATTTACTACAGACCACAGTCCTTTCCCTTTAAAACAAAATATGCAATTAAAATTTTTTTATTTAAAAAATTTAAAAATTAAAAAAATTAAAAAATAAAAACAAAACAAAACAACCCAAAAAACAAAATACATACCTAAAATTTTGGCATCCTACCATTCCTAGTGATGACTTTCAATATAAATGCCCCCCACTCCTACTCCTTAATAATGACTCTGGAAATCATATGATACACAATGAGAAGACCAGCAATCAATGGGAATTTTGGTTCATTTATAGAATATCACCATTATATAGATTTTATTGCCACTATCTTTGTTATTGTGAAAGGATATGTTTTCAGAAATCAAGGGTAGGATCTGGGGAAATGGCTTAGCCAGTGAAATGTTTGTCATCCAAGCCTGAAGACCTGAGTTCGGACCTCCAGTAGCCATTTACAAAAGTTGGGCACAGCAGAACTCTCATCTATAATCCCAGTGCCAGGGCGGAGAATGAGGACTCTTGGGACTCACTGGCTACCAGTTTAGCTGAATCAGTGAGCTCCAGATTCAGTAAGACAATGTCTCAAAATACACACTGGAAACTCAGAGTTGACCTCTGGCGCGCGCGTACACACACACACACACACCATGCACAAAGACAAGAAATCAGTGCCAATAACACATAACACATTTTTATCCACCCTACTTGGCTTACCTATATAATTTTTTAAGGGAAACAAATACAAAACAAAGGCAAAATAGTGTCTTTAACATCACCATGGTAATGAGAGCCAAAGAAAAATCTCCAATATACCTACAAAAGGAAAGATGTTAAAACAGTGGATTCCTACCCTGGACCTGAGTAGTCTTATGTAGGCCAGTCATCTACTGTTAAACTGAGCAGCCTGGCAATATGCACCACAGATACTGCATAGAACACCCCTTGAGAAACAGTGACCAGGAAATTAGTTCACCCAACAGTGTTTTAGGCAGAGAATCTTTCACTAGCACTCTTGTGGGGACCACCTCCATATGCAAATTATTTATTTATGCCAGACCGAGACTGCACTATCCAACCAAGTTCTTCGTTTCCCTAACGTACCCCCAATCAGGGAAATTAACTAACCAGTTGTATTGTGTTGTATATTGGGGTGAGTGAGGAGAAACCTCTGGAGTCAAGCCAGCCATCAAAAGCTGACCCTTAGACCTATTTTCACACTCCCCTTTTATATGTCACACCCACCTCTGACTTCACGTCATCTCCTATTCATGGGCTGTTCCTCTGCTTATAACTTAATAAAGGTGGCTATGCTTGCCACGCCTCTCTAAAGTTATTATCTAAACCACATTGTCTAAGACTGAATTCTTGACTTTTAAACATTTTAGACCAGCCCATTCTTTGCCAAGGAGAATCCCGTGCACTGTGGGATGTTTAGGACTGCGTCTTTCTGGATTCTCCCCCAGGAGATGCAATTTGTACCTTCTTCTTCTTCTTCTTCTTCTTCTTCTTCTTCTTCTTCTTCTTCTTCTTCTTCTTCTTCTTCTTCCTCTTCTTCTTCTTCTTGCCAACCTGCAGTTCTGTTCCATTGTGACAGTCAACCATCTCCCATCCACCACACAATCTCCCTCGGAAGGGAGGCAGCCTATGTTTGCCCCATGTGGGGATTCAGATGCAGTGTTTGTCTGATAACCAAGTTCACATTAGGCATCTGGATGACGGTGGGCGGGTGTCTTTACCTCAAGCTTAGTTAGGGCCTCTGAAATGCTGAACTGACCCACTTGAAAGAATCTCTGGCCTCCTGGCATCAACTCTTATTCTTCTCTACAGCATCTCAAACGACCATTCTCTGAGGCTCTGGGCTTGTGTTGCTGTTTGGAGGCTATGCATGCCTCTAGTATTACTGGGGGAAGATTGGAAGCCATCAGATGAGATCTTCTGAGAGACAAGCTAAACACCTAGGTTAGTTGGAGATGAGAGTACCTTCATGGAGGGTAGAGATGGAAGCATGGTGTTTGCCGCTGTGAGATTACAATGATTGTAAATAAGCCAGCTTATGTCGGATGCCTAGTCTCACTTGCTGCAGGACTCTGGATAAGTCACCGTCTAACATGAAGAGAGCCATGATGCCTCCCTCATTGGATGTCATGAGAGTTGATAAGTGAGTATATGCCAAGTGCCTGGGATTTAAGAACGTGCTCCATGAATCTTAGCTGTAAGTGTGGCTATGAGGAAATCTTTTTGAGGAGTTGGGTTGAAGCTGGGTGCCTGTGGAATGTGTGTAGAAATGGGTAAAGACCCTAGAGATCTATGCTATGACCATTAGAATAAAGGAGAGGCAGGGACACCCATAGGGCACACAAGTGCTTTGCAGGTGGCAGTGTCAGGAGCAGGCCAACATGAAGGTAGTGGTAAAAGACCCACTTGGCATGGATGCCAATAATGAGCTGAAGTGGCCCATCCGCCCCTGCGTACCCTCCACAGCCGACTTCTTTATGCCTCTTGCCTCTTGCAACGCTGTCATTTCAATTTTAAATCATCCTGTCACACAACCACAAAAGGTTCCAATTACCCTCTCTCTGTCGTCTCCCTTCATCCCACACAAGAAGGCTCAAATGCCAAGGAAGTTAGAAAGCCACGCTTTAACCAATAGCATATGCTGCTTTATCTTTTCATGGTTATTTTCCCGCCTAAACAAGGTCTGGGAACACACAGAGCCATAAACAGTGTGATCTTTATGTCTCAACTGTGCTGGGTCGTCTACTGGCATGTGGCAAGGGCCGTTATTATAATTACTAATTTGATGTTGTAAATAGGACAAAGGGGGGCACATGGCACCTCATTTTCTGTCTTCCCCTAAGCTTTTCCCATAACTTTTCAAGGATATAAGCAGGTATTAAAGTACACTGACAAAGGGACGTTTAATCTGCTCACTCTGTTCCAAGGATGCTATAGGTTGGGAAGGAGATCGGGTACCTAGATTGCACCAAAAGTTCACTGGCATGATTTAAGGTTGGGCTGCCATTGAGATGTGTATATTCAGAAGCCAGCTTTCAATTTGTGTTCACTTCTGTGTTTCAGGAGCCGTAGCTGTGGAGTGGAGACTGCCCTTGATAAGCCACTTTTTTCTCTCTCTCTCTCTCTCTTTTAGGAAGAGTACTCCAGTGAGTTATAGCTCTTCACTTCTGTGCTGGGTGACTTTGGGTAAAAAAAAAAAAAAAAAAAAAAGTAGTCTCCCTGGATGTCTTTGTCCTAAAGCCTTTCTCATCCTTGGTAGAGTATATTTTTGTGTTTTTAAGCAACCCAATCTGTGTCATCTATTTTCAAGTAAATTGACGTGTAGAAAAAGAAAAGCCTTTGTTTTTTCTTTTTTCTTTCTTTCTTTCTTTTCTTTTCTTTTCTTTCTTAGTTCAGATGATTGTTGGAAAAGAAAGGCAATTTCCATTTAGAAGCCCTCTCTATACATATTCAGTCCCTATGGTGTGTCCCCAAAGATGATACTTTTGTCCTCTGTTACAGAGCATTCACATATAAGCAAGTGAAACTTCTGACATGACTGGCCTTCAAAAGGTTTGTAAACATACATTGAAAAGAATATTATCCTTATTTTCACACTCAATTAATTTCCTCATATTAGCTTGATGAAATATGCATATAAATGCTTCTTAAAACACACACATGCACATACACACACACACACACACACACACACACACACACACACACACACACACACACACCCCACTCCTACATTCAACTTGAATGCAGCTGAAGAACTGAAGCCAACACCGAGAAAGTAGTGGTTTTAGAAGGTTCTTGAAGCTGAGTGCTACCTGACTCCTTCCTTTGAAGAGACTCATTGTGGGCAATCCCTACTAAAGGTTACTGAATGAAGACTTGGTTAGCAATCAGGAGCCTCAAGTCTACAGCACAGGACAGAGTGAAGGCAGCTGGGAGACTCGCTCTCTTCTTCCTATTATATGGTCAACGTGCATGGATTTTTCTCCTCAGTAACACATCAATCCCTTTACCTCCCAGAGCACATCAAAGTGCTCGGACCCCGCTGGACTTTTACGGCCTGATAGAAATGGCACAAAAACAAAAACACAGATACAACTTATACCAACGCAGTGTTCTCAGCTCTGCACGCTTTTTCGTCATTGTTTCTGGGGCTCTATTCCTCTTTGAGCTTCCCCAGGGCCTGTCCTGAACTTTAGCTACAGTCTGCGGCACTACACCCACTTCCTGGTTCATTATTACTCTTCGCTAAGGCCACTTTCCTTTTGCAACTGTTATTCCTTGCTGGCAGCCACTTGTTTACTCCAGGAATGAGCCCAGATACTACACTATTCAGGGTAATCAAAAAGATAAAGTCCTTTTCCCCACACAGAGCCCAAAGGAGATAGTTTGAGGAGTGCAATGATAGGAAATTTGCATTAGAAAATACTAAAAAAAAATTAACAACAAAAAGATGCCTTACTATTTTCCTTCAAACGTTCATAGCACTATCGTTCAAATCCTGTTCCATGTGGTCTTCCCATGCTCACGGCATTACATCCACCTAGAAAGTAAGGTTAGGGACTTGGTACTCACTCTCAACTTCCTCTTCTCTTTTATATAACCCTCATAAAATTTAATGTTGGAATGTTTTTGTTTTAACCATCCCTCCTATGGTAGCATTTTTTCTTTCTTTCTTTAAATTAATTTATTCTTGTTACATCTCAATGGTTATCCCATCCCTTGTATCCTTCCATTCTTCCCTCCCTCCCTCCCATTTTCCCCTTATTCTCCTCCCCTATGACTGTTCCTGAGGGGGATTTCCTCCCCTTGTATATGTTCATAGGGTATCAAGTCTCTTCTTGGTAACCTGCTGTCCTTCCTCTGAGTGCCACCAGGTCTCCGCCTCCAAGGGACATGGTCAAATATGAGGCACCAGAGTTCGTGTGACAGTCATACCCCACTCTCCACTCAACTGTGGAGAATGTTCTGTCCATTGGCTAGATCTGGGTAGGGGTTTAAAGTTTACTGGCTGTATTGTCCTTGGCTGGTGCCTTAGTTTGAGTGGGACCTCTGGGCCAAAATCTGCCTTTCATAATGTTCTACTTGTAGGTTTCTAGGACCCTCTGGATCCTTCTACTTTGCTATTCTCCCATGCTTCTCTCATCTAGAGTCCCAATAGGATGTACTCCCCTCTGTCCCAGTTTCCTGGTAAGTGAAGGCTTTCGTGGGACATGCTCCTTGGACTAGTATGCAGATATAAGTGAGTATATACCATTTGAGTCTTTCTGCTTCTGGCTTAACTCACTCATTATGATCATTTCTAGCTCAATCCATTTGTCCACAAATTTTGGGAATTCCTTGTTTTTAATAGCTGAGTAGTATTCCATAGGGTATATGTACCACAGTTTCTTTATCCATTCTTCTACTGAGGGACACTTAGGCTGTTTCCTATGGTAGCATTTTCTATTGAGAAAGTCGGGCTTAAGTAAGACATTCCCGGTTCAGAAGCTGCAAACCGCATCCCCTCTTGTCAGTATCTCTGTATTCTCCTCCAGTTTCCAGAGTTCCCTAGCGTCCTAAGATTGGGGGACTCACAAAGTCAGCTACACTTAGGAAACATGAGCAGGCGCCTAACTAAACTGGCCTCCTTGGTGCAGAGCTTGCCGGAGTTAGTTGTACATTTCCAACATGCAAACAAAATTCCTGGGAGTCTGTGGTGTGTGATGTTTCCCATGCTTATTTTTGTGCAAACACTTTGCCTTTAGAATATTCTAACTATAGTCCTTCTTTCCCAGGCTGGTCATGGACTCACGACAATCTTCCCGCTTCAACTTTCTGAGGGCTAGTGCTACAGGCAACAAGGAGCCCAGCTTCAGAACATTCAATTCTGGGCCACACAGTTTAGAAAACAAGGTTTGCACCTGATGTGTAGAGCAGATGACTGACTCAGAGAGTTTTAAGTATCTTCGTAAAAGCAGGGGACTGCAACATCTTGATTGCTGGGGTTTAGCAAGGACACAAGACTGACACTGGGCTGTAAGGGCATTAAAGCAGAGTGACACTTGTTATCCACAAGGTAGCTAGGGGATAGACTCCAGGGAGAGATGTCTGCATCTTTCTAGTATTGGCTTGTTCCTTTCCAAGGACGAGCCAAGTCACCCATCTCTCCCAGAGTCATTTTTGATGGCAAATAGTATGACCAAAATACTTGTGTACATCAGCTTGGAAAATACACCTTTAAATAAATAAATAAATACTTAAAGTGATTTAATTTTGAACTAGGTGAAGGGCAGTATCTGGTTAAATAAGTGGGTTTGGGTTTGCTGGGTCTCTGTGAAATCTCAGCTTAATTAGATGAAGCACAGGTGGATGTTCGTGGTGTTTAGTAAGGACTGGGTAAGCACTGCAGTCAGCAAGGACAAAAATTAATGGCTCCATTTAGTTGCATATAGTGGTCATCTGGGTCCCTCTCTACTGCCCTCTGAAGTAGCAGCTGAGGTTCCTTCTGGTTTTTAAACACATTTTGGAAAACATTTGTTGCTTTTGGTGTTTTACTTTGTGAGCTACAGATGCCTACACTCCCTCTTTGATTGTTTAAGAGTCAAGGCAACATAGTTTAACTTGTTATTTATTCACTAACACCCATAGAAATCCTTCTGAATTAGAAGCTGGCGCACATACTTTTGGAAATTAAAATATAATCCTTAGCTTTATATTTACATAGCATCAAAATAAGCTTCCACAGACATCAGCCAAAGTAATTGTAGTGTCTTTAAGGAGGTTAGGTATTTATTGAACTTGGATGGCTCAATTACAGTGACACTCTAATATGACTGTATGTGAGAATTACAAGCAGGCAGCCTGGGACTCAACTCCGTCCCAGAGCTGTAGTCTTTCCTCCATGGTTGTAGATGTGTGAGTTTGTCAATAGCATTTAAACACTGGGAGACTGTTTCAAATCATAATAGCTCTGGTTACTAGCTTCCCTTTGCATTCACTCCCTGACCACATTGATCTCGTCTTACGACAGGAAAGACAGTGCTAAAGCTGGGTAGTCAACAAGAACCTTGCTGTATTTGTACTTCTGGGACAATCTATAGCTGTGTGATTTAGTGGTAAGAATGTCAGAAAGTTCACATGTAGACTGTAAGTTTTGACTGAGTGTTGACTCAAACATGAATATTATAGCCTAAAACACTGTCATAAAGGTTACTTTAGCATTCTTAAAAAAGAAAGGAAAATTATGCTAATTTTATGTAGAAAAGATCAGAAATATTATTCACAATTATGTATTTCTTCTGATAAGGTCACTTATGAGAAGCACATAAACTCTCTTTCAATCATGAGCTTTATAGACAAATAACAAAGAACAGAAACCAGCTTTTTTAAGAGCCAAGAGAAATGCTACTTTTAGAAACTAGGATGCATTATTAATAGGCCACTGTGGCTTCCAGCGAGTGCAATTACTTACTACTATCTATGGCAGGATTGAACTAATTGATTAACATTACCCCGTCACAATGCAGTGGGGACAACAGACACTATGACGCCTTTAGATATTTGACCAACATTCCCAAGTGCTTAGCCTGGGTATCATCCACTGGCTGAGCTCTCCTTCCCTCCAAGTTGTTGTCAAAGTTATTTCTGAAGGGCTTACATTTCTCTGATATGTAATATGGAAGCAATTAAAAAATATAGATGGATGGTACCTCCTCGGAGTCATGGCCCCTTTAGTGCTTTGCTCATTAAAAAATGTAATCTTACTTGATAATACGCTGCTCCAAAGATATTAAATAAATGCCAACACTTTCCTTGCGGACTGTTGATTCATATGAGACTGAATATTTAGTTTAACGGAACTATAAATTCTTAGCAAAATCCTCAAGGCAAAAAAGAAAAAGAGAAAGAAAGGAAGAAAGGACAGGAAAGCTACACCATTACAATATGGCTGTATAAACAAGAATTGAACAAGGCCAACACCAATAGACATGCTAACGTGGGCATGAGAAATATAACAGTATCCTATGCCTAAATAAAAAACTATAGGCAAGTAATAGCTACTGAAAGAAGAAGAATTACTTTTCCCTAGGGATAGGCTCCTAATTTGTTATCCAATACAAAACAGTCGCTTATTAAATTATATACATACAAGCCTACTAAATAGAGTCAGAAGCCTGTATTTATATGTTTATGCATATATATCACGACAATAATAATAGGAAAAGACCCATGAATTTGAGAGGGACTAAGGGAGTTGGAAGAAGGGAAGGGAATGGAGAAATGATGTAATTGTATTTTAAATAAAAAATAAATAATAAGCCATGTAGTGGTGGTGCACGCCTTTAATCCCAGCACTTGGGAGGCAGAGGCAGGCAGATATCTGTGAGTTCAAAGCCAACCTGGTCTATGGAGCAAGTTCCAGTACAACCAAGGCCACACAGATAAACTCTGTCTCAAAGAAACCAAAACCAACCAACCAATCAACCAAACATGTCAAAAATAAAAAATGAAAGGAAAAGTGGGAGGTTTGTTTTATGCTTCACTTCTATTTTCTAGATATCATCTTTATTTTCTTTGCTCACATATAGTGTCCCTTCCTTCTACTTTTCCCAGTTCCTCCCCTCCAGGTCCATTCCCTTTCTGTCTCTCATTAGAAAAAAAGATGCTTCTAAGAGCCTATCCAAACATGACAAAATGAAATTTAAAATGATGAGGCAAAAACTATCATATCAAAGTTGGACATGACAATGTGACTGAAGGAAAAGAGTCTTTTGGGTTTGTTTCCTGATAACAATTCTACAATCCTGAGTCTTCTGTTAATCTTCATCTTTAAGGTGGTCAGGTAACATCTTGATGATCTGCATTTTTAATTTTAACCACAGTTACAGCAAACAGCCCTTTCCCTAACGACACGTGAAGGTAACTTTGGAGGTTATAGAAATTATTATGAGGCCATGCATATCTTTTTGTTTGTTTTTTTCCTAATGGTGCATAATGAGTTGTTTGATGATACTGTTTTATTTCCCGTTATTTTTCCAAATCAATACTCCAAGATATCTACTGGTTCTTATGCCCACAGTTTACAACAACAAACAGCATCAAGGCTGGAGGATCTAGACCCAGGGGTGCCTGCACAAATTGCTGTACCACCCAAGGTAAACCTAGCCCCCCTGTTCAGATCTAGCCAATGGGCAGCTCATTCTCCACAGTTGTGGGGATAGCGGGGACTGCCTCTGACATGAACTCTGGTGCCCCCAATTTGACCACTTCCCCTAGGTGGAGAGGCCTGGTAGCATTCAGAAGATGGGGAAGCAGGCTATCCATCTGAATGAGACCTGATAGGCTGTGATCATATGGTGGGGGAGGATGTCTCCTTCTGTCAGAGGTCTAGTGGAGGGGAGTAGGATAGAAGAGAGAGCAGGGGGAAGGGAAAGGCACAAGTGATGGGATAACAATCAGGATGCAATCTGAATAAATTATTTTTTTAAAAAAGAAAACAACAACAATTTCCAATCTCTAATGTGCTGTTACTCACAGACCTGACATTTTTCACTTAACTTGCTGAACCACATGAAAGAAATGGATTTATATAGTCTCAACTCAAACTCAACAGTATTCAATGACATAAGTAATATTGGACCACAATATGGCAACCACCATGAAAAAAAAAATGTTAAAGAATAAAAAAAGAGTGGGAGAGCAATATGGATGGTAATGTCACTGTTTTAAGGGGTACTAGGAAACACGTAAGGGGAACTTTTATTCTCCTGAGACAATTGTCTTGGAGGCTTACTACCTCCTTCTGCTAACCTAGGCCTAGCCCTGGAAACTTCTAGCTTCCATACAATCTAACCTAGGCCTAGAATGTTTTCAGCCTAAGAGACTTACTGCTGAATAAGCTCACTATTACTTGTTCTTCTGAGCTCTGGGCTGGCTGGTTCAACTCAGCTGTTCTGGCTCAAACTCCTCTCCCAGCTGAGTTACCCAATCTGGCTTCTCTCTTGTCCCCTGAATTGCTCTGCTTGGCCTCAAACTAACTCCAGCAATCTGCTCTACTCTTCTGGTTCCTTCTCATTCTCTGACCTTTTCCTATTCTCTGGCTCATTCAGCCTTCATCTGTCTCTAGCTTGCGCTCTCTCTCTCTCTCTCTCTCTCTCTCTCTCTCTCTCTCTCTCTCTCTCTCTCTCTCTGCAGCCTGTCTCTCTAATACGGTCCCAGGAAAACTGCCTCCTCTCTCCTCACTCTATGTGTGTTCCCTCCTTGTCCTTTCCCTTCTCACGAGAATTGGGCATATCCTGTTCTGTCAAATCTTTCCCTGATTTGTCACTTTTTCTGCCACTCAACAGAAGCCACTTTCAAACATGGGTGCTTCCTTCTATAAACTAACTTTCCCATCATTGTTTGGGATTAAATGACTATACCACCATACTTTTCTTTACCTGCATCTTGCTCTACACCAGGCTGACCGTGAACTCAGATCTGCTTGCCTCTGTCTCCTGGATTAAAGACGTATTTGTATTCCAGCTGGATCACACAGACCTAGAAGGTCTTTGGATGAGCTCTCTTACCAGAGAAGCCATGTTCTAAATAAAACTTCCTCTACAGGCACATTTCTCTTAAAGCAAGCTTTATGAGAGAATACTTTAATTGGTTTCCAGTTGGAGATCATCATTTGTTTCACTGGTGTGTGGGCTGGTTTTATGCCAACTTTACACATAACGTAGTTATCTTAAAGGGGGGGGGGGAACTCAATTGAGAAAATGCCTCCATAAGATCCAGATGTAAGGCATTTTTCTTAATTAGAAGTTGATCTGGGAGGCCCTAGCACATTGTGGGTGGTTTCGTCCCTCAGCTGGTGGTCCTGGGTTCTGGAAGAAAGCAGGCTGAACAAGCTATGAGGAGCAAGCCAGCAAGCAGCACCCCTCCATGGCCTCTGTATCAGCTCCTGCCTCCAGGTTTCTGCCCTGTGTGAGTTCCTGTCCTGACTTCCGTTGATAACAAACAACAATATGGAAGTGTAAGTCAAATAAACTGTTTCCTTCCCAACTTGCTTTTTGTAACAGCAACTGAAACCCTAACTAAAACAACTACCATTTTCACAGAGTTCTTTGTTGGATAAATTGTTTACTTATTGAGTCTCTAACTTAGCATTCTAGTTTCTTGAACAGTGGGAAATGGCATGCTAAGATGTCTCCTGAAAACCATCCCCAAATAACATTCAGATCAAATTTCTACCTACAGAGGCCATTATCTTAATTTCTAAGGTGCTGGGGACAATGGATATCCATGTTTTTTATGAACATAACAAAGTGTGGTGCCTGGAAAAATCTGGACAGTGTGCTCTAAGGATTCTCATCCTGGACAGAAATATGAAGAGTCATTTTTGTGCCTCAACTCAGGACAGAGGCTCAGAGAACTCAAGGACTGACCCTCAGGTACTCTATTTTCCAAATAGCAAACAAGCTGGCCATGCCATTAAACCATCTGGTTTCTGTCATAGATCTTTGAGATTCAGAGTTCCATAAGGCCACAGAGATACGTGTCTGTTCCCCA
The DNA here is from genome assembly GCF_964271855.1 of Acomys minous. Classification (NCBI taxonomy): domain Eukaryota; kingdom Metazoa; phylum Chordata; class Mammalia; order Rodentia; family Muridae; genus Acomys; species Acomys minous. Next base: position 94,541,964 of record NC_140486.1, on the reverse strand, counting down.
ACAGAAATCTGGAAGCAGTTAATGTGAAGAAATGACAAGAGAATAATTTGCCTTCTAAGCCCTTCATCATGTCTGTCATGGGCCCTACGGATCCCCACAGCTGTTTGCTGGAACTTGTCATTGTTCAGCTTTGTCACCGTTTAACTCCACAGATGAACTTGAATGCATTTATTTTTATTTAGTCCTTGAGGAAAAGTCAAGGGACTAACTTGGAGCTGGAGTCCCTAGTGAACAGAAAGGCAGAATTGCTTTTCATCCCTGCCAATGGATTTATTCCTAAGACAATCAGTAACTGGCTAGCATTTGCACACTGCTGACATTATTATTACCAGGGCACACTGCAGCTAGCACGTATGGCGCTCAACATGAAATTAGGCATGAAATCTGGAACTGCTGCCCATCGCCTGTGAGCTAAAGGGTGAGGGCTAGCGTATATTGTGAGTCTCTTGGTTTTCAGAACTTATCAAAGATCTTTATTCTGGCACCAACTGTCAAAGAGAGACACCGACATGCCAACTTATCTTCTTGATCTTCCTGTTCTAGCAAGCCAACTAGAATCTGCAATCTCAGATTCTAACATGTTGTTATTCTAAAGAGCCTTCACTGGAAATTTCTGTGAACTTAAGGGAACGCTGTGGGCTTCTTCCAGTACTGGGCAGCATGCTGAAGAACGGCACGCTCTTATGCTCACTGTCCCATCAGACATAGTTTACACAGGGCTCCGTGGTGTGTCGGTGCGGCTGCCGACACTGCTCTGAGTTCAAAACCATTGAGGTCCTGCTGAGAGGCACGGCTTTGGGCAAGTTCACTATCTGATGGGCCTGCACTGTTCAACCCAGCAGCCAGAAATCCAAGCCAGAGACAATAGACACACGAAATGCAAGAGGGGATATTAGACACGACCAGTCTGGAAGTGAGAAAAGGGGGTAGAAAAGTGAAAATGATGGATACGGCCAGGCTGTAGGGGAGGAGGCCCAGTGAGTGGAAAGAGAGGCATGGGTATGGTTATACAGGAAGAAAGTGTAAGGATGGCTGTGCTGCCAGCAGCAAGGTAAGTGGCAGGTATACACTGGCCAATGGCTACACAGGAGACTTCTGCCTCTACCGCTATCCTAGGCATCATTTTATTTCTGTCTTATTTTGTTATCGTCCACTTGCCAACTTGATAATGCTGCCAATTATCCACTTTAGGAGAATATTCTGGGGACAAGAGAAGAATGATACATTTTTAATTCACTTTAAACACTCAGATTAGCAGTTGACCTAGTCTGCTTTATGTCCTTTCTGCATAATTTAAAGCTATGAAATGGCCAGTTGTTTATTGTTGTTGTGTCTAGCTTCTGTTTTAGCCAAAGAAATGAACACAGTCAGGCTCAGCTGTGGATCGCTCACAGGGTTTGGTAGTGCAGGGGTGTGGATGCAAGTACTGCCCTGGGTTCAAAAGTAGTTCAACAGATCCCTCTGAGGCGTGTGACTTTGGACAATTCACTATACGCTGTGCCTACACTGTCCAATACAGCAGCAAAAGCTATTGTACTGTTCAAGGCTAGAGCAGCCAGACCATTGTCACCTGTGTCCGATGAATGCTGTGACACTGTCTCTCAGTCTTCAGCTCGGCCTAGTTCTATACTCGATTACTGATGTTTAGACAATTGATAACACATTCAAAACATTGAGATGCACTGGCAAATGCATCTTTTAAGATAAAATATAAAATAAAAATAGATTTTTTAGAAAGTGAAGAGTATCAGTCAGCTTTCTGTTGCTGAGACAAAAGAACCCAAGATACTCAATTTAGAAGGAGAGGCTCATTTTGGTTCAGTTCTTGATACTTCAGTTCATGGCAGTTGGACATGGAGCAACATGGTCCCACATGGTAGGAATCCATACACTGAAGGAAGCTGTTTACCATCAGGCATCGGGGAAACAAAACATTGCATGCACAGGCTAATCTTACTGATTTTTATCTCCTTCCATGAGGCCTCAATTCGTAAAGGTCCCGCCATCTCCAGAGAACTACATAAACTCCAGGCCAATATGTAACACCTAACTCAAGATCCAAACCATATCAGGGATTTCAACAACCCTAACTGTAGTCCCTTACCTAAGCAAATCAGATCCATGAAGATAAAGCCCGAAGGAAATGAATTGACTTTTCAGGAAAACCTCATTAAAAAAGCAAGACAAATTGCTACATTTTTATTTGACTTGCAGAGGACACATCTGACTTTCAGCTGCATCATTACTTTTTTTCTTTCAATTTCTTAATTACATCATTATCATTTCATAACATCAGTGTTTAGGGTTAGGGTCATATTGAGTCACAGAGTTGAAGGATAAGCCTAAACCCACACCTCCACTCACTGAAAGCACACATGTCACACTTAAAATTTATATTTAATTATATTTCAAAATTTGAGGGACATTTTATTACCAGTAATTTAATTCTTTTTTTCTAGACATATAGCAAAATATGTTTACTTGGTAATAATAATTTTTACAACCTTTACACAATGATTTCTCCCAAAGCATTATATCAAGCTAGAATATTTTACGCATGCGCACACACACACACACACACACACACACACACACACACACACACATACACACACACATATTTATAACTATGTCTATGTAGTAGAATCTGTGCTTTGGTTTTGATTTACACCCCTGGTTATCACACCTCTCAACACTCCCATGGCTTTCTGCTTTTATTTATCATATTATAGGTTTTAACTTTAAAACACTTTTTGTTTCTTATCATTTTGAAAACTGGTACAACTTAGGAAACAATAGCAACACACTATCATTTGGACAACCGGATGCCATACATTATTTGAGTTCTATAAGCCTTTTCCTGAGAGATTTGTGTTGTTAATGGCTAAGCTCTAAGCATATTTAGTTAGTTCTTCTACCCAGGGAGAAGACACCCAAAGCATTTGCCTCTTTTCTATGGCTTCATGATTCGGTCCAAAATGAGTTCACATGCAAAATATACTGCCAACGATTCTCTGGGGTCTTAGGCTCCGTGCTATACTATCCTTAGCACACTCAATTTCCATTATTTACATGGGGTTCCCTTCCTGAGGAAGTCCTCAGTCAGTATATTCAAATCTATTCTCACTAAAGCAGGCAGAACATTAGTGTGGGATTAGAGACCTTAAAGACCTCTTCCTCATAGAGCCATTCAACAAATATGCAACTGGGCGGAGAATGTGAAGAATTCCTCTGTAAAAGTTTTATTAGACTATTTAGTAGGAGGATATGAAGAGATTGTTTTATTTTCTTCTGAAGCCATTCCCCTGTCAAACTCCTCTTTGGGCCTTGTTCTGTTTACTAAACATATATACAAACAAATGAGTCCCAGAGGATGTAAGTATTGTTTTTATAAATAATTATTTCCTTCCTCCACCTTGTTTCTCATCCTGGTGTTTAAAGTACCTGATCAAAAAGCAAGGATAATTGTGCTTGAAAAGAGATCCAAATTTGGAGGATCAAACAGTAACTGAAGCAGAGCTGTATCAACACAGTCCTTGGCCTGTGGTTTTGGACCACACTCTCCGTAGCATCCTCTGAGAATGGATACTGAAGAAATGCATTAACTCATAATGCAAATGGACCACCTTGTCTTGCTGCAATGAGCTACCCACTTGGGTAACAGATCACCACTGTGAAGATTATAGAGGCTGTCTCCTAAGCTAAGCTAGCCTGCACACTTGTAATTTTCCACCACTTATGACACTGCTGCAGTAGACTCTGAGATGTCTCCCACAAACCCACATTTGCACTCCGGTTCCCTAGCCCTTGGTGCTATTTTAAAGGCTAAAGGGTATTTGATATGTGTTACTTTGTTGGAGGAAGTTGATAAAGAGGGACAGGCCTTTGAAGGTTATGGCCCCACCCTAGTTCCACTCTTGACCACTCTACTTCTAGGTCTTTCCTTGCAGTGTGAGAAGTCTCTGCCATATGTGTACACTTCTACACCATGATGGATTGAAGTCTCCCCAAACTATATGCCAAAAAATAAATCTCTTCCCACTTAAATTGCTTCTGTAGGTATTTTGCCACAGTGCTGAGTAATGCAACTAACACAAATACTCGTTGGTGTGCAATGTGATTCTGTAAGGTAAATATTCTGATGTTCCGATAGACAAGACATACACTTTGCTCTATGTCAACCACAGACATGATCCAGAATGCCCAGGTCACCTAGGTTTTCATTAAAGAAGATATTTGAGACTCCAGCCTTTGCTCTTTTGACTCCAAATATAGAAGTCACTATTCAATCGCATTAGCTCCTAGACCCTCAAGTAAATGACAGGGATCCAGAAGAAAATCCAAGTTCCTTTGGATCAATTGGATAATACAATATACTACAGAAGTCAAAGTGAAGGACAAGAGAAGATTTCCTAGTGATGAAGGCCTTGCCATTTACCAGACAAGGGTCGGTAAACTTTTCTGTCACTATAGTATTTTAGACTTGGTACACCATCATCCTTTCTATATCCCTCTGGCCTTTTTTATTTCTTCCTTTCTCCTCCTTATATTTGGTTTCTTCCCTTCATTTTATGCCATCTTAAAATTGTAAAAACCATTCTTATTTCACAGTCTGTGAACTAAAGACAGAACTTGACATAAATGCTGTGTGGTTCACAAAAGCATCAGATATAGGAAACTCTACAATATCAAAGGATAGTTATGATGCAGGACTTGGGGTGGTAATTGTTTTTTTTTCTTCCTTTATTAATTTATTCTTGTTACATCTCAATGGTTATCCCATCCCTTGTATCCTCCCAATCTTCCCTCCCTCCTTAATTGTAACTAAGAGTCACTCAAGGTGATAAGTAAGTGCATATTATTGGCTGGCAATGATTTCACTGCCCAGAGTTACCACAATCTTTTAATCTTTGAGAAAAATGAAAATTAAAGCCACAGTTGGCCTTATGGATATACTGTGTCCTTGCCATCCCCAAACTTACATTTTATGGCTTCCACTATTTGAGAATCATCTCAAAACACTCACGGATTTTAGAAAATGTTTCACTTTCTAGTTGAGACCTGTGAATCTGTTGTGTGGGGATTTATTACAAAGCCACACAGAGACAGAAGCCTGCCTGACTCTTGCTTCCCAGCCTGCTCTTGTGTCAGTGGATAATCATTCTTTATTTGAGAGGAAGGAAAAAGGACTTAAAAACAAAGAAAACCTCTGGGGTTAGCAGTGACCACAAGACACCAGAAAATACAGGAAATAAGCAGAAAATAGGTCTACACAAAATAAACTAGGTATCTGTAAGCTTTCTCAAAACAGGCTGTAAGTAGAATAAGAAAAAAATAGTTTGTAAATATTTTGGGGTGACTGAGAAAATAGCTTAGTTGGCTAAGAGTTTGTTGTACAAGGCCCTGGAAACACATCTGAAACTCCCTCCGTACTGAATAGGAAGAGACAGGCAGGTGCCTGAGGCTTGCTGGCCGGCCAGTCTAATGTAATCAGTAAATTCCACGCAGTTGAGAAAGATTTTCTCAGAAAAGAAAAAAAAAATAGAAAATGTTGTAAGGAAGAAAACCCAAGCTTGAATTCTGTCTTCATACCAACAGCTACACACACACCCCAGCACATTTCTGTAATTTCTCCCATCAGAAAAGTTTCTGCATTACAGGCAAATTAGAACTTTGAAGTTTTTTCCAGTTCATCTTCACTGAACTTTAATAGTCTAACAGTCTCAGCCTGTTATGATATTTCTGTCCTTGAAAAATGCTAAAAGGATTATATCCTTCATATTCATGTTTAGCAAATCTCTGTATTTGGACCACACACTGAAACTACAATCACGAAAGTCTTGCGCAGGACTTAGAACAAGTAAAGTGAAGTCCTTTAGTACAAACATAGGAATTCAAGTCCTGAGCGGCCATACCATATCTGCAGGACACCAACAGTCAACTCTTGTGTTTATCTCCTTTCTTAATTCATTTCTGTACTATTACTTAAGGGGTTAGGGTTAACCAAGTTAACATCTTGGTGTTAACTGCTCAAAGGTGTCAATGCACAGATTCTTACACAGTGTTAGTCTATTAAAGGCATTGTTCTGAGTACCACTGAAAAAAACAAAACAAAACGAAACAAAAGCTCAAAAACTATCTGTGCATATTTCCTATGTACCACTAATACAAGAAATATATATATATATAAATAGTAAACTAGCAATTGAAAGTTTAGCCTGAGACAGATTAAAAGGTAATGTGTGCTTAACAGTAAAATGGACTTACACATTATAAATAATACAGGACATTAGAAAAGTGATCATTTGCCAGTTCATCAATCATTTATTGGTATTTACACAGATCCAGGCTTTACTCCTCCTTATCAATTTCCTTAAAACTCCAGAGTCCCGTGTCAAGCATCCTACTTGACATTGCACCTTTATAATAGACTTAGAATCTTGCTCCTGAGTGCCTGTCCTCATACACTTTTCTCCTGGAGGGCAATTTGGTTCTAAATGTACAAGTCAAAACTTAACAGCAGGGGCTGGAGGGATCTCTCAGCAATTAAGAACACTTGCTGCTCTTGCAGAGGACCCTGGATCAGTTTCCAAGAGCTACCTTTAGTGGCTCACAACCACCAGTAACACAGTCCCTTGAGATTGGATGCCTTCTGTGGGTACCACACATGAGCATGGTACAAATGCATGCAGGAAAAACATTCAAATATATAAGATAAAAATAAGCCCTTTAAAGAAATGTGCACAGCAAACTCAGACTGCTCTCTTTGCCCCACACTTGGTAGTAACTCATAGTAAAGCCTAGTTGTTATGGTACGCAAACACTTCCCATAAGCCTGGGGGAAACCATGCTACACCTTAGCTGGAGTCATTGCAATAGCTTTCTGACTACTAATGTCCCTGTTGCTCCTAATTTTGCCTTCCATAGCCCTAGAGCCTGTTACTCTCTTCTAGAGACTCTCAAATTCAAGCGTTGAAATTCAAACCCATCAGGTAGAAAGGTATCAAGATGGAAAGGCTAGATTCTCATGCTCTTCATAGTGGCATCCCAGGTGATCCTCTGCTGGAATGAACCAGAATTGTTTGACGACAGCACCGAGTCCCAGCATCCCCACCATCTCGGCTCATATAAAAGTACCAGAACCCAGAGGCGAAGAATCTACATGCATAGCAGCTCCCACATGAAGTTGGACCAAGCAAAAATTATCAAAGCACCATCTTGGGAGGTGGGCAATGCTCTCATTAACAGATGTGGTCACTAAATAACCTAACACAGCACATCCATAAGAAAAAAACCTCCTGAAATGCACACTTTCAGTGCAGGCAGAGATTTCTGATGTTTTTCTCCATTGTGCTAGGTGTGTGGATTTTGGAGTTACCCTAGAGGTTGTTTTCAAGAGGCACAATGACTGTGGGCCAGCATATGCTACCCTAAGTGATCCCAGAGTTGTTGCTGTTGCTGTTTTAAATCAAAGCTCAGTTAATTTGTTAGTTCCATCTTTATTTTTCTTTGAGATGCAACCAAAGTGGAAAGCACACTGACTTTTGGAATCAAGGCCTGTAGTGGCTTGTAGCGCTGACACTTAAACTGTGAGCAAGATGATTTGTCATCAGTAAGTTCTTGTTAAACATGTTAAACTTTCTAATTGACCCATGATAACTGCACACACTTATGGGGTGCCATGTGGCACTGCAGTCTATGTACTCATTGCATAATGTTCAGATTGGGGTATGTGTATTTGTTTGTTCAAACATCTGTCATTGATTTGTGGTGAAAAACACTAAAAATTCTTTCTTTTAGATTTTTAAATACATTGTACGTTACGATGATGTGGTGACTTCTTTCTGTTTTTGGAGTTTAGGACCTTTAGTTTGTTTTAAAGTCACTCTAGCAAAATAAACATGATAAAACATTCATTTACAATCCTCAACACATACACACACACACACACACACACACACACACACACACACACACCCCAAAATATTTTTAGGAAAAATGTTTTTTTATATATGGGATAAAATATATAAATTCAAAACATATGCATAAAGGTTGTGACTAGCTATGGTGAATTCTTTATTATTTCATTTAATGTTGGTGAAAGAATTAGATAAATCAAAAGAATACTTGGAAAAATAGCTGGTTAGCATTGAATAATTTAAAATGTTTTACATGGTTAAAACTATTATCCACTTTGAAAAACTATTGGTATGAACAACATACACACATGTATGTATATAATCTGTGATTATGTTATGCTATTAATAAGAATTAGAAAACAGGACTTTTTGACCTTTGAATGATCTCAAATCCTTTTAAGTTTTATAGTGGTCATGAGTGTGAAGAAATTCATTGAACTTCATACTTCCATGAAGAGATAATCATATCCCAAAATTCAAGAGCAATTTTGCTTTGTGAAAACTCAAACTTTGATTTGTCAAAGGAGTTGGTATACAGTGTTACACTGTGGTCACTTGTCATTCAGAGGCATATCCAGGACCAAATTACTTTCGTTAAGAACTGTTAGTGCAACAGGTATTTTTTCATTCATTATTTATTATATCCTTGAACACTGAAATCTAAGAGCAAAAAGAAAAGTCGATTGTGCTGAAAACACCCTGACTTCAACACATCCCCAGTTTTGTAGAGTTCAGCACACCAGCTGGCTATATCTCAAGAGGGGCTTTCAATGACTAAGCAGAGCTAGGTCCCCAAACCTTAAAGTAAGGAAGGACTCTTTACTTTATCCTTGCTGCTCAAACACAGGCACAGAGCAGCAACACTACTTGCTACAATAAAAACACACATTATATATATCTTGACAATTGTCAAGAAAAAACTTTCAAATGAAAACACCACACTTCCACAAAACTCCCAGTACATTGCTCTGATTTCATGCCAGAGTTAACCAAGTATTTTGAAAAAGCATTTCCGTTTCAGAGTCAGGAAAAGGACAGAAAAACAACCCCAGATATCTTGATGTTGGAAGTCTAACTACCAGTCTCTACAAAATGTGATTGCCTATAGGTGACCTATAAAGAAACTCAATTCTGGGCTCTTCTTCCAAACTAGGAATTATAAACCAGAATTCACTGAAAGTAAATGTCAAATTTTTGTTCTTTTCCCCTGATGCCACAGAGTTAACAGCATACAAATACTAAGAAGCAGAGAATTTCTCAGACGCACACCACACATTTACGTGACAGATCTAAGAGAAAGAAAATCAGCTCTGAACATTAGCAATGCTTCTGAGAGATCCCCTCCCCCTACACAAAAACAGCAAGAAGAACATAGAAAACTCTAGGTCACACATATCTTGACCTGAAGCCAAACACCCAAACCTCCCAAATTGTAGCATCTATCTCCGTAATAACAGTTCAATCAAGAGAGGCTGTTTGCCAAGAATACAGTACCATTATGAGGGTTCTGGGTCTACTCATTTCATCGTCACTTTCAAGAGGCACGATTTCATGGGATGGTTCCTCCTGGCGTCTTCTACAAATGTGTGGACAGCTCCTCTGGACCACAGTGCGAAAAGCTTGAAGCAGAACAATGCTGGCAGTGCAGCCCATCGCTGCATCCTGGAGCCTACAGAATAACTTCTATGTTGATGCTATGTTTGAAAAACAGTGGCTCCTTGTCCCTGAGAACGAGCCTACACAGCAGCTGCAGCCAGCTCACGCTCCAATCCCTTCCTTGAGCTCTGATCATCTGATCACCGCCAAATAGCTTGGCTGCAGAGATGGGAAAGATTTGATCCACAGAAACTGAACACACTCAGCCCCAGAGCGTTTCATCCAGAGAGGGTTTCTTCTCCGTGCAGTTTGAAAGCATGGTTTCTGTTTATTACAGTGACTGTCTTGGATCCCTGCTTTGGAGCTTTGGGTAAATACATCTTTCACACACACACAGACACACACACACACACGCACGCACGCACATGCACACGCACACACACAATCATAAATCATTCTTCTAATTAAACAGTCGAAAAAATCTGACGTCACGCTGACTTTCTCCCAAGGCAAATGAGCAGTATATTGACTGACCTGACGATAGTTTTTTTTTTTTTTTTTAAATATGTAAGCACTTTCTGAAGAAAGTTTCTCCCCTCTAGGGGTGGGGTGGGGGGAGGGTCACCTCATTAAGTCATTGGGGTTTTACTTTGCATAAATTCCAGAAGACAATTGGCACCAGAACTATGGAGTAGCCTGAATCAAGATAGTGTGTATAAAAGTATGCATGCGATCACAAACCATGAGAGAAATGCCAGTGTTCTCCGTGGTGATTTCTTCTCAATGGTGAGGCTGTTCTGTTCCCACACACACAGTTCTGCCGCCTAATACATTTTTATATTTACATAGGCGGTTGCAGGGCTGAAGATCTCTCTCTGCCTGAGGTCACCCAGTGCATTCTGCCAAGCCGACCTCTTAGAAAATAGCTGGGAAACATTTTTGCCATCCTATCAATAAGAACCAAAGCTCTGCAGAAACACACCGAGGTGTCCGGTAGTTAAGGGTCTAATACTCCCTGGCTTCTGTGAGACTAGTCACTTAAGAGGCAACCGAAGAGGGATGCTTAGAAATCACGTGACCCATCTGGAATGGCCTCAAGATCTAATGGTATACTGAAAGAAGATAGGACAGCAGGGGATACAAGCGCTAAAAATATCTCCTGGAAAATGGATTTTGCTTACAAACGAGGAAAGCATGAAATCCCAGGAGGATTTTCAATGTTGGGATCTTCTTGCCAAGCTAATTCCTTCAGCCCAACTCTCAGAGATTGAAATAAAAAATCAAAACAAAGCAATGTTCTATTGAGTTTTGGAGCTCCTGGTATATCGGGTGCTACTGTCTGCAGTTTAGTGAAAATATGTTCTTCTGTAAGGTGTGCTTGGCCCAGCCACAGTCAAGTCACTCTCACAGAAGCCTATAGCAAAATGCTCAATTAGGCATTAATTACTCAGTGCTCTGTCATAACACAGAATCATTTTAATTGGTATGTCTGCCAGAGAAATAAAACATGTTTTTTCTCTTTTTTTTTTTTCCTCCTCTCTTAAGAAGCACTGACTGCCAATAATTTTCTTCTCACTCTGTTTTGAGAAAACATATTTTAGTGCTGCCAGAGAAGGAAGAAAATAAAATGCTAACGCTGCTGGCAAGTCCTTAACTTCTTCTGGACCTCTGTCGGCATGCCTGTGCTCTAGTCTAAACCATTTCACTCCAGACAACTGGGGCATTTACTGACAAGAGGCCACAGTTTAGATCATCTTGTGCAAGTCTATTGAATAAGTATAACAAGTGCCAAGTGTGAGTCGTTGTGCTCATGTCCTTTGAAATGTGGCTACTTCTCCAGGCTCTACGAATAAGGGTGCTCACTACCCACCTACTCCCAATCTCATCGTAGACCTCCTCTTCCAGTCATTTATGTGGGTTCTGATCATCTGATCATGAGCACGTGGCTAACCAAACATTCCAGCTCTAGCTGGAAAATGGAGAGGAAAAGACTCCTACCTCAGCCACACACCCTGGGGGCCCAAAGGCACACTTTGGCTCCTGAACTTCCTTCTGGTCACCTCTCTTTAAGTCTGTGTTACACTCTGGGGTGGCTTTTGGAGTCAGATGTTTTTGGCAGATGGCACAGTCTTTAGGGATCTGCACGGGATGCTTTCTAGCTATTAGAAGAAGCCTGTCTGCATCGATCCTCTCTTTGCCTCAGAGGAATCTGCCCCGTGTTATTGACAGACTGCTAGGGGTGGGCTCTCACTACCCTCCCCACTTCTTCCCTCCTCACTCTCACCCTCTTGCCTTCTCACTCTAAATCCCCATTTTCAGAAAATACCCAAGGACGATGGGCATTTCTTTTCAAATTCAGTGTTTAAAACAGTTATCCATGGGTCAAGCATCAAAATGGATGAAAAGTGGGAGGGGAGAAGTAAGACCTGTTCAACATGAAATATTGTCAGTTTGCAGCGAAGTGGTAAGAAAGGGGCCAGGTTCTGAGAGCTAAGGCTTATATCAATGCAAGGGGTGCGTCAGGCCAGGGAAGAAGACAGAAATCCGCTCAAAGAAACGTTCCCTCTTATCAATATAGCATGTACATGGGCAAGAAGAAAATAGTTTAAAACGAGCTGTACACCCTTCATCAGGAGTCTTCTGTTTCCCTTATGAATCATTAATTTGGCTTCAAATATGACCCAACCTGTAAGTAACTTACAGAGACTTTTCCTTCGCTTTCATCGACGTCCTTCTCCTAACTGGGCACTCGCTCATGATTTCGTTAGACACTGACTAAATGTAAACTCAATAGATGATATTTTAAACTTCTTTTTTTTAAAGTGAGGAGCTACTGTTGGTAACAATATGCATTACTAAGGCTTCCAAAGTGTTGGGAGCAAGATTTAGAGTAGTTAAAGACATTCTAAGTATCAGTTCACCCAGCATTTATGAAATCTTAAGCCAATGCATGGCGGGGGGGAAAATAAAAGAACTTGAGAAAAACTATGTTATGTAGATTTAAATTAACCTTAAATTAACGAAAGGAAGAGAGAAGGAAAGTGCAATTGTTAGGTTACTGTACCCCAGGCAGAAAGCAAAATAAGAGTAAGAAGTAAAATAATAGTGGGCAAAGATAAGAAGAGGAGGAAGAAGAGGAGGAAAAAGAATTAAGGGACAAGGAAAAGAAATCACTCCCCCCCCCAAATCCTTTTATATCAAGAGGGTACCAGCTCTTGATTCAGAAAACTGCTCCTCACCTGGGAAGCATCCATCTTGACAAGTGGAGGGGATTTTTAGTGTAGCTGTCTAAGATTTTTTGGCTTAAAAGTTCCTTCCGAGTAGGAGCAGGCATGTCTACCACTAGGGTAGTATATCCAAAGGTCTTGTTTTCTTTAATGGGAAAGGAAACACATTTAATTTAAATATGTAATGCCAACTGAAAGTATTGGAGTTTTCCAGCTTTGTTCAATTATGTAGGAGTTGTCTGTTCATATCTGTATATCTCATGTATCTTGCCGTGCACCTAAATCTATCCCGGAAATGCTGGATTGGACTGTAGTTGGGCAGGATGAAGTTACCTTGGGTTATTTGCATCCTCAAACACTTGGTACCTCTCTGTTTTCTCCTGATAGATAATGTTGACCTGCAGCTGGGATCTGGGGATCTTCTATTGTACTCTGTGTGATGTCAATGTACTACAAACCAGGACTGATCACTGAAGGTTTTGTGGTAGGAACAGATATGGTATTTAGTGTTATCTGGACATCCTTCATTGATTACTCAGTGTTAGTTTTAGGTCACTATTTCAAGACTGTAATAAGTTATGAGCAGACCTTTTTCATAAAGGGGAAATGCATTGGAATGCTGAAATTTGGGGTTGTTGGACTGAACTGTGCTATCATCAAATTCCCACAATGTCCCTGGACTCCTCACTACATGGCAACATTTAGAGAGAGGGTATTTAACATTTAGAGAAAGAAGTTAAAGGTTAAGTGAGATCAGAAGAGAGGTGCCCTAATCTAGTAAGACAAGTGTCCTTACAACAGGAGGAAACACGAAGGCTTCTTCTTTCTTTCTTTCTTTCTTTCTTTCTTTCTTTCTTTCTTTCCTTCTTTCTCTTTCTTTTCCTGAAGTACACAAGATAGAGGGGACACAGAAGACACAGAAAGAAGGTAGCTATATAAATGAGAAGGATATTTGAGTTTTGCAGCCTCTAGAATTACAAGAAAATTTCTGTTGTGTAACCCATCATGTGTTTGTTTGGTGTGTATGTGTGTGTGTGTGTGTGTGTGTGTGTGTGTGTGTGTGTGTGTACATGCATGCGTGCACATGTGCATGTGCACATGCATATACATGTGCTATGTGCCTGTGAGCCAGCAGAGTTCAGCTACACCATAAATGGAGCCTGCAGGTCCAGAACTCTGACAGCAGAAAAAGCACATCTGTCACTTTCCTTCTTCTCCAAACCCAGTAAAGACATCATGGAGTCGTACAATAAAGGACTAATGAGAAGGGGAGATTGGGTTCCTTCATCAGGAAAGAATTTGAACATCACTGAAATATGAAAAGTGAATGTGATCACATTAACCTGTAACTAATAGCGAAGGATCAAGGAGTCACAGGGGCTCAGCAGGAGGGTTCAGCACATGGCGTCCAGGAAGGACTCCCATCTGGAGGAAGCAGGCAAGGGAATTAGAGAAATCAACTAGAAGGCCTCCCTAGCATTCAGCATGCAGCACACCAGGATCCTCTGAAAACACTTGCAAAAGGAGGAAATTTCTTCCACAACACCCGACATGCATGTGTTAGTACTTCACAGAACCCTCTTGTTTGGTTTTGGCAGGAGCAATATCTTGCCTATCTACCAGTCCGGTTCAAACATCTTTGAACCAAATCTACAGTTGATGCAACTGGTTATTCTAAGAGATCAAGCAGAGATTGTCAGTATGACCAAATGAAGAAGGACACTTCCAATGTCCATCTGTCCCCAGAAGCAGTTACCTCAACTGTGGAAAGCTATCCATAGATAATTTATTTAAAAAATGGACCACGCATAGACTCAAAATGTCTGAACAACATGGCTTCAGTCTAAAGATATTCTTGTCCTGATGATGCTTTGATTGAAGGGAAACCAGCAAGCAAAGGGACACGTATACAAAAATCCTCAGCCTCAGAACCCAGCTGAATTAAAGGCTCCATGAGCTGCAGGAAGTGTGTCATCAAAGAACTTGGCCAACTGAATCTCAGAGGTAGCCAATGTAAAATGAGAGTACATCTTTTATATTTGAGTCTATTAGTGTAACTACTATGACTAATATAACTGATATAACTGAAACCGAGTGTGGCTCATAGGAGTTGTTGAGAGAGCAAAACTATGAAACTATGTTTCTGTAAAAGCCAAGATTATTCTTACTTGGCTGACTAAATATACGGGGCTCACCTTGCAGACAATACTCCGTGTGTGACAATAATCTGATGGAACCACTAAGAAAGCACAGCTGAACAGAGCTCCCACTGTGTGCGTATCACAACTCTGATTTTATACACATAGATTTATTTATACCTCCACCTACAGGAGAGTGCTATGTTCACCCTCTTTTTGCAATTGAGGAAACAGAGGCACAGAGAGGCTGAGTGGCTCATAGAATTGTGGCTACAGGGAGGAGGCAGGCGCAAAATCTGAATTTTCTCACGTGGCTTCAGAATCTAACCTTACAAGCAATTCTGAATGTTAAATACGTCAGCGTCAACTTTTGTCCTCCAAAGACAGGTTTATACTAGACAAACCTTGGATGTGAGGCACAGTATCAGGGAAGAAGCCCCAGAAAATACCCCTTTAGAACTCACCTGTCCCCGATAGAAGACGATGGGGTTTCTTGGATCACAATTACAGAGGAAAATTTTCAGTTCTAAAAAACTGTTAGGGTGATGATTGGTTTAAGTTGCATTTTATGGGGGATTTAAAAGCAACAGATTAGATGAGAGAAGTTTTGAAGAAATATGTTTGTCATGAGAAATGTTCATTAGCTGGAATGATTTTAGTCATTCAACCAGCATGGATACCACCAATGTGTATATTTGGGATATGGAAATGCGGCCGGTATTCTGATGTATATAATCCCTCACTGATCTTAATGATATGAGAGGATGGACAACACCAAAATGGCCCCCAGAATGGAGGTCCTGGAGAGCCAGCTACAAGTTGGCCATGTCACAACAACTACATAGGGCATCAGTTACTTATCCTCAGATACAATGACAATCTGATGGTGGCCACCATATATGTTGGTAGAGTCCACTTCTCTCCCAGACTCTGTGTACCTGCCTTCTTACCCCCATATGGTATATACTGTTGAGTGATGAGAAAAACATGGGAAAGACCTGGAGACCAAGGCAGAGATCCAGAAAACCCTTCTGCTTATGTAAATGATAGCAGATCTTTACACAGGAGCAAAATGCAGTTTTGTAGGATGAACAACTCAATCAGTAGAAATATAAAGATAAAATCATCACTAGTACCATTGCCTCCACCACTATTGAGCTGCTAATTATACTGGGCTTCTTGTTAGGTTTCTCAAAGGCTCAACTGTTTCCAAGAAAAAGTGACCCACTCCTTCATTGCTGGTGGGAATGCAAACTAGTACAACCACTTTGGAAATCTATCTGGTGCTTTCTCAGAAAAATGGGAATAGGGCTTCCTCAAGACCCAGCTATTCCACTCCTTGGAATATATCCAGAAGATGAACTACCACACAACAGGGACATATGCTCAACCATGTTCATAGCTGCCTTATTCATAATAGCCAGAACATGGAAACAGCCTATGTGTCCCTCAGTAGAAGAATGGATAAAGAAACTGTGGTACATTTACACTATGGAATACTACTCAGCTATTAAAAACAAGGAATTCCTGAAATTTGTGGACAAATGGATTGAACTAGAAATTATCATAATGAGTGAGTTCACCCAAAAGTAAAAAGAGTTAAATGGTATATACTCACTTATATCGAGACACTAGTCCAAGGGGTACGTCCCCATGAAAAACTTTACCTACCAGGAAAGTGGGTCAGAGGGGAGGACATCCTATTGAGACTTTAGGTGTGAGAAGCCTGGGAGAATGAGGAAATAGAAGGATACAGAGGGTCCTGGAAAACTACAGGTGGGTCTGGGCCCTGAGGTCCTCCTCAAACTATGGCACCAGCCAAGGAAAATATAGGCAGTAAACTTCGGACCCCTACCCAGACTAGCCAATGGACAGGATATTCTCCACCGTTAAGTGGAGAAGGAGATCTGACTTTCACACAAACTCTGGTGCTCCATATTTGACCATGTCCCTTGGATGGGAAGGCCTGGTGGCACTCAGAGGAAGGATAATAGGTCACCAAGAAGAGACTCGATACCCTATGAGCATATACAGGGGGAGGAGGTCCCCTTCAGTCACAGACATAGGGGAGGGGAGTAGGGGGGGAAGCAGGAGGAAGGGAAGAATGGGAGGATACAAGGGATGGGCTAACTACTGAGATGTAATATGAATAAATTAATAATAATAAAAAATGAAAAAAAAAGAAAGAAAGAAAAAGTGACCCAAAGGAGGAGCATAATCAAAGATGAAAGGAAAATAGATCTTTCCAAGTCAATTCAAACCAGTTCACAGGATTTGGCTGTTTACCAGGTTTGGAATTAGAAAGGATTTCATCTATGTCTATATCCAGATGGTAAGTTCTTTCATACAGAATCTGAATTTAATGTCTAGGTAGTTTGTACCAGGGCTTTTATAGCTGAAAGGTGGAAACTATGCATACCAAAGTGATTCTCCCTAAGGCATCAACTTACTTCTCCCATGCCTACTTCAACTCAAGAACTTAGCAAATGTATGAACTTCAATAATAACCTATGACCTATTTTTCCCATACTTTTGTCTGTAGAGTTCTTCCTTTTCCTTCTTCTTCTCTTTATTTTCACTTAATTATAGTGGCCTCCTTGTTTCAGGCATCTTTCCTGTGTGCTGACTGAGTTGTACAATTAATCATATTGGGAACAGGCATGTGATTCTTTTGTTTTAAAAACACAGGTGTAGTTGCCAAGTCCTCCTTTATCTTTATTTTCTTCCCCTTGGCATTGGCACAACACAAAAGCCAATTATTCTTTTGTTGTTACACTTAGATGCATCAAGGAATTATTCTTCATTCTCTAAGTGTGCTTCCTGCTGAGTGCATGGATAATTTAAATGTTCCATTAATATCATGTATTACATTTCTCAGGTGTCTATGTTGCATTGAACATGGTAAATCTTTCTTCTTCTTAATGGTGTAGCAGTGAGGCAAAAAAATAAAAAATAAAAATAAGGAAGCAGACTGCCAAAGTTTAAGTTTCCATTGAGTCACTTAATGCCTTTCTCAGCCTGAGCAAAAATTTAAAGCCTGTTTCCTTGTCTGTTAAAACATGAGTACTCACAAGGACCCAACACACATGTCAAGGGCTCATTTCTGATTCACATACACAGCAAATAACCTTCATATCTCATCATCATTGAAAAAGAGACTTAAGAATTTCCTGATATTGCCTGGTATCTCCCTACCTCCTCCTCAAGTGTTTTCTTTTTTCCACCTGCCTTTTGTTGTCCATGGACACACAATGTTCCCTGGGTGATGGGAGAATAAGGATTTTAGATATGCCTCCCCTGTGTTTTGAAGTTAGTTTCCATGGTAACAGGTCACAAGTTCCAGAACTATATGCAGTCATTTTCCACAAGTAAACAAATTTAAAATGTTATAACAATGTTTGGTTAGCTTAAGGTCTCTCATTTTGCAACCTCAACTATTCTAATCACAGCCAAGTCCCTGGAAGAAACAGAAACTATTTCTGCAGAGCTAGAAAGAGATGGCTCATGTTTAATTTTACAAAACTTATGGAGGCAGTTTACGGGGCAGGATCTCACATTGTCATACCACTTTACATGGGACCCTATAGACACTTGCTGAACTGAACTGGCCATAGCTTTTGGTCAGAGACAAAAAAAATTTCTAGTAGAGTGTTGATCCAATACAAATATGGAACAGTCAGAAATAGAGGGATGTTCTTGTTGAAAGCAAGCCTACTTTGCTCCAAAGGACAATGGTCAGTCCTGCCATCAAGCCAACCTACTGAGATCCATGCACCAGACAGGACTTTGGCTGTGCTCCTGGTGGAAGATGAAGTTGCATTATTCCAGTGTGGAAATTAGGGAGTGGCTGAAGGCAATAAACATGAGCCCTGAGGTCAAAGAGATCAGACTTAGAATCCTGGTTTTGTTGTCTGGAACATGACTTCCATTTTCCTTAACTGTCCAATATGAATTGTAACAAAGGCAGTGTATAACACTGGCACAAACTTCTTACCTATTGTTTTAGCACTGCGATTAGTGCAACTATGTTTTCCTATGTACCTGCAAGTCATGGTCCTCCAAGACAAGGTATAAAGACAATAGAGGAAGGATACCAGGTTACCAAGAAAAGACTTGATACCCTATGAACATATACAGGGGGAGGTAATCCCCCTCAGGAACAGTCATAGGGGAAGGGAATAAGGGGAAAATGGGAGGGAGGGAAGAATGGGAGGATACAAGGGATAGGATAACCATTGAGATGTAACAAGAATAAATTAATAAAGGAGAAAAAAAGACAATAGTTAATCAACAGGCAAAGCCTTGGCATTAGAATAAGAAAACAGAGTCAAGGGAGATAGAGAAGAAAGTGTAAATGGATCCACCTCACCTATGAAATGGGCTCAGTATGAGGCTGAGTGAGGCTACCTTAAACTATGAGCTACATACAAAGGAAAGTATCTATCACAAAGGGAAGGACTGGTGGTAACCAACCCAACAAAAATTACACGATTAAAAAAATTAATGCCGTTGGTATCTGGGCTTAATCTATGCTGTGAGCTCTATACAAAATAAAGGTTGATATAAATGACATAGTGTTAGGCCCTGGGTATTAGGGGGGACTCACAAAGGCACCATGTACCCAGAAATATCAGATAGTGTCTAGTAGCCATAATTTAGGGTCAGAGAAATCTCTAAGACATTCCAGAATTTGTACTTTGACAAGTACTTCTTGTGATTAGTGGTGAAAAGTTAAGTGATTAAATTGAGTAAATGGAGTTATTTTCAAAAGCGAGTTATGGGAAAAATATTCTCAGATGGCACTAGATAAGTAAGCTATTGAGTGTACTTTCAGCACTTGTTCTGTTTTATCCCTCAAGGCTCACTTTTGCTTTTGAGTTGTGGCAGGAATTAACCACCCACATCCTAAACATCCCAACTGAAATCTAGTTTACAATAATCACGAGTTGCTTTTCAAACACCAAGATGACAGTCTTTGAAGCCACTGACAAATGTTCTCCCAGATGAATTATGAAGATGAGAAGGAGGCTGGCACCTTGAGAACATCTGAGCACATCCAATGTACCCCCAGATAAAGACAGTTGAAAAGGAGACAGGGCAAGCCAAGGTTTAATGAAGGATTGGGGCAGAGTGTGGAGGTAGTCATAAGATGAGGGCTACCTCCTCTTTAAAGCCTAAAGCTTAACCTTCTTGTTTTTAAAATAAAATCTAGTTTATTCTGCTGATATGTGGAGCCAATACTGTTTCTCCAAGAGGCTGCACAGACCTCACTGTTGCCGGAAGTGGTTGGAGAACAGGGATGAGGGAATTTCTTAAGTGAGGATGAGTAATGAGATAATCCAAACGATGCCTGGGATAACAAAAGCTCAGTGAAAGGGGTCTTAGAATTTACGAGTTCACTGAGCAAGATCCACAGTCTCCAGTTATAATAGCCGATGCACGCATTGTGCCTTCCGTTGCCAAAGGCTCTGGCAGTCCTGGAAAAGCAGAAACCTCCGGTCGTGGGTGGGGAGAACCTCTGGCTCCCAGCATTTTAGAAGAGAAGAATGCAAGGCAGAATGCAGGATGTTGGTGTTTACCCTTTAGGCAAAGCATCATTATCCTGTTTTCCATTCAAGTGCAGAAGTGAACAAACAGAAAGAACGCTCATTTTCCACAAAGGGAGCTTAAATTTCACTATGGAAAGTATCTGTCTCCTACCTCCCTCTTCTAAGCCTTCTCTGTCTTCCCTTAACAAAGACAGGGTGCCAAGCTGCCAGATGGCAAAGCCACTGTTCAAGTGGAACTTTTCTCTGCGACTTCTTGGTAATGGGAAGGGAGTAGACATAGGGCCCCTAGACTAGTGTTGTTTCTACCTTGATAATTCCTTAAGCAAGGGTCCACAAAGCATTGCCTCAGTCAAACTGAGCATGTTCTTAGGCTTTTAGAAATATATATATGATCAAGGTACAATTCTAAAATACATTGAAAATTAGCTTAGTAGAACCTTAGCCAGGGTCCAGTTGCTACCCAACAGAGGGATAAAGAGACACCGTGGCTGGTTGTCACTATTCATGAATCACTTCACAACTCTCAAAATCAGTAGTGATGTGCTATATCATTATGAAATTCAAAGTATGTGATTTATTTTTAGACAGGGTCTCACTATGTAGCTACAGCTAGCCTAAAACTGAACTATGTAGACCAAGCTGTCCTTCAACTCAGAGATATACCTGCTTCTGTCTCCTAGGGACTGAGGTTAAAATATGTTTAGAATGCTTTTTTAAAAAAACAAAACCAGAAGCAAACAAACTCAAACTAACAGCTGTCAATTGAAAGTGGGAAACATCCATAGGAAAGGTCACCAAAACCCACACACAGCAAGGCTGCGCCTTTCTATAAGCTTGTATGTTAGCATGGTTTCGCTAATGATCCTCACTGGTAATGTCCCGTTGGAAGCTTCCAGGGAAGAGGTTGTTGGCTCATGTCCAGCATCAGCAGATGAGTTCTCCCTGCCTACCTGCATATGAGATACATCACTCTTTCATCCGCTTCCTGTAGTAGTTCTCCCTCATAGTTTCGGAAGTAGACGCAATGTTGAGGAGCAGAAACAGGCATTCCCCTGGGGGCTTGTTGGCCAGACAGCCTAGCCAAACATCCAGTGAAAGACTATTTCAAAGGCATAAGGTAGAAAATAGTAGAGAAAGATACTCTAAGAGACTTTGTTTCCACTTCATAAGGCCCAGAGTGCTTAGAGGATGCTAGATCTGATGATAGACTCTCAGAAAGAAGAGTAGAGGCTGAAATAGAGTAAAAAACAAAAAACAAAAAACAAAAAACAAAAACAAACAAACAAAAAAACGAATCCAAAGGGAGAGGAAGCAGAAGGTGGGTATGTGGGCACGGAGATAAGGGCTCATTCTGCCAAGCAAAGATGCTTGGCTCCAACTGCCCTTTTCTCTGTGTTTTCTCTCATGTTAGTGTCTAAAGCTGCAAACTTCCTCCACACTGTCAGATTTCCCAGTGGCCTGCACACAAGCTCTCATGTTTCAAATATTTCAGTTCTTAACATCACCCCCCCCCCTTACCTCCTTATAGCTGTTACTTTCCAGGAACAAAACGTAGGGGACTGGACAAATGGCAACCTGTTTACCATTCCCTGTTAGAACTTTATGCACTATATTGTTTTCATATATTTCTTTCAACATTTGCCTCAGTTGCTGGTGTCTGAGTCAACACTACCAGCTGAGTGAAAAATGAATGAACAAGTAGCACACACGCATCACCAAGATGTCTCAGAAGTGTCTGGGATTTCTTGGCTCAGTAGCGTGGTGTTATTTGTGTGATTGTTGCTCTCTTAAAATATTTCCATAGATTTCCCCCCCGCTCCCCCCACATTCTCCTTCCTGCTGTTGAGAGGGAAGTTCTTGCTCCTTCAGCCCCGTTTCTGTGAACTCTTGTCTTCCAGGGTCATGGTCTGTCACTCACCCTCCTCCCTCTGCTGGCTGTTTCCGATAAGCAGCACAAAATCTTCTCCCACATACAGGATAAACAAAATAATATCTCATTTAGTCTTGAAATGTCCGTGACACTCTTTGGCCTTCCCTCATTGGCAAACAACAGAAAAATTCATTTACGGATCCTACTTTCCTTTTCATCCTTTGCCATTTATTCTTAAGCTAAGGGTGTCTATTACAAACATTCAACCCCATCAAAGGGGTCCTGGGCATGCCCTAGTAGATGATTTTATATAGAAAAAGGGTGGTGGACATTCTCAGATGCATTTTCTCTTACAAAGTGTTGTTTTTGACCTTTCACAGAACTAAGCTTTTTGTGAGGATCTTCTCTGGAATGGCCTCAGCAATGCTACTGCAGGAAATGATATTCTGATGCATGACATTGGAACATTAGTTCCCCTTCCTTTCCACATTGAAGTAGTAGTTTCAGGGTGCTGTTAAATACTATTTTAAGTCCCAGGAGAAGAGGAACACACACAGGAACACAGATAGCTTTCCTTGCCCTCATGTACACTGGTGCAAATACATAAGAAAGTAATTCTTTCCTGAGGTAATACTATTCATAAAAATTATCGTTTGTTTTGCTGGCAATAACTTTGATAAAGAAAACTTTAAGTCTAAAGAAGCAACCTTTCATAGGTTCCCAACCTGAGGGTTGCAACATTACAGAACCCAGCAGTGGACACTAATCTGTATTGTACTACATAGCAAATGCCCAGACAGGCTGAGCCGTGGTTTGAAAGCATTGTCATGTGCAGTATCACCGCATCCCTTGGATCATCCTTCAGATTGTGTTCTGTCTGATGTCACATGGCATTAAAGCAATTAGTGTTAGACTAACAAGTGGCCTTGAGATAGAAAAACCACAGCATTTCAAAGGGGGAAAGAATGTGACTTTCATTTTTTTTTACTCCTTTTATGCAAAAATACAGTTGTCTTTAAGGAAGACTTGCCATGTGCTTTTTGAAGCCACAAGGGTTATGTCTTGTAAAACATCACTGAGGTCACTTACCCCCCACACACACACCAATTTTTCACATTATAGAAAACTGACTTCAGTTTCACCAATGTCCTTTCTAATCATCTTTGGCTGGCATTTAAGAACCCAAAGGAAGATTCCTGAAGTTTAAGTTTACCTTGGCACCTAAAATAATTTTTTTTGTTCATCATAATACTCACACAATCATTACAATCATTATCCAACTCCTTCATGGAAAACTTCAAGGATAACACTCCAATAAGGGAAGAAGTCACTGTACTGTTCTGAGCATTTCCTGTCATCTTCCTGTCACTGTTTCATAGAAAGCAGTAGTGCCACTCTTGTCAGAAGGCCCAGAGAATTTCAACATGTTCAGTGTTTCAAGGAAATCCATGTCAACAGCAGGGCTGGAAAATGGGGCTGATATGTGCCAGCCAGTGGCCCTGTGTCTTCCCTTCTGAGAAAGACACAGAGAACTCAAGCTATTACTAAGGAGAAAAGTCAACCACTAGATATTGTGTTCATTTGGTTCAAATTTTACTAATTGGAGAGCTGGCCTACTAAAAAATGGTTTAAGGTTATTTTATGTCAACAACAGGCATTTGAGGACTGCTATAGGCACTAGTGTATTATCCTCAGAGTTTCAATCACCAAACTATGGAAAGATAATATCTCATTCCATTCAGACTGCCATAGCTACCAAAACAGGGTGCCATACTCAATATAAATTCATTTCTTACATTCCCAATAGATAGAGAAGCCCCAGACCCCTTAAGGCACTGGTAGATTTAGAGTTGGGGGAGAGGTCTGCCTTCTAGGTCACAGATGTCAACATCTATGTCCTCACCTGCTGGAAAGAGCTGCCCAGGGCTTGATTTCATTAGTGAAGACTCTGCCCTCTAACAACTGGACTCAGAGTCACCCATCCTGGTTTCCTTGCCTTGGTGCTGAGATTGCATCCTTAGAATTCTGAAAAGGACAGAAAACTTTCAAGCCATGCTGGCTGCGGAGGGCCAGTTAATTCATCCAAGAGGCTCAGACATGGTTTCTTAGAAGTCTAGGTCGTGAGTGTTGGATAACTGATACAGGTAGAAAAATGAAGATAATATTCTTATTGACGAAAGGCTCTGACTTGGGAAGCTAACAGCCTTAGAAAGTAAATATGCTGGCATTTTCCACAAAAGCATCGCCCCCTGGTGTCCATGTATAGAGGACACTTCAAGAGGAGGCCTTCTTGTCATGCTGCCTTGTGAGAAGGAACTGCTATCCCCAATGCCATTTATTCATGCTTTCCTTTCTCCAGGTCTTGGTCCCTAACTACATGTTACAGCACGCAACACTGAACTTTCTTCGTGAGTTTAGGAAGGAAACTGCTTCTACCTCCGAGAGCCCATTATTGACACACATATCATTACTATTTTGGCTTTTCTGGCAGGCATTTGATCAACTGTTCAGTTCCCCTGAGTTCATGAGAATATTGAAACAGTGTTTCAGTAGTTACTAGTTACATTGACGATGGCTACACTATGTCTTAGGAGATGCTCATACTGGGGCATGTTAGTCATTTATACCTCATGGAAAGGAGCTAGTGACAGCCCTTCTTCTCACAGCTTCCAGGACAGGAGGAGCTGAGATTGTCCTAAGGACTCAGAATCCACATGACCAGATCTGTGTGGTCTGCATAGAAACAACTAACAACAATGACTTAATGACAATGATGACGAAGACAACATAAAAAACAAACACCCTTAAAGCAAAGCCCTGTGAGTTACACGTTCCACATCTATTCCACAACTGTTCAGGAAGGTTACGGTTTTGAATGAGTGTTTGTGCTAACCATGCATAGGAGAGGCTGAACGCACTGATGGCAGGAGGTGGAAGTGGCTCTTTGCTTCACTATCCCACCAGAGTGCTGTATGGCGAGAGCAGAACCATCCCAGCAAAGGGTTTCACTCCACGACAGAGAAGAGACCCATAATCCTGAAATAATTTCTTCCTGAGTTTACTGAGTTCACCTTTAAGCAAAAGAATGTGTGCCAGGCTTGGGAGGGAGCACAGGTGGCAGGCTGCTCCTCCAGCGTGCAGGAAGCACTGCACAAAACGGGGGTGTGTGCTAATGTGTACCTATATCTTAGCCTCTGTTCTATTGCTATGAAGAGGCACTATGACTAAGGCAGCTCTTAGGAAAGAAAGCATTTAACCAGGAGTGTGCTTACAGGTTCTGAGATTAGTCCATTATCATCATGGCAGGAAGCATGGAGGCGGGCAGGCACGGTGCTGGAGAAGGAGCTGAGATGTATATACATCCTGAACCATAGGCAAAGACTGGGCCTGGCATGGGCTTTTGAAACCTCAAAGCCCATCCCCCAGTAAGACACTTTCTCCAAGGCCACACCTCCTAATGCAGTGACAATTTTTGAATTTTCTTTCCTTAAAAACACAGAAGTATTATAAGAATATGTTTTTGGTCAAAAAAGCAGGCAACAGAGTGCATGTCAGAAACAGCCCCTACTCCCCTTACTAGGGGACCCACATGAAGCCGGAGCTGCCCCTCTGTTACATCTCTGTACCAGGTGTGTAGGGTCCTTGGTTGGTGCTTCAGTCTCCACAAGCCCTTTTGGGCCCTGGTTAGTTGCTTGTTAGTCTTTTTGTGGAGCTCCTGTCCTCTCCAGACCCTCTATACTCCCCACTTTTCCACAAGACTACCTATACTTTGCCCAGTGTTTGGCTGTGAGTCTCAGCATCTGTTAGATCTACTACTGGGTGGAGCCCCTCAGAGGACAGCTCTGCTAGGCTCCCATGTGCAAGCATAGCAGAGTATCATTAATAGTGTCAGGGGTTGGCTCTCTCTCATGGGGTGGGTCTCAGGTTGGGCCAGGCATCTGTTGGACATCCCCTCAATCTCTCCTCTATTTTTACTCCTGCATGTCTTGTAGGCAGGGTACATTTTGGGTCAAAGTACTTGAGGATGGGTTGGTGTTCCCCTCTCCCCACTAGAAGTCTTGTCTCGTTAGAGGTGTCCTCTCCAGTTTCCATGCTACTAGGATTCTCAGCTAGAGTCACCCGCATATCCTCCCAGAAGCCTACCCTGCCTTAGGTCTCCAGCTTGTCGCAGAGACGCTCCCACCCACAGTTTCTCTTTTCTCTGCAGGCCCCTCTGTCCTCCAGCCCCTGCTCTTCCCAGGTCTGATCTCCACTCTCACTACTCTCTGCACCCATATCCTACCTTGCTCCCTCTCTTCAACCACGTCCACTGTCTATTCTATTTCCCCTTCTGAGTGAGAGTTAAGCATCCTCTCCTGGGTCATCCTTGTTACTTATCGTCTTTGGGTCTTTGAATTATAGTTGCTTTTATCCTGTACTATATGGCTAAAATCACTTCCCCCTGGCGGGGCTGCCTCACCAGGCCACAGGGGAAGAAGACTAGGTGCTTAGTCCTGATGTGATTTGATGAGCTGGGGTGGGTTGGTGGTGGTAGGGGGCTCCCCTTCTCTGAGGAACAGGGGAGGGGAATGGAGGAAGAGGGAGGAAGGGGGCTACAATCAGGATGTAAAGTGAATGAATGAATGAATGAATGAATGAATAAATAAATAAAAATAAATAAATATATATATATTTTTAAAAAGATGAGCACCACCACAAAATGTTTCAATTTTAATCCCAGGCATGGGGATTTGGGGCTGCTTTGCAGCAGCTGACTGTAATTCGCCTCATACTCTAGCACAGGCATGGCTTTGCCAGCTGCAGATAGTTTCTGTGATTGTGTGATATTTGGAATGCTAGGTCCCCAAGAGGGAAGGTGGACTGTTGGTTGTAATTTGTTAAGTAGTTGTGCACAGAGAAGAAACAACAGTAAGAAGAAATCAGATATGTGGATGGTGAAGACCAAACTTGCCCCAAGGAGCTCGATACCCTAGTCAGCAGGAAGTAGTCTAATGATAACATCGTCCTCTTTCCCCTGACTTTATTCAGGGATCTCTCTCCTTTCCTCTCCATCCTTTTCTCTCTCTCTCTTATCTAGTGTTAGGGAGTTAAAAGGGTGGAAGAAAAGGGGTAGAGAAGGGTGAAAGAAAGAGGAACCTGTAAAGCAGTAAAACTACAGTCACAGCCTAATCCTTCTCAAGCAGTGCCACTCTCCGGTGACTAAGTCTTCAAATATATGAGCCTATAGGGGCCATTCTCATTCAAACCACCACAACCTATAATCCCAACTCTTAAGAGGCAGATGTAGGAGCATCAGAAGCTATAGATTGCCCTCCATTATATATGTAGTTTGAGGCCAACCCTGGCTACAAACGACCCACTCAAAAACAAAAACAAGAACCCAAACAAACAATAAAGGATTGATCTTTTTTTTTTTGTACAAAGTCAAGCCCCAAACTCCAAAATAAATTTCACTTAATTTGTTTTCAAATGAAAAGTTGCTTCTGATGGCCACTGTTGTGCTAAGTTCCACAGAGCCCTGTTTATTCGTCATTAGCGTGGCTGGTCACCAATGAGCTTCCAGCCTGCTAAATCTACAAGGAATACTGCATTTAAAAAGTTCTTTAACATGCAGTCACACTGTCAAAATAAGGCGAAGGATATCTAAGCTATTGGAAGAAAGGGCATCTTTCCTCTATTTAAAACACTTCAGCTGGAATCTCGTAGCTGCTCATCTGTGAGTCACAGCAAGAGCTTCCTGTTGGATGCAACCTGCTCTCTCAAAAGTAAGTGTCATGACAGCAAAATTAAAGGATATGTAATAAACATAAAATGATGACTAACATTTCTCTCAAGCTTCCAATTTGCTTCCCACTTCATTATTTAGTCTATGATATCAATAAATAGTTATCATTATGGTAGGCAAGGTGGTACCCTGTCCCTCAAGACATGCTAGCGCCAACCTCTGGAACACACGTATTTAGAGATGAACTACAGATGTGAAAATAAGAGTGTGTTGGATCATTCAGAGCAGAAGACGCAGAGTGTAGAGAAGAGAAGCAG
Organism: Acomys minous; assembly: GCF_964271855.1. Taxonomy (NCBI): domain Eukaryota; kingdom Metazoa; phylum Chordata; class Mammalia; order Rodentia; family Muridae; genus Acomys; species Acomys minous. The sequence continues at coordinate 94,513,623 of NC_140486.1, read as the reverse complement.
AGCCTTGTGAGGATGGAGGTAGGAACTAAAGTCCTACAGTCTAGCCAAAAAAAAAAAAAAAAAAAAAAAAAAAAAAAAAAAAGCCCAGTGTTGCTACATACTGGGTGAGGCATCACAGACCCTCCCCATGAGAGACTGCTTTCAGATTTTGGCTTGTGACAAGGGTAAATTACAGTTATTGTAAGCTATCAGGGGTGGGGGTGGGGTGGTATTTTGCTACAACAGCTGAAAGAAACCCATGCATCCTTAATATTTAGAAACCCGAAGCTTGGAGAAGTTAAGGTGGCTTCCCAGAGTTGCACAGCTAAGCATTAATATATGGAACTAGAGTCATATTCCAGCTGAGAGTCTCCTTTCCTTACTCTATGTAAGCTCTAATCACAAAGCCACAGGCTGGCTTCCCAGTCTACAAAGCACCTGTTTCCCTAAGAGGGAATTAAGAATGCTGAATGTGTGCTGAGGCAGAGTTTCAGGGCAGCTTCATCCTGCAGCTTCCTGCCCCCAGAATCAATTTTTTGTTTGCATTAAAAGAGCCATTAGAGTCTGAACATCAGCAGTTCAGTTCATGTGTGGCCCAGCTTCCCAACCAAGGGATAGACCGTTCTATACTTGGCCCCCAACGGGCCTGCTTTATTTCTCTAATCATAATTGTCTTTACTCATGCTGGGCAATAATACAATGGAGGATGAGCATTAAGTTAAAAGTATAAAGAGTCTCAGATCAATCAAAACCTCTCATGAAACTAATTTTAGAAAGGAGGTCATTAGATAAATTACAGTAGATTTGGAAGTGAATTGAGAAACGAGACCTCATATGCCTGTTAGAAAAAAACAACCTTTAAACCTTTGCACCATGAGACAGAGACTTCACCACCTTCCACCAGAGTATTTTAAGGGCTACAAATCCCTGAACTCGCTAGGAATAAAAATAGAGATTTTTACACTCCAAGTAGAACAGGCTGTCTTACTCTTCTCAGTCCCTCCTTACTGACAGTGATCTGTGCTGTAAGTTGAACTCTGAGAAGAGAGAAAACAAGATCCCCAGCTAGAAAAGCATAACTGAAGCCCTGAGGACCAATGTCAATGGCAGGAGATTATCTAGTGCAACAACTGAACTCAGCTGACTGCAGGCAGGGACTTTGATGATATGTGCCCGATGGCCTTGAGACTTGGCGATGCACAGCACAGCACACCACAGAATTTATAAAAGGAATGAGAGTAGATTCTTTGAACTGTTGTTTTACTGCCTACTTCATTTGTAGAGAGTGCAGTAACAAGATGGCCTGTCAGCTTGTGGGAAAGGAAACAGAGGCTACCAGAGACCAGCAGAGATCACTGAGACCAAATCCGACCACGAGAATCTTGTTTCCCTTTTCCTTGGACTAAGATAGGAAGGTTGTCTGAATTTTATGACTTCCGACTTGTTCCTCTAGGCATCTTTGGAAGGTGGTTTACAGCAGTGCGCATAATGGTTCTCTTGGTGTGTCTAATTTAGACCTGAGGCTAGGCCATGCAAACATTCTGATATCATGAATCTAGTAGCAGAATTAGTGGGTTGATGTAACCATAAACCTAACATTCTCACATGTAACCAGAGTCTAAAGCTCTGCTCTTCAGTGAAGGCTTAGAAGGAGACGCTAGCTAGTTTAAGTAAAGAAAAAAAAATCACAAATATGTAAAGGAAAGATGTTATTCAATGATGCATTTTAAAAAATATTTGGGCATCAATAAGAACTAACCTGAAGTAAACAGAATGTTAAATTTGACTTGCAGAATAGTATTTTAAATAAAGAATGGGCTGGCAAGATGGCTCTATGGGTTCTTGTCATCAAGGCTGATGACCTGAATTGGATCCCCAGGGTTCAAATGATAGAAGATGAGGAACCAACTCCTACAAGCTGCTCTATGACCTCCACAAGCTCGCTATGATACAAACACACCTACATACCTACACCCACTTACAATAAGCAAATAAATAAACAAGTAAATAAGTGTAGTTAAAAATTGAGACAAAGAGACAGTAAGGCTTTCTTGTCCCTGATAATACTTTCAATACTGTAGTTCCCAAAGACATACTAAGACACTGTGGACAAACAGCAACACACTGAAAGGGAAGGAACGACAGCAGAAAATGTTCAAAGGTAGCATGCAGAGAAGCATGGCTAGATAGCAATGAAAAGGTATGCCTGTATAAGACTCTACAGTTATTTTCAAAACGCTAAAGTAAAAGGAGCTGCCAAGATGGCTCAGAGGTTAAGAACCTCTTCAGAGGTCCTAGTGTGGGTCTCAGCATCCACATGATGGCTCACAACCAGCTGCAACTCCAGGTCCAAGGGCTGTGCCTCCATAGACACTACACGATGTATGTGGTGTACATACAACATGCAAGCACTCACACACATTTTTTTTTTAACTTTGGAAAAAGTTGTGGTCATAGCCAGGAATATGAACTCCACTCTTTAAAAGATTCTACTACCGTCTATTTTTTTTTAAAAGGTATGGCAAAAACTAAAAACAAGCAAGCAAGCAAACAATGAACAAAAACCCACCTTCATGTGCATGGTAATATGATGTGTTCATCATACTGAAAAGGGGTAGACAATGCCACTGCAGAGAGTACATGAGCTTTTTTTCTGACGCAATATCATCAAAAATGTCCTAGAAACAAAAACTTTACCCAGAAGGCACTGTTCCTCTATCATAAGTGCAACAACCATCTCCTGAGCAAAGATTCTTCATTGTGTGTGGCACTGCTGATCTTTAGCTGTTAATAATTTCCCTCTGAGCCAGTATTATTATATCAACGTAGTAGACTAACTTTATAGGAATGTGTGCGCCTTAAGAAGATCAAAACATCTTTGTTAGAATTTATGCTTTCAACACTTAGCCAGCTCTTTTCCTTCAACATTTTATAATCTTCTGTGGCATATTTTAAATTTTTATTTAACAATTTCTGTTTACTTTGGCTTGCTGGAATATTATATCTTAGATGAAAAATCAGATATTCTTTTTAGTTGACAAATTTCTATAAACACACATTTTAACCATTTTAATTTAGTCATCCTCGGCCTTTTGCTTATGAATCTTCCTTTTCAGTCAAGCATTTCTCCCTAGCGGACACCAGATCATCACCAAAATTTCACAGGGTAACTACGTAAATTTCCATTATATCATCAGTTGGGAGCCCTCATCTCACTTCTGCTATTAAGATGTACAGAACTCTCATTATGCAACAAAAATCATGATTAACAGAGGTGGCAAAATTCTAGAAAGTTCTCTAATCATACTGAATCTATATTATTGATGAAAGTGAAGTCTAAGGGGCGAGACATATAAGTGATGTGACCCAGCTGAAAGAAGAGGTCCAATGAGTGCATCCTAGCATTCCACCTGACACCTCACTGTCGCTGTTGACCAGATGCTCCCTCAAACCTAGGAAGGAGGACTGAACTGAACAGTTAGCTGGAACCATGGTAACAGACATTGCTGTGTTCCCTCACAAGCTCTCATTTGCCATAACACCCACACAAAATATTCTCAGTAAACTTACACTCATCGTGTTTAAGTGAAGGGCCTGGTGCTGATGGATTTACAAAACCATTAAACTCTGGTGACCTAAAGGATCTCAATCTCGCATGACTCCCTTCATGGGGCCAAAAGCCAACATGGGAAACATTGAGAAGAGGCGATTTGGCGCCCTCTAGGGAGAAATGCATGAATAACTAGGCCAACTCACAAGTAAGTTGGACTCAGGTTATTAAAACTCTATCTCCAAAAACAGATTAGATAGATGATAGATAGATTGGTACACACACACACACACACACACACACACACACACACACACACACACACATACATACACAGATAGGTACATACATAGATGATAGAAAAATAAAAAAGTTTTTAACTAAGGAGGCATAAAATATCTGATTTTATCTAATATATAATATTCTAACGGAAGTAAGACACTAATCATTTAATAAAATATTGACAAAAGATGATATTGAGCTTTATAAATATAAAGCTTATATAGGAAGGTGGATATTAAAACATGTTTGACAGAATTATCAGTAAAAATAGAGGATTTCTTTCATTGAGACGTCAAACCAGGAAAGCATAAAGTATCCCTTCTATCAACTTACTTTCTTCAAGTAAAACAGAGATGACCTTTGTAACTGTCCTTTGTAGTGGATGTAAACATGTTTTTGTTTGATCCCAAGTGTGGGATGGGGAGATCTTTATACATTAGAAGAGGAACCTCTTCTCTCAAGGACTTGGTCTTTGTCAATATATACGAGCCCAAAACAGGCTAGGCCTTTGGTATCATTTCCTATTGTTTGGCTGTTCACTGCTTTGTTTCAGGTCGCTTCTAGAGAGAGCCGCTCCAGCAAAAGCTCTGAGGTTCCGGGTTCCTGCTGCTGTTCTAGGTTCCGGCTGCTGTTCTGGGTTCTGGCTGCTGTTCCGGGTTCCGGCTGCTGTTCCGGGTTCCGGCTGCTGTTCCGGGTTCCGGCTGCTGTTCCGGGTTCCGGCTGCTGCAGCTGCAGTCACTTTTGTTGAATTACGGGCTTGCTGTTTAACAGGCTGCTGGAATCCTCCTGACTACACCAGTGAAATCACTCCAAGGAACTGACTCTACATCAGATCACATTGTGGATGGCTGTGGGCCACCATGTGGTTGCTGGGAGTTGAGCTCAGGACCTTTGGAGGGGCAGATGGTGCTCTTGACCGCTGAGGAATCTCTCCAGCCCCATACCTTTAATTCCAGCCTTCTGAAGGCTGAGATAGGAGGACACCTTAGCAAGGCCACCCTGGGCTAGATAGTAAGACTCTATATCAATAAACAATGAAGTATAAAGCCACTGTTTTATGAAAAAAAAAAGTATACTTCTCCTGTTCCCATTAACCTCTTTTCTCTTCTATTTAGGGTAGGTGGGTTGGAAGGGAGGTAGAATCATTAAAGAACCCCAAATAAAGTAGGTTTGAAAGAGTTTGAAGCCTACAATCCTTCATGTAAAAAAATGTTTTTTCTTATTTCCTACTCTCCCCCCAAACTCATTGTTTCTGTGTGATCAGTAGCAAACCTAAAAGGAATAAGTACAGATGAAGGGAATACAGACAATCCACATACTAAGGATTGTTTTGGAAGCAGAGACCTCTCTAACAGCGGTAAACAAAAACTGACCAAAACACCTATTACATTATTATTATTCTTTATTTAGATGCAATACAATGCTTGCGTCCTATCACACTTAACGATATAATTAACTCCTTTGGGCTACTGCAGATGTGATTTCATAGATAGAGAGAAGGGCCTTTGGAGGGCTCTCTTCCTGTCTGGCTAAGGCACTTAATTCCTTTAACAGGTACATCCATTGGCTGTTGCTTAGTAACAAGTACCCAATACTTCAGAAAGCAACACTTTGTACTACTGAGGAGCTGGAGAGCTGTCTGGGTAGATCTGGCACAGAACAAGTGCCTATGTCCCATATCTCTGCCTCCCTGCCTCTCTCTCTGTCTCTTTGTCTCTCTGTCTCTCTGTCTTTTTCTCTATCTGTGTCTCTCTGTCTCCTCCCCCGCCTCTCTCCCTCCCTCCCTCCCTCCCTCTCCCCCCCCCCTCTCTGTGTATATATGTTTAGTTTATTTCTATCTAGCCAAAGCACAAAGTCTAATCACTAGTCATGGAAAGGTAGCCCACTGTGCAGGAGATGACAAGATTGACAGGAGATGGGGGTTGTGAGGTTGGGGATGCATCATGTTATCAATCTATCATGTAAAGGAACAGAATCTTTTACATTTTCTGTTGGCATACACAATAATGGGTTTGTGATGACGTTTTCCTAAACCCTGCAATCGTTACTTTTCTTATCATATCCAGTGGAAGCAACTGAAGGAGGCGGGGTTTCTTTAGGACCACAGCTTCAGTGCATAGTCTATCACAGAGGGGAACCCAAGGAAGCTGGGACAACTTTCTGTTGGGGACAAAGTTTGCCAAGACTTCTCACATGGTAATGACTGACCAGGAACCAGAAGACAGGAACCTATAACCCTGGATGTCTGTCTCCAGTGGCCTACATCTGCCAGCCAGGAACTATTTCCCAAAGGCTCCACAAACTCCCAGAGGCCGGAGGTCGTGGGGAACATGGATGATCCGAAGCTAAAGACATACATGTCATTCACGTGTCTTCCCTCACCTTGTCTCCTCTGGGTACAAAACTCCACATTATCCACCTAGAGGGAAGACACATACATCAAACACCCAGACAAAGCTATAGGCCACCAATGTACCTGTGTGACACCATGGTTGGTTTTTTTGTTGTTGTTGTTGTTTGTTTTTTTTTTTTTTTTTTTTTTTTTTGAGACAGGGTTTCTCTGTGTAACAGTTCTGGCTGTCCTGGACTCACTTTTGTAGACCAGGCTGGCCTCGAACTCACAGCAATCCGCCTGCCTCCGCCTCCTGAGTGCTGGGATTAAGGGCATGTGCCACCATGCCTGGCGACACCAAGTGGACATTTCAGGAAGGGAAGAATACTAGCATTCGAGTCAGATGGTTCACACAGTTTAGGAAGTTAACATTGTAAACAATGGATTGGAGTTGAACATGTTGCTTCAAGTGCGAGAAACGAATGCAGAAAAGGAAACAGCTGGAAAGAGAGAGAGAGACAGACAGACAGACAGACAGAGACAGACAGAGAGACAGAAAGAGAGAGACAGAGAGAGAGGGAGAGGCAGAGACATAGAGAGACACACAGAGAGAGACAGAGAGGGAGGATCCAAAAGTAGGGCTTTCCCAGCAAGCACAAGCCCCGACCCCAGAGCACTTTTCCTCCAAGCTAGCACTCAGCACAGCAACTCTAATATCAGCTCTGGCCTTCACTCCTCTAAACCAAATCCAAGGCCTGGAAAGCGGATCAGTGAACTATTCTGAAGGGATACCATGGAAAGCATTTCAGGTTTTTGAAGTCAGCTGTAGGAAAACCTAGTCAGACTCACTGCAGGGCACTCTTCTCTGACAGCTGTGATGGGGACCCTGATACGCTATCTGTCTCAGCAGATGGCCCACTCAGAGTCTTTCCCAGCTGGTCTTGGTGAATCACCAGCACAAAGACTTGACAACAGTTAATATTATCTACAAAGAAGAAAGAGGAGGAGGGGAGAGGAGGAGGGAGAGGAGGAGGAGGAGGAAAGAAAGGAAGGATGGAAGGAAGGAAGGAAGGAAGATGGAGCACAGAAAGGTATTGATGTAGCTGCCAAAACATCTTGTGGCTTGATGCAAAGTAGAGAAAATGCTCATCATAATTCCCTTCTCTGCTCCTGCGAGGAAAGGGATCATGTCCCCAAGGCAAACAAATCTACTTAGGTATTCACTCCAGATATCCTTGAAGTGACTGCTACCTCATCAGCCAAAGAGGAAACAAAAATTTGAAAACCAAATTAGCTTGAGTTACACAGAATAGCTGAAATAACTTAACTGTTAAAGGGTGCTGACTATCGAGTACCAGTGACCACAGTGCTCTCAGAAGTCATCCACAGTTATGACTCAAGGACCCATGTGGTTTTTGTCATGCAATAAAATGTTCATCTTGGAGGTTTCAATTATGACTTAAAAAAAAAAAGAAAGAGAGAAAGAAAAAAGAAAAAAGGCTGGGCATGGTGGCACACACCTTTAATCCCTGCACTTGGGAGGCAGAGGCAGGAGGATCTCTGTGAGTTCAAGTCTAGCCTGGTCTACAAAGCGAGTCCAGGACAGCCAAGGCTACACAGAGAACCCCTGTCTCAAAAAAAACCAAAAAATAAAAAAATTAAAATTAAAAAAAAAAAACAAAGAAAACCTTTGAAATGGAAACACATTTTCATAATCCTGGGTTTTAAATAAAAGACAACACGGCAGCAAAGAAACTGTTCCATGTCAAGATCAGAGCTGTTATGGTTGAATGACAGGAAGCTGGGAACTGGAGGATTGGGAAATGGGGGGATGGGCGGTGGCGGGAGCCATATCAGTATACAAGGTCCCACAGGCCTAACTTGTTCTGAAAGAGACCTGCAGCTTCTGCAGAGCCCCTAGAGCCGGTGCGGCTCAGCCTTAGACAGCTTGCCTCTCACAAGTGAAGTCCCAGGCTTTATCTTCAGAACGGAGATGTGGGGAACTGAAGAAAAATAATATCAAAACGACCTGAGCTGCTCATGGGAACATGCTCAAAAGAGAAAACCATAGCAGGGCAAACTCTCTGCCTGTGAGCAGAGAAAGAGATTCTGCGAAATCCACCAAGTAGGAAGTAGGAAAGGCAGTCAACAGTGCCTTTGCATGGTACACTATCATCGTTACCAATAGCAATCCAATATTTATCAGAAATATTCCATTTATTCAGACTTGCTGTTCATAAGCAAGATGGAGCCACTGTTAGCCTACCTGTCCCCAGTCTGCCTAGCAACTTATGACATCATCACCTGCCCAACCACTAGGTGTACCAGCTGCTCCTCTCTCTCTTGTCTCTCTCTCTCTGTCTCTCTCTGTCTCTGTCTCTGTCTCCCTCCCTCCCCTCTCTCTCCCCTCCTCCTCTTCCTTCCCTTCCCTCTCTCACTCTGCCCCTCTTCCTCTCCCTCTTGCTCTCTTTTCCTCTCTCTTTGTGTCTCTGTCTCTATCTCTCTTTCTCTGGGGTACCCCTTCCCCTTTCTTTTCTCACATGCTTCTACAATGAACTTCTCCATATCGCATCTGTTGCCTGGCATCTTATTTTTCATATTTAATCACCATATCCTCTAGTTACACAGAAGGGGAGTTAGAACACGGGCATGGACATTTGTCACGTGCTGCATTGGGAGTTGATGGTTACACACTCTCCACCTGGCTTTTATAACGACTCTGGTCCAAACCATGATGGACAGCAATCAGACAACAACAGAAGGCAGCAATTATTCTGAATGGTACTTTTGTTTAAATCAGGAGTTTTGGAAAACACTTACAGGCATACATGAGAATTGGCCAGGGAGAATGCATGCAGCAACCAAAATACATTCCTGAGTTCTTTTCACTTCAATCAGAATTTCATACTGAATTCCATCTGCCTCCACTTTATTTGCAAAATAAGAAATAAGACAATCCCCTTTATCCTTTAGTGTATTTACAAAATAACATGTGTTTTCTTTGTCTTATATCCCATGTCTGAAAAACTAGAATGCCAAGACAACTCTACTTTTCCATCAGATAGGCCAAAGCTTAGGAGGCTTTGGGAGCCCGTAGATACAGCTGTGGCTGTAACAACCTATCATAACAATGTGAGCCATGGGGGATAGAGCACAGCGCACAATGCAACCCAACTCTTGCCGTTTAAAAATAATCTTCACAGGAACCCCATACACACACACACACACACACACACACACACACACACACACACACACACACGTAAGCAAGCTGGGATGGCCATTGCCTCCATTTTTAACAAGAGAAGGTGGAAGCTGCTTAAGATTCTGTTGTTCCTGGGGGGTCACATCTGGGAATGCCGGGTGCATAAGAAAACCTAGAGATGTGTTTTCCTGACCAGCTACAGTAGGGCTAAATGAAACCTCAACCCGAACAACACTTGTAGTTAACTCACATCACAGACGCCGTGTAGTTCGTGTTCTTGTTAAAAATCAAACTATGCTTCTTTTTTTTACTCAAAGACCATAATTTCTAGTTCTCTCTCTCTCTGGGAAAAGAACCATTTTCCTGTCGGATGAGAAGAATCAACAGTCTCCTGCAGAAGTGCCTTGACCACTCAAGTGCATTTATTGGTGCTTTTATGCCATACTCAAATGGTGACAGGAATTGCCAGCCTCCAAATTACGTCTCTAGGTTCTTTATTTATTCTCTTTTCTGTGCACTTCAGTAAACTGCCACTTAGATAATAGCAAGAATTGAAAATTTCAAAATTTCCAAGAGGTCAGCCATAATAAAAAAAGTTATTTGTAATAACAAATAAGAAATCCAGCTTAAAAACACAACAGAGGGAAAAATGTCGACAGTGGAAGGAAATAAAATTCCTCAAATTAAATGGACACTTTAACCCTTCTGATTCTCTGTCTCTAGGAATTTTTTATGGTGTCAGTTACTCACTAGGGATACCAGATGCCATGGCAGTCCAAAAATTTGCAGTCCAAAAACTTCTCTTAAGTATATTTTGGAATTAAAGAAAAAATTTGAGATAGAGCTTTGGACATTTCTTTGTTCATAAAAAATCTGGTTAGTTAAAAAAAATTCAATTAATTGAAAAAAGTTCCCTTATTGTTAGAGGTTTTTAAAATGTAAAATGTAGCCAGGCACTGTGGCTCACGCCTTTATTCCCAGCACTTTGGAGGCAGAGGCAGGCAGATCTCTGTGAGTTCAAGGCCAGTCTGGTCTACAAAGCAGTCCAGGATAGTCAAAGCTACACACACACACACACACACACACACACACACACACACACACACACACAAACCCATCTCAAAAATAAAATAAAAATATGTAGTATATTTAATATTATTACTAAGCCTATTCTTTAGTTTGTAATAGGTGAGATTAAATTTTACATTTACTATGTAATTGCTAGTAAACCTTAGTTTGTGTATGCACAGACATTGCTCTGCACTTTTCTCTGGGATGCTTAACCACCACACCTTGCATATCCTCTTGTTTAATTTTGCTTTTACTAAGGAGCTCACTGTGTTCTTTCTTCTGCTGGTGTTAGCACAGCTAACGCTATACACTTTCTCTTTCATACTTTTAGTATCTTGACTACTCTTACCTTCATCATGTGTGGATTTAGTATTTCTTTAATATCTTCAGTTTTCCTTTGAGTTCGGTCAAGTTTGAATTTTGTTCTTTAATATCAGGTATAAATTTTTCATGTGTATGACATGTCTGTGTTTATTCTTATTATCAATTTTGCAGACATTAAAAAAATCTACTTCTTGGCTCACGTGTGCGTGCGTGTGTGTGTGTGTGTGTGAGAGAGAGAGAGAGAGAGAGAGAGAGAGAAAAGAAGAAGAAGAAAGAGAGAAAGAGAGAGAGAGAGAGAGAGAGAGAGAGAGAGAGAGAGAGAGAGAGAGAGAGAGAGAGAATGTGTGTACAGGTGGTTGTGCATGCATATCATATGCAGACCAGAGGATAACCTTGAGTGTCATTTCTCCGGGGCCATTCACTTTGCTTTTTGAGCCATGGTCTCTCATTGGGCTGGAGCTCTCTAAGCAAGCTTCACTGTCTGTCTGGTGAGCTCACGGGTTTAACCTGTCTCCAGGTCCTCAGTGCTAGGATGAAAAGCGCATGCTGCCTTACCCTTGTTTTTAGTGCAGGTTCTGGGGATTGAACTCAAATCCTTATGATTGCAAAGCAAACACTTCACTGACTACACTATATTTCTACCCATATCACACCACTTAAAGATCTTAATGTGAACTGCAGCAATTAGAGGCGGGGCCCTAAACCTGTCTCTGTCATATGGACCTTCATGAATAAAGCATCTTCTCAGCCCTTGGGTGATGGTGCTGTGTATGCTGGGACTGAGCACCTAATAATCTCCCAAGATGCTATGAGCTGATCATATTTTACAAAATTGTTAATAATGGTCTTTACAAAAAAACTTTCTAATACAGACAATAAATGAAACAAAACAAAGAACTAAATTCATCTTTTGATTTCTGAGGTAGCTTGGTACTTTTTCGTAACGTTCAGCTTCCTCTTATGCTCTGTAACATCAGCCTGCAAGCCAATGTTTTTAATTTCACTTTTAGTTCAGTTAACGTGCAACAATTGTGTACATTAATGAGAGATGGTGTGGTAACCTGTACGTCTGTGCAGTGCACCAGGCACACATTACAGTAATGGATGCTTGTATCTGTTTTTCAGTTCTTTACGTTTGGACCTTCTGAGTTCTCCTTCCCTACTTGTTCATACAATGCCTCCTGGGTTACAGGCCACTGTTTCTGCTTCACTCTCAGCATTACAAGATGTTATGTGTAGATTACAGGTATTTCTTTCCAATTTTCCTGTTGATATTTTTCCCCATCTTTACTTCTGGTAGGCACAGAAAAGTAGACGGCACATCAAAATGTCAGAACAATCAGGTAGTTAGCCAAGATAAGGCCCTCTGTGCTAGAGATTTCACTCAAATACTCTCAACTACAGTTTCTCCATTATAGAAAATCTCTAGGATTGAATGAGACAGTGTGTACTGAAATTCTCCTCACAGTATTCACGCACCACTCCTGTGAATGGGAAAACATACTATGGCCTCTTCACCTAACCTCAGGCGGCTGTAAGGGGTCTGGCCAACATGTTTGACACTACCATGGAATTTTCTTTTTAAATGTCATAGTATGAAATTTCCTCTATGAGAAGATGAAAAATAAAATACTTGATCTGGGTGTCAAAATGTATTATTTTATTTGTACTTTTGCATTATATGTAAAAGTTCCTTGGGGCTAGAGAGATGCCTCACCAGTTAAGAGCACTGGCTGCTCTTCCAGAGGACCTAGGTTCAACTCTTAGGCACACGGTGGTGGCTCACAACTGCCTGAAACTCCAGTCCCATTAGGATCTGATGTTCTTTTCTGGTTTTGGTTGTGCTGTATACACATGGTGCACAGACATTCTCAGGCACACACATGTACATAAAATTAAAACACTAAAAAGCATACTAAATTATTTTATGCTTAAAATAAGGGTCACTTTTAGGGACTGGTTCAGTGGTTAAAAACAGGTACTGCTCTCACAGAGCACCTGAGTTTGATTTCCAACACCCATGCGGTACTTCTTACAACTGTCTGCAACACCATTCTGGCATCTTTGGGCACAATAGTGATCTAAATATACACTAACCCCTTACACACACACACACACACACACACACACACACACACACACACACACACACAATTTTAAAGTAATTTGTAAATAAACATTGTGAGGGTTATTTTTGAATGTGAACAAGAGAGCAAATTTGTAACTAAAATCCAAATGGTGTTTTTTTTTAATCAAATATGGTAAGCTCTCTTCCTTATAATATTTAAGTTTTCCAAGCTCTAGATCAAAAAGAGGTGAAGCTTCAAAAGAATTTTCTAATGTAAGCTGTTACTCGGCAAGGGTCAACCACTTCTGCTTGGGGCCTTCCGAATACATTTTCTATGTTTTTGGATTGCCAACATGTCAAAAAAATTAATTTAGAAAGGAATCAGGCATCCAAATTCTATTTGGAAGATTTCTTAGCCCCTGGGAAAACCTTGATATGCATACAAAGATCTTCACGTTCTATAGATAGAAGTAGAAATAAAGATGACTTTGAGTAGTTGTGGGAGGGGAAAGAAAGAGGGAGAGATGAAAAGAGTTGGATTTGTACACTATTTGCATAAACCATTGAAGATAATTTATTTATTCAACACGGCTACTTCTCCACTCTTTCCATTTTCTTTTGACCTCCAAACTGAGTTTATTACTAATCTTTTTTTTGCTTTGACTGTGGATGGCCACAGGTGTCAGTAACTGAAATATGCCCACTGCTAAAAGGAACAAAACTAAGTGAGAAGGAAATGCCAGGCTGGGCTTGCTTGAATGTGCATATGTGGGCCCTCCTTTTAGAGGCCACTAATGATGTTAGGTTAATCATTGACGAAATCATCTACGAAATTCAATCAAACAAAACCTTGTGTTGACTGAGTTATCCTGGCGATCCTGGTTTGGGCCATCATTCTATTCATAATTGTATCTGTTCTTCGTTATCCCTGCCAACAAAAAAAAAATTATCCCTGTCAACAAAAAACAGAGGCCACCGTTTGGCTGCCAGTCGCACTCCCTGGTTCTTCATATCACTTACTCAGCTTACAGTGATGGCACAGTTGTCCCATCGCTGTCCTACATCTGCTATTTGATGAGTTTTTTGATAGCAAAAAAAAAAAAAAAATTAAGCTTTAAGCAAAATTATAATGACACGACGTCCACGGTGCTTTCCAAATGCAGAGCAACGTGTATTCGGAAACCTTTCATAATTTTTCTTTGCAAGCGTTTATTCTTCTCTGCTCTAGTCTGAATAGCATATCAACCATTGGACCAAACAGTTCATCTGTTTCCCCACCAGCTGGAAGGGAGAAGCGCTCATCCAGGGTCAGCGTAGAGTGAGCTGCCATTCCTTGAAGGCCTAAATCAAAGTACAGGTTGACATCAGTTCTCAACACCAGCCCCTCCCTGGAGGAGCCTTTCCCATAGAAGGGAAATGAATTGCCACTGGGAGTAGAGAAGGTCCAGGCCTTTTCAAGAATAGCTCTGACAGCAATAGCAACAACTGTTTTGAGTGGCTGTACATCTTCTGAGGCCCTTTTTAATGGGTTCTTCATAAGACTTTAAGAGTTCATTTAGAGATGGAAAAGAGCCTCATTGGTGGGGCCCTGGGTGGAGACTGGCCCTTACCATTTGTTCTTTAGGTTCCTTTTTGAATCCCTTTACTGCTTCAGGACCCCTACTATTATGCGGGGAGCTATGAATGACTTCATGCTGTCACTCTGACCACATGATGTGATTGTTTCCTAAGCAGATATGGGGAAATACCACACTCCCCAATGAATACAGGGCCTGAGTTCACAAGATCTGAAACAGACGCTCATGGTTAAGTAGAAGGAGACAACTGTAAATTTGGGGACTGGCAGCTTCAAAGCTCAAGAGAATGTGGTTTAATTTTTTTTTCCTGGCTAAGATGCAAGTCCTCAATTCTCAACCCAGCCCCACTCCAGCCTCTCATGCCTGATCCGTCTCTTTGCACCCCTTTTTGATCAGTCCAGCACCCCTAGATTCCTGTCTGCTGCATTCCCTGCCATCTACCCTGAACTTTCCAGGGCAGAGCTTTTCCTTCCTCTTGCCATATAATCTGGACATTGTGTTGTTCTTGCTTCTCTCTCTTCCCCTCTTTCATGGTGGCCAAGAGTTGGTTCCAATGGACCTACATTTATATACTTTAATTTAACTTGCATGGAAAGCAATCCGAAGTCCTCAGTTTTTTTTTTTAATTATAGGAAAAGGGAGGAAATAGTAACATACCTGTCCCCAGGTTGCTTAGCAAGCTCTGATGTCATCACCTGCCATGGCAACCAGGGGCCCAGGGTAAAAAGGACAAACCTGCCACAATGCATTGCTCTCTTATACCTAGTTTGTCTCTCTTACTCTGTCTCTTTCTCTCTCTCTGTCCCCCTGGGGCACCCTTCCTTCTCTCCCCATGCTTCTACAGTAAATCTTATATCATGTATGTTGTGTGGGGCATATTCAACACTACATTCCACTGAGTCCTTAGCTATCTCATGACTTCTGTTTTCTGTCCACATCCTGGCCTGCTCACTTATTTCCTCATCTGCTCATCACTGAAGATGCTTGACAGACCCTGCCGTTATCCCTGACATCATGTGATGCTGAGATATGAGAGTGCAAATATGATCAAAAGTTCAGTTCTCATTCTCTTTTCTTTAAAAATATTTATTTATTATTATGTATACAGTGCTCTGCCTACATATACATCTACAGACCAGAAGAGGGCATGATATCACATTATAGATGGTTGTGAGCCACCATGTGGTTGCTGGGAATTGAACTCAGGACCTCTGGAAGAGCAGTCAGTGCTCTTAACCACTGAGCCATCTCACCAGCCCCACAATCCTCATTCTCAAAAGCACTGATGTAGTTATTTTGACAGTTATTAAGCTAAGGACCAGCAGCCAAAAATCAGAGTACGAATTAGGTTGGTTCCCATGCCTTCTGACCAGCTATGTGACCAATTGTCAGAGCTGAACCAACAGGCCAAGCCCCTTAGTATATGGATATAAATTTCAAGCATATTTTCAGCCCATTTGTTTTCTCAGCAATTAAGAACTTATGACTCCAACTCAGAGTCAGAGATACAGACCCAGCACATACCTGCGTTTCGACACACAGAACACTTAGCTCCACAGCCCTTTGTAACCTAAAAACTGCCAACAGGATACTGTTTTTCCCTTCCCCAGTCTAGTACACTCCCATTAATGATTCATAAGTAAAATGGTCTAAAATAGATATTAAAATATAAAGCATTTTAAAAAGGTAAGTCATAACACTTCTTACTGTGTATACTTGACATTTTATTGAGAATGACGTGTGCATTAATGCTCATCTGTTGTCAATATAGCCTATAGAGCAGAGCAGATGAGTCAAAGTGAAGATGAAGATAAAATATGGTGAACACATTGGTGGAGCATAGAAATACAGTGAGCTAACTGTGAAACAGAGTCTATTTCTTGCCAAACAAGTTGGTGAGCAACTTACAAGTTTCAAAAAGCCAACTTTACCCTATATATTTCTCCTCATGATTATCCTCTAAAAATGTGTACTTTACAACACTTCTTTAAAAGAACAACAGTTACCATGATCGTTGTGATGTCCTCTGGGGGTTTCTGTTCTCTGAGTGGAGCTATTTTAAAATCCTGGAGGACAATTTGCCAGCTCAGTGATGTCACAAGATGATGCAATTTTCTAATCGATGTTCTAAGCATTTCAATGTGAGATAAGCAAAATGTTACTTGCCACCATTAAAAAAAAAAAAAAAAGAACAATTGCACCTCCAGAAATGTAACTTCTGACATACATTAGAATGTTTTCTTAGAAACAGAAACATTTTACATTTCTAAGGATCCTGGACTACTTAAACACACTTAAACACACTTAAACACACACACACACATACACACTTCTTGCCCTTATGTAAAAACAACTTTGAAAATGTGTTGAAATGCATATAAGATGCAGAATATTTTTTATATAGACTGGTTTTCAGGAAATCTATAAAGATATTATGCATTTGCTTTTGGTAATGACACTTTTGCAGAGAGCTAGACAAAGACTTGCTGAAGTCAAGGCTTGTTGATCTTAGCCTGAGAGGAGAATACAAATGGGACAGGATCCACTACTGTTTTGTTCAGCAGTATGTGCCTTATCATGTACATAGCCCCAGTACAGATCATATCTCCATGTAACAATGTGAGCACTCCCAGCAGATAATATTTTTTAACTACATGAACATAAATAGAAATGAGCGTCACTTGTGTCCATCACAGAATGTTGAGGGTAATGAAAGATTGGTTAAACACCAGGAAACCTATCATTTCATAAATTGTTCCTGCTCACATCTCCTAAGCGCATCCTTATGCTCCCTCACTCCAACCAGGGGTGCTGCCTACCTCAGGATGACCACCAATGATTTCTTATTCTTATAAACACCCCTTACTATTTAAAAAAGCTAATTGCTATCTAAATGCGTCACTAAAGAAGTGAAAGAAATTTCAGGAAAATAAATTGGGACTTTTCCACAAAAGCTTATGTTTTCCTAGAAGTCTTGCTCTAAAGTCCTAGCTCCAGGCTTCTTTAAGAATCTCAAAAATTCAGGGTTTTCAGCTTTGCTGAATTTGCATTTTTGTTACCTAACTTGGTTGAGACAGAAGTAGAAGAAAGAACAACCCAGTTTTGCTGTTTCTGTTTGCTTCTGTGGTAGTTTGAATGAGAATTGTCTCCCTTAGGCTAAGGTATTTAAACACTTGGTTTCTGTTTGGGGGTGCTATTTGGGGAGATGGTACAATCTTGCTGGAGGAAGTGGTATACACTGGGGGTGGGCTTTAAAAGCTCATAGCCTTGTGCATTTCCAGTTCATTCTCTCTGTTTTATGCTCACTGGTGAACATGTGGTCTCTCAGCAGCCCAGTCCTCTCTCTATGCCTACTGTTCACTGTCAGTGCCACCCCAACATGATGGGATCTTATCCCCACTGGAACCATAAGCCAAAATAACCTCTCTCATCAGGTTGACTAGGTATGACAATATAGAAAACAACTAAGATAGCTCTGTCAAAGCTCCCCCCCCCCCAGTTCTTTCTTGAGACACAGATTTCAGTGCCTTTGCCCTTCAGTATTCCTGGCAGCATAGACAGATGTCACAGTACTGAGCCAGTCTGAGGTTCATCAGATAACCCAAAGATGAGACTCACGCATTAAATAACTTACAGTATAAAGTTATGAATATTTCTGTTCCATTAAGCTACAACTTGTGAGCTTTATAGAGAATCTGCTTGGCCTTTTTGACCTTGGGGAGAACTGATGATAATATTCACGGTTTTGAGACATGCTAAGCAAGTAGTTAACCACTGAGCTACCCTCCAGCACTGCAGTTTTTCCAAATCAAGTTAGAGTTTAGATTTAGTAACATTCGCTCACCCTATCCTAATTAGGCATTTTCTTGCTGTGACTTTAAATTTATAGGACTCTAATGTTCACGTCCATGTGCATGTACATGGGTGTACATCCACACAGAACAGTATTTTACAATATAGTTGCTAAATCGTGAGATTTGAAACTTGGATTTGTAGCTCTGTCTTCACAACGGCACCATCTTGGACAAGTCAAATAACAACACTGTACTGGATTCCATTGGAATTGCCAGTTTTGATGTGATACAGGCCTCTTTAACCTCTGCCTGGACAGTTTCATTTTGTTAACCAGAACTTGTATAATGGGGCCGTTAGACTCCCCCAAGTCACACTTCTTATCCATAACATCCCTGTGGTAACAAAAATGAATATTCGACATGAACCTTACCCTCCAACCACAGATGTGCATAAACATGTAGAATTTAACCCTTAATCAAGTTTTAAACAGAGAGCTCCTAAGTTCTATCACCAGAATCTCTTTTTGTGAAAATTCTAAAGCCTTGAAATTTCAGTCCGCCTAGCAGGCCTGGAGTTCTTTCTATATTATGTAACTAGATTTCAATGTATAATTAAGATTGATTTCAATAGAGCAGGATTTTCACAAGAAATGCTTGAGGTCAAGAAAACTGTGTAGCCCAAATATGTCCATTGTCCCTAGTTTTAGGAACAATTTTGAAAAACCTTTAAATGAAGATGGCTGTTTGTGTTTCCTGCTGTGAATCTCCTTATAAAGGTTTTGTATGGACTCATTTGCAGTGGTCCCTGCTTATATGGACTGGTTTGTAGTGAGCACTGAGGTCCAGAGAGCTGGTGATGAAAGGGTCCTGAGTTGAATTGCCAGCATAATCTTGAGGGAACATTAACATGACTTCAAAATACAACTCAAATAAAATCAGTTAAGTTTGCTCTCACAGAACAACTTCTAATATTCTAAACATTCACTTCAGACCCGCTTGTTTTCATGTGAATCATCTAAGACAGAACTGCCAGTGGGCAGAAGAGCAGGATAACACACACAAAGGCTCTTTAGCGTTTAAACAGGAAAATGTCAAGGACAAACGTCATGCTGCAGCATCGTCTACCTGCTAAATTTTCCCCCAAAAATTGGACAGAAAGTTTAGTGTCAAAGCAATGGTAGAAAGAAATGCTTCACATGAAAGTGGAAAGTGGCACCTCCTTCCTGTGGTATTACTAAGGTTGAGGAAGAGTTTGCCCTAGAGAAGTCCATGTCTGTGCACAAGAAAGTTTAGAAAACAATGTTCATTAAAGCAAAAGATGAAAACTGAATAAGACGGAAATGGCTCACACAGCATCCACACAGCCAACGGCTACAGGGAAGTGCCTGCATCAGATGCTGAAGCTCATGGTAAGGGCAGATGCCACAAGAAAGACACATCCAGGCCAACTAAAGCTCCCCAAACTTAGAAGCTTCCTAGGGAAGTGGAGAAAGGGTCCTTGAGATAAAAATGGAGAGATTCTAGTGATAGGAGCATTCTGGGTAGAAGAAAGACCGAACATGAGGGCCATGATTGAAAGGTAAATACCATGTACAGATGCTCAACTGTGGCACATAGAACTTTGGCCTAGGCAGCAAGGAGATTATGGATTTAAAACGTGAGGTAAAACGTGAGGTAGCAGCAGGATGGTTTATTGTGTCTTCATGTTTCCTCCAACCAACAGAGTAACTTGTAGAAATTTCATGTCCAAGGCTAGGGATGGAGGGACACATAGCTCAAATGGTAAAGCACTTGCATCCTAAACATGAGGCCCTGAGATAAGCAAAAGAAGCCATGCATGGGGGACTGTGCTTGTAATCCTCCCAGTGCAGACGAGGCAAAGACAGACAGATCTCAAGGCTCATAGGTGAGTCAGGCTTGTCTACATGCACACAAGAACACATGTGTGCACACGCATGCATGCACACATGCATACATACACACACTCTCTCTCTCTCTCACATACTCACGCACACCACATACACTATACATGGCATGCACACATACCATATACATACACACATAACACATACACACACACGTTTACAAATTTAATATCTAATGGAATGACTCATCACGACTGGGGGGGGGAAAGCATTTTAGAAAAAAGTAAATGTTGATAACCAAAAATTCCAAGTTAGAAATGATAGGTTCTGTACCGTAAAATATAAAGAAATAACAGGCCCAAGATGCATTTTTCCTTCCATGGTTCCATTATCGCCCTGAAAGGCAATAATTAAAATGAGGTCCTTTAGAAATCATCTGAATCTGTTTTATGTTTTCAAAAGCATTGAACTTGAACGCCTGGGCTTTTGGTTTTGAAAAGCATGTCTCGCCAAAGCATGGAAATCAGGCAAAAAAGAGGAGCTTGCTATGAGCCTTGTGATGCATGCCCTTTTTAAGAATGGCATGAAGTGTTTAGAGCATTTAAAAAGAGCCATAATAAAACATATATTTCTGCTTGCCCATCCAACCAAGAATCATATATGAAGTTGCAATAAAAACTGTAGCTTTCGGATAGGATGAGGCAGTGGCTATGCGATTGCAGTCAAGGGTAACTCAGGAAATTGCCTGGTGTTCTGGAAACACAGAAAGAAGAGGCTAAGATCAAGAAGTAAGAACCCAAGGGAGATGGCACAGGAGATGGAGTAAATAGTGACAATGTGATGGTAAGTCTTCATTTTCGAATTGACTGGACTTACAGTCACTACCAGGCATGTCTGCAAGAGCATCGTCAGAGAGGTTTCAATGAGGAGGGAAGACCCATCTTGACTGCAGGTGGCCCCACCCCGTGGCCTATGGTCTCTGTTTCTTTGACTGTACTTTTGCATCAGAAAGCAGTTTCTTGGGGGATAATTTTTTTTTTAAGTATATTTCTGGGCATCTTTTGTTCTGGGCCTCGCCTCTCAAAGACATCTGTACCAAATTCCTTGGGACTATGGATGTATTTACGTAGAAAAGGAGGCATTGCAGATGTATTTAGGATTAAAGCTAGACAGAGAAAAGGGGGTACATACCACGCATGTCTTTCTGGGTCGGGGTTACCTCACTCAGGATGATCCTTTCTAGTTCCATCCACTTGCCTAAATATTTCATGATGCCATTGTTTTTAATAGCTGAGTAGTATTCCATTATGTAAATGTACCACAGTTGCTTTATCCATTCTTCAGTTGAGAGACATCTAAGCTGTTTCCAGTTGCTGGCTATTATCAATAAAGCTGCTACGAACATAGTTGAGCAAATGTCCATGCAGTATGATGGACCATCTTTTGGGTATATTCCCCAGGGGTAGAATAGCTGGGTCTTGAGGTAGAACTATTCCCAACTTTCTGAAGAACTGCCAGGTTGATTTTCAAAGTGGCTGTACAAGTTTGCACTATCACAAACAATGGAGGAATGTTCCCCTTTCTTCTTATCCTCCTCAGCATGCGCTGTCACTTGAATTTTTTTATCTTAGCCATTCTGATGGTTATAAGATGGAATCTCAGAGTCTGGAAGGGTGGGGACACCAGCCTACCCACAAAGCCTTTGACTCAAAATTTTTTTTCTGCCTAAAAGATGTACAGGGATAACAATGAAACAGAAATTGAGGGAATGGTCAACTAACCTTTCTGAGGAGAAAGGGAAGTGGGGGTGCACAGAGGGGAGTTGAGAGCGTGGGACTGGGAGGAGAGGAGGGAGTGAAAGCTGTGATCAGGATGTAAAGCTAATTAATTAATTAACTAATTAATAAAAAAGAAAAGGGGCACTGTAGATGTATTTAAGATTAAAGACCTGGACATCATGAGATGGTTCCGTTTATCTCAGTGGTCATGGCATGAATCTTTATCAGTGAAAGAGGAAGCAGGAAAAAAAAAAAAGGGCTGCAGGGATGCAGCCTGAGATGTACTTGAGCCACAGTGGTATGCTTTGATGACAGAAGAAGGGAGCCAGGCTGAAGAGGCTGACCTCCATCTACACTCAACAAGAAAAATAGGGGTTTCCACCCAACAAACTCAAGGATCTAAATTTCATGACAACCCAAATGAGCACAAAACACATTTTCCTTGAACGTTCTCAGAACAAGAAACAGAAGAAAGACAGGCTCGGCTGTCACCTTGATCACAGCCTGTAGAGCCCTTTACCGACTTCTCACTGGTATGAAACAATCAGTGTTGCTTAGCACTGGATTGTAGTCATTGGCTGCGAAAGCAACAAAACTCCATTCACAAAACTCACATCTTACCAAGCCAGGTTCAGCCAAGTGTCACTCGGTTCTCAGGGCACCGAGAGATCAAATATAGTCATTTAGGTTATTAGGGTTGGTGACAAAAAAACAGTCAGCTCACAGAAATGGCTCAAACCCAATGGCACATCTAGGTCCTTTCTGCATCCATGAACTGAATATACCTGTTCTCAACTGGGAGACGAACATAGTCACACACGTTTAAGACTTCTGTACAGAGTCTCAGCAAACAATGTAACCTCAAATGTTCAAGTTGTGAAACAGGTCTATATGTTAGGTGGACATGGACCAGTGAAGCTCCTTAGTGAGCAGTCCTCTGCTCAATGGAAGGCCCCTTCACCTTACCTGAAGAGTCCAAGGAAATACAAGCAGAAGCATCTACTTATACTCACTGCTACAGATGGAGGAGAAGCACAGGGCGAGACACTGTCTCATGACCCTGTGACCCTGACTGCATCCCTGCTACCTCCTGTGGCTTAGCTTCCTTTGTATTCCAGATAAAAATTTCCCTTTAGATTGAAATGCTTACTGCTGTAGAATGTCAAGGGGAGCTTTGTTCCTTGTTCTTAGCATAAGTTTCAGGTTGTACTTGTATATGAAGTTTCCAGCAGGAAAAAAAAAAACATAAAACTTAGCTCAAATAGCCGGACATACACTAAAACTTTAAATATTCAATATTAGCTAGCATTTATGTCACAAGGTGTGTTGTAAAGACACAAGTGCTTCAAATAAATACCCAGGAAGTACAGATGTGTTATTAGTTGTCAGTAAGACTGTGGGTGAGTATTAAGCTTTTCTTTAGTTATTAAATGAATAAAAAAAAAACCCACCTTTTCTAAGTCGAGATGTACAAAGAGACTGCAAAGTCTCAACACTGGAGGCAGTGCAGTAAGAATAACATTCAGGAACATCATCTCCCCTCATGCAGGAACAGCAAGTTTTCAGCATAAATAATAGAATTAAAATAGGATTTGCCTTCACCGATGAAATCACAATACTCTGGGGAATCTACTATCCCCACACCTGTCCTGTCTTTTTAATCTTAATCACCCTCCATTAATGCACTGGGAACAAATTGCTATCAAAACCCTGTGGTCCTACGATACCTCCATTTTAATCGAGTACTCTCTGCTAATAGCATCTGCAGGAAAGACACTAACACCCCAGGCTGAACAGCAAGACCTGTGTGGTGACCTAGTCAAGGACCTGGGGTCACAAAACAGATAAAAACTTGCGTGGCCCAATGTTGATTATTAGGTTCATGCAGATTAAAAACTTCAAGATTAGACTTTCTAATTTTTTACTGGCTTGTAAGAATCTTGAATTACAAGCTATCCAGTTTACTACCACCCACTTTGCAACTTTTGAACAGAAGGTGGACATCATTGTTTAAAAGCTATTGTTAAAATTCTTTCCCTCGGGGAGATGTGAGCAGCAGCTACCCTCAACTCATAAGGTCCAATGACAAATCAACGTACAATTCCACCACAGTTCACTCTGGGGAGCCAGTGAGTGTATTGGTCTTACTTACAGAGCAGAGGGGAGGGAATTCTGATAGGAGAGACTCCAAAGCAGCCATACCAGAAGTCTTCACCCAGCATGGATGACGGCTGTATATTCCTCACCTCCCCCAATCCCAAAACCACTTGCACGTAAGGCAAAAACTGCATAGAGATGACTGGGAAACGTGGCTGAATACCCAGGAGAGAGACCCCAGTGCCATCCCTCCATCCACGAGGGCATGCCAACAGTCTACAACCATAGTCTCTTTTCCTCCAATCTTCAATTGGTTTTCTTCTTTTTAAATTTAATTAAAACATACCAACTCCTTTCAAATTCACGGTTTTAAAATAATTCAATATTTAATTTATTGAATAATAATAAAATATATTGTACATGTTCTAAATTATATATATCATAAAACAATGATTAAGTAATTAAATTAAATAATTTAAATAATTCTTTATTATTACAATTACATGTCTGTGTCTCTGTGTGTGGATATACATTGATATGTACCATACTGAGTTTGCTTAGTGTTGCCTATATGTTTAACATTTTATGGTTGACCACTTTGGATTGGATGACCATTGGGATGGTCATCTCTGGGGAAGAGTTCTCTCTCCCTCAGCAGTTTCTAGGGACTCCATATGACTTCCCCCATCCACGTTGGCATGACAACTGGAATTGCCCATACTGCGAAGTTCTTGTTCACAGGCCTGATTTTGATGGACTCTCACAAGCAGACACTGCTGACCTCCTAGAGATGGCAACTGTTTGGCCTGGAGGACTGTGCCTCACACCAGAAGCCAAGTGTGACCATATCTATGGATTCTGTTTCTGTTACACCAGGCACTTCAGTTTCTTTTCACATGCCTCATCTGTCTTCTACCATCTCCATATGTGACTTTTTTTTTTCCAATTTGAGGAGTGCTCATTAAGCACCTACTGTATGCCAGGGTTTTGCTGTCCTGGCAAATAAGACACAATAGCCACATGTCTGACCTGAAAGTCCTCAGAATATTAGAACTAAATGGGGGGGGGGGGAAGCCACATCTTTCCCTCTTAATCCAGAAGAAGTAACACAAGCAAGCATCATTTAACTTGTGATGGACAGATGTCATTTAAACACTTCTAGAGAGCAGCCCTTTAGGACTCATCTCCAAATATCTAAACGTCATCTCCTGTACCCTAACCCCTGCCTTCTGCTTGGTTTATCCTGACAGTTCATTTGTGCTCTGAAGTGAACACACTGTGGGTGCCCCATCCTGTGCAATGTGGCTGCCCAGGTAATGGGGGTGGGGCGGGGGGAGACACCTTCTGAACACCTCTGAGATTACACTGTGCTTAAAGCAGGTCGCTTGGGTCATAGAGATGAAAACAAGTTAGAGAGAGAGGCATGGGGGCACACTCTCATTGTCTTATCAGTGGCTGACAGGACAGGGTAGACAGGGCCAGGGGGAACATTCACGTTTTCCCATCAGTTGTGTGGGAAGGGTTTTCACCAAGGCCTTGAGTCTTATGTGTCCTGGAAAGGGTACTTTCTGAGTGAGGTGAATATTTCCCTTATCTTAGGGTAGAAAGAGGAAAATGGGACTGTCTCCTTCTCCACAAGGCTGAAAGAAGCTGACTTGTCCAACTTTGTCATGGTCTGGTCCCATTTTGCCAGGCCCTTTCTTAAGTAACCTTCCTCTCCCTGATGATCACTTCTCATGCTGGTGTTTTTTTCTTGGATGTAAAACATTTTAACCTGTTCTGCCAGCTGCTAACCTCAGGTATCCATCAATTTGGTGGTGTGACAAAAAATAAAACAAAACAAACAAACAAACAAACAACAACAAAAAACCCAAACCAAACCAACCAGCCAAATAGTAGCTTTATTGTCTCTGAAACCTCTAAATCACAAAGGACTTCTTAGATGTTCATAACTAAAAAGCATCTTTCCAGGTCTTGGTGTTGACCATTTTATTTTAGAAGTAACCCAAAGGTTAATTATGCGGTCCAGATTACATACATTGCCTGGAAACCGCACTTGCTAATAATAAAGACATGCATTTTTTCAAGATGATTTTGGTACTCAGGAAGGTTCTGGAAGGATCTTATCTCTATATTTGGTATTCCAATAAACTTTATGACTAGCACTTTCAGATTTAGAACAAATCTATAGCTATCCATGCCCTACTCTATAGTAATAAAGCAAAGCAGAATACAATTTTATTCACTTTATAAATGACATCTTCTTTTAGAACAAATGGATGATTTTTAAATAGAGCGTGAAAAACGTAAAAAATATGTATCTTTAGATATTAGTTTTCCATGTTTGCATTTTCTTCCTTAATGTGACAGAGTTCTAACATGAATCACAACTGGTGAAGATTTCCTAGCTGCATTCAATTCCTTTTTTTTTTTTCTCATGCCAAAGACTTAGGACAAAGGGACCTTGAGCATCTTATTAAATAAACAATGCATGTTCAAGAATAATTTAATTATTATGTTTCACTGAACAGCAAGTTCTGCGAAGTTTTTTGTTTGGTTGTTTGCCGAGTCAAATGTTCATACCTGTGTTCTTTTCATAGAACGTGTGATTTGAAAGGCCAAAAGTCCCTGGTCATTTTGACAGCCTTAATTAGTCATTTAAATTGGTAATTGCTAAAACCATTACAGGGAGGAAAAACCTCATTGTGTTGATCACAAATGGTGTCGTCTTTTCAAATAGACTCCCTTCCAATCTTTTGTTAAATTCTGCCATTTTTGGCATTAAGTTTGAATTAAAGAGCTGCCTAGCTTCCCAAAATTTATGTCACGAGAAAAGGTATGCTCAAATTAGATTATAAAAACAAAGAACTTTCATATTTTAGAAGCAGAAATGAAAGGGACTTTGAATAATGCAGCTCTATAAATTCTCTTCATTTTAGAGGCAGACATGTCCACTTTAGTCCAATTGTAGAATATTAATGCTTTCCCAAGGCAAATGTTTTTGTCTATTTGCCACTAATTCATTCAAATTCATTAAATTTTATTATTTCTACATCATTAAATGTAGGTCAACATGTCGAGCCCAGCAAACACCGGCATTTATTAGTAGTCCACAGACACTGCTGTGCATGATAAGAAGCAAACAAATATGACTCTGAAGGAAAGAAATCCCCTTATTTGTAAACACAAACATCATCAAGACTAAAAGAGACACCATAATGGATGCAAATTGCAATCCAACCACTCCATGCTTATCTTGCCAAAAATGTGTTTGTGTAGAAGGAGAAGAATGGAATGATGTTCCTTTTAGAACTGAAGGGTCCTTTGTTTGCAAAACTTAACCCACTCTGTGCCAACCCTGTAGCTGGGAAATGACTAAGGGCCAAGATGGAGGCCCTAGAGATAGATCATCAGCTCCGACATCTCACCCTGCGTGGCTATCTCAGGTCAACTGTTCAGCGGAATGAAAGTCTCTCCAGTGCTTTCTGTTAAGAACCCGTTTTGGAAACTGGGACTGAATGGCTTCCTTCACTCTTAGAACCTAACTGCATATCAAATGAGGCTCTTCCTCTCTTCCTACCTGGTGGGAGGTTCATTTGCTCCACTCCGGAACTTGGGCCATTGAGTCAGACTGCCTGCAATGGACTCTAGACTCACCATTCACTTGCTAACCAGGGGCAGCTTCCTTGTCTGTGAGCAACCTTCCTACTTATAAGATGGGACCAGGAACCCATTGCCAAAGGTTGATTAAAAAATAGACTGTGTAAGCTGGGTGTGGTGGTACATGGCTCTAATTTCAGCCCTTGGGGAGGCAGAGGCGGGTAGATCTCTGTGAGCTGGAGGCCAGCCTGTTCTACAGAGTGAGTTCAGTACAGTCCAGGCTACACAGAGGAACCCTGTCTTGAAAAACAAACAAACAAACAAACAAACAAACAAGAGATGAAAATAGACTGTATACCCAAACAAAATACCTGATACACAGGGCATCTTGGTGTCTTCCTGGATTGCTCTCTCCATGCTTCAAGACTATGAGGCTTATACATCAGGGAATATCATTAGCTCACACTGACAGCAAGGCCTACCTTCACTCCAACCTCCCACTCAGTGCACCCAGCCCACTGTCTTGGCTCTCCTTAAGTACCTCAGTTGCAGTGAGTAAGCTTCACGCCTACTTTCATACAGTAAGCAGAGTATAAAAGAATTACAACAGACAAGTTCAAGAGATCGCTGTGGTGGATTAACTGGAGTCACCATGCATTCAGATGTTATTGCTTGCCCCACCCCCTGAGATTCTTAATGTTCTGTGATTAAACCCTGTGTAACTTTGCAAATTATCCCTGATTGGCCAATAAAGCAATGCTTACACCTAGGCAGGGCAGACGAGAGGTAGGTGGAGCTAAGCAGCCTGCATGGAAAACATGTGCAAGTATTTATGGGATTTGGGATGGGAAGTAGCCCAGTAGGAACACTTATACCCAAGGACATGGAGGTTGATCTGGGAGATAACAAGGTCCCTTAGGGGCTTGATATCTGCCCTGCCCCAGTGGTTTAAGGCTATTTAAAAAAAAATCTAATATGTGCTTGTGCCTTTTGTTGATATAATAATGGGTTAAATAATAACCACCGCAAGCAATAATCTATGTATTAATAATAAGTTTTGATAAACATTTTCTACAACAGATCATGGTAGGCAGCATTGTGAGCTAGGAAATCAACAGAGTAATGGGCCTTAGAGAGGTGGAGTGGAAACTTCCATGTGATGCCCGGGATGACATTCCTAAGCAGGTCGAATCTTTGACCTACAGGGGGTGTGGAGAACTTATCAGATCTCTGAAGCAGAAGAACTGCAAATGCAAGGACCAAATCATGTGATTTTTTTTTTTTCATTTTAAGTGTTTTGTTTTGTTTGAGACAAGAGTTTCTCTAGGCTGTCCTGGTTGTTCTGGAACTCACTGTGTTAACCAGGCTGGCTTTGAACTCACAACACTCCTTCTGCTTCTACCTCCCAAGTACTGGGATTAAAGGTGTGCACATCACATCTGACCCAAAATCACAGATCTAGAATCTGAGCCTCCAAAGACAGAAGTGATGTCACACTATAAGCCCAGGGGTTGGATATGGAGTTCTAGACACCAGCTTCATAGGACTTGCCATTTCATAACACCTTTTGACTAGAACCCCATGTGGTCAAACTTTTGATAGGAAGTGAAAGAGGATCCCAATGGTAGTGAAGAACAACTGAAGAGATCATGGCATCATAGGATATAAGGAAATCAAGGTTTTAAACTGTGTGTGTGTGTGTGTGTGTGAGAGAGAGAGAGAGAGAGAGATATTAATCTGTGATTATGAGAGAAAAATTATCTTTTTAACTTTCTGATTCTAATCTTAAAATTTACTGATTGAATTATTTTTATATCTCCAAACATTTCAACATGATAGCAAAATAGTTTGTATAAAGCAACAAGGAGCCATGACAACAGCATGCTGCATGAGACAGTTCAGGCTGCTGTAACAACACAGGTTGCTTAAATAACAGGCATTTGGTTCATACAGCTGTGGAGGCTGCAAAGCCAAGATCTTTGGTCCATGAGTTTGTAGGCAGGAAACCTTCTTACTTCATTAGCGCCTTCATAAAACTCCTATTTTCATGACCCAATCTACCTCAAATTGTCATCCAGTGGTACCATCCCCAAGTACTGAGGGTAAGTTAAAATGCTGACACAGGTGTCTGGGGCATGGGGAAGGGTTCCATTCAATCAATCACTCACAGGTTATAACTATTTAAAGTCCTTAGGGATGTATGAGGCGTGATAACCTCAACTTCATTCATCTTTAGAGTGTTGACTCTCACTCTGTCACCCAGGGTGAGGACATTTTCTGACTTGGATCGGCACTATATACAGTATGCTAGGGTTGGTTTTTCTCAACCTAAAAACTTAAATGAATTTAGTATTACAATAAAGTAGAGAAGGCAATATGTACAAGAAAGCAAGAGATTTCTCTGAGGTCATTTAGCAATCCCTAGGTTGTATTTTCACTAATAGGTAGCTTAGTCTAAACTCTGCCTCTGCCTTAAGCAAAACATTCAGAGTTGCACTGTAAACCACGTGGCATTGGACTGTCACACAATTGCATTTAACTGATGATATGCAAAAAATAATGGCTGGTGGTATATCTCATTTATTTTCAAATGTTAAGGTGCTTACAGATAGATGGAGGATCTTATTAAAGTGTAGCCTTGGTATGTGTGGTGTGAGTCCTGGGATTCTGCACTGTCAATTAGCTCCTAAGTGATGCCATTGCTTCTGGTCCTGGTGATATGCTTTACACAGCAAGGGTCCATAATTGTGTATGCTTTCCTCTGTGAGAAATAATGAGGAATTGTCCTTGGAGTATCATTAGAAGTTAATGTTGAATATACCTAGAGCAGATTACTGTTTTTGACCTTATTTATGAACCTTTTAAACTTCACAGCAAATTTCCGTTTTCACGTGGCCACAGGAAGAACTTTTAGCAAAGTTCCCAAACTTACTGATTACACTGATTTGACTGCAGTGACCAAGTCTGACTGTATCTAACTTTCCTAATATTGATTTTTATTCTTACTACTGTTGCCTTTTGTACTCTTGGGATACTAACAATGGTTGCTGTCTTACAGGCTTCTTTGTAAGACACTTAAATTTGCTGTTCTGGATGAGAAAAGATGTGGAAACAAGAATGCTGGTACAGGTTAAGAGAAGTGGAAAATGTGCTCCAGGATGCACAAGCATATCATAGGTAGGGGTTGTGAAATGGGTAACAGAGACATAAGCAGTCCCAGAAGTGGATGTGAACAGCATCAATCCCATTGCTTACAAGACTCACTCAAGGTGTCACCAGACAGGGAAAATGAAGATGACCAAGTGAGTTCACATTTTTGCAGATTTAGCAACTGAACATTCACTTGCCTCTAGAGGGTCTATTATAAAGGTACAAGGAACAACTCTAGTGCTGCTAGGAACCTCACAGGAAGGATGATGTGAATGCTAGCAGCTTCTGCGAAACTTGAGTGGGAAGAATGATTTCCTGTTCCTTAGATGAGCTAGCTGCATCTTGGGTAGACCAGAAGACAAAAATAAGCAAAGTTAACTTTCTATGCTCAGTAATTAGTGGTGCTACTGAAGGAGGCACAAACCTGGTAGAGGTTTATTAGAAAAGTAACCCAGTATAGTTATTATTTAGTGTGCAGAAGCAATGCTTCATGTCAATCACTCAGCCTCAGGCAATGAGTTTAATCCTTGGAGTCTTAACGGCCTTCTCTCATGAACTTGCAACAGTAACTTCCCCATTGTATTTTTCCAAGAATTAAGTAAAGCATTTAATATTGTGTTGGGCATGCTAGAGGTTCTCAACAACTGGTTTAGTGTAATCCAGTTATAATTCCCTCCTTTCTTGACTATCAACTTGATTAGATTAGAAACTAGACAGCCACACCTCTGCTGTGTCTATGTGGATGTTTCTACAGATAAATAGACTGCGAGGGTTCTAGGTCCACATGCAGCTGAGATGGGCTCATAGTATGATGGCATTCTTGGGTCTTGGAGGTGGTGTGTCCCAAGGCATATGGTTTAGAGAGCCATATCTTGCCCTGGCTTCCTCTTGCTCTCTTTTTTTCTTTGCCTTCTGGTTGCCATTTCATAATGGGAGCTGCTCTGCTTCACCACACTCTCCTAGTATCCATGATGGATAACTCTCAGAAACCAGGAGACAAGAAAACATCCCTTCCTCCCTGGCATTCTTTATGTCAGGTGGTTTTTGCTGTTGTTTGGGGGGTTGTTTTTGTTTTTTCCCACAGTGATTAAAAAGTCTGACTAAGATAAGCAAGTCTTCATGAAATGGTTGGACATAGGGCCAGAAAGCCTAAAATCCTTCATTGTTGACCCTTCTAAAACTTTTCTAGATGTTACTTTCCCAATGACGTCTTAAGCATCAGTTGTATTAAGACTTGATCTTTTGAACTTTGCATTGACTTCCTTACCAAGCAAAAATGTCCAAGGAATTTATTCTTATTGATAAAAGGAAGAGAGTGATTTCTGCTAACGTATAAGTCTTCTTGTCATAAAGAACCCTGATACAAGAAAAATATTGGGGCTAGAGAGATGGTTCCATGGTTAAGAGCCCTTGCCACTATTGCAGAGGATCAGAGTTTGGTTCCCAGTGCCTTAACTGCAGCTTACAACCACCTGTGACTACAGCTTCTGACACTCCCTTCTAGCTCCCATAGGCCCTGGTGTGTATCAACTCATACAGCCACACAAACATACACATAAAAATCATAAGTAATTAAACAAATCTTTCTTTGTAAAGGGCTGTGTGTGACAGAGATACCAAACCAACAGGCACATTTACATTGCTTTTGATGCTCAACACTCACAGTAAAAACAAGTGCCTTGTTTTCATCCAATAGCATTTTCAACATCTTTCTACTTCCTTCTAACTTAATTTTTGGGAAATTCCAGATTCCCCCACTCAACTTTCCAAAATCCCTCCTACTCTCCACTACTTAAATGTCATAAAGTTCAGAGGGGAGAGCATTTTTCTTTCTAGGAATTCCTCATGCATATATGATAGAAGCTCATTCCTCTTAAAATTTCTTTGGAAGATCCACATTTCTATTTATTCAGGGGTCCCTAAAATATCAAAAGCAGTACTGATGTTTCCTATCACACTTAGGAGACATCAAAGCCAGTAGGTGGGGCTCTTGTGATTACAGGATAAGAGTTTTTCTTCTTTCACTGCTTACCCTTCCTTAGTGGGCAGGCATAGAGAAACCATGGTTAGCTGCAATCACTTCTGGCAAGCTATTTCCTCTTTGAAAGAAGTTAATAACCAAGTATATACAACTAAGAATTAGTTACAGAGGATGTACTGCATAACAATGCGTTGAATTGTACACACAGAAACTAATGTACTCCAGTCTAGGCAGTATATGTCAGGCACACAAATTGACCAAATGGTTACTCAGTGCTCTGCAAGCATCCATGTGGCCGTGTGCTTACTGCCATTTGATGTTTTCCCTGTTGCCCAAAGCTATTCATTTTTCTGACCACCTAAACACATTCCTCCTATAGACACAATGCAGATCTGATGTGGTGCTTGATTAAACTTACTTATGCTTTTTAAAGATATTTGTTTGCAGTGCAATCAAACACATATGCAGAAGAGTTCACACATCTTAAGTTCATACTTTAATGAGTAGTAAAAAATTCATGCATACAGACATACCTCATTATTTTTAAAGAAAAGTTTGTTACCAAGAAAGAATTTCAAACTAGTGGCCATACCACTTTAAAATTAACCTGGTATCTATTGAGACTTTAGGTGAGAGAAGCATGAAAGAATGGGGAAATAGAAGGATCAGAAGGTCCTGGAAACCTACAAGAGGAACTTTATGACAGGCAGATCTGGGTTCTGGGGTCCTCCTCAAACTATGGCACCAGCCAAGGAAAATATAGGCTGTAAACTTCGAACCCCTATCTAGACTAGCTGATGGACAGGACATTCTCCACAGTTGAGTGGACAGTGGGGTCTGACTTTCACCCGAACTCTGATGCCTCATATTTGACCATGTCCCCTTGATGGGGAGGCCTGGTGGCACTCAGAGGAAGGATAGCAAGTTACCAAGAAGAGACTCGATACCCTAAGATCATATATAGGGGAAGGAGGTTCCCCTCAGTCAGAGACATAGGGGAGGGGAGTAGGAGGGATGCGGGAGGGAGGGAGGAATAGGAGGATACAAGGGATGGGCTAACAATTGAGATGTAATATGAATAAATTATTAATAAAAAACCTTAAGAAACAACAACAACAAAAAAGTAATCTGGTATGTGGATGTGTATTCAACCATGGTGGTAAAACACTTGACTCCCTAACATGGGAGGCTTATTTCCAATCATATTAGAATGGAAATTCCATACTAGAAAAGCTTGTTTATAAGATGACAGACAAAGCAACTTCAGTAAATAATTTAAACTTGACAGTACTATGATTTGTCCATAAAATAAGTTATTAACCATTAATTTTCTAAACATAAAGGTAGAATAATTAAAGAAACCGTGACTTTGTTCAAAACATCTGTCTATTATGCATAAAGGTTCTTAGAGAGAGTGAAAATGTGGTAGGTCCAAGGCGGGAGTCCCATGTGTCCACATGTAAGCCTAACCCAGTGGTTTGGGTAATGCTCAAGTCAACTTTGCCTTGGCACCCATTCTACTTCCTGTGCCAGACACTGTCAAAGATGGCCTTGGCCATGTCCTCTGTCAGCTTCCCTGATCTTTGCTCTCCCCACCCTAAATATATTTCGAAGACGTCATCTCATTCTCAGATGTAGTTCATCTGAACTCCTCGTCTATCTTTATTAGGTATAGCACAGGCCAGGAGCTACAAGACTCTGTAACACCCTGCAGGGCTCTCAGAAAACGCTATAAACAGAGAAGTGAAATAGGTTTTTGTTTTCAATAGAAACCCCCAGAATCCCACAAATGTACTAGAGGACAGCTTGCTGCACCA
Source organism: Acomys minous (assembly GCF_964271855.1). Classification (NCBI taxonomy): domain Eukaryota; kingdom Metazoa; phylum Chordata; class Mammalia; order Rodentia; family Muridae; genus Acomys; species Acomys minous. The sequence continues at coordinate 94,479,153 of NC_140486.1, read as the reverse complement.
GACAGATGGATGCCTATTATGTTGTATTGAAGTGAACTAACCATGATATTTCCCCTTTGCCCCCATTCTCCACCTTTTTTTTTTTTCCCTTGACAAACAGGCTTTGAGAATGTGGAGCAACACACACTCAGAGCTTGAAGAAGCCTAAGGTGATCACCTACCCCGGAGGCCAAAGCTAAGGTTTTAGGTTCTTTGAAAGACCAGCGGCCCTCTGGGTCCCACTGAGTGTGGTATCCACTCAAAAAGCCCGACTTTTCCTACTTCCCTTCAAGAGCCCTGGTAGAGGAGAAAGCAAAGCTCACATCTTCCTGCCAAAATCACTGCCAGCACTGCCTACTTAGATGAGTAGGATCCCTTGAAATGTCTTGGCAAGAATTGCGTCTGGAGTGTTGGCCAAGGTGCTGAAGTGAGGAAGGCTGGGCACCTGTGCCAATGAGGCAAGTGCTGCTTCTCACTGCCCTTAAAGACCCTGCACTCATTCACTAGGATTCAAATGTCAGGTAATCTTGGAGAAGGTTTGTGTGTGTGTGTGTGTGTGTGTGTGTGTGTGTGTGTGTGTGTGTGTGTGTGTGTGTGTGTACAAGGGCAGCTAGGATACATATTATTTACGGAAATTCCATTGCTACAGAAACGTTATAAGAATCCACTTACAAACAAAACACAAATGAAAAGAGTCCATGCTGCCAAAGCTGGTCGGATGTCATCACTGCTAAACTTCTCTGTCATATTATTACTAAGAGTCCTTAAAATGAATTAACTGCAAAGTATCTAATAAAGCAAATGGCCGAATAACAAAGGCACACCCTGAGCAATTTTTTCAAACAGTGGTTCTCAACCATCCTAATGCTGTGACCCTTTAATACAGTTCCTCATGTTGTGGTGATTTCCCCCAACCACGAAATTATTTTCATTGCTACTTCATAATGTAATTTTGCTACTATTATGAATTGTAACGTAAATGTGCTTTCCGGTGGTGTTAGGCGACCCTGGTGAAAGGGTCGTTTGAATCCCAAAAGGGTCTTGTCCTGGAGGTTGAGAATCGCTGCTTTAAAAGTAAAAATTACTGTTTTATGCGTGTCTGATTTCGTAATAGCTCCCCCTGCTTTTCAGAATGACCAACATTTGACAGTTTGTCTGTTCTTCCCTAAAAATATGCATACAGATATCAAAACCACAGGCTGGCGCTGTCAAGGGACTGGCTAACGGTCGAATCGTCTCTGGAAACTGCAGATTGCAGTCAGTGGTGAGGGAAGGGAAAGAGAAGGCAGCCTGGCCACTAGTTCTTTTCACACCCCAAGCTTTGCCCCCACCCCCACCCTTCGGGGCATCTGATGCTTTGGCTGCTCTGCCAGGCAATTTGCTTCCGCTCTGTTCAGCTTCCTGACCTCTGGCTTTAGAGAAGGGTTCTGGCTGTGGGAACTGGCTCTGACCAGCTCTGGCTCTCTCCTCTCTGGTGACTGGCAAAAGCAACACTTTCTCTTTGACACTCTAGAAAAGGGTTGTTTAATTCCTAATGGTATTACTGGCAAAAAGGAAAGTGAAATGCACAACGAGCATTCCGGTCCAGCCAAGTCCGGCCAAGAGCTCCATAGTTGAGTCCCACTCCTGCTGGAAGGCTGCTCCTACAGTTTCCCCTTTTCACCACAGTTGATGCGCGCTCCCTGCTTGCCACTTCCATCCCGTATTGTGACACCTACTGGAATTTATGAATATCTGGAGACGCCTGGCTATGATTTAGGCACCTGATGCGGGTTGTTACCCCAGGGACTTCCCGAGGAAATCACCCAGCACTTAGAAGGTATTTCTACAAGGAAGTAGCCAGTGGAACCTTCTGGAGGGAGAACTCCATGAAAACACACCAGAGGCCACCAGCTACTTAAAAACCCAGGTCCCCTCCATCCTGTCTCCCCAGCCCTTTCTGTAATAGTGTAAAGTGGCTTGTAGGGTTTCAGCCTGTGGAGGGAGGGGGAGGGGGAGCTGTGCCAACTGCATTTACTGCCCCGTTAGATATAAGGCGAAGGTTTCAGCTTTGGTTTGGCTGAGGCGCTCACCCTGCATCTTTTCCAGGTTCCACAGGGATGAGAGGGGCGCGCAGACTTGTGGATCTACAGGTTCCATCAGCGTAGATCTCCACCACCACTTCCGTCCCAACCCCCAACCCCAACCCCCGCCCCAGGTCCCTGTCACTCCTGTCACCTTATGCCAGCTTACAAGCATTCCCGACTCCTCCACCCTCCTTAAAACGTGGGCACATCCTCTCCCACGCAGCTGCTCATCTAAGCGTCCCATGTCCCTAAAGTCCCCAAATGTGCCTCTGGTCCTCAATTCTTTGGTGACACTGCCTGGCGGAGGTAGCTCCTGGGTCGCTCTACTAGGTGGTGGGGGAAGAGAATGCGAGGGTCAGGAACCCACTAGCTCCCAAACAGGAGCTCACAGGGCTGGAGGAGAGGCCTGCCTAGGGTCCCCTGGCAAGCCCAGCCTTGGCGCAAAGGACGCACTGCACTCACCCGTTGCTGCTGGCGGCTGCTGACCGCCACCGCGGCGGCAGACGCGGCGCTGTGCCGGAGCTCGGCCGCCTGCCCGGGTCTCAGCAGGCTCCGGGTGAACCTGCGGGTCCGCTCGCTGGCCATAGCGGGCTGTGCCGCTCGCGCCTGGGCCCCAGAGCGAGTGTGTCCCGCCGGTCCCCGGGCCGCGCCAGCCTGCTCTACCCACACGCCGTTCAGGAAGCGGAACTCGGAGCCTTTCCCCCCCTCTTCCCCGCTCAACTCACAAGAGGCGGGTTTTTCTCGCGCGCAACCCCACTCTGCCCACCCCCTTCGCTCTCCCGAGCTCCGCGGCGACTTTGCAAACTCTGCGCCTCTTGGGCTGCGCTGGCCAACTCGGCCTGGCTGAGGCGCATCTGCAGTGCGAGTCGCGGGACGCGCGTGGGGTGGCTCCACCCGCGCCGCCTACCCGGGGCCGCAGCAGCGGGCTCCGAGTAGCATTTGCCTACCTCCCTACTCTCAAATCTGATGTCCGTGGAGCGTTGGAGCTTTGGCATATTTTGAGGCTAAAAAGAGGAGAAGGGTTAACTCAGGTCTCCTGTGCACCTTTAGAGGTGGGTTAGAGGTTTATTAAGGATCTCTGGTGGCTGGGATCCTTGCTTTGAAGTCTCTCTGGACCCAGAGTCTTTACTTGGTCTTGGGATAGTCAGTAGGAATTCACACCTGCCACCAATTTTTCCTAAACTGTTTTCTTATTCTACACCAGCCACACCGCTCTGGAAAACGAAACAAGAGATGGTGATTTGCCAAATCCCTCCTTAACTTTGCATACTAATTTGAATTAAAATCTAGTGTATATCTGGGCCCTGTAAGAGATTACAGGATGGAGTTAGGATGGATAAAAACTGTCTTGCTGGGTTAGTGGGTAGGGTGAGTGGGGCACTGTGGGTGGATTTTAGTCTATTTTTCTGCCTTCATATCAAATGCCCACCTACTCTGCCTATCCTATCTGATAGGAAAGTATTCTGAATTTCTTATCTCAAGTCACATGCAGGGAGGTTCTCCCCCCATTGTGGGTGGGTAAAAAAGGCAAGGCTCCTGAGAGATCTGTTGGGACATTCTGGCTTTCTTAAAGGGGCTTTTTGTGGACCTGTGACCTCTACATTTTTCTAAAGTTAAAAACATTTTTTTTTTTGTTTAACCTTGTGGTGTGGCTTATGCTTGCCGTGTACTTTGTAGGCTGACAGGCTTGCTTTGAGGAAAGTCTGGGCTGCACTCAGTGTGACTCTGTCTTAACATGTGACAAGCTGTTCACAATCAGTTTTCCTGGTCTCGGAATACTGTCTGGCATATAGTAGGGACCCAATACTTGGTGATCATGAATGACTCTCAAAAGGCTTGGAAAGTCTGATGCGGTCAGAGACCTGAGTGCTGAAGCAGGGGGATAGCAAAGAGAAGAGAAAAGTGTTCCGGAAGCAAAGCAAAGGCTCTGGATGGTAACAGATCATGCACCCTAGTGTGTCTTGGCTACAACAACAGTTCAGGTTTGGACTTATTTTACTGTGTTGAAATACTCTGGCCAAAATCATGGTGGGGAGGTAAAGGATTTACTTTGCCTACACTTCCAGTTCACAGATACCTATGGAAGGACAGAAACTCAAAGCAAAGACATGGAAGCAGGAGTCTGGAACGGAAACCTTGGAGGTATGTTGCTTTCTAGCTAGCACTCTTGGCTTGCTTTAGGCTCCCTTCATCTTGCATAATCAAGGCCCACCTGAGTCGGGATGGTGCCACCCACAATCAGCTGTGCCCTTCCCACATTCATCACCAATCAAGTCTTACAGATACAGCCACAAGTGTCCTTAGGTCGTGTCAAGTCAGACATAAAAACTAAGCAGGGCACATGAAGCAGCATACGCAAACCTGCTCTTCAACAGCATCACGTACCGGAACATCACTTGGGTTTTCACTGTTGGTAACAAGTTTATCCGCTTGAAGGTCACCACCATTCATTGGTGTGGAAGGATTTATGATTGAGTGTCTATTTGCCCATCCATGTCCCTGTAATTTTAATCATCTGAGAAGGTGGGCGTAGCTATGGCTGTAAACATCATGCAGCATGCCATATATAATATACGTAATATATAGAGTATATATATATTATCCCTGGTACTCTTGGAAGAAGGTGTCAGATGCCTTGGAGTTGCAGATGATTGTGAGTTGCCATGTGGGTAACGAGAAACAAACCCCTGTCCTTTGAAAGAGAAATCAGTGCTCTTAATGAAAAAGCCATCTCTGCAGTCTCTCCTTTTTACTTTTTATTTTTAAGGGATACCATTACAGGAACACAGTAAGTATGGTTCTGTATCTCTAAAACAAGCAACTATTTAAAGATCTAAAATATTATGTGTGATGGTCAATCTTTATTGTCAGCTTGGTGGGATTTGGAATCACCGTGGAAACCAATGTCTAGGCAGGTCTATGAGGAATTATCTAGATTAGGTTAATTGATGTGGACAGACCCACCCTGAGTATGGGCCTCCTACTCACCCTATGCCTCGGGGGTCTCAGGCTGAATGTCTTAAAAGAAGCTGAGCACAAGCATTCACCTCTCTCTGCTCCTTGGCTGTAGATGCCATGGGACTAGCTGCCTCAACTTGTGCCATGACTTCCCTGCTCTGCCAGATGGCACCCTTGAAATGTTAGCCAATGCAAACTACATCTTCAGTTAATTTTCCCAGGGTATGTTGTCATGGCAACTGGATAAGTAAATAATAGACTACGGAACAGTGACGAGAGGTTCAACTCGCCATGGGCACACCTCAGCTTCACTATGCATAGATGACGGCACAGTTGGAATCAGGGACTGTCCAGTCACAGCTCTTGCTGTCCATTGAGCTGGCTCTCTCATCAGAAAGAAGTGACCCCACTCAGTAACCACTCATGGCGCACCAACTGTGGAAGGGTTCTCGCGCTGTGCCAAGTGGTACAGAACTCACTGAAGTTTCTGCCTCCACAAAACATTTCAAACAGAGTAACTGGCTTGTAAACCATGACTGGAATTTGTTGGTAAGAGGAAACAGTACGATTTTGAAGATGAATTTCTTAAGACCAGTGGCAATATTTTCCAGTAAAATTATCCCAATAATAAAGTGCCAGCAAATTCCTGCTTGAGTTCCTGTCCTGGCTTGTCTCAATGAGGGAGTGTAGGCTGCAGGGTGAAATAAACCCTTTCATCCCCAGGTGGCTTAAGGTCATGGTCGTTATCTGAGCAACCTACATTAAACTAGGCAAGTCCTAGCCCCATGCATAAAAGAAAGCTGAGAGGGAATATTGTAGCATGGCTATTTAAATACAGCATTTTGTGTGATAGCTATACAGATGTCAGTTGAAATTATTTTCTGATATTATTTTATTTATTTTTGATTTTTTGAGACAGGGTTTCTCTGTGTAGCCTTGGCTGTCCTGGATTCACTTTGTAGACCAGGCTGGCCTCGAACTCACAGAGATCCACCTGCCTCTGTCTCTCAAGTGCTAGGATTAAAAGCATGCACCACCATTGTCCAGCTAACTCCCTATTAGGGGACAAGTCCATATTTCCTATTGTATAGTATGTGTGTGTGTGTATCGGGGGGGGGGGGGGGAATCCAAAGAAGCAGGTCACTTACCTTGATAATTATCTAAAAGTATGGTGGTTAAATTAATATAATTTCATTTGGTTATTAAAAGTTCACAGCTAACTCAGCAGTAACAAAATCATCAACCAGAATTGTAAGCCAAGTGGGGGGAAATGGCTTTGGTTCAGGAACTTCTTGTTTTCCTAATACTAAGAAAAAACAAGCCATTGAATTTATTTATAGTGTTTTAAAATCACTGTTGTTTAACTGGATGCTATTTCACAGTGTATGCCACCCCCAAACCTGCTCCCATGCCACCTTGTCAAGGAAATAAGAAAGCAACAAGGAAGTCTAGCTTAAAAGGTATGATATTAATAATGACCCTATTAATTCTTGCCAGAGCTAGAGCCAATTGACAAACTGAAATTCCCTCTGGGTTGCTTATGGGCAAATATATTAAGCCTCTTATGTATTCTTTAGTGTACTTAGGAGACAGATCACTTCTTGGAAGCAGATTGTACTGGAGTCGTATGGTTTGAGTGCGCATCTCTGCCAGGTGCTGGTGTCTGTGCTGACACCTGTGCTTTGCATTGCTCTGCCACAATTAGTGCAGAAGGCAAAGGCCAGAGGGATATGTAAGTGACTGAAAGAGTTTTGTCTGTGTCATTCTTTATTAGAAACACATTTTGTGTTTTTAACTTGTAGCCTGACTATAGAATTCACACCCGGGGGGGTCTTCATTTCTCCCTCAGTACCTGTTGTGAAGACACAGATTTTGGCTCAATATAAGGAAGAAGAAAGTGATTAGAAGTCAGAGAGGGTATCAAGTCTCTTCTTGGTAGCCTGCTATCCTTCCTCTGAGTGCCACCAGGCCTCCCCATCCAGGGGACGTGGTCAGATATGGGGCACCAGAGTTCATGTGAAAGTCAGACCTCACTCTCCACTCAGCTGTGGATAATGTCCTGTCCATTGGGTAGATCCGGGTAGGGGTTCGAAGTTTACTGCATGTATGAACATATACAGGGGGAAGAGGTCCCCCTCAGTCACAGTCATAAGGGAAGGGAGTAAGGGGAAAGTGGGAGGGAGGGAGGGATGGGAGGATACAAGGGATGGGATAACAATTGAGATGTAATATGAATAAATTAATAAACTACACAGACACACACACACACACACACACACACACACACACACACACACACACTTTGAAGAAGTCAAAGAGGGATGTTTCTATTCTTACTCATGTAAGGAAACTCTACATCTTCACTCTCATAGGCATTTTGGTTTCCTTCTCTGATGTGTTGCTTATTCCCAAGATTCATCATTCTTAAAGACATATACCTTGATATATAACAGAGCTGTAATGTACTTATTTATTTTATATTTAAGAGAGAAAAACATGAATCCATTTTTAATGTTTTCTTGCAAAAATTTCCTTTGCACACACAAATGAGATTGTCCTACTCTTTTCTCTTTGGAATTGGTATTCTCAGTCAGGGACATTACTAAATTGGGTGAGGAGAGCTTTCTGTCTCTTTCCATGCCTACCACAACTTTAATAACATTGGGGTTATTTCTTCTATGCAAGTTGGACAGAATCCAGCTGAAGAGCCATCTGGTCTTGGTACCCTTTTAAATGGTAGAAATGTTACCAGTTCTAAATCTCCTCTGGGGTAGTTGGTCTATATTCAAGATTTCCCCATCTACTATTTCACAATAATTTAGGTTTTACTAAGAATAACTCCCAGTGTTCTACAATTCAGAAACACTTGCCTTAGAATACCAGGCAGAATAAAATTGTAGATTAAAAAAAACCGTCATGTATCCTATTGTTTTATTACAAAGAGATCATACAGGCCAGAAGTATGAAAATACAAAATGATTATAATAATATTCATAAGGTGTTTAAAGTATATTTTGAACTTCCACTTCTAACTCAGAAAGAACTTATCTCCAAAATGTAAGATCACCTCCCTATGCAGCAGCAAGATGACTTAACAGAGTGACCTTGAAAATCCTTTCTCTATAGTTTTTGTGCTTTTTGTTTGTTTTCTTTTTTAGACAGGAATTCTCTGTATAGTCTTGGCTGTCTTTGTAGACCAGGCTGGCCTCGAACTCACAGATACTTGCCTGCCTCTGCATCACTGTGGATACACAATTTTACGTGCCTACCCTCCTCAAATGTGTCCATACACATGCAACTAAGTGCTCAAGGGCAAGCATGCCTGTGCAAAGGCACGTGCAAACACATGCTCGCATGTGCGCATACACACAGAATGAAAAAAAAAAAGGAAAAAAGGCCAACAGGCAAATGATATCATTGAATACATACTTGTAAAGAAAATAATCAAGAAAATTCAATATTTTTAATACACAGAAATTAAAAATATCTTTTACCAATTTCTTAAACAATTCAAAGTATACAAATACTTATCATATTAAAAAATGAAACACTACAGAGAAATCTACATAAACACACTAAAATTTTTACTAAGTTTAAATTGTGGCATTGTTTCTAGAACTAGATTTCTAGTGTAGGTAGTTTTAATATAAATCTTTATTAACATATACATGTGTATGCACGTGTATATGTGTGTATGCAATTTGCTTACAATAGTGCATACTATAAACCAACCAGAAGCTATGATATCATTAGTAGTTTTCTTTATAGAATAAGAAATGTTACAACAAGTATATTTAGCAACATCAAGTATAATTTTCCAAAAGATTGAGAAAATGCATTTTCTCCCAGTAGCATCAGAAAGAAACATACTGTTCCTAATGTCTTAGATCAACAGTTAAATACCAATTTTAATAAAAGTTTATAACACAAGGTTTGCAAAGCCTCCATTCCTTAGCTTTCTTAGATGGTAGGAAATAGATGGGACGAACGTGTTTTTTGGTAGATCCAATTGGTGCTTTACACCAATTATGTTCAGGAAAATTTTCTTGAGTGAAAACACTCGTGTGATTTCAGTAGTTGCAGCCTGTTTCCTAGCTTGTGGTGTTGGTGTGCTCGGCATTTGCATGAACTCATTTCCTGTGCCTTCCTGTGGTAGAGAGAAGTGAAGAGAAGCTTCACAGCATTGCTCTGGGCTGTGTGAAACGGAAGGGAGGTGTCAAGGGGTGGGGGTAAGCATAGCGGCCTGCTGCCATGGAGTGGCCCCCCAAAACTATTAGACTGAGTGTTGTGGGGATGTTTATTCAAGCAAGACTAGTAGGCTTTTGTTCCTCCACACAGGGCTATTAGAGTTTATTGATACAACTAGATGAGGGTTTTCATGGCTTTTATCTTTTAGCAGTTTCTCATGTGTGGGCTTAGAAATGTGTTCTGTTCTGACTAATCATGGATATTGTCCCCTTTCTTCTTATCTTTGTGGAAAGGACAAAAACACCTTTAAAAAAAACCCCAATTTTTTTTTTAAAAAAAAGGCAATTTAAAAGTAATAGGAAACCTACTATGAAAATTGCCCCAAAATCCCTTATAAAATCATAGTATTTTTTGTAGTTTTAAAAGCAGGGCTATTAGCATCATCACACTCATAAAGCATCAAGCTTGTGCTAACAACAGCCCTTTCTGATGCTGCCACAAAGCCAGTATTCTGCTAGGAAAACTATTACACCTGAGCTACTTAAAAGCATATGTGTACGACTCCTGATGTTCAACGGAATATTCTCTAAAGACATAACATATTGTTCCCCCTTCTTGCTTTCAGTCACTTCAACATTTATCTAACCACTGTTAGTTTGGTGACACCTACTCATGAAAGCCTAGCCTGGTGGCTAGTGTGTGAATCTACTTAAGAGGTTTTAGTTCTATTCTTGGGTGTGAGTTCTCTTTCTGGATTCACACTCTCTGTAGTGACAGGAAGTCTGATGAACAGAGCCTGAGTTCTCTGTTAAGAAGAGACAAAGCCATGTTTTGGTGTTAGTGAACAAAGCCCTATAGGGACTGTAGAGATGATAAAGCTGCAAGGGGTATGGAAATCACCTAGGCCACCTTGCTGTCCCTGCTGCTCTCCAGTGGCGTGCTTTGATGGCCAGTGTTCTTAATAAAAGAGATGGAAACGTAGAAGCAAAGGGCTACCTCTCAGATCTATTAGTCAGTGATCGCTTGACAAAGGCTGGCATGAGCTCAGTGTTGATCCTACTTTACCATCGAGACAGAAACATACAAGGGAGGAAAGTCAAGTCAAGAGTGAGTGACAGTGTTCTCTTCCCGTTCTGTTAACTCTGTCTCCTGCACAATCAGTATACTCTACTTTTTCATTAATGTATCTATTTGTTCATTTTACGTCCCAATCGCAATCCCACTCCCTCCTCCCCTCCAAGTCCTAACCACTTCCCTAATGTCCCCCTCACCCCCAAGTACCGATCCAACCTGGAACATCAAGTCACATCAGGACTAAGTGACTCCCCTTTCACTGAGGCAAGACAAGGCAGCCCTGCTAGAGAAAAGAGATCTGGAGAAAGGCAAAAAGTCCAAATCAGAAACAATGCCCTGCTCCAACTGTCAGGTGACCCACTTGAGGACCAAGCATCCCATCACTTTCATATGTGTAGGAGGTCTTGGACCAGTGCGTGTTTATTCTTTGGTTGACACTTCAGTCTCTATGAGCCCCCATTGGCCCAGGTTAGTTGGCTATATAGGTCTTCTTGTTGTGCCCTTGACCCTTCCAGCTCCCTCAGTCCCTCCCCTAACTTTTACAAGACTCCCTGAGTCCCACCTATTGTTTGGCTGTGGGTCTCTACATCTGTTTCCATTATCTGCTGGATGAAGCCTCTCAGATGACAGCTATGCTCGGTTCCTATCCAGTTACGTTTCACTTTTCCATGAATTACGGAACTTTTCAAACAACTCTGAAGTTCACATGCAAGGACAGAAGATATCAGCAGCTAGCACTACCTGAGGAGAAAGGAGGATGCTAGAAGGGCCACAGTACACGGTCACATATTAAGCCAGCAGAGAAGCACCTGGGCCCCGGCATCACCTTCAGATCATGCGCAGTGACAAGGAGAGGCAATATTTTTTAACATTTATTACTTCTGTGTTTCTTTTTACAATTTTTCTCTCTTCCTCCTTCTCCCTTTTTTCCTTCTTCTCTCGTTTCCTCCCTCCCTCTCCCTTCCTCCCACTTCCCTCCCTTCTTTCCTCCTTCCCTACCTTCCTGTCTACTTGTTGCTTCTCTTCATTTTTCTTTTTCTTTCTTTTTCCCTCCCCTTATTCTGGCCCTTTGCCTACACCAAGGCTACTCTTTCTTAGGATGTCTTTCTCCACTTCGCATTCTGTTAACTCTGCCTCCTACACAATCAATATACTGTATTTTTTTATACTGTAGTTTTGTTCCCACTTTTCCATTAATTACAGAAATTTTAAAAATCAATCATAAAATTCACATGGGAGGACAAAAGATATCAGTAGTCAAGGCTATCCTGAGGAGAAAGAAGGATGCTAGGAGGATCACAATACCTGATCTCAAATCACACTTCAGAGGCATAATAATAGAATCAACCAACGTGGCACTCACACAACAGAGCTTCAGGGGCTGATGGAGTAGACTAGGACATCCTGCTGCGACTGATGACATGTCAAAGAGACATTGGAAAGGAGAGTGCTTCTCCAGCCTGTAGTCTAAGAAAGCTGGATGTCGGTGTGTATACTCCTGAAGCCAATCCCATTGCTCACTCTGTACAAAACCCCATTCCGAGTGTATTAGAGACCTTAATGAATGCATAAAACTTTGAAACATCAGAGAAACTCTCAAAGAACTTGCTACAGGCCAGGGCACCAATAGATCAGTAAAAAACAACAACAAGTATTGGCACATGGAAATAGGTTAAATTAAAAAGCTTTGCACACACACACACACACACACACACACACACACACACACACACACCTATTAACAGAGCAAACAGCCAACAAAATGGGATATGGTATAAAAATGTTTCTTAACCTTCAGTCTTTTAGAGGACTGGTATGTAGAATATATAAAGACCTCAAAAATCTTTATGAACAAAAGGTTGAGGTTGCATGAAACAAGAAGCTAGTAAATGTTCCAATAAGACATGTCTCAAATGAAGTTTAAAGAATTACACTAAAATTTTCTATACTTTTAGCTATCAGGTGACTGAAAATAAAAACTGCATTGAGATTCTATTTCATTGAAACCAGAATAGCCATTATCAATAAACACAAATGAAACTTTTATGCTTTCTTGGTGAGAAGACAAATCAGTATAGTTATTGTGGAATTAATACGGACTTTCTTTAAAAAATTAAAAATAGAGACTTTCAGCTTTTTTAGTCCTGCCTGTGCTTTGAAGAGGGTCTTTTTCTCTGTGTGTCTGTTGCATGTGTGTGTTGTTAACTCCTTTCTTAACTGTTAAAAGAATTAAAAATAGTACCAACATGTAACTATATCACTCCTGGGTTTGCCTAAGGGAAACAAAGTCAGTTTCAACAAGAGATAACTGCATATCCACGCGTATTTTGACAGTCTGCCCAGTAGACCAGTTATAGAACTCAAAAAGAACTAGTACACATTAGTCTATTTTATCAGGCTAACATAAGTTTTATAACACACCTCAAATTTTAGCATGAGAAAATTAAAATCATAGTTCATCTCACTTATAAGCATAGATTTTTAAAATTCTACCAAATTGCATGCTGATAAAACAGCTGTGTCCAAGTAGAGTTCATGCTAAAATTATAGAGTTGAGCTAGTAACTGAGAGTGAATTCACATTACATCACAGAGTAAAGGAAGAAAAGATCATGTGGTCTACTTGGTGATGCAGAAAAGATCCTTGACTCAATTGCAGTTATTATGTGTTTAAGATGATCTGTGAACTAGAAAAAAATGTAGGATTATTAATTTAAACAATGGGAAATATACTTAAATAAATTTGAAAATGTCTATGGCTGCCACTTAATAGCCTTCATAGGACAATAAGGCCAGTAACAACACAGAAGAAACCTAGAAGGATGTTACTGGAGGAATAGAAACTGCTGTTTCTGACATGGTATAATTAGGTAATGGGAGATTCAGAAGAATGTACTAATTATTAAATTACCAAATGGTAATTAACAACAAAGATTAGGAAATCTATACATGAATTATCAGAAGCAAAGATGAAGAAGTGATAACATTTGAAATAGCTTAAAACATTAAAGCACTCTAACAAAAATTTGTAAGTTGTTGAGATGAAAACCAAGAAAATGTATAGTAGATTATAAATATTGATAAGTACATTCAATATTTACTGATTAGCAAAATCAATATTTCAAAGATGTCATTCATCCACAAATCCACTTTCTGTATTTATAGATTCAAAGAAAACCAATTTGACAACTTATTAAATGTAATTTCCCTAGTGGATTTTGTTTTGTTAAGTGCCTTTGAAGTTGTGATTCCTGTCCTGGTACTGGGGCAATTCCAGCCTTATTCCTTGCTAGCACTAATTGGACTTTTCTTTTAGATCTATCCTAAAAGGATGGTCATTTGTATGTTCCCTGAGGCCTGAAGGAACGATCCCTTTCAGTATGTAGCAGGGCGGGTCGCTCAGTAGCCCATACTGCAGATCTATATATTATCTGATAGGTCTAGTGGTTACCTTTATATGCTTGGCTTGTTTTTTCTATATTTCATAGCTTAGACCAAAGTTATTTTCCCAGCTTGGAGTTTCTTCTTTCCTTATTTTACCTCCAACTATTATTTAAATTTCAATGCAAGCCCTCTTCTTCTATGATGCTTTCCCTGAGTGGCCCAACAAATCTTGTCTTTTTATCAAGGTGGGTAGCATTGCTATAGCTAAATGTGTGATACACTCCTCACAGTGTTCACTTCATAAAAGGTATTTTATTACCTCCAATAAATTTTAGTATCTTTGTAGATTAAATAATGTCACTTTTCTATCTTACATACCATCCTTATGTACCATTTTCTTGTAACACACTTGTATAGAGGCACCAAACTATTGAAGTCTTTCTACAGTATACATCAAAATGGTGGTAGTTTTGGCTTGCTATTGCAGCAGAGATGGAAGAGCTCGAATAATTGCTAAGGCCAGGGAAGTAGCTGATGGTAACATAATCATCCAGCCCATAATATGTACAAAGCAGGAAGTTCAGATTCTGGGTGAGAAACTTCAATGGGATTATGGTCAGGGGTCTATAGGGAAAGGGTGAAGTACCTTGTTACCTGCATCCTTAAAGGTGTGTCACTAAGCCATCAAAGTATGTCAAAGGGTGGGAGGTCATCTGGAGAGAAGATGAAAACCTAGGTACGTATTATAAAAGAGCCAACAGAAAGAAGCCTTTAGAAAATGTACAAAGCAGTGTCAAGAAAGGCCTAGTTAATAACCATGTATTTCCTTCCCCCAATCAGTTCCAGACACCAGGAGAAAAAAATAGTATAAACTATAAAAGTTATAATAATAAAAACTGGACCGGGGACGTGAGACTCCAACGGGCTGTTCATGTTAAAGAGGCTTTTAAAATTCTAACCATAGAGGTGATGGAGGTGCCTACTTTAGTTTAGCCTCCTTAAAGTGACAATAAAAACATAGTCCCCAAAGCTTAAAAGCTTATAAAGCACCCATTGGGGTCTGGTCAGTGTGCCCTTAGTTTCAAAGAGGGACACTGGGAGTGGAAGTTCTCTGGTCATGTCTTCTTGGGATGATCAAATAACACCATGAACAGAAGGCTCTTCTTGGCTCTCTTCAACAGAATCATGAAGTCCAGTGCCCAAACGGTGACAACCAAACAACCACACACACACACACACACTCACACTGAAATCAAAGTGGAGGAGCCTCAGATTCTTTCATGTAGCCGGGGGAAAAAAAAAAAAAAAAAAAGAACCAAAAAATAAAACTCTTTTCTGATACCCAGCTGATGACTCAGATCTTATGCAGCTTGCAGGGTGTATAGTAGCAACATACTTGTGGTGATTTGAATACAAATGGCCCCTATGGGTCCACAGGGAGTGGAACTACCAGGCAGTGTGGCCTTGTTGGAGAAAGTGCACCACTAGAAAGTGGGCTTTGAGGTCTCGGAAGCTCAAGCCTGGCCAGTGTGTCACAGTCACTTTCTGCTGCCTGCAGATCCAAACGTAGAGCTCTCAGCTACCTCTCCAAGACCACATGTCTGCCTGCATGCCGCATGCTTCTCACCATGATGATGGTGGACTAAACTTCTGAAGCGTTAGCCATCCTTAAGTCAATGTTTTCCTTCATAAGAGTTGTTATGGTCATAGGGGCTCTTCACAGCAGCAAAGCCCTAATTAGGCAGTACTCAATAGACAATGAAAGGAGGCAGCAGATTCGGGGTAAAAGGAAGCCATTTTTTCCCTTTGTGTGAGATACAGTTTGGGATAGTATTTCACATTCCTTTCTTCATGTTACGTAATAGCCTATCCCACTGTTAGAAAGGTACCGGCTGACCAAATCTAAGGCAAATGTCTGTGTCTTATTAGCTATGGACCAGATTGAGGTAGAGCTACCCCAGCCCAGGGTATTCATTTGCTAGTTCTTTTAGGTTCCCTGTCTCATGGCTCTCGAGGAGCACTTCACTTGGAAAACTTCAGCTTGGAGTACTGCCTCCCCATCATTCCCTGTTAATTCCATTCCTCTTCAGATTAGAGTAGACCTGAACTGGGGATCACATCTCTTTGAGAGGACAAAATATCCTTTGAAACTGTAGTCCCCTCAAGGAGTACATTGATATTTTATAGCAAATCAGTATTATTGCCTAAATCTATTTTAAGATTATAAAACATTTTTATCCTATAGAAGTATCTCCATTTTTCTATACATCATTTTTATTTTTTATTTTTGTCCTTAAAAGTATTAGAGAAAGAGAAACTAAATGGTTCAAGGGGAGGTTGATGCTTGATGTATTGGCTACCCATGATTGTAAAGAACTACCTATTATTTATTAACTACCTGTTATTTTATAACAAATTGCTCCTCAAAGAGACTGGATTTAAGTAACACGTTTATTATTTCCCAGGGTCTGTGTGTCAGTAATCCAGCCTTATCTTACTTGTGTGCCTCAGATTCAGGGCCTCTCCCAGTGCATCAATAGAATGTTGGTCAAGCTATCCCAGATGGTGTGTAGTTGCAGGAGCTGCTTCTAAGTTCTGTGGTATTGGCAGGACCTAGTTCCCTGAAGGGTATTAGGTGAATGATGGTTCTTCAATCTCTGTTGGTTCAATCCACCCTAAGTTTCTTGTTCTTTGATTCATGAACCTCTCAAACACAGGTTTTGCTTATTTATAGAGACTGCACAAGAGAGACAGAGAGCCTGCTGTCAAGGCAGATCTCCCTAGTGACAGTAACCTTGCACCACTATACCTAAGTATCTGACCATGGCTGCTTACAAAGTAAAGAGAAACAGATTTTGGCTATAGCTCTAGAGAGTAAAAGTCCACAGTGGGATAGTATTATATGTTTGAATCTCTACTGAAACTTGTACATTATGGGGGGGTTTCAAAGTGAATGTTCACATTTCAAGCTAGAGAGAGAGGAAAGAAAGAGACAGATGATAGATAGATAGATAGATAGATAGATAGATAGATAGATGACATATAGACAATACAAAACACAAATATCCCCAAGTATATCCAACAATATAAGATATCTCAAAGTCTTACCTCTACCATCTCAATGTCTATAGTGTCTTCCAGCATGAGCACTCTAGAGAGACCAACCTTTTACATATGTACCATTGGGGAACTTTCTTAAACTATAGCACCAATTTGTGTTGCATATCCACGGGGACAGCATCTCATAGTCTTCATTGTTTGGATAGAAGCAATTAACTGAGTCAGCTGGCAATCCAGAGGAAATGGTTACGAATGTCCATTTTATGACAGTGTGTCTTATTCTTAACAAACCTGCTTACTATTTTCATATAATGCAAGGAAGTTCACAAGACAACCCCAAACAACGGTTGCAGATATGGTGGCTCCACTTGGATTTTTATAGCAGACATTTATTTAGAGCAACTGCAAGAAAAAAAAATCAAACTCAGAGAATTTTGTATTTTGTTACTTTTTTTTCCAGGAATACCTTTAAAATCCTTTAATGGGAAAGAAATTAGGAAAATGCCGTGGTGAATGCCATCTTGCAACTCTGCCAGGAGAGCTGGGTTACCAGTTGTCTCTAGTCACCCTCCACAGCTGGAGAACAGCTGGAATCTGAAGCAGCACGGCGTGTGTGTGTGTGTGTGTGTGTGTGTGTGTGTGTGTGTGTGTGTGTGTGTGTGTGTGTGTGTAGCCCTTCCTAACCCTCTGTCCCACCCTCACATTCTCAGCTTCTCCTGTCTGTCTCTCACAGATGAGGAAGCTAATATATATTGGCACAACCTCTGGAATTATCTGAAACTAAGCCACTGGAAATTTGTCCTGCTCTTGGAGTCTGTGTCCTTTAGTAACAGTCAATTCTTCCCAACAAATTTTGCAGAAAAAAAATGTAGGCTAGAAGCTTCTCTGCTTCCGCAAACATCTTTAAAATATGTTCGGCAGTGAGCTCAGAGGAACAGACTAGTGACATTGCACATGTGCCATGGAGTGTAGCATGGAGTTCAGTCCTCGCTTATCTTTACAGGAGTCCTGAGGAGGACTTAAAAGGAGTCAAGATCAAACTCTTTGATGAAAGATTTGGGTTTTGCAACGTCCTAAAGTGTTTTTACATTGTGTCCCCATCCGAAACCATAACAGAAACTGTGCTGCTTACTCTGACCTTGCTAAATGGCATTTATTGTTCAGTGTCAAATTTCCTACCATATCATATGTCTATAATACAAGGTAGGGTTACTAATTTTTGTATTTGTATTATTTTTTTGTCTTGTCTTGAGACACCATCTTAGTATGTAGCCTATCCCAGGCTTATCAAAACCTCATAATCTCCTTGTTTCAGCCTTCCAAGTGCTGGGATTAATATTTTGTATTACTATGCCTGGCTTTGTGGGTTATAATAATTTAACCTAGACTTATATTTCTATGCCGCCAACAATGTAACATCTCACCCACTAGGACAGTTTATTCCCTGACTCCTTGAATGGTTCAGCCATGAACTTGCTTTGTGAACTTGATTGTCATGGTGGGCTAGTGATGATCCCAGGCATCAGGTGGGTTGGGCCTTGCCCCTACCCCTTTTTGTGTCTGTCCCTGGCCACGAGAAGAACCCACTGGGCTTATCTGTCGGTGCTTGGAGAAGAGTGAGTCATATAGAGTCAGGTCATCCCCAGAGAACCGCAGCTGACTTCCAGAACTTGGAACAAAACAAATGCTTACTGTTCCAGGCCGCTTCTGATGCTTACTGTGCAGCGCTTTGGGGTCATCATGGGAATTTCTCTTGTTTTCCTTGGATAAATCTCCTTTCCTGCACACGAGTGTTAGGATAATGTTAGTGCTCCTAATTCAGGATGACTTCAGAACAGAAACGAAAGGTGAGGATGAGTAAGAGGATGGCAGTTGGAGACATCACAGGCCCCTCCTGAAATGTATGGTTGCCATGCAACTCCAGTAATGGGATGGTTCCTTCTTTTTAAGAAACACTATAAATCTGGCTTAAAATTATTATTATTATTATTGTTGTTGTTGTTGTTGTTGTGGTTTTGTGCATAGCTGTAAGAATGCCACTGCAAGATTGTCCAGGCCAGAGGACAACCTGCAGGAGTTTGTTCTTTCCTGAAATTAAATGCAGCTTGTCAAGCATGGTGGCAAATGTCATTACCTGTGGAGCCATTTTCTTCCCAGTCCCTAAAGCTAGATTATTATGTGGAATTTACAAAATACGGTTTCAGGAACTAATTAAGAATGTACATCTCTCTAGCTGAAGATCCTGTATATTACAGAATTCCTATTCATCAGTTTAAAAGCTGGACTGTGTGTGCTCCTATTTAATGCTCCATAAAGAGGCTCTCCCTCTTTCATATTTACTTTATAGTCAGCTTAATTAAGCATAAATCTTACATTAAAGTGTACATTAAATACATCTCTTTCTGTTATAAAAGATACCTTACAAATGTGAAGACACCATAAAACTAAAATAAACAAATAAGGCAGATAAGACCAAATATCCCAAATTAAAATTACTTACCCACTTCAAATTTCTAAGTCTAACAAGCAATTCTTTTCATTATACTTAATGCCAACTTTTCTGTTTCATAACCAGAGGGAATGAGTGTTTCAGTTTTAGAGGTTTTATTTTTCTTCTCGTGTTATAAAAACTTTAAGACAATTTATTGCTATGACTTTAAGTGATTTCCTGGCTGTGTTCCATCGAAGGCAGAATATTAGCGACATTAAATTATTTTTCTTAATAAATTAGCTATCAGCTAGAAAAATGACCTGGTACTTCTATTTCAGGAGAGGAAATCAGGAAGCCTTCATTTTAAATCTTCATTAGCTGCCTCTGATTAGGCCGGTAAGAGGGCTTCAAACTCCAGATTTCCTCTGCCATAGACTATAAACCCTGGATAATTAAATGGCAAGAATCTAACATCCACATTAGGTTCTTGATTTGATTCATGACTCTGGGTGCCTTACAAAATAGATCTCTCTCTCTCTCTCTCTCTCTCTCTCTCTCTCTCTCTCTCTCTCTGTCTTAATTTAATTGAAATAAAATGTAGCTAGTCTTATTCAACTGAGCATTGGGTACAGGATAAGAAATGGTACAGAAAGCAGGGGAGGGCATTTCTGCTCTGAAGCAATGTCATCCAAATGCAGACCAGGAGGAGGCACCAGTACCTGGGGATATTCGTGTGTGCTCACCTTTAGAGTGATGGGTTAGGATACACTGATGGTGATTGCTTCCTACTTTGTTAGGTTGGGAGAGGCTCTGCCACCGTCTCTCTGCTCCTTTTCATAATGCCTTTTGTCTTTTGATTCTTTAACATTCTCCAAAAAGGAAGTGGTCACTTCAGCGCTTAGCACCAGTGATGCCTTAGGGTGCAGAGCAATAAGACTTTGGGATCTCATTTTGCACAATGAGGAAATAGACTCAGGAGATCCGTACATCAACTTGGACATTACTTCCTCCCAGAGGCCCTTCTCATTCTCCCTGAGCTTTGTAAAATATGCCCTGCATTTGTGTTCTAGCACACATGACCCCTTTTGTTTTTCTTAGCAAAACTTATTCTTTGACAATTTTATATACTTATGGAATGCATTATAATTATCTGACCTGAAACTCTCTTGTCTCTCTCGTTTACCCTTGCCAACCCCCTTTTCCTTCAAGTCCCGTTGTCATGCTTTTGTCGTTTTTACTTTGCTTTGGCAGCCATTGAGCTTAACCAACACTGTGGCTATGGGTGTGGAACTATCCACTGGAGGCTGCCGAGCTCATTGGTGTGTTCAGACCTGAGGACAATGACTCTCTCCCAGCATCTATTAGGCAATAATTCAACAGCAAAGAGTAGGATACTTCTTCCATCTATGACTGACTGTTGTCAGGCCCCCATCTTGTGCAGGACCAGTGCAGGCAATTGCAGCTACCCCGAGTTCATGATTGCAATGGCTGTGGTATGCCCAGGACATAGCATTTCATATCCCATCTCCCTATCATCCTTAAGGACATCCTTTCTATGATATTTCTTGAGTCTCGGGGAGCAGTGATATGCATGTCATGTTTAGTTGTTTGTTTTTGGACCAGGAAACTTGATGATTCGGGTTTGATGCAGATGGTCCAGCAGCTATGCATGAAATGTTTACATCTAGTCAAGGCCGTTCGTCCTACAAGTGGAAGAAAGTGCAACTATGTGGAGATTTCCCTAAATACAAAGAGGTGAAACATTTCTAAAATTTCTCTTCTTTTAAAGGTCTTACACCCATGACAGATATTCCTCAGTCCTTTCCTAATTATAAACTTGAAAGCAATACCTGCTACATGAGAGGCTGAGATAATGCCCCCAATGGACTGGTGAAGAGATTCACCTGAGACTTGGAAAACAGTCTGAATGTCTTCTTCTTGTGCAGACTCAGGAAATGAAATCCTGAAAGGGAAGCACCTGATAATCAGCATTAAGCAGTCTATATTGTCCTCACCAGTAAGTGTATTTAGAAAACAGTGGTCTACGGCAATTTGGAAATTCCTTAGGATGCACATGGGGGCATGTCATAAATCAGAATATAAGTGTTCTTACTTGCTTTTAAATGTGTCTGGAACACAGTTCAGCTTGAACAGGTTTTTTTTTTTTTTTTTTTTGAGACCATTCCAGATGACCTCCTGTTACACAAGGGTGGGAGGAGCTGGCGTTGAGTGCTTTAGAAGAGATTGTAGGCTGTCCCACTAGTGTGGGGAAGGTTGAGATAAAAAGGACCTAAGAGCCCAGAATGAAGAGGTAGTCTATGAAATACCCAAACTGAAGAGTGTAAAAGTGAGATGAATCTATTGAAATGAATACACAGACTCCTTACAACACTCAGGAGCAGAGAACGTTACTGAGTTCTTTGGAATTTTTATATAGTTAGAAACAAGAGATCAGTGGGCTGGCCCCTGCATTGACCCAAAGACCTGATCATGAACAGTGATGAGCCCTTCATTCTAGGACTCCAAAGGACTTGCTCATCAGTGAAGTGGCCGCTCAAAGGAACGCAAAGGGCTTGAGGGGGGAAATCACATGTATTTTCAAATCCTATTTAATTTTCTTTACATTCTAAAGTATAGAAGGAAAGGGATTTGCTGCTAGAGAAATGTGTGCTAGCATTTCCCATCGCCAAATTTAACTCAGATCCAGCAAACGTGAGATGTACTCTGTAGTCAGTATCCATCAGCGTGGTTGAGCATCCAGGAAAGAACAGGAGGTCAGCAGTGGGGAGCAATGAGTTCCTCCTTTTCCACAAAGCCTAAGTTAGACTCTAGACTGTCTTATCTAGACTAAGTGGAGCACTAGACAACGGACTTCAATCCCATCATAAAACCCATTCTCTGCAGAATTTGGGAATTTGAAACTCTTCTCTTCAGGAACCAGGAAATGGCAGTGTCCAGTTCTCGTCTGTGCTGTTTTGTAGTACGAAGTCCAAGAAGCTAAGGGGCAGGACACCTGGGCCCAACAATTGAGATGTAATATGAATAAATTAATAAAATATATTTTAAAAAAGACACACACACACACACACACACACACACACACACACACAAAGAAGCTAAGGGGTGTTGACTTCTCTATTCACTGACACATCTCTTAAGCCTGTGAAGCTGCCCACACGAAAAACTCCCAGTACATATTTATTCCATGAATGAATGAAGATATAAAACTGACACACACACACACACACACACACACACACACGATAGGAGAGAGAGAGAGAGAGAGAGAGAGAGAGAGAGAGAGAGAGAGAGAGAGAGAGAGAGGCTGTCCTTAAGGATCCCAGCCTAATAAAGATCCATATATTAAGTTAAAACATAGCAACACATCAGGTGGGTGCCTTGGGGTGCTCTGTAAAGAGCTATTTGGTTCTGAGTCTGAGTGATGGAGAATGTGGAGTCCAGGGATGCGTATGTACATGGGGCATGACACGCGTGGAGAATTTAGAATAAACAGAGTCCCAGGGAGCTTTGCCATGAAAACACTTATCTGATGCTTTCCTGCTTTTAACTCTCAATTTTAAACCTTAATGGACAATCTAATAATATTTTGCCTTGTTTGAATTTTTTCCTCAGTAAATATATGTTTTATTTTCCACAAATCCCCCTCAAGGATTTATTTTAGGAAAAGAAAACAATAAATCAAGCAAGCAATCAAGAAAACCAATGCTGATTATCATCAGTGCTCAGGGTTAAAGTTAAAGGAAAGAGTACCCAGCTCCTCCTGACAGACCCACTCAAGCCCTGGGTCTGTTTTCTCTTCACCTTTAGCTCACAGAGTTCCTCACGCTCGGTGCGTGACTACTTCATGCCTTTCCCAGTGGCTGAAAAAGCCACATCGCTGACAAGTGTGCTCTATGTCCTGCACCTAAAATGCTTCTCTGTCCCACTCCACTTTTCTTTTTTCATCTCGCTGCTCCTCATCTCCTCGTGGTCCGTTTGCCGTTCATATCTGGGAAATGTCTCAGTATATCTCCACTCAAGTGGTGGCGTTCCCAGCCCCCCCCCCCCCCCCCCCGTGATGCTGCTCCTGGGTATCTGGACTTATTACCCTGAATTTTGTCTCATCTGCAGGAAGGGACTTTTAATCTAACACGTTCACTCTAGTGAGTCACATGTGTTTAGCATGGGGCCTGCAGGCGTAAGCATTATGGAAGAAATGGCTGGATTTGTTTTCTCTGTTCCCATGCAACACACTGCATGGTGTGGTGTTTGGGGCAGATGTGTCTGAATCTCACCCAGGGACCCTGCTGGGTACACAACATCTAAACGTTATGTTCAGAAACCACTGTGAAAACAAACAAGGTTGGCGAAAGGGAGTCTTGTATAAAGCAAGGAGGGATTGTATGTTGCAGGAAGTACATATTTTTCTTCCTCTGTGGCCTGCTGAATATGTTTCCCCTGGGATTTTTTTTCTCTCTCTCTCTCTCTCAGGAACAAATAAATCTGACAACTCATACATAAGAAATTCTTTAACATTCTATGAATCACATTTCATGCCTTGCCTGCTTCTCTCATAAATATAATTTACCAGAAATGTAACAGTACAATACAAAGACGCCATATGTTTCTAGGCCCTTGCCATGTTGAAATTTCAAGTATCAGTGTTTCTTAGGGGTCCCTGAAAAGTCACCTTTCCTGATTGCAAGTGGCTGTGGCTGTGAAGCATGAATCAGTGTGAGGAGGCGGTTTATGGCCACCAAGTGGCCCTTGTTGGTGCCCAGAGCTTCTCACTGTGACAGGGAGATAGAATCAATGTCTTCAGAGCCACTTGTTTCCAGGCAGCAGGTTGGGGAAAATGTTTAGCATATGAGTTAAAGAATGAGAGAAACAATCTGTCCCACTCAGCTCTACCAAGGTTTAGAAGTTGCATCTGGTAGAAATTAGAGAAGCCCACGAATGCTGGAGGCCGAGAGCCGAGGAGTGAGGACTTTGGGAGGTGAGAGGCGATTGAAGGTTCTGTCTTTTAAAATCATTTCCTGATTGCTCTCTTGGGCATTTAGTTCAGAGAAATAAAAACATATTTTCCCACAATAACATGTACACAAAAATACATGTTCAAGTTTTATTTATTATGGCCTCAAACTGGAAGCAATCATGGTCCCTTTATGGGACCTTAGGGTCCATACATACTATGACAGCTGCTTAGGCATCGGAAGAAAACTACTGCTGTGCAGGGCAATGCGGTAGGATCTAAGGGAAGAGTGGAGAGTGAAAGAAAATGTCTGTGTCAGAGGGTTACAGGCGGTATGATTCCATCTGCTTGGCATTTTTTTTTCATTTTTTTTTTTGACGAAATTATAGAGGTAGAGAAGAGATAGGTGGATACCAGGGATGGGAGGTAGGAATGGATGTGGTTGTGGCCAGCACTAGGGAATCTTGGGAAAAAAATGATTCTGGGTCTTGTACATAAGACAGATGGGGAATGTGCAGGAGCGTGCACACACGTGAGAGGCTGGTCAACACTGAGTGGCCTCTCCGGATCACCTAAGGATCATTTTCTTGCTTCGGATATTGTGCTATTGTTGTACAGGATATTGTCATCTGGGGAGGACTAGTCAAGTGTGTTAGGATATATGGCATTTCCTTGTTGTAGCTGTTGCAGTACTTGCCATTGAGACCAAGGTCCCATGTATGCTAGACAAATGCCCTGCCTCTAAAATATATCCACAGCTTAATAATAAATACATACAAACACATTGTGCATCATATTATATTTAAAGTTTGGTACAGAGCCTCACCAAGTTGTTCAATGTGCCCTCAAGTGAGTGAGCTCTTACCATAGGCTGGCCTTGAACTTCTAATCCTCCTGTTTCAGCTCCCTTAGAGTTACACAAGGTTACACAAGGCCTTGCTCCTTTTTTTCAACTTTCTTTAAATTCAGAAGAAAAAGTTTTTAAAGAATCATTTTCCTAAATAGAACTAAAATTCCAGTGTGATTTACAGAAGTGAAACACGACTATCATTACATGTGTGTATGTGTGTGTTATTTATATAATATATCATATTGGCTTTAGATCATTTTAGATGTTTTAGGTCTTATAACACTATACAACTTTTGTAAACCAAATATAAAAAAATATAACGGAGTCCTTTATACATGAAGGAGCATAAATAGTGGCTTTGTAGATTATCCTGGATACTGTTACTGTTGGAGTTTGCCAAACTTGGCATCTCTATAGTGGGGATTCGGGTGACTGGCAGCCATAAGCCCTCAAGGTCTTGCTTCCCTGTACTTGTCTCTCATGCTTTACACAGCAGAGGCATGTCTTTTAGGTGTTTGCTCACATTGTCC
The DNA here is from genome assembly GCF_964271855.1 of Acomys minous. Classification (NCBI taxonomy): domain Eukaryota; kingdom Metazoa; phylum Chordata; class Mammalia; order Rodentia; family Muridae; genus Acomys; species Acomys minous. The sequence goes on along the minus strand of NC_140486.1, from coordinate 94,453,662 downwards.
AGCCTGGTTTATTCCATATGCATAGAGTTCACGGTCATGGTCTGTGGCTGCAACATATAATGGGAAGTGTGTGTATGAGATACAGAGGCATTCTTACATTTGCTAAATATGGTATCAGTTAAGAACCAGGCGGTGGTGGCGCATGCCTTTAATCCCAGCACTCGGGAGGCAGAGGCAGGCGGATCGCTGTGAGTTCGAGGCCAGCTTGGTCTACAAAGTGAGTCCAGGACAGCCAAGGCTACACAGAGAAACCCTGTCTCGAAAAAACAAAACAAAACAAGCAAGCAAGCAAGCAAACAAACAAACAAACAAAAAAACCAGACCAGGAAAACCAATCTAAACAGAATCCAGCATAAAAGAAAACACTGACTCGTGCTGTTGAGTTCAGAATCATGCCTGGCTTCAGACCATGTTTCATTCTGTCCCTCAGATCTGGTTTTTCCATATCGGATCCTTCAGCAGCTGGATTCTGAGCTGGATCACAGGAAGGCTACCACTGCTTTAACCTCCATCTTCTACACAGCCAGAAACCCAACTGAACAGTGTTTTATTAAATTGTGCCCATAAACTTGCGAGCATTTACTCCTTCTATGGCTGCCCTGGGTGATGTTCTTATCCCTGGACCAGCCAGTAGATCAGTAATCCTCAGTCTTCCTAATGTTTTAATCTTTTAATATAGTTCCTTATGTTGTCGGGACCCCCACCCACCCCCAAATATAATTTTTTGTTGCTACTTCATAACTGTGGTTTTATACTGTTATGGATCCTAACGTAAATATCTGTTTTCCAATGGTCTCAGGAGACCCCTGTGGAAATATCTTTCTATCTCCAAGAGGGTTATGACCCACAGGTTGAGAACCACTGCAGCAGAAGGCTTGATCTATACTGAGTGGTTTTACTGGATGTATACATTTGCCCAGGAATCTGGTAGTAAGCCAGAAGAATGTGTACAAAAAATGGAAATAAAATAACCCCATTAAGGAAGTAAAAGAGTTAAGAATTCTTCACTGAAAGTTAATGATTTCCCTCTCTCTCTTGTGATAGGCTAACATTGGGAAAGGGAGCCATATAAGCTTGGAGGGGTCTGAGAGCCTGGTGACCGCAGCTTGCTGCAAACACTAAGAGAACACAAATATAAATAAAAGACTATTTGTTATAAATATCAGATTATGATCTGACACGACATAAATAAGATAACTTATTTGTCTTACAATCACCTTGTTTAAGTGCTAAGCAGTAACTCTAGTGTTCTTCTCTCTTTTCTATTTTAAACCACATTAGTAGAATTTATCACCTCCTGCACGGTTGCAGAGTTAATTGGTTTTGCTTTATACTCAGCATAGATTTCATTATTTTCATTCCTCTCTCGAGATATCCTTAATTTGGCCTTATAATTTCCTTTCTGTTTCTTGACGATGGTTTGGAGCATCTTAAACGTGTGATTATCAATGCTAATAGGGCCTCTTAGGCAGAGCTTTCCCCATTAGGATCTCATTTTCAGCTGTGGACCTGGAAATATTAACAGTGTTGTGGATGCTGTTAGGTCCTCTTTGGTCTGGAAGGTTGTTGCTCTGAGATTTCTGGGTGAGGCAGAATCCATCGGTGGTTCCTTCCTTAGTCAGAGTAATGTCAAAAGACTCTCTCCTAGACTAGGGACTAACAGAGAGTGCTGTGGTCTTTATAGAGATGTTCTAGCTGCCACCTGGCATTCCTTCTGTTGAGCGGATGCATGCTTTGGTTTCTTAAGAAACACATCATATCTCTGCCTTCCTGTCACTTAGCCCCTGTTTAATATTCCTCTCTGATGATTTTGCTTTCTACACCAAGACTTATTATTGTCCTGTCTTCCTAAGTATTTTTTCACCGTGTCCAGATGATTGGCATATCACTGTCCTTGCTGCCAGGACCGTTAACTGACAAATCAATAGAAGGAATGAAGTGATGCTTACTTTCAGTCAAAGCCTAGAGAGAACAGTTCATGGTGTCAGGAAAGCTGTGACTTGTTGGGTACCAGGGGCTTGTGGCATAGCTTGTTCCCATCTTGATGGCCCATGAAATAAAGAGTTAGACCAGAACAGGGGCAGCCTACAGACAATGGACTGTGACAGCCAGCTAGAGGGTCTTAAGCTGTGAAAATTCCACAAGCTTCCTATGATGGTTAATATTGTCAACTTCGCAGGGCATCACCCATGACACAAGTCCCTGGGCATGCCAGTGAGGGATTGTCTATTTATATTAGTTTCTGGACAAGGGGTTATCTTGATTAGATTAATTGAAACAGGAAGACTCACCTTAATTGTGGATAGCAGCATGATTCCTTGGGTTGAAGTCTTGGACTGAATTTAAAAAAAGAACATGAACTTAAACACTGCATTCATTCTCCTTGGCTTCATGTAGACACAATGTGACCAATTACCTCGAACTTCTGCCGCCATCATTTTCTCAGCACTATGGACTGAGCCCTTGGCTTGTGAGTCAGAGTAAACCTTTCCTTTGGCAAGTTGCTTTTGGCAGAGTGTTTTTATCCCAACAATGGGAAAAGCAACCTCTACACCCTGAAACAGCACCAGGAGCTGGGGACTGAGCCTTCAAATGCACACACACACACACACACACACACACACACACACACACACCACAGCAGATGTCTACTTCTAGGCACATTGATTAAATTCTCATGAAGGCTTCCCTGCTTGAGAACAATACCTTGAATTTATCCTGTACCATTGGCTACGTGTCTCCATCTATTGATTCTGTTTTCTCTACTGACTAGGCTGAGACACAAAATGAATACATATCTAATAATCTTGATAGCCTGCGCTCTTTTTTTTTTTTTTTTTTTTACTAACCACGGCAAAGCTATCAGTGCACTCTCATGGTACCTAGGTAAAGATGACACATGATTCCTCCGCAAAGGCTGCAGGACAGGGCATGCCAGCAGCCTACCGATACTCTTCAGCCCCAGTCTCTCGTGAGCGTCTTTCAGATCTCTCCATCTCTGTGCTGCTGACTCCGGGTTAGCTTCTTGGACTCATTTTCACATAAATTGCCTCCTCTTCCTAGAATCTGCTTGCCTTTCTCTGTGCCAATATGCATCCCAACTCACTTATCAGTAGTAGCTTCTTAGAAAATCTTCTGTAGCCCCTCTGACTGAGCCCTCCCCCAATTCTAATGTCTTCGATGTCTTAGACACCTTTGCAACAGTTTTCCAAAGCTGTAAATGTGTTCATCTGACTAGTGACATTGAAAGCTCTTTTAAGACACAAACCCTTGCTACCTTATGTTCTCTGAACTCCCACTGGCCAGTCCCCAGGCCCCACAGAACAGACTACTAAGATATATTTGGTGGGACAGAGAATGAATAAGCCTGGAATGCAATGAATACGTTGGTGGGTGGTTGAATGAATGAAAACTTTGTTCTACCCAGAGCCAATATCCCTGCGTACAGGCTTTGGCCTGTGCTGTCTTGTGACAAACCCTTTCCTGAAGTTTAGTCTTTTCTACTTCCAACAATGCTGCCAGTCATTCTGTCTTCCCTAGCACAGGGATGTTAGAATAGGGCCAGGAAGATCGTGTATTGAGAAAAGCTAAACAGTGACAGAAGCTGGGAATAGATGGATAGAGGTACACGTACCCCACCAAGGGGCAACCAAAACCGAGTTCCAGTGACAGATGGAACCAAAGATTTTTCAGCTCTGGATAGTTAGCTTCTCTAGTTTTAAAAAGCAAGGTTGATGATTGTGGAAATGGCTCAGTTAATAAGGTGCAGTGAGTGCTGTGCAAGCATGAAGACCTGAGTTTGGTTCCCATAAGCCATGTATAAAAGCCAACTATGTCATCAGGCATCCATAATCCCAGCACATGGAGAACAGACAAAGGAAGAAACCCAGGCATACTGGCCAGCCAGTATATCCAGCAGGCAAGCTCGTGGTTAAGTGAAAGACCTTATTTCAAAAACTCTACTGGGCACTGATTGAGGAAGACAGCCAATTTCAAGTTCTATCTTCCTTGCGAACACCGTGTGATTCTATATCATTTCTTTTTAAAGCAAGTTCACAAAATTAACTTTCAAAAATCTTACCCTTACAGTACAGTATATTTGAACAAACTGCCCTATTAACAGTGTCTTGTATAATGGATGCACGCAATAAAATTTTATAAATTTACAAAAAGAAACCTATCAAGTAATATGTCAATAGATTTATATTTACTGCAATGCTACTTTAAACTATGCAATGAGGAATACTTTCCAAGCATCTCAAGTATATTTTATATCACTATGCAATTTGTCCAAGTGATCAGGCATCAAGTGAAAGATTTATTTTTTGGTAGTCTCCTATGTTTTATATACTATCATCCATATCTCTTTATCTGTAGTTTTCTCTTTTCTCCAATGTATTTCTTGCTCTGTGGCCTTCATGAGTATATTTTTTCACTTTTGTTTGTTCAGAGACATGGATAGATGATAAATGTAGACATACAAAGATGCTGGTGATATTTTTACAGTTGTACAGTAGCTCCATAAATGCCAACCCCTGGGTACAAATGGTTCAGAACCTCTACTTTTTAAGCTTAGAGCAGCCCAGAGGACACCCTGCAATTGGAGCCAGCTGCATTCTTAATTGAGCGTTTAATAAGAGAGCTCAAGTTTAATGACCTTGTGATTGGTTGCTATCTTCATTCATACCAGATTTTCCCAAACTAATATAAATAAAGCAATAAGAATGTAGAGGTCTCTTATCCTGGAAGAGACAGAAGTGTCTTGGTTTCTTCTTTCCCATGGGGAGAAACAGGGCTATTTTTCTTTATGACAGAGGAGAGTGTTCAGGAGATTTGATATAACTGGAAGATGGGCAAAGGGATTTCATCACTCTTCAACTGAAAGTCTGATTCAAGGTAATATTTAATAGTTAAGGACCCAGGGCAAGCTTTTAAATGGAACTGATCAAGTTCAGATCTTTCCATTTATATGCAACATCTCATTCAAACTCTTCCTTGATCTCTGAGCTCTTCTGGTGTGGACGTGAGTATGTTGGTGATGTTGCTTTTCTTGAGAGAGTAGGTTAGGGAAATTCATCTTCACAGGACAAAGGGATCAGGACCATGGTTGTTCTGGCTGGTTTTGTGTGTCAACTTGACCCGATAGAGTCTTCAAAGAGGAGGGAGCCTCAGTTGAGAAAATGCTTCCATGAGATTCAAGTATAAGGCATTTCCTCAATTAATGATCAATGGGGGAGCGCCCAGCCAGCCCATTGCTGTGGTGCCATTCTTGGGTTGGTGGTTATAACAAAGCGGGCTGAGTAAGCCATAAGGGAAGCAAGCCAGTAAACAGCATGCCTCCATAACCTCTACATCAGGTCCTTTCTCCAGGTTCCGGCCCTGCTTGAGTACCTGTCCTGACTTCCTCTAATGATGGATTATGATCTGCAAATGTACTCCGAATAAATCTTTCCTTCCTAACTTGCATTTTGGTCATGGTCCTTTGCTGCAGCAATAGTAACCCTAACTAAGAGAATGATTGAAAATGAAAGTTATATTAAATGGCCTCTAGGATGGTATACACCACAGTCTCCTCATGGGATAGGAAAACAGGAAGGCACTGGTTGCATAGGAAGAACAGTTTCTCCAAATAATAGGATTTGAGTTGGGAGACATTATCATCTGTTTATCCAGGACAATTGGTTTTCATTTATGTTCTCTGAGCAGGGAAACAGATACATGTGGAATGTGGGTGGGTTTTGGGGTGGGTGGGTAAAAGCAATGTGATACCTTTTTGTTCCCTGCTTTCCATGCCAAGGATACAGAAGGTCACCCCAAAGTAAGTAGACACTATACAGATGTCAGAATATTCTCTTTGGATCAAGTTTTGATGAAGAGGTAACACTGAGTAGGAGAACCTACTAACCTTGGTTTTTGACTTCTGTAGTTCTGCTTGATAAATGGAGCATGACAGCTAGGATGCGGTTCTTGTGCATAAAAGACAAAGGGTGGTAAGGCTCAGAGCTGCATGATTTGGGCAAGTTCCTTATACAGCCACTGGCTGTCAATAAAGACTTTCTTTTCAGCGTTAAGAATATGTGTATGATGGTCTCTGGTGGGCTTTCCTTGCAACATTATAAACTCTTGTGTGGTTCCTTATTTTTTAAAAAAATAAATTTTAGACTCACATTTACATATTGTTTTATCTGATATTTTTAAAAAGGCCAATAAATATACATTATATAATCATAAAAGTTTCTATATTTTAAAAATATTTCCTAGAAAAACAGGACTATAACTTCAAGGAAAATCAAGGAAGTAAGAAAACATCATATCAACATAGATGCTAATTGTTAGGTAGGTAAGGGACGTTTTTCTGACTGTGAAGCTGGCTATCTGGTCCCTGGAAGCCTGTTATAAAGTTTGGATCCTATGAGACCATGTTCTTCCCAGAACCTTTCCAGTCACTCTGGGAAGAAAGTGAAGCAGAATTTCAGTCATAGGAAAATCTAGGCTGACTGGGTATAGGGAAAATCCAGAACTGTCCCTTTGAGGAAAAATCAGAGCTGTTGATAGAGCTTGGTGTGGTTCATCAGGGCTCTGTGGTAGAGGATCTTGTGAATCTCAGTGAACAGATGCATCTAGATAAGTCACTGTGTGGAGGTAAGTCAGACTGCATGCCTCAAGAAAAGGAGGAGGAGCAGGAGGAAAGGGAGGAGAGATAGGAGGAGGAAGAGGAGAGAAAGGAAGAGGAGTAGGAAGAGGAAGAGGAGGAGGAAAAGGAGCAGGAGGAGAGGCTGTCCAATTGTATTCTGTGCTTCAGTAAGACCTAGTAGGAACACAGGTCATCAAACAAGGGACACCTAGCTGACAGTCTTGGGGAAGATGTGTCTACCCCAGGTTGGAGAACATTACAAAAAAGTTACTTAGGAAAGAATGCAAGCAAAATGGGGGAGATTAAAATTCTCAGAAAGGTGACCAGTGAGTTGAAGGACATCTTTGTGTTATTTCAACCTAAATATGATGTTTGGACATTATGAATATTCTTGTTTGTATTCATGTAAATATAACCCCTCTAGGTGTTCTTAAGAGACATATGAATAAACAAGCTAAAAATAACACAAGATCATGATCACGTCTCTGATGAAAGCGATACTTTATAATCAATTCAGAAAATTCTACAAATATTTTTAAACATGCATATGGTTTAAAATTTGAGTAGTCCTTGCATACAGAGCAGCTTAATTACGACCCCAGCTTCTCTCTGGGGGTGTTAATCACTTCATTCCAGTTTCTTAATTCCTTAGAAATATGATCTCTACCCACAGAATTGCTTATTATTTTAACGATTACATTGGGAATGGAGAAGCCAGCCATTTAAAGATGCATTATCAAGGTTAGAAAATAATTACAGGAAAGAAGTAGAATCTATACTACATCATCGAAGTTTATATTAAAAAGACAGCTTAGCTGTTTATTACATTTTAATCAGCTAATACACAGAGAAAACAACCAATCAGGAGCTAACGAGGAAAACCCACAACGCCACACACCACCTTTCTCTACCTTATCTTCTAATGAGGGTTAACTTCTTCTCACCCTTCCTGTTTTTGCTCACTGGAGGGGGGGGATGGAGATGGAATTCTTTATTTTGGAGGAAATACGTTTGGTTGGCTGCTAACTTCAAAGACCTCTGTATCCTGGTCTACTGACACTTCCAAGTACCACCAGGCAAGAGGCTGAGAGCCCCATCGTCCACTCAGCTGCTCTCATTTCTGCCTCTCAAATGTTGGCGCCCCAGCTGGGCCCAGGAGGACGAGTAATAAAAGCATTTCAGACATAGCAGAGTGAGCTTATCAATTGGAGACACCGTCGTGTCGTCAGGTTTCTTGCTCATTTTCTCATTCTCTTCCCCAGGTTGCTGCCATTTTGTTTCTGACCTGGAAGGGTTTACACGTGTTGTAGTAGGAACTAGTTTTGTGAAGCCCAGAATGTAAATAAAGGCTGAGAGCCTAGCCAGGTACCATTTGTTAGCAGGCTTAAAGTATTGTGAGATCATTAACTGAGGGCCTGAGATTGAAACTTTGTCTCTCTTATGTCTGCTCCTGGCCAGTATTTGCCCTTTCATATTTAAGAATGGGGAGTTGGTTCATTTTCTATGTGGGCCACCTTTGGCTTAGTATATCTATCTAGATACATATTTGGTGGGCTGATTTTTAAGCTCTGTAAATATAGGCTTATAGACAGTTAGGTATTTCCTTGCAGAACCAAAGGTAAGTGGGACAGGAAGCTGAGGTCTTTCCTCTAGGATGCCCTGCCTCAGTGCCAGCCCTGGTCCCAGTGTGGCTGACTTTGCTGTGTTTAACCGTGTGTGTGTGGTGGCTAACACACAAAACTGTTCTGTTAGAGAGGCTTCTGTGCACATCTGGGCCACTTGCGGGACCCTTCCCACTGCCCTCTGCTGGGTCTTATCTCTTGGGTCCAGAGCAGAGATGTAACCACTTACACTGCAGGCCCCTCAGACAACGATCTTTGTCATTGTAAAAAGTCATTGTACTTTCGGACTTCTGAACTTTACTGGCAGAACTCATTGGTAGACATGACTATCCCCTTTATGGTCTGCTTTATGTTTCTGCTGAGGGGGAGGGGAGGAACTTCTCTTAAGCTAGAGAAGAGCAAAGGAAAAGGCTGTTGGCATATCTGCTAAGTGAGCCAAACTATAGGATTTACCACCCAGGGATTTGGGTGACATCTTAAGTTATTTAATAGTCGGCTATGTTTGAGATACGTGGTAACACTGTCCTATCTTTTTTCTTGATGTCTCCCCACATTCCAGTTTCTCCTTATATTGTGTTTGGAGTGGCCGACATTTGCAGTGTTAGTCATGATGTAGCTTGCATTTTGATATTCTCTCTCATCTTACTGCCACTGGGAGATTAATTTCTTCATATTTTATATTTTATAAGTTGAAATATTATATTTACTTTGGAAGCATCTTGGGTACAAGGAGGCACAGGCATGATTTTCAGTGTGTCACCTAGAAATGGTGCTTTTCAAGGAAATTAAATTTTCATTTCAAGTGTTTTCTCATTTATACAAAGCTTTTCTTCATGTAGATCTGGATTGAAATACACTTCAAAAAAACTCTTTTCTTTTTTAAAAGAAAGACCACCCCGGGTGTTGTTAACTGCTTTCCCTTTAAGGTCCTGGAGCAATGCTCAGATTTTACTGTTGAGACTGCAAATTGGAAAATTCACTTTTAGGCCAAGTAAGGGTCAACACAATGTGGTGAAGGAATGCTGCCCTGGACTGTCAGAATAGGGGTTTTCCGCTTAGTATTCATGCACTAGTTGATTGAAGACCTTGGAAAACCCATTTGATTTTCAGCTCCAGGAGCAGCAGCAGTGGCAACAGCAGTGTCTCTTTAGATCACATGGCCAGAACACTCTGAGATTGAGTAGAATGACACAATTAAATGTGCCCAGATAAGGAGTGCAATTTCATTAATGATTATTAAGACCCCCACCCTTCTTAGGGCAGGGTGTCAACAATGATTTTTTAAAAAGAGTAAGGAGCTTGGGTCTGACTGTGCGCATCTACCTGCTATTTGCTCCTCACTTTGAGCGCCATTTCCTGTACTTCCCCTGTCTGCTTTTTTTTTTTTTGGCTTTTCGAGACGGGGTTTTTCTGTGTATCCTTGGCTCTCCGGGACTCACTTTGTTGACCAGGCTGGCCTTGAACTCAGAGATCCGACTGCGTCTGCTTCCCCATTGCTGGGATTAAAGGCATGTGTCAACCACGCTCAGCTTCCCCGTCTGCTCTTTATTGTAGGAAGCTACTTTGTAAAAGACGACATAGTACAGCCTCAATCTCCTTTGCTGAGAGACTTGTGCTATGCTGGGCAAAGAAGGTGTTCTGGTTGAAAGTGATAGGAAAAGAGAGAAAGCTCACATTATTTCTGCGTCTGGTGCTTCTGAAGCAGCAGCTGAGTCCTGTTGACTGTCCTCGCCTGCTGGGCGGCTCTCACTTGGTGTGATTTCTACTGGATGCTTTTGGGATTCAGCACAGTATCCTTCCTTGGTTCCTCCAGGCTCCAAGACAAAGCAGCTCTCTGCAGCTGTTGTGTTGTGGGCTGGCTTGCCTCCCCTGCTTGCTCAGGGCTTTACATGGCCACGGAACTAGTTTCACACATTAATTTTGTTTTTACTGAACTAGTCGTGTGACTTCTATGTTTTCCTGCTGGACCCTGATTCCTTCTTCCAACAGTTCTTTGGTTCCAAACCCAGTGAAGCCAAGCCATCCTTTCCAGTCACAATGCTTGGAAAGAGAAATCAGGAGATTGCCAGCGCTCAGTAAGAATTACGTCATCTCAAACAACAGCAAGCCTCTTATTTGTTGTCTCTCATTGTTAGGACAGTAATAAAATTGGCACATGTGTGTAATCCTTGACTCTGTGAGATGTGATTATTCAATTATCTGGCAAAGTAGGTTTTTGCAGAATGTTCTTTTAAAAAATGTGTATTAAATTTAATTCTTGGTCATTTTCACACACATATGCACTGTATGTCACATGACTCCAATTGTTATCTCTTATCTCCCTGACTTCTGCTGTCACCCCTTCTTTTTCCCAACCAGCCCCTCTTCTACTTTCTTGCCTTTCTGTGTGTGCAGGTCTTGTGCAAGTATCCAGAGCTGGGGATGGGGTGACATAAAAGGGGACAAACAGAGTATTTTGGCCAAAGGGTATATTTTTGGTGAGCTCGTAGCTTTTAGCTTTATTGTTACTTACAGTAATATACATTATTTTCAGCAAATATGTTTTATACCCATTAAAAAGTAAAAAAGTGGTGAAATTTTAGAAGTGACATTCATGTATTCTCAGCATTGGTGGTCCCCAATTCTGTTTTTGTTGTTGTTGTTGTTGTTATTGTTGTTGTTTTTTGTTTTTTGTTTTTTTATTTTTTTCTCCTTTATTAATTATTCTTGTTACATCTCAATGGTTATCCCATCCCTTGTATCCTCCCATTCTTCCCTCCCTCCCATTTTCCCCTTATTCCCCTCCCCTATGACTGTTCCTGAGGGGGATTACCTCCCCCTGTATATACTCATAGGGTATCAACTCTCTTCTTGGTAACTTGCTGTCCTTCCTGTGGTGGTGCACACCGGTAGGATTTGCTGAAGGAGGCAGAGGCAGGAGGATCACGTGTTCCCCAATTCTGTCTTGGAGAAACAGAATTAAAAAACAGGATGATTTTGATGCCTAAGAGTGTGTTTTGAGACTTTAGATTTTAAAATGCTGAAATTTACTCTTTGAGTTCAATTGCAGAGAAATACACACACACACACACACACACACACACACACACATATATATATATTACACAAGGAATGTTAATTACTACCAAAGTAGTGGACTTATGTAAGCAGTGAAGAGACATGAAATGAGGAACTTATTTGAGTTTTGTTTTAGACTCACTCATGGGAATCCATCTTCTGCCTTCAGCTTCCTGACCTGTGGAATAACTGCAGATGATCAAAGGTGGATGCCCTACTTCACTGTCTCTAATAAACATGGTTTTAAAGGCAATTGCCCTTGTTCGCCTCTGTTCGCAAACCTGCTAGTACCCATTCACACTTGTGCAGGCTCTTACAGACCCAAGTAACAAAGAAGCATTCTTTCTTCAGCATCACTGCTCACAGTGGCTTTTCTAGAGGGGCCCTTGGGCTGTGCGATTTTAATGCCGCATTTGTATGATGAGGGACAGCTGTTCAGGTTCCTCCTGCTGCCCACATGTGTGCTGACGGTTCTGTGGAGGGGTGCTGTTGTGGGTCACAGATGTTTGCTGTGCCCATGTCAACCTCACTTTCTGTTGAAGAGAGAGTGAAGGTGGTTTTCAGGAGCAAAGCTGGGAAAGGTATAGATCCAACAAGGCAGGGCACAAACACCTCAGTGAAGAGGACAGTGGATGTAAGGATTGTCTTGTGGTTTCCTTGGAGATGGATACAAGACCCATAAGAAAGTGTTCTCTGCTGGAAGTTCACATCCCACTCCAGCATAGACAGAGTTTATGATCTCAGATAATACAGGATTTTTGCATTTCAAAAGTGTTACATTATAAATTAATATAACTATATGCTTAAATGATTTAATTTATTGTTTGTTATAGAAGTACCCAGAACTGCAAAAACAAAATAATAAGTGACACCCCTTCCCAATTTAAACAGTCATGGGCATTTTGTCAAAAATATTGTTAAGGGAGATAAACAAGGCACAGAAATGTCTATAAGAGGGAGAACTAATTAACCAGTGGAACACTGAACACGATACAGATACTAGCTGTAGTACCCTCCTGCCTGTCCCATATTCTGGAGAATACACTTCATCATATCATTAAAGGATGACATCTGAATTCAGGAAAAGGGGCTGGAGTGGTTGAAAGGAACTTGGAAAACATACATCATATATTTTTGTTAGGTCAGAAACTCCATTGTCTCATCATCAGAGTAATTTGAGTAGGGATATATTAATAACTGAATGGGGGATTGAGAACCCTTTTGATTTGCTGAGGGCCTCGTCAACAGCGGTACGTTCCGATGCAATGTTAGGTTACAGAAGGCACAGCAAAATTAGGCCGTTAGTGCTGTACATTAACATCTTGTACCTTTAAGCGGAGAGTAGAAGAGAAACCTGACAGGAACTACTATGTAGGAGTGATGAGGTTGGGAGTGATTTTTAATGCCCACTTCTTCCCCTTCTCAGTTAATAAAATGGCTGAGCAGAAAAAAGAAAAACAAAAGGAAAGTAAATGCAGGCATATATACCCCTGTTCTATTGAAAGCTATCTAAGACTAAAGAGAATGAGAAATACAAGTACACACTTCATTGTTTAAAACTCAGATCTTAATATGTCCTTGGTACATGAATAGAGAAATAAAATAGAAACCTGACAAGAAAAAAAAAAATCAAACCAAGTTTCAACTCCAAATTATAAGACAAAACCAAAGCAAAAAACAAAGCTTAAGAAAAATCATGGGCTGAGGGAAAACTAATAACAAGCAAATTCATAAGCCTTTCAGGACCTCTCAATGCTCAGGAACCTCCCCTCCCCCCCAGTAGCTCTTTTGTTTAGAAGGTGACAGTTATATTAAAAAAAATCTTTTGCAGAATGCATGGAATGCCTGCAAAGATTGAATTGTAGATTTAAGAAATTAAGGAAAACAAGTGATGCAGTTTATGAATCTAAGAAAAAAATAATACAAATTTGTTCCTTGTCAAGATCCATCTAATGGATTTTCAGATTTCACTCAATGACAGCCCAGGTAATCTCCTAAGGTTTAATACTGGTATCAACCATGTCTGTTGAAAGCCCTATTTCTGGCTCTTAGATGATGCTTTCTAGCTGTGACCTCTCTTGACAGAAGGGGCAAGGCTGCTCTTGTGTGTTTCTTTATGACAGTACTAATCTCTTTCACGTGGGTTTTACCCTCAGTGGTCATAAACTTTAATTACCTTCCAAAGTAGGCCTCACCTCCTAATATCTAATATTATACCTAATATTATCCTAGTGCCTATGAATTCATCTATATGGTTTCAGAGAGACCCAAATATTTGCACCACAGCAGGTGCATTCGTGTCCCCCATAGAAGCAACCGTTACCCACCCATCAGTGGTTATATATAGTGTATCAGAGCTTTCTAAAGCAATGGCTCTCAACCATCCTAATGCTATGACCCCTTAATATAGTTTCTTATATTGTGGTGACTTCCAAACATAAAATTGTTTTTGTTGCTACTTCATAACTGTAATGTCAATATCTGAGATGCAGATGGCCTTAGATGACCCCTGTGAAAGGGCTATTCACCCTCCCCACCCCGACCCTAAATGGGTCGCAACCCACAGGTTGAGAACCTGTGCTCTAGAGCATGAGCATTGTTAAGGTCTATACATATTGAAAAGTAGATTCACAGCCCTGGCGTACACAACAGGAACTGGACAATCCAATAATAATCTCCTTCACTCTGGAGAATATGAGAAAGTAGTAGCTCCTACACGTATGAAGCTGGTTGTCTCAGCATTTATAACCTAATGCTGTAAGCTGTAAGGCTGGTCTTCAGTCTATCTTAGAAGGCCAGAGAATCTGGAGTCTGCTGTCAGTGGGGGACAGAAGCAGGGTTGCTAAGCAGAAATGTAGTGATAGACTTCTTACTAGCAAACAGTGAAGGCGGGCAAGTAGCAAACACCACTTCTTCATCAGACTTGTCTACAACTGGACCACCATTAGGAGGAGCTACCCACTCTGATAGGCTAATCTCAGTCCATCTTTCTGGAAACATCATCACAGATCAGTGCAAACTTCAAGTTGATCATCCAAAGCAACCATCATAGCACGTGTACAGCACTGGGGGAGGGGGGAGCAGTTCCCCTCAACTTCCTGCTCTGCTGATTTAGTGGGTGGCATCTGGAGAGAGGCATGGCTTACCTTTGGATCTAACATTCTTTTGTATCTTTCTTCCCCATCTTTTTCTTTTCTTTTTTAAAAATGCCTTAATTCTTTGAGAGTTTTGAACAGCATTATTTGGTCATATTCAGCCCCCTCTGCCAACTCTTTCTAGATCCACCTCCTCGTCCCTTCATATCCAGCTTGTGTCCTGGTCTTGTCCTTTTAAATCCATCAAGACCAATTTGATGTGCTCAAACATTCTTGCATGTGGGGTCTTCCACCGACTTACTCGCGGTTATGCTCTTAGAGAAAACTCTGTCTCTGTCTCTGTCTCTGTCTCTGTCTCTGTCTCTCTCTGTCTCTGTCTCTGTCTCTGTCACTGTACCCCCTCCCTCCCTCCCACCTCCCCTATTTTCCTGGAAGCTAACAACTTCCAACAGCTTCATGGCTAGGGATGGAACTGGAATTTCACGCCCATCTGCAAGCTGGGCTTTGGTCTGGCCTGGGCTTGCACAGTTCTTGTGCATGCTGCAGCAGCTGCTGTGAGCTCATCTGTGCAGCTGCCCTGCTGTCCAGAAGACACTGTTTCCCTGTAGCCATTCACTGCCTCTGCTTTCTATGCTCTTTCCAGCCCTCTTCCACAATGATGCCCAAGGCTTGGGAGGAGGGAGGCACAATATATATGTTGTATTTAGGGCTCAAAATTCTGCAGTTTCTTATTCTCATTACCTTTCTAGCTTTGGGTCTCTGCTGATTGTCACAAACGGCAATTAGAAGCTTCTTAGAAGAGAGTTGAGAGGCGCATTGTTCTCTATGGGTGTTGGTGAAGGTAAGCTTCGGAACACTGTGGACATTTTCACCTGTCCCATTATGTCACGTTCAGACATTTGAAATGTATTAACATTTTCCATTATTTTATTTTTTACCCGTTTTATGGTTGCCCCCTTCTTTTTTTGTTACAAGTGGAACAATTTCTTCTCCTAGGCCCATTTGTGCTCTGTTCATCTAAGTGTCATAAGACATCTCCGAAAGGATTACAAAGTGGATTCTGTCTCGTGGATTACATAGGCTCAATTCATTAGGATGGAAGAGACATTGCTTTGGCATTTTTGATACCATGCAGATTCTATGTAGTCTGTTAGTGAGGAAAATCGAAAAAATCCTGCTTTTAAACTTTCTGGAATTTTAAGTTCTTAGTTAACTGAACGCTTGGTATGTAGGACTCATAGGTAGGTAGGGCTGACTAGAGCTAAAAACAGAAGACCATATGGTCATATCTGATAATATGTTTTTTTTTTTTAGATAAGGTTTCTCTGTGCAGCCTTGGCTGTCCTAGACTCACCTTGTAGACCAGGCTGGCCTTGAACTCACAGAGATCTGCCTGCCTCTGCCTCCCAAGTGTTGGGGTTAAAGACATGTACCACCAAGCCCAGCCTTGATAATAATTCTTTTAACAACCAATTCACACAAGGTCAGTCAGAAAAAAAGCTAAAGTGAAAAATTGTTATAATACTGTAACACATTAAATTTTTCTTTAATTATATTATGTGTACTCCCCCCTTTGAGTCTACCTATAACTTTATGAATTCCATGATTCATTTCACAATTAGTCGGAGAGCAAGCATACTGCTAGACAGTCTGAAAAATATCTCCCTGGCTAAAAAGTTAATATATGACAGAATATGAGGACCAGAACTCAGTTTTTGACATTCATTTATGCTTATTTCAGCTCACTAGGCTGTTTATTGTCTGAATTCCAGACATTTTTTGCTTCATGGCAAGAATTTATAATAGTTTCACTAGAGTTTTACAATGTATATTCCCTGAAACTCTATCTGGTTCCATCACCTAATTAACCTTTAGCAATATTGTAGTTTTCAGGTTACAGGGGAAATCTTAATGTATCGAGGATCAAGCTGTATGGGTCTTTAAAGGTCAGGGCATTATCGTGAGTGCAGAGATTTTGAGTAGCGGAAGGAGCTAAGAGCTATCTCCAACAAGCCAGATTCAAACTCATGTTTATTCATAAGTCTTAACACTGACTTCGGTAAATATGTGTCTGCAGAAATTTCAAATTAGTGACTATCAGTTGGGGGGAACATCTCAAAAACAATTAAAATTTAAATATTATTTAAAAATATGTAGAAAGTCGCAGTCAAGTACCTTGGTGATTAAGGCGATTATCTAAGCCACAATCAGTAGAACCTCATGAATATTTCCCAAAAGAACAGAATTGAAAATACCTGCTTTCTTCCATTTTTCTCTTATTCTTAAATTTTTATTAAAATATATCTATAGTCAATAAACTTCCACTCCATGTTCAATTTTTAAAATGTTTACTGTACGAATTGATGTGAGTAGCATCATCAGCTTACTGTTTGCCATGATTTTGAAGTGATCATATGATACCGCTCAGCTAAAAAGGAATCAAGAAAAGCTCATAGTTTAGTGCTGCTGCCAGGCCAGAAAGTCACAGCTTGTCAAAGTGCAGAGAATGAGTGACTATGGCATGCTCTGCCTACAAATGGGACATCTATATGACACCTACACCCCAAGGCTCAGGGACCATTTCGGAACAGAAAGAACATAAGAGTCAGAAGAGAGCGAGTGTGTGCATGTATGAGTGTGTGTGTGTGTGGGTGAGTGTGTGCATGTGTGCGTGTGTGCGGGTGCGTGTGTGAGTGTGTGTGTGAGTGTGTGCATGTGTGGGTGTGTGCGTGTGTGAGTGCGTGTGCATATGCGTGCACACCTCTGAGGCAATCACTGGGGCAATACAGTGAAACAGTATCTTGTGGACACTACAGGACCACACACGCACAGCACCCCTGGTTCCCTGCAGAAGTCCCATAGGACATGGAGCCAGAGGAGGTTCTAGTGTGGAATAGGAGTGGGATCTTGAACTTCTTCCCCTAAGTCTGTAGTGAAGCCCAACGCACATCTAAATTCTTTCCACATTTGCTACTTTATGCTCTTTTCGTACATGCAAATGACAAATTTTCATATTCTCTGACTCTGTCACTCACACTGATGTTTTATGGACAATACAGTACAAGAAAATAAACCTATTTTTTCTCTGGGTGATTCTGAGAATTAACCACTTCAGATAAATACGGTAAACTCCATGTAGGAGGCTAACTAGTGTCCGCTTGACCAAGATGGTCTTGCTTTTGAGATCGAAGCTTACACGTGGCTGAAACTGACTAGATGTGATACTTCGGTCTATACACAGCTTGGAACAGTGTATCACAAACTTTCTACTGCTGCGGGTGACCATTAATACAGCTCCTCATGTTGTGGTGACCCCAACCATAAAACTGTTTTTGTTGCTACTTCATAATTGTAATGTTGCTACTGTTATAAATCATAATGTAAATATCAGTTATTTCCAAAGGCTTTAGGTGACCCCTGTGAAAGGGTCATTTGATGGCAACTCACAGGGTGAGAACTCCTGGCTCAGGAGAACAGAAGCTCGGGATTATGTGAACTAATATACATTGTTAGCAGCATAACACTAAGCATGAACTCAGAGCTTTGTTAAGGATGTACTTCACCGCATTCAATTTGCTAGTCTGCTTATCAGCTTTGTGAATGGGTCTTTGATTTTCCCTATCTACAGGTGTTCACTTAGGGACATGTGAGTGGAAATGAAGGCTACCATATAAGACTTCTGTCACTGTAATAAAATACCCGACACAGCCCACTTATGAAGAAAAAGAATTCAATGTAGCTTGTACTTTTAGAAGTTGGGAATTCTAAGTGGCATAGCAGAGGCTCAATGGTGAAGGTTGTTTCTAGGTGTAGAAGTAATCATGGCAACCTATGAGAAAGTAGATGGTTTTTATCTTGGCCCACAACTAGAGAGCTGGATGGACCAGGCTTCCTTCTTTTAATGAAACCATATTTTGAGAACTTTCAAAATCATCCCCCTGGCCCCAAGGAGGATAGCCTTTTGTTATCACTACCATCTGCTTTGGAATTAAGGGATACCCGGAGACCAAGCCCTGAGTCCCAGTGGACCACCCAAACCACATTCAAGCCATGGTGGGCTCCACAAACATATAGCACTAAGTAAACATTTATCACCTTCTTCCTTCAACAAGTTGGTGCACCCACGTGAATAACCGTTTTAGAAGATTGAAATTTGGTGTTCTGATCAAAACATCTTATTTTTTAAAGGTTACAATTAATGTCTAGGGTTTTTCTTTTTCCCTGAAGAATCTGAGGAATTACAGTGCCATTTTAAATTCTAACCCCTAATTACAAGAACCTATTAAAATAAAATTCACATTCTTGGGAAAAGTAGCAATACTGTATGGTTAATTTTCCAGGTGATTTGTCTATTGTATCCACTGCTTATTTTAGCTTAACCACTATTTTCTAGTTTACCTAATGACACATCACATAATGATGATTTGTTCTTAAATAAAGAGTCTTCCATAGATTACTGACTCATCTCTCAGAAAGATCACACATATAAACAAATGATAAAAAATAATCTTAAACTGACATGTTAATGATTTCTATATTAGTGCTCTGAGGTGTCCAAATCAGTATTGGGACCACAAGTTTCTACAAACTTATGTACTTTCTAGTTTGTTCCTCTCCATTCTTACTTGAGGTTATATTTAGTATATTCTGGGAATCTCTGCTCCTCCTTAAATTCACGTTCATGATTGTTTTCTTTCTGATACATAGAAATAGCCAATTCTGTGGTTGGAGAAATAGAGCTTGACTTTTGTATTTTTATATTTTCTACTCTATCCTAATTTAAAAAAAAACCCATACTTGTTTTGAGATTATGACCTTTCTGTTATCTTATTTCTGGCTTGCACACTTGAGTTTTCCTCACTGTGATGTCTTACATTTCCGTTCCTCTGTGTGAGTGCGTAGGTACTGGCTTGCCTAACTTGTTTTACCTTGTCAAGACGCAGGCAAGGGTCCTATATCCCACTCTACAGAGAAAATAGGTGCATAGGCAAGATTCCCTTGAATATCAGTCTTTTCTTGCTGAATTAATTAATGTTTACAACATCACCTTTTTAGTATTTCATATTTTAAAAAAATCTACTCCCCCAATTCCATGTCTCATGTTCATGAGAACAGGAAGCTCGTCAACACATTCTGGGGCATTTTAGTGTACAGTAACTTTTACTGGACACAGAGAAGAATATTATTTTGAATTCTGCACAGGTAAATTAAAGGAGTAGTACTTGGCTGGGAGGATGAACACATATACACCAAGGAGGCAGACTACATTTGATATTGATACCTTAATTCCACAAGTAACTCTCTGACACCCAAAGCCTGAACTCTAGTACCTGTGATTTCTATGCTATTAGGTCAATTATAAAGAAATATTGGTCACTATTTTTTTTTACAGGACTATAAGATTAATTGTAATTATTACTCAAAAAATTATGGCATAAGAGATAATTTTAAGTATGATTTAATGCTGGATTAGTATGATGTCCCTTAGACTATAAATCATTCACATTAAATTAAATCATCAAACTTTCTCTACACACACACACACACACACACACACACACACACACACACACACAGTTGCAACATATTTCTCATATACTCTTGCTTCATAAAATACATTTGAAATTTATTTCACTATTTTTAGTAAACTAAGATTAATTTGCACCAAATCTACACTTTCAAGATGAATAAGGCTTAATAAATTGCTATTTTAAAGATAATATATTTATAGCAGGAAATACAACTCTGTGAGGAGGAGCGCTTGCTGTGAAAGCATAAAGACTGAATTCAGATCCTCTGGCACCCATACAAAAACTTGGGCATGGCTGCACGTGTCTGTAACCCCAGCACTGGAAGGGTAGAGACAGGGTGATGCTGGAGCTTGAGGTTCAGTCAGCCTAGCTGCAGGGTCAGTGAGACATGCTGTTTCAAGGGAACAAGGTGAAGAATGAGAGATAAAAGACCTGATGTTCTCCTCTGGTCTCCACACTCATACACAGGCATGTATGCCCAGATATGCACGTGAGAACATACATGTACTAGGCATAATACACACAAACACACACCACGACCACCACCACCATGTCTAGAAGGTTTGCTTGTTGTCAGACCTCAGTTTGTTTGCTTTTTTATTTCTCTTATTATTTTCTTTTATTGAATTACATATACTATTCCAAGATATTCATTCATCTAGTCTGAATGATAATTTTCAAATAATTTTACTTCAATAAAATATCATAAACTTGTATTTTCAAAGCAGACACTCACAATATTTTTTTTACAAAAATAATTATTTACTTACACATAAAATTATTTTCGTTTGCAGAGGATTATTTTAAAAAGTTTTTCCTTGTTATAGCAATCTCTTGCTAAGGAGATTAGTCAATAATAAATGTGTTAGTCGGCATGGCTTGTGAAATGGCTTATATTGGCATGTGTTTTGAATATCTCACTGAATCCCTAACAATAGCGAGGCTTGTATATATACATGCCTTATAATTATTTAGTGTTGGATCAATGAATGAATCTAAATACTTAATATTCTTTAATACTTAAAGATACACAGAACGAGTGACTGTTCTGAGTCAGCAGGACGCCTTTCCTCTCTGACCAGCTCCCTGCACCTGGGTTCTTGGCTGTTCCTAAATCATCAATCTCTTTTCCATAAGGCTGTCTCATACCGTCTACTCTAGCATGAAGGTGAGGAGAGGCTTCATGACTATAGGATTGTGTTGTAACTTAACAATCACTCTGACCTAGCAAACATCACTGACATTTAGTCTGATTGTTTTCACATTCGTGGGAACATATCTAACCCTAGGGTCCTTGAGAAACAGTCTGGACATTGACAGCTGCCTGTGAGCCTCATGCATGTTGATGCGACCCAATTTGTGTGACCATGGCCATGGGACAAGGCTTTAGATTTCCCCAGGTCCTACTGCTCCAAGGTGGATGAAGTTTCATGGAATTTTTGTGATAACGGATAAAGTAAAATTTATAAAGCACGACTTTTATAAAATGGTAATATCATTTAGGTGAGTTACAGTCAGGCAGAGACTTTTCAATTAAAGGCCTCAAATGTTACCTGCTAGTATTTTTAACCTTTTAATTGGTAGAGAATAGGTTTTTTAAAAAAGTTAATCCATTGCAAAGTTTTTTATTTTTTAATGTGTTTATCAGGTTGTTGGGTCCGATATAGAAGTGGACAGGGAATGCCTCTTTAGGGGCTAAAGACTGCTTGAGAGAAATGGTAATTAGACTAGGGAGCTGCAAGAAAGGAACCTCTCCACAGTTGTGGAGTGTTGGCAGCCTTGTTCCAGGAATTCTCATCCACACATACTTATGGTAATGTGGGCTGCTGGGTGTTTTTCCTCCCCCTGCCTTAAAGATGAGGAGAAGGCTTTCAGAAAGTCAAGGGGAGCCTTTGTCTCTTTTCCTCTCCGCGGTTTGGTTTATGATGTGCTAAGAAACCCATGAGAGACCAAGAGCTCCAGATGAAGGCCATTTTTCTTGGAAGGTTGGTGAGTAATACCATATCCTGTAGTGAAAGTTTTGGTTTCTTAAAAAAAAAACAAAACAGACATATTATGGAAATACGTTTTCATTTTAATCCCAGGTGTGGGATATGGGGCCGCTTCACAGCAGGTGGCTGTGATTTGCCTCATGCTCTAGCAGAGGCGTGGTTTTAACAGCTGCAGATAGTTTCTGCGAGGAGTGTGTGATGTTTGGAATTCGGGGGACTTTTCAGAGAGGTTATGTAAACGCTAGAGCCGCGAGAGAAGGGGCTGTTTGCTTGGTTGGTGGCTGAGTGCTCTTGATTTTGGTTTGTGGAGGGTTGTTGTGGTTCATCACATAGTTGTGCGCAATGAGAGGAGAAGAAGAAATTAGGTATCCTTATGGTAAAGGCCAAACTTGCTCCAAGGAACTCCGCGCCCCCTTTCCTGCTCCTGACTTTATTCAGGGATTTCTCTCGCCTACCTAGTGGCAGGGGTTTGAAAGGGAAGAACAAGAGGGGTGGGAAAGGGTGGGAGAAAACAGGACCACTGAGTAGCCAAACGTCTGGTTACAATACCCAACATTCTCATTCATACTCAGCCCCAAGGATGCTGTTTCATAACACGTGCAGAACCTCTGCAGACAGAACCAGCTTTAAGGCTGCTGATGAGTCCTTAAAGAGGCAGGCTCCTTGACCCACAAGGGCCTGGAGGATGCACTACTTCTCTTTGATTTATATCATAAATGTGGAAAAGTATGTTTACAACAAAAACACAGTGCCAGCTTGTTTAAATATCATAGGGAGATTTTTTTTATCATCAAAAACCCTCCTGCAAAAAGGGCATCCCAGTTAGAGGTGAATGGGTAAATCTGCAGGGAATTATTTTTCCTGTCTTGAAATAATTACATCATGTATTGCCTTGACAATATTGATAATAGACTCAGGAGCCAGATAACTAAGCCTCTGTGGGGGGAAAGAAATGGATCTTTCTATCACTTTCATGAGCAGGTCAATATCAAGAATTAAAACTATTGTCATACCAGGGTATGTAGGATTATGATCCTATCCATCAATTTCATTGGTAGATTTTTCTAAAGGGAGTGTGGGAACTTTCTCTAAAAACAAAACAAAAGAAAACAAAAAGATAGTCAACATAGGTAATTCTGCAGGCATAATCTGCCTTTTGTATTTCTTCAGGTACAATCTGCCTTTTGCATTTCTGTAGGAATATAGATTAACTTCTGCGGAGGGCTAAGGCCTGCAATTGTAGTTCATTCAACCTGAAAATCAAGAGCTATGGCTGTGAGAAGGTGACCAAGGGTGAGATTTACTATTTCTGGCCTTCTGGTCTTCATCTTCAGTCTTGGTAACTGGGGGGTAAGGGGGGTGGAAAGCTCAATCAGGGTGCATTAGAGTCTCTTCTTCTATTCCGTATTTATTTGTCTATTTTTTTTTATGACTTATCTACAAAATACTATTTCTGTTCTGTTTGGGGTAGATTGGGCCCTAGGGAAAAGAGGATTGGGTTTAGACTGTTCAGCACCCACGTAAGTTTTCGTGAGGGTGGATTACAGCACTTTAAGGAAAAGTAAATGCTTCCTTTGAGTGAACTGGATTGAATTTTCACCTCTATTAGCTATGTGATTTTGGGCATTTACATAAGACTCTAAGCCCCAGTGCTCTCAAAAGGACATTGTAAGAATGTTGACCTCATGGGAATCCTTGAGCTTTAAATTATGTAATGTATGTGACGATTTGGTACAGTATGTGGCACTTAATCTATAACCAATAAATAATCCCTTTGCTGTATGTGATTTGGAAGTGAAATATTTTCTAATGCCTTTGATAATGATGAAGCACTACAGAGAAGTGGGGAATTTATTACACCTCATAAATCACTGATCTTCCTAGCTTCTGGAGAAGTTGTTCTGTGTGGATGAAACTGACTTCTCATTCTCCCCTGGAGCAACTGTCCTGGATGAAATGCGTCTGTGTTTTTGAGCGCTGGGCACATCCTATGTTGAATTCCCATCTTAGAGAAGTGAGTGATCATCTAGGGGAGAACCTGGGTTTCAGGGAGACTATTGCCAAAGGTATTATCTTTTTAGTCAGCTCTGCTACCAAGGACTGACCAATGTCAAGTTATTCAGCCTCTGCCAGCCTCCAAGCACTATGATGCAGGAGAAACCACCCTCTGCCCGGACTATAACAATGCTCTGAAGCCTGGCATGTGGGCAGCACTTCAGTAGAATCTAGTTGCCCTTTTCTTTTCCATTCTGTTTAATAACTCATCCAGTGGACACTTTTCCCTTACAAAGCAATATTTGGGTAAGAAATAACACTAACAAACACTAAACCCTTTCAACAAACTAATTAATTGGGGGTTTTCTTCCATTTCTTGTTTCTTAACTACCTTGTGATTTAAAAAAAAAATTAATAGCTAAATGTACTGGTATTCCTACAGCTAGAATGCCCTCAAATTCTCCTGATATTTGGGGGTCTCTTCTCTTTCTACCTCCCTCTTCCTCTCTTCCTGCTTATTCTTTTGTTCTATGTATTCTATGAGGATTCTTCCCTTAAGATAGAGAGCAGAAATGTAAGCTCCATTTAACAATTGCCGTAAAACTTCATAGATCCTTTTTGTGTCATTTGGAAAAGATCAGGCTGAATTTTCAATTCCCAGGCTTTCCCAGCCCTTTGGGTACCACCTGTCCATCTACCTCTTCATCGCATGCCCTGGTCATCTGGTCTTCCGTGGACTTCTGTACCGGTCCTTCCATGCTCACTCTCTGGTTCTTAAGCTTACCAACATGCAGTCGGTGAACCAAGTCTTTTCTTTCGCACTGGACAGGCACTGAGGAAAAGAATACTATGCAACAGAAAAGCCACTTAAATGTGGTGTTAAAACAAGTGTGTCTGCAACCCGGCAGCAGCACTAGGAAGTTTGTTGGCGCCAACTGTTTCCATCACATACCTGTCAGTCTCCTGCACTGTGTAATTGTCATGATTACAGGCGCTTCCCTTTTTGGTCCCAGCAGTAGAGCACACTCAGAGCTCAAGCTCTGGTCTTCCAGCCCATGCTTAGGGAAGACTCCACATCTCTTAAAATATTAAAGTAAGATCTTAGACTTGAAAGGATTTTCTTTCCGTTTTCTTGAAAGTGTATTCTGCAGAATAAATCTTATCATCACATGTGCATTGAGTTTATGCCACAGCGCCTACCTTCTATGGAAAGTATGCCATTTCCTAGGTACAAAGGTATGCTGCATCCATGGCAGTGCCCACCCTTGTCTCCAAGTGAAGAAATGCTTACTGTCAGGGTGTGCACCCTCCCTCTCTCTGTGTATGCACATTGGTATGTTTACACTACTTATTTAGAGTCTTACTCTTCACAGTTAAAGTATTATACGCTTTCAGTACACTGCATGTTTTTACATAGTAATATCCAGTGATCCCCTTAAACCTGTTATTCATTAAAAACAGATAAAAAACCGAAAGGGCTAAACATTCTGAAAGGTTAAGCATTGTACCCAAAGAGTAAAAGCTACAACTGTGAGAGTGCCTATCTAAACTTTACTCAGGGTGATAGCAAGCTGTGTCATGATGCCCTACTAACCTCCATCTAATGGATTAATGTTTATAAAATGGCACAGAAGAATTCCAAACAATGTCTTAAGCATTGGTTCTTTAAACAAAATCAAATATTGCTATTTCCTTTAAAACATGCATACAGAATTGTAGATATATGTGCTATAAATGTCCATGTAAGTAAAGAAACATTTTGTCTTAAAGACTATTGAAGTCTGATTTCTTTTTTCCATTAAATTACTTTTTAAATTTATTTTTATTTATTTATTTTATTAATTTATTCTTGTTACATCTCAATGGTTATCCCATCCCTTGTATCTTCCCATTCTTCCCTCCCTCCCAATTTCCCCTTATTCCCCTCCCCAAGTCTGATTTCTGTCACATTTGTGATCCAGAAGTCCCCAAGGTCTGAGTTTATCCAATGGGTTTTTTCTATTGGTTTTGTTGCTGTTTGTTTGTTTGAGACAGGGTCTCACTATGTAGCCCTGGCTGTGCTAGAACACTCTATTTAGACTAGACTGACCTGAAACATCCACCTGCGATTGCCTCCCAAGTGCTGGAATTAAAGTCCACCATTCCCAGCAGAGTTTATCCAACAGAGAGACAAGTTCAATAGAGGCTACACTGATTAAGAAATGCTCTGTATAATACTGGTTGTCGTTGCCAGACAGGGAGGTTGTATTTCCTGATGCTTCCTTCAAACTGCCAAAACCATGACAACTATTAATTTTCAATCATCCCGAGAGGCCTGTAATTTATAGCACAGAAATAAAGTTACAAGGAAACTGTTTAGAATCTACAAATGAATTAAACTACAGCTGAAGTCTGTTAGGGAATGTTCAACCACTGATCATATCAAGAATTTTTATTTCTGCAGAATCCCTCTGGAATTCCACACTATACCCTGTGTCACACTCACAGTGACTTTGTAGAGCAAGGTGTCATCCTCCAGAGCACAGCAATGCCACATTCATAATTATTTACCACTGACATGTTTAGCATATTAGCTATAATTGGGTTGCATCCAGTTAGCTTCAACATAAATTGCAGCATTTCAGATCATAAATTATGTGCTCACACAGGCCAATGCATTGTCTGAACAATAAAATGCAATCGTAGAAGGATAAATATGCAATATTTTCAAGATCTTTGAAGTATAACTCCAGATAGTTTTGTTCTAGCTTCAAATCATTTTATTTGGTCAACCCAGAAGAAAGAATGTAAGGGAAAGAAAGAAAGGGAAAAATAGTAGTATAAAATAATTTAACATCCACTAAAATTCTCCCCACCTCTTCGCACTTTTTCCTCAAAAGGAACTTTTCATGGCATATTTGTGAAACCAGCATGTCCTAAAGTGATCCCGCAGTCACTCAATTAGTATTTCATCCCAGAATTTTCCTGCTCAACATCTGCCAGAAAATGTAAAACAGACAAAATTTACTAACTGCCTTGAGTTCTGGAACATGCACTGAGTTGCATGTAGGATCTTTCTTGCATTTTTGTGTCGGTAAGAAAGGATGGCAAATCGAATCACAAAGCAGGAACGAGAATTACTTTCTCATCTGGCCTGGCATGAGGGTGCAGGGAGGGAGGGAGGGAAAACAATAAGAAAACCAAGACAATGCACACACTGACCCCGCAGGTGCGCGGCTGCATCAGAACAAAGAAACATTATTCTACAGGCTCTTTCTAGTGGTATCATCATTGCTGCTGAAACACAAAGAAGTAAACAAACTGCCCAGTGCTGGCCTGGCTTCTGCGCCTTCCTCATCAGGGAGCCTGAATTAGGTCAGAGAGGAGTCAGGTGGGAGGAGTCTGTAGGCCAATTTTAGCTGTCAGCTGATTTATGGAAGCGGAGAAAGGAAAATAACTAGAAACAATGCTTCAAGCCCAGGCCTAATCTATGGCCAGACAATGATTTTACTTTCCTTTCGTGTTTAGTTTTCAAGAATGTTGAATTGCCTTATTGACAATGAGAGGGAATCCAAGGCAAGACAAGGTTTTATTTTATTTTATTTGTATTAGAAAAAGATTTGTTTTCATTTCTCCTGCTTATAGCAGTGGATGCTTCACGCATTGTTGGCCATGCCTTGGGCCTCAGTATCCCCTTTTGGAAAGCCGTAAGATAGCCCCTGGATTTCTTGTGTGGTGTCTGCTCTGCTCTCTAAGCCACCTCCCTGCCTGCTCACTCTGTTTTCTGACTGCAGTCCTCCACACTGGTTAACGCCAAATATCCTTCAGCTGCTCCTGATGACGACAGAAATGCTTGTGCTAGTTCAAATTTTAGGTTGTACTAGTCTTTTGTCACGTGGTGTTATGGCTACACTGTGATGACGAAAATCACCACAAAGGTGAATCCAACCATTTAGGTTTAACTTGAATAGGCTGATAGTGAATTTTATTCCTTTCATGACCTCTATGCATGTGGTAAGATATATTCATTCATCTTTTTCTGTGAACAATCTTTGCATTTCGAAACGAATTCCATTTGGTCCTTTTAAAAAATCATTTCGTTCTGTATATAATCAATCAGTTCCCAGAGTGATTTGGAAGCCAAGAATAGGGTTAAATAGGGGGTACCTCTAGGCAGACTTTGGTAAGGAAAAAATACACGGAGAATATGAAACTGTTCATAATTTCCTTCAAAAAACCTTTTTACATCTCATGTATCTGAGTGTGATGCTGTTGTTTTGTTGTTGTTGTTATTCAAACGTTCTTTGCCGCTAAGGCTATCCTTGACCTCCTTATCCTCCTTCCGCCATCGTGCTGGGATTGCAGGAATGCATCACCTAGCAAACTTTAGCTTCTATAATTTGCATCATAGCACAGTTCTCATTGATGAACCAACAAGTAACAGTGAAATAGGAAATGGTGATGGAAGTAATAATCCCAAGTGATAACAAAAGAATGGCCAGAGCTCTAGGAAATGCAGTACCTGTAGTTAGCAGACAGGTCAGTCTATAAGTGTGCGGGCCTTGATTCTGAAACAGAATTTGAACTCCTCTCCATTCTCACTGTCCTCTCTAACGTGATCTTGGTCAGACTAGAATGAGTCCCTTTATCATGATTCCTTTCCATAAAACTGCACAATACCCTTCCTGACGAGTTTATCAAAACTGTTTAGACAAGGCAAATGAAAGCCAAAGATCTAACTTACATTTCCCACAAGAGGGAAAAAGATGAACGCTACCAGTGGTACTGTTGAAAGTTACACTTTTCCCGGAAGACACAGGCACAAGTGACAGCAGCGTCAAGATGTTTGCAAGGTTACCTTCCAACTTAAGGAGCAGGAGCCACTGGTGATTTCCCTTGTCTAGTGACACTGTGGATATTGTGTGACATCACAAGGGCAGTGAGTGGGGAGACAAACATTACCACCCTGCATACACTGGATGCATCGATTGTACGGTGGACCAACTTGGAAAGGATGCCATTGAACTTAACGTATGAACATTGCACAGATAAGGGAGAAGCTACATGATATTCTGCTAAAATAATTACGTCTTCAGTTCAGCTGTGCTGGATTGACCTCATTGCCAGTCTTTATACACTTTGTTTGTAGACCCCTCCCTCCCCAACCCTGCCTCAGCAGTCAACACTGATTACTTAGACTTAAATGACTGTGGGGAAGAACTGGATTGTAGCTTTCATGTGCTGTGTGACAAAAGCATCCTTTGCCCAAATAAAAGTTCACCCTGAGGCAAGGAGACAAAGCATAATAGAAAGTTATGATACTGTAGGAAGAGAATTCTTTTCGAAGTTTTATAATAATAAAAATATAAGTAAAATTTATTTCTAATACTTCAAGAGGAATATTTTTCCTGGAGCAGTTGTGCTGGACAGCTGAAAGAGTGTCTGAGAAGCATATAGGAACTAAATGTTATTTTTAATGGCATGGGTTTGAATTATGATGCCAATGGGTCAGGGTCGTGTGTAAGCATGGATTTTTTTAAAAAAACTTTCTAGAGGTAGTATCAGTGATACTTTGAAAGACATAAATCACATCTACACATTATAAAAATGCTCAACAAAATGAAATTCAAGCAAAGAAGGGTTGAGGAATTTATCATTGCTATCCCTAAGGGAACATGTTCATCACTTTCGTGCATGCTCCTCATATGGCACAGCATCTGCCAAGCCATATTCAGCAAGATGCTTCAGAGGTTGATGCCCTCTATCCACTTTATCTTGACAAGCACTGAGCCTTTTCCTTCCATGATTGAAACCAGTTATTCCATCTCTTGTCAACTCTACATCTTCACACAAGAAGAGAACGTGCTCTTCGGTGAGAAGCTACTATTTTTTTCAAATGCACAGGCTGTTTTGCAGCCACCGAAACCTTCTACTGCATGTCTGGAGCACCTGTGATTCAGAGCGTAGGCACTCAAATGATGGAGAGCTACAGAAGAAAAGAAGGTGGGGCAAAAGAAAGATGGACCTATGACTCATGCTGCATGCCTGGGGCATATTCAAAGCCTTCACAGGAAGTTGACAAGTCATTCGTCACCAAACTACTCCACTGTCCATCCCTTTGCTTGTTCTTAGAACCTGGATATTTTACTTTGACATTTTCACAACATGTAGGACTGTAAGTTTTATCTTTCTCCATTCTGTACAATCCAATTTAAGGGCGGGGGGGGGGAGAAAAAATTAAAACAAAACTTATTGTTCAACTACCCATTGCAATTATTTTTGATGGCATGTTTCTCCCAACTGGAGAGACCAATATATATATATTGAAAATATTGAGGGGAAGAGACCATGAGAAGTTCCTTTATGTTTTTGTGTCTTCAACTGCTTTCTTCAGTGTTTTGTTCCTACAGTCTTTTATTATAGAAATCTTTCACGTCATTGATTAAAGTTGTTCTTGTGAGGTTTCTTTATTCTGCCTTTAGTAGCTATCATTCATAGGATTTCTTTCTCATCGATCTGACTGTTAGTGGCTGGAGATGTAGTTCAGTTTGTAGACTGTTTGCCTAGCAGGCACAATGCCCTGGGCTCAACCCTTATTGCCACATAAAGTTGGAATAGTGCTACATGCCTGAAATCTCATGTATCTTATAAAACCACTCATCCTTGTTTGTTCACAGACACTGAGCTAGGCATCATCTGTCATGGATAGCTGAACCTACCAGTCTATTAACACAAAGCTTATCTTATATATATATATATCCAGTGGGCCTTCAAATGACAGTTAGGAAACCAAAAGTTATCAGTTTCTCCTTTCAATTACTCACTTGGAAGTAAGCATGGGGGTGTTCAATCATGTAATGCCAGTACATGGAAGGCTGAGTCAGGGAGATTGCTATGAGTTCTAGAACAGTGTAGACAGCAGAGTGAGACCATATATATATATATATATATATATATATATATATATATATATATATATATATCTCCCCACATAATGTAATGATTGACACCTATATGCACCACATATATACACACATATACTGTATAACACAAACCCTTTGTGTTGCATTAACATTTTTCTTAACTATTAAGCATAGTTAACTTCTTATGTCATTCTCAAAATGTCTGCCTAGTGAATTCTGGTCGAAGGACTGAGAAACCTGACCCAAGATATTACTGCTTCCATATAGAATGGAGAAAAGTAAGCTTTGGCCACGTTGTAATAATGTTTTGTTCTTCTTATGCACAATTTCCAGCCATTTAAAATATCCAGATGTGGCCTCAGAGCTTCTGGTCATATTAAGACTCCCAGGAAGATGGAGATTCAGTGGCCTGCTACAGAGGATTCTGTCTCTATTCCAAGCTTGTTGAGATTCTGTCAGTGATATAAGTTTGTCTAGAGTGCCTTCACCTGACTGTGGGTGGGCTTGAAGCCAGGTCATGGCTAACTAACACCACCCAGTCTCTACTCTGCATGAGGTAGCATGTTACAATACACCTGTAAATACATTTACTGAATACATTGCTCATTTATTTATTATCTTTCCTAACAGGGAAACAACACAGCCATTTTACTTCAAGAATACCTCAGTTTGATCGTTTTTATGACCCAAATGATGAAGAATACTGTATTTAAAATTAATGATGATTAACAAAGAAAGGCAATGAAATGACTGCTAATGGTAGTCCCCTATACTCATAGATTGATGCTAAATCCAATTCGTCAGAGACAATACCCCCAGCAACTGATGAAAATAGATGCAAAGACCCACAGCCAAATATTAGGCAGAGCTTGGGGAATCCTGTGAAAGAGGGAAGGAAGGATTATAGGAGCCAGAGGGGTCAAGCAAACCATAACAAACACAAATTCAATTAACCTGGCCACACAGGGGCTCACAGAGACCAAACCACCAACCAGGGAGCCTGCACAGGACGGACCAAGGCACTCTGTAAATATATTACAGTTGTGTAACTTGGTCTTCTTGTGGACCTCTGAACAGTGGGATCAGGGGCTGTCTCTGACTCTGTTGCCTGTGTCTGTGACCTTTTCCTCCTACTGGATGGCCTTGCCTAGCCTCCTCAATAGAAGATGTGCCTAATCTTACTGCACCTTAACGTGGCTTAGCTCCTTGATATCCTGCCGTTTTCTGAAGAGAAGTGGAGGAGGAATGGATGGAGGTGGTGGTGGGGAGGAACTAGAAGGAAAGGTGGGAGAGAAAACTGTAGTTGGGATGTGTAAATAACTAAAGCTAACTAAGTAAAATGAATAATAACAGTAAAAGTCTTGCTGATAGTTAGTATGCTCTCATTTGCAATCCTCCAGTTTGTCAGCAGGTCGCAGCAGAGGGCTAGCAATAGTTTTACCTCAGCGAATTAAAGAGGATCAGAATCCTTCTTTCCTGCCACCAGCCCTCCCTCCTCCCTTTCTTCCCTTCCTTCCTCTCCCTACTTTTCTCCTTTTCTCCCTCCCTCCTTTCTTTGATTCTCCTTTGTACTCATATCTGTTCCTTTCTTCCTTTCTCCTTCACTTCATCCCTTCTTCCACAGTTCTTTTTATTCTGACAAATGCACATCGTCCTTATTTGTATGTTACAAATGGAGAAGCCGTCTGAATGATAAAGTTTGTATGTATACTGAAAATAAGAGCAGTCAATATTAGTGATAACTCCTCTTCTACTCTTTAAGCAATAGCATTATGGAGACAGTATAAGCAATTGAATTTCAATCAAATCAGGGATTGATGAATTTACAGTTTGATTAACAAAGATAATAGCAAAGCCCAGATTCAGTTTAAATATACAGATTATTAAGGGCTGCATTCTATTTGTGTAGCATATGCAAATGATCTCTTTTTTTTTCCTCCTGCAGTTGGAACTGTAGAAGAGGAAAAAGGCATTTCAATCACAGCTCTCATCAGTAATTCACTGTATCCAGGCCTCTCAATTGTGTTCTTTTCTTTAATGTAATGGTAAGCAGGAATCTCACAGCTGTGCTTGCCAGACTGAACTATATACACATCTATATTGAGATTTCAAACACACATAACAGAAAAGCCTCAAGAATGCTTGGCCCATTGCAAAACCACACAAAGGAACTAATGAATCTCTCTCCAAATGGCGCAGTAGTGACCAGCTGTAAGGCTTGATTTGTATTCCACAATGGCATCACCATCCAGGAAGTGATCACTTCAAGGTGCAACACAACCTCCCCTTTCAAACACCAATGTCTTTAACCACACTTAACCAGTATCTGTCGCTAAGATGAACTAAGGCAAATCTTTGCTTAGTTACCTCATTTATGCAAGAACATCTACCCTGAGCTTCCAAAACAAGAAACTCTAATATGGTAGGTGCTGAGTTTTCACTTTGACACTCCTGGTCCGGCACTCATTCTTAGATGAGATGCTTTGATTCTGTTCTTTAATTTGCAATGTATTAGTCATGAATTGCTCTAGTAAAGGAGTTTTAATTTTCGTACTTTTGCAGTAGCTTCGGTACATAATACTGAAATGAATGAATGAAATACATTCATTCAGCAAAGAGCTATGGAGCTGCTTAGGGTGGTTTTGGCATATGTTAACCATGTATATGCTCATGGTGACTTTAGGATGGAGCAGTGGGGTGACAGTCCTCAGGTGATAATGACATTCATATTTAAAATAATTATTACCATGTTAAGTGCTGGGAAGAAGAAAGACACTATATTATGAGAACACTAAAGGAAAGCCCTGGCTTTGGGTAGAAAAAATGGATTAGAGAGACTTCTCTGTATGATAGAAAGGGAAGTCATTAGTCTCAGACAGCAGTTCAGAGTGAGGTTTGATTAGTGTCTTTAATTTGTAATTAAATGGGAGAAGCTATAATTAAGCATGAATCAAACCTTAAGTGATATAGCATGCTAATTTATTGTATGGGATAATCATTGTGGTAAGTGGTAATGCTTTGATAGCTTAGTGTTGCTTCATTTGAATAGCAATATCTTGAATTCTGTGAAAAAAAGGTTTGTCTTTAATTATGGCAAACTCATAAAAGTGTTGATTACTGTTTGCACAATTTGCATACCTTAAACATTGCGGCTATTTATAGGTTAGGATTTTTTGTGTTTTTGGTTGTCTTAGATTATCTGGAATATAAAAGCAGGCACACAAAAATCACAACTCACATTTTGTAACGAAAAATATATTTCAACCAACTTTCTTTATGCATCTTTTCCCTTACTTTGATGAATTTATTTTATTTTTCAGTGTTTTAAAAGTACATTTATTACAAAGAAAATCACACGAACAATAAAGCTGGGCATGGTGGCACACACCTTTAATCCCAGTACTCGGGAGGCAGAGACAGGCAGATCTCTATGAGTTCGAGAACAGCCTGGTCTACAAAGTGAGTCCTGGACAGCCAGGACTACAAGAGAAACCCTATCTTGAAAGAAAATGAAAAACAAAACAAAACAAAACAAAAAAAGTACATTTATGACATAAGGTTTGGATAGAGAGCCCATATAGATTAATTGGCGCTAATGCATTGTTTTGATATATCTATACATTGTAAAGTACCCACATCAGGTTCAAGACATTTATATCCCCAAACATTTGTCACTTCTTTATGGCAAAACCATGCAAAAATCTTCTCTTCAGTTTAAAAAATGCTCAGTGCACTATTATTATTATCTGTAATTACTGTGTAATAAAATGGTGCCCCGGCACTGCAAGCCCTTTCTAGTTACAACTTTCCGCCCATCGATCACCTTGCCCTACTCTCTTCATTTCTGTCCATTTCTCTCCTCTTCTACTGGTAACCACCGCTCTACTCTCAGCCTCCCAGAGATCAGCTATTTTAGATTCTACATGTGAGGGAAACTGTGTCGTACATGACTCTCTGGTGCGTTTGTGTACATCATGGGATTATACATTTACATATTCTTCATTCATAAGTAGAATGAATTAATCTGTTTGCCCGATTTGAAGCTTTCTGGATGTTGATGAAACAATCACAGTTAGAAGATTGTATAGATATATAGTTTAAGTACCTTTGTTAATAGAAAAAAGAGAAAGAGTGACCTAGTGTAGCAGAGAGCAAAGAATTATTATATTGCAAATATAAGAATTATTCGAATATTGCATGCAACAAAAGACAGGGGCATCAATCATTCTGCCAAGTAAATCTGTGGGAAATGAGAGAATTTGTAGGAAATGAAACATTGTTAAAGTGAACTGGAAAATATCACTCAAAGAAATGCCAGAAACAGGAAGACAAAGAAAGAAAAATTAGAACAGAACTTTATTTGTGCCAAAGAAGAAGACCAAACTAGACCTCTTTTCTGCAACCTTCTATAAAGCTAGTACAGACAGGGTAAGAATATGACAAAATATAGAAAAACAGGAAGTGTAAAGACAGAGTATCCAAATAAAGGAGAGGATACGCTGAGAACATGAATCACAAACTGGGGCACAGATATGTTCTAAGGTATATAAACAGAGTTTAGAATTTAAAATATTATTATTATTTTATTTTAATATTTTAAATATTTCTTTTAGTTTTTAAGACTATAATTATATACTTTTTCCTTCTCTTTTTTTTTCTTTTAAGCACCATCCCCCTCTGTGTTTGTATGCTGGTGTCTGTAGAGACCAGAAGAAAGTATGGAACCCCCTGGAGGTGGAGTTAGAGGTGGTTGTGACATGGATGCTGGGAAACAATCTCTGGTCCTCTGAAAGAGCAGTAGGGCTACTGACCACTGAGCTAGCTCTCAAGCCCAGATTTTAGAAGTTTTGACTGATGGTATACTGGCTGGCTTTTATGTAAACTTGACACAGCAAAGGTCACCAGGGAAGAAAAAATATTAATTGAGGAAATTCCTGCAGATGCTCGGCGCAGGCATGTCTTTAGACCATTTTCTTTGTTTGTTTGTTTGTTTCTTTCTTTCTTTCTTTCTTTCTTTCCTTCCTTCCTTCCTTTTGATGACTGATGTGGGTACTATTGGAAGGCATGCTGAGAACCATGGGAACAAACCATAAGCAGCACCCTTCCATCGCTTCCCCTTCAGTTACTGCCTCGAGGTCCCAGACCTGCCCTGGGTTCCTGCCCTGAGTTTTCGGTTTGATGAGGTGTAAGCTGTGAGCTCAAACAAATCTTTTCTCATCAAGTTGCTTTTGGATATGGCATTTTATTGTAGCAATAATAATGCCAACACTGGTGCAGTGAAGTCAAAGGGCTCTCCGCGGCTCGGTGGCCAACAAGCCAGGGCTACTTGTTGAGATATAAGGCAGGGAAAGATTATCTTAAAATTAAAAAAGGTAGGAATAGCCTGAGAACAATACACAAGCTCATCCCTTGACCTACACACACACACACACACACACACACACACACACACACACACACACACACACAAATGGAGTTGATCAGATCATAAGAGCATCATATTTAAATTCTTGCGCTTTCCCATTTGAGGTCTGTGTGCAATCCACTTGAATACTAAAAATGTGGAATAATTTTCTCCAATGAAATTCTTTGATTGTCCACCCAACCCTTCTACCCCAACATACTGTGGAGCACTACTGTAATTACATCAACCCTTTTAGAAAATGTATAGTGGTAAATGTCACTTTTGACCCTTATGCTTGTAATTCAAACCAGATTGTAATAAAACTTATTTATTTCTTATGCCAAGCTTCTGAGCCTTAAATGTTAGAATTTGTGCACCAAATAATAGAAAAGAAACATTTCTTTACTTTGTTACAAGTCTTATCTTGCTAAAGGTTATGATTAGGTGCAAAGGTCCCTCTAAAGAGGATTTGTTTAACAGAGATATTCTAACTCAATTATCTTGGAAATAAAGGAACAAAAGAAAGCCATTATGCCAGAGTCAGCAAATAAAATAGACATAAAGTTTGAGTTTTCAGCTCAATTAAAATTTAATGTCAGGTCTCCTCTTCTTGCCATTAATATTCTAACCTCTAAAAGGTAGGACCAATTGGAAAAATATGAGCTATGTTAGAGTATTCAAAAAAAGGTCGGGCTTCTGGGCTATATTCTTCATTACAATTTAGATGCAATTGATAAGACTAATTAATGGTGGCACTAGTTACAAATACTGTGTATAATGTAAAAATCTCAGCTTTAGTGAACAGATAAAAATGAAAAAATGGGAGCTGAGGAGATGTGCTAGTCTTTGAAGTGTTTGTCACACAAGGATGATGACCTCAGTGATTCTCTTGAAAACACAAGGATCTGTGTTCCATCCCCAGCACCTACACAAAAAGATGGGTATGGCTGAAATTTCTTCTAATTACAATATTGGAAGACTGAAATAGGAAGATCCCTGGAGTTTGTTGGCTTTCTGTCTAGTTTATTCAGTTAAATGAGATATTCTATATATTTTTTAAAAAAGGTGGTGAATAATCAATGAACCTGACTTTGCCATTTAGGCTCTACTCGAGAGCTCACACATGTACATGTGCAACTGCACACACCAACACACATATATACACCCCAAATAAAAAAAGCATGCATGAAACATGTACAGAACATGTTTTCTCTTTGTAAAACTCACTAACATCACTTCTCAAGTGCATATTTTTTTCTCTGTGGTGTAAAAAAGAATGAAAACTGCCCCATGATGTTAGATATTATAGTCATGGGTAGAAATGTGAAGTCAAAAGTATCTTCAAGTCAAGACAGAATTGAACACTCTGAGAGTCAGTATTCATAAATCTCCACTGAAACACATTGTGTATCAATAAACAACCACAAAGCTGAAAAGTAAAGTATTTTACTTGTCTCTTTGTCTGTCTGTCTATCTATCTATCTATCTATCATCTATCTATAATTTGTATTATAAATGCATATGCATACATCCTGGTATGAAAGACATTATAAAGCCAATGTGCAATATTATATATATTATATATTTGCATGAATTTATCCTTTTCTTATAAATTTAACAAATATAAATTATGTTTTCATACATTTAATATATGTGTAAGAATTTTTATTAGTTTCCTAGATCTGCTACAACAAATTCTCTCAAAGTCAGAGTCAAGTCAGAACAATGGAATATTTTCTTTCAGATTATAGAGAATGAAGTTTAAAGTGAAGGACATTTTAATACCAGGCTGAGTTCCTTCCACAGGTACTGGGGTTCTCATGTCTTCTGACTGTTAACGACTCTGTTCTTGGTCTTGGGGCACCATTGCTCATGTCTCTGCCTTCCTATTCCCATGACTATCTGTTCTTTGGGTATCTTTAACCTAATAAGATCTAAGGCTCAACTTAGCACCATTTCAAGATTCCATTTTAGCTTCTTGTCATCAACATAAACCCCATATCCCCAGAAGTTCTCATTAACAGTAATTGCAGGTCGGGAACTTCATATAGGGAAGTTTAAGACATACCACAGAAGATTAAAAAGTGGGTGTATGTTTCATCTATGTACATATTCCTGCAGATGACTTTTTCAGTGTTTAGCAAACAGAAGACATACTTTCCTACCAAAAAGTAAACCAAACCAAAACAGCCAGAAATCAAGTTTGTTTAAGCGACTGAAAATGGGTAGTGTGTTATCAGTGTGGGCATATAATATTTTTCCCTTTACCCCAAAAATATGTAATATAGGAGGTTGGAACAAATGTTCATTTCCCTTTTATGATTGAAAAGCTATAAAATTTGATTTGAGACTTTCTTGGTATTTCCTGGAGAGTCATTCCATGTCAATTTCACTTAATCATGATTGGCAGAATCAGCAATCTTACTGAGAGAAAATGCTCCTGATTTTATATTTTTTCCCAAGGTCAAGGAAAGAGGTAAATTAGCCATCCACCTTCTTCACTTTAGGACTCTACAGGTTTAAGATATGTGCACTAATCTGTTGCAATAGGGAGAGCTACTGTGATGACCTAGCTTCTCAAGCAAAGTTTAATGCAGACTAAAAGAAAGCAGAGAGAGAGAGAGAGAGAGAGAGAGAGAGAGAGAGAGAGAGAGAGAGAGAGAGAGACAGCTAGAGACAGACAGAGACAGCGACAAAGACAGAGACAGAGACAGCGACAAAGACAGAGACAGAGAGAGACAGAAAATATCAAGTTTCTACTACCACGACCATTGTAATTAAATATTGTAGATACTGAAACATCATTATTAAAACTTCCTTTCTCCGTAATGCTTATGATTTGAGGTACAACAGAAAATATAAACCATGAGAAGACACATTGCATTTTGCATTTGTCAGGTGATTCCATGTTGTTACTGTGAAGGATTTCCAGGTTTACCTAGTACATGATAATTAGCAAAGATCAGGGAAGAAGCCAGTATCATAAATTAAAAACACTTGCTGATGTTCTTGGCTGTTACTGCATTTCTTCAAACCGAGGTGGATATACCTGATCTGCCTATTTAGTCCTAACTAAATAAATAAATAGCATTTTGGAGAACCTGGCACCCTTATCTAACAACTTAGCCAGGAATGGTGAGTGGCATTGAGCATATTTTATTGTTATCAAATTTGGGAGGATATTGATGAAGCAGGATGAAGAGAAAGTTCATTCATATGTATAAATTTTCATATGTGTGTGTGTGTATGTACACACACACACACACACACACACACACACACACACACACAAGAACAGCCTCCTGATTCTCCTACTGGTTTTAGTCAATTAAGCATATGTAACAAATGAGATTCTTTCTTATCTGATCTCTCATGTTTATTCATTGGTATCACTACACAGAAGGGAGTCGTTACATTAAGGACTTCCATAACAGAAAGAGGCAGAGACTCCTTTTTACTTCTTCCTTAATGAGCATGAAGAACTTTCTAGACAATCCTACTTCACTATGGCGGCATGTACAGAGGCTGACATGAGTGAGGCTGCACAATATTTCAGTTCTGTGAGTGGCTCTGAAAAGCAAATCATGTGTTATTCTCTTTAGCAACTTTCTTAGATTTTGGTCAAGAAGACCCTGAACTCCACAGGGCTGTGCAGAATAACAAGTAATGGGATAAAAGTTAATTGCAATCTATTTGCTGCCTTAAAGCTAAATGCTGTTTTCCATATCCTTTTTCATGAATTACTTTATACAGTGTCAACTTGCAAAAGGGAACGATTCAGGTTATGCAGCTATTTTTTTTTTCTTCAGAAAGTAGCTACTGTGATTTCTATTTCAAATGAAGGGGAAAATGGGAATCTGTGAACTATGGTATGGTGTAGCATCTTAGGTGTGCACCATGCACCATGCTGCTTTGCTGGGCATTTATCGATCCATAGAACTGTAGCCTGTCCAGGGACAATTAGAATTAAGCAAAAAGGATAAAGAAGATCCTCAATAAGTATATTCTGCTCAAGTTCCTGATGATGGGGATGCTGGAGAAAGAGCTTCTAGAAATGGGCTGAGTATCGAGTAGATAATGAAGTTATTTGGCTGCTTTAATGCAAGGGGTTCAAATCTTAATTCACTTGCTCCGCGATAACTAAGTGCTCATATCAGGAAAGTGTTCTCCTGCAGTCAGCAAAAAGATACCATTACCAGCAACCTTTTCTGTAAAGGGCTCGAGCTGTCTGCATGGACAAATGCGTCCTCATCTCTAAGGTGATTAATGTGGAGGCTAATGTCAGAGTGACAGGGCGAGCGTTCACTCCTCCAGACTCTGAAGCTCACTTCTCCAGAGGATAAGGCATGGAAGTGGGAGTACAGAAAGTATTGTTTTGGGGGGTCAAGTGCATCACTGTGCTCATTAGGGGCCAGGAGGTGTGCGTATCTGATCCTGTGCACAGTATCATATCTGTAAACACTACAGCATAGTTGTGCTGAGTTCAGCATAGGTGTGACTTTAGTCCAGAAGAAGAGTTTTCACATTCCCTCCTTCATCACTCACAAACTGATTGCCCTTTTCCCTTCCAGCTTCTTTCTACCCAAATTGTAAGCCTCCTCTCTCTTCTCTTCTCTTCTCTTCTCTTCTCTTCTCTTCTCTTCTCTTCTCTTCTCTCTCCTCCTCCTCCTCCTCTTCTTCTTCTTTTTCTTCTTTTCTCTCTCTCTCTCTGGTATAATTCATGCATCTTCAGGATACTTCTAGGATCTATTGTAGTATGAAACATTAAGTAATACTAACAAAGGGAGATTCATTTACAGAAGACAGGCAACTTAGGAATCACTCCCATACATTATTTTTTTCTAGAGACTGATGTGACTAATTGTCTAGATTTTTTACATGGATGGAGAGTGGCTTATTGAATGCAAAGTATCTAAAAATATGACAATTAGCATCCAGAGTGCTTGAATCTGTTTATAATGTAGTGGTTGTTAGTAATGCCACGTGCTTTCTCTTCTACCTCCAGTAACTCAAATATTTGCATGGCTATTAAGGGCTAGAGAACAAATAAAGAAAGAAACAGATAACATTTAGAGTTAATACTTCAAAACTAAAATATAGTTAAATGCATTACAGTTTATCATTATATTTTAACAAGTAAAAATTTACAGTAAGAAATGATTTACAATGTAAAGTTATAGTTTATACTTTATAGTCTAGGCTGGCTGGGTGTGATCTCTGTGAGTTTGAGGCCATCCTGGTCTGTGCAGTCAGTTTAGGACAGCCAAGGCTACATAGCGAGACCCCAAAAATAGCCAAGCTGCTGAGCATGAGCAATTAAGAAAGCACACCAGTAACCAATGTTCCTCCATGTGCCCTACGTCTGCTCTTGCCTCCAGGTTCCTGTCCCAACTTCTTTCAATGATAGATTGTAAGCTGGAAATGCAAAATGAGCTAATTTTTTCCTTCTCATGTTGCTTTTGGTTACGGCGTTTATCAAAGTGACACAGCAGCAAACTGGGACAATCCTGGCGTTCTGTGTACGGGTTCCATACTGGGTTGTCTCCGAAAGTAGAACTCACAGTGGGCTAAGAATTTAAGAAGTTTAGCATGGAGTGACACATGCAAAGGCTTTAGTGCAGTGGTTAGAACTGAGTGGGGCAAGCCTTTGGTTAGCAGCTCCATGCCGTGCCTATGAAAGGAGAGTGGTGAGGTAACCGCATAGGAGTAAAAGAGCCTCAGATTGCACAACATGCCCCGTACACCTCAGCTCACTGGGTAGAAAGAGCCAAACACCAGCTAACAGAAACTCCAATACCAGACACAAGAAACCCTCTTTTGAGTGGTTTGTTTGGACTACCCACGAGACACTCAAGACATAGAGCTTGTTGCTATTGTCCCTGGCTATCCCCTAGAGGTGGAAAATAGTTTCCTATTTGCTGAAGACACAATGTACTTCAGAAACAGGGCTCAGAGACCCCTGAGCTGGAAGCCATGTGAATACCCCTCCCAGAGCATAGCTCTCCTGGTGACTTACATACAATTCAAGGTTACAAGGGGGCAGTCAGGGCAAGAAGTCAAGCAACTAGGCATGCCACAGCCACAGCCACAAGCAGAGAGAAATGTATGCATATATGATGGCTACTTGTTATACGGATGGAATTCAGGTCCCAGCGCAGTCCCCTCATAGCATGTCCACACGGCAGTTTGATGTAGGCAGTCCCGCAATCAAGACTCCTTTCTCAGGTCTTTATATGTTGTCAGTTAAACTAATCAGCTTAGGCTTAAGCTGTGAAGGGAGGTAGGGGTACGAGGAGCAATGCACATTTGCCATAGTGCTTCTAGTAACCCCAATCAGGCAAGCAGCACTGGCTTGCATGGCGGATGATGAATACGTGCTGATCTAATTGCCCTTCTACTCTGAGAGCACGCCAATCAGCAGAAGCCACCGACCGTACACACGCGAACAAACTCAAGGCGATCAAACCTACTCCAGATCAAACTGTGACCTTCAGATTTATAATCTAATTAAATGTTTCTTGTGTTAAGCCTCTAAGTTTGGAACAGCTTCAAGTGTAGGAATTGCTACATAAAACACTGTCAAAGCAGGCGATATAAATCGTTTTAAGTTACAAGGAGTTTTCTCTCTTCAAAACTGAAGGCAGCCCCTGTCAGTTAGTATTCAAGTCAACGCATGTTCTGGTGCTCTCTGACCTCACTTCTTTTCCTTGCTCAGGTCTACCAAATGCACCAGTGTCCTGATGCACATTCTACATCAATTCTACATTCT
The DNA here is from genome assembly GCF_964271855.1 of Acomys minous. NCBI lineage: Eukaryota > Metazoa > Chordata > Mammalia > Rodentia > Muridae > Acomys > Acomys minous. The sequence continues at coordinate 94,410,662 of NC_140486.1, read as the reverse complement.
ACATCAGGAGGCACATTCTACATCAATGGCTTTCCTTGGCTCTTCTCTCTGAGTGGAACATCCTACAGCATATTCCATTGCCTACGTCTCTTACTTATATTCAATCTTTGTTCGCCTCCTACCTATCCCATTGAAAGTTGGCCCTACACTCAGAGCTTGTTCTGGACATTTCATGCCTTGATTATTATGTTGTGGGAGGATTTTCTTTTCTGGGCCATTCTGTTTGGAGTTCTGTAGACTTCTTGTATGTTTATGAGCATGTCGATCTTTAGGTTGGGGAAGTTTTCTCCTATGACCAGATAGTTTAGTTTTACAATGAAGCTTAGTTGTTTAGGGAGTTAAGATGTTTTTAGGTCTCGATAGATGTTTTAAGTTGATAATGATAAGATATGATAGACACTGATTTACATTCAGAATTTTAGATGCACCAAGATAGGAAAGATGTTTTCTTCAAGGCTGCCAAATACAAATAGCCAAAACACTAGGAATGTAACATTTATATATTTCCTGATTGTTTCATAGTTCTTCTTGCTGTAGGTAGTTTATTGTGTGTATATATATATATATATATATATATATATATATATATATATATATACACACACATATATATGTATATATATTGTAATAATATAAATGTGTGTGTAAAAAATAAAAAAATAATAAAAAAGATACTTACTTGTTCACTTTTCATTCCTGGAGGTTGTACAGTACATCCTTCACTTATTTAATGATGCTCATCACACACTTTCCTATACTGAAATATACAATGCCAGGTCTGTGGATCTCTGCCTGCATGCTAGAGTGCTGATTTTGTACCCATGTAATAATTCATGACACATGTTAGATTAAAATAAATATTTATTAAATAAATGAATTATGGAAGGCAGGAGGAGTAAGATAATACTAATCTTCTGAGGTGTTTTGATTATATAGAAGCAATAGAAGCATCTTTCTGTGATTTTAGTTTAGAGAACTAAAATTTCAAGTAAAAAAAGAATAAAATCCTATGGCAGTTTCTCTCTCTCTCTCTCTCTCTCTCTCTCTCTCTCTCTCTCTCTCTCTGTATTGTAAGGCAGAATAAGTAAAATTAAAGAATGAGCCAATTGGTATTGAAAATAACAGGAATTATGTCTCGTAGTCTATTTATTAGAAAGAAAACAGAAGTAAATGTACATTGATGCCTTTAAATTGTAAAATAAGTAGGTGACTCAAAGGTCAGACTGACTCTTTATCTTCTAAATATTCCTTTCTCCTTAAAATATGCCATATTTATATGATATTGTCCTTTTTACTGTGTGACCTCTCTGCTCATCACAGACAGCTACAGTATTTTATAATGCAGTGTTCCATGAGCCAGGGCGAAATGGTCTCCTTACAAAACAAAGTTTGAAAGTAAAATTATGCTTTTCCACTCCTCTTAATTCTTAGTAAACACACCTTTCATCTTTTTGATACCTTGAGTATATTATCTTTCATGGAATTTTAAAGGGCACAGAAGACAATTTCCTTTCTAAATAGATGCCATGCAGACTTCTCATATTTGATTTGTCTGAAGATGAGCCTTTTAATGCTTCTTTTTTTTTTTTAAACCTGTCTTCACTGTTAATGAAAAAGGAGTACTATAAGCTATGCAGCCTGTGCTTAGATGCCTGGTGTGTTTCATTTGTCTTTCCTCATGACATTCACCATCTGAATCACTTTGAAATGATCACGATGAATTGTTAGCATGTTTGTTTCTGTGAAGGATGCTAAGTAACAAAAATCTTAGACTGAGACTGTCCTTGAACACAAAGATCTATGACAGCAGCGTTCACCTATGCTTCTACTTGTTCATCTGTACAATGGAAAATTTTATCATATTCAGTATCCACTGGTCTCCCAGCTGGGTATATGGACAATATTAAGGCAATGCATAGATATCTTCCTTTAAATGTCAATTTAGAGGTGACATCATGTATTTAAGTATTATTTATGGTACAAAAGAGGTCCCTATAGATGTGTTATTCCCTATTTCTAATACCAAACAACCAATGTAAACAGATTCTTCATCACTTCATTTTATCAGTTATCTCAGTATTCTGTAGACTAACCTCAGTGTACTTAACATTAGAGATGAAAGATAGTTTTCCTTCCTCTTTTTTCTTTTTACTTAAATGTATTATAAAACATAATTTGATTAAAAGGGCTAGAAGCATAAATAATCTGTGGTCTCATTTTCGTTTCTGTCTCTGCAGTGATAAGCATCATGAACTGTGGAGGGATGGGGACGTGACTTCTCTGCATGCACACTTAGGTGAAGCATAAATTCATATAAAAAGGCAACCACAGTTTTCTCCCATACATTTATAACAATGTGGACGGCTGCAAGACTGTCTGAGACCTGAGATATTATGTTGTCCTGACTTGCAAAATAGTTTGAAAACTCTTCTCTTTTGTTAAGCTTTGCCTTTGTGTGTGATGTTGAGGGATTTTATTCATTATATTGGCCTCACGTGTCATAGCCACCACATTGATGACTACAGGCTTCTCAGTCTCTTTAAGCTTGAAAATCTAAGATGAGTACTGAGCATTGATGAGACAGGTCACAGTCACACTATTGTCCAGCTCATAAGTTGAGCAGAAGGGCTCTTAGGAGACAGAGATGTACTAGCAACACATTTATACCTGCACGTGGGAAGAGAGAAGAAAGTCCATCAGGTTACTTAAAGGCAGGGTCCTATTTTCATGGACCAAGATCAGCTCAGATTTTTTTTTTTTAACAGAGAAAGAGGCTGAGTGTATGGAGAAGCGCGCCCGTACATTCTTGAAGGGGTCTTAAGCAGTGTTGTTAACCAGGCATAGAGTGTTAAGATACATGATTTTACGTGAAGATTGGATAGCAAAAGTCATACCAAAAAAATCTGAATATTTCAAATTAGGATTAAATAATGCAATGTAAAGATTTTCTTTAAATGTACAGAGGTTTCACACTCAAAGTTAAGGTACAAAAGGTATAGCCAAGGGGAATAATTACATCTTTGTTTAAAATGATTCTTTACATGTGACATAATAAGGTAGGAACAATGTTTTTAATTTCTAAGTTAAAGGAATAAACATACCACGCATCTATACAAATGTGTAAAGTTTACATAGAAAGATAGAAATCATTAGACAAAGTTTGCGATATTTTCAAGATTAAAAAAAAAATAAACAAACAAACAGGAGAAAATCAATCCAGAAAGACTGAGTAAGAGTCACCTTCTAAAGAGTTCATTAGGCCTGATGAGGCTAATATCTTGTTTTGTGGGCTGTATTAATTTTCCTGGCATGTGGCAGAGAGTGATAAACAAATTATTGGGATATATTTCAAACAGCAGAACATAGAAAAACTCATTAGCTTCTTTTGGCCTCGAGCTATCAGTGTTTCTACCTGTGATTAATGATCCTTTCTATTTGTCCCCAGTCTTGGAAATAGTGGGGAATTGTAGAGGAAATTTTATACCTTTTTTACTTGGGGCCTTGAAAAAAATTGTTGTTTAAAGGATAATTTCTCAACTCAAGAGGTTTCTTTGTTGGCGTGTTTAATAAAAGAAATTGTTGTCAACTAGAAAGTTTTAAATTAGAATGACTAAAACTTGCATATTTTGGCAATATTAAACCAAATGTTATAGCTGGGTACGGTGGCATGGACCTTCCTTCTCAACACTCAGGAGACAGAGTTAAGTAGATCTCTGTGAATTCAAGGTCTTCCTGGTCAACAGAGCAAATTGTAGTCCATCTTATGATAGTCTGTCTCAAAATATTTGTATTTTATTGTAAAAGTGTATATACATTTTCCATATAATACGCATTGCATAGTATATGTATTATTTATTATAAATGTACATATATTAATTTAAGTAGTTATTTATCACCATGGGTATAAAACTACATATGTAGTTAAATATAAAATACACACACATATATACATATAAAACATATAAATATATGTTACAAAACATAAAATTAGACATATCAGCTGTAAATGCATGCAATCACATTGAACAATGACTAATAGTAGAATCAGGTCTAGGCCACAGAGGGCCATGGTAAGAACACGGGGCTTTAACCAGACAATCCTGGTCTCCAGTCTCTCTCTCCTACTAACTTTGTAACCGTAGAAAAATGACTCAATCTCTTTGAGTCTCATACCCACTTGGGCCAATGAAATTGACTATGAGTTAATTGATGTGATGTTGTAATAGCAAGCCTAGACCAGAGCTTCCAGCCAGCAAAGAGAACGTGTAGTGTCTGGGCTCCCATTTGCCAGTGGCCCTCAGCTCTGTGTTCTTCCTGCTACATTGCCCACTACTTTAGTTCACGTAGCTTGAAGCGCTTTCTAACACAGACACATCCCACGGGAAACACTGTTCCTCCTTTTGCTACCTTCTAAGCAGCAGCAGGACCTCACCATGGAAGTATAAACGAGATAGCTAAGTCAGAGAGAAATCAAAAGGCAGGCGCTAAATTCAGTTGCCTGAACGCTTCATAGATCTGAGGTACTGATGTCTTCAAATTTTACCCTTCTTAGAGATGCTTTCTTATGAAGTAGTAATGAATGAAATATTTAAAGTTTCCTAGACTATGTGATAAATACAATGAATTAAGGGCTGTACAGTATTCCACATTTTTTTTTTACAAAACACTTTCACATTTATGAAAACCATGTGTTTAGTCTCTTAAGCTTATGTTAAGAAGTATTAAAACATTTTTAAAAATTAGTTTTCTTCCATTAAAATAGCATTTAGCTCTAAAGACTGTATATAGTATCATCCTTGAACTATTTTTTTAAAATAACATTTAGAGGAACTGCATTGTTATCATGTCAGAGCGCTACTCATATAAGAGCGCTATTCATATAAAGAAAAAAGATATTTTCTTTAAGTCTATTTATATGATTTATTATATGTATGTGCACATATATTATACATTTAAATACATTTATAAATATTTGGTTTTTCTATGGGCTTTGAAAACATTTTTAGTGTTATTTTTCCCTCTTCTATACTAGACTGCTATAACTGTATTGCTTAAATAAAATTTCTTGAATTATTTTTAAATTAATAATATAATTTAAGTATTATAATCGATTGTTTCCTTCTCTTTCTGAATTTCTTTCTTTAATTTTTGAGGGAGCTTTTGGTGAATGCCTTAGTGCAATGCACATCTTTATTATTCATTTGTCACACACAGGGCAGAGAGCAGAGAAACCAGAGAGGTGTGGACACCAGTGCCCTGGTTTCTAGGTTTCAACTGATTCCACCTGAGACAAAGAAAGAAAGAAAGAAACAAAGGGTTTTTTGAGTCCTGCCTTTGTTTCTCTGTGTAACCACAGCTATTTAGCTCTTTGGACTAAATTTTCATGAAATAAGAGAATTAGATGAGGTAGCCTTCAACTTCCTTCTTCCTGGACTCTAACCTCAAAATTTCCTCAGAAATTGTTCAGTTGTGCAGTTTGTGCTGTTCTTTTCTATTTCATAACTATTTCATTGAAATAACTATTTTAGTTGGTATTTTTGATAAGTAGAGAAAAATGTATCGGGGTGCAATAACATTAGCTATTTTTGATAACCCTTGAATTTATAATCCAGTTTATGAGGTTACTTTGATCCATATTATTTTCCACTTTTAAAAGCTCTCCATGCAAGCATGGCAAGATGACTTTGTGGACAAAGTAGGGGCCATGTAATTGTGAGGACTGTGGTTGGATCCACAGCATCCACATGCAACAAAACAAAACAAAAAGCCAGCCAACCAAACAAACAAACAAAAACTCAACCTGTGTGGACATAGCAACTTGCCCAAAAAACCAGCACTCTGGAGGCAGAGACAAGGGTTTCCCTGCAAGCGGACATGCAGATTGGATGAATCAGTGAGATCTGAGATCAGCAAGAGATCCTCTTTTTATAAATAAACTGGAGAGCAGTCAAGGAAGACACCTAGTATTAACTGTGGGACATTACACAGATACACATGCATGTAAAAACACATACAAGCATGTGTGCACATCTTACATACATGTGGAAAAAAATCTTCATCTCCAGTTTTTTCCCTAATTTTTCTTTGACATTTTGAGAAATCTGAAACTTTGTTTACTCTCTTTATTGTGTGTGAATTGAGCATCTACTGGAATATTTTGCTATTGTTGATTGAATTTTTAGAAGACATCAAATATAGTTATTTAAAATCAAATCCCACACCTATGGACACTTGATTTTTGACAAAGAAGCCAAACTACATATAATGGAAGAAAAGGAAGCATCTTCAACAAATGGTGCTGATCTAACTGTAGGTCTGCATATAGAAAAGTGCAAATAGAATCATATTTATCACCCTGCACAAACTCAAGTCCAAGTAGACCAAAGACCTCAACATAAAACCAGTTACACTAAATCCAATAGAAGAAAAAGTGGGGGGAAATCCTTGAACTCATTGGCACAAGATCAAACGTCCTGAACAGAACACCAACAGCTCAGGCTCTAAAATCAACAATTAATTAATGGATAATATCTAAAATATATAAAGAACTCAAGAACCTAAACACCAAGAAACCAAATAATCCAATTAAGAAATGGAGTGAAGAGCTAGACCAAGAATTCTCAACCAAAAAATATACAATGGCTGAGAAGTGCTTAAAGAAATGCTCAATGTCATTAGTCATCAGGAAAATGCAAACAAAAAAGATTGAGATTCCATCTTACACCCATCAGAATGTCTAAGATAAAAAATCCAAGTGACAGTACACACTGGCAGGTATGTGGAGAAAAGGGAAGACTCCTCCATTGCTGGTGGGAAAGCAAACTTGCACAACCACTTTAGAAATCAATCTGGTGCTTTCTCAGAAAACTGGGAATAGTTCTACCTCAAGAACAATCTATAACACTTCTGGGCATATACCCAAAAAAGACTACACCATACCACAAGGACATTTGCTCAACTATGTTCATAGCAGCTTTATTCTTTTCTTTTTCTTTTTTAAAGAGTTTATTCAGGTTACCTCCCAATTGTTATCCCCTCACTTGTATCTTCCCATTCCCCCCTCCCTTTTTCCTTCTTTCACGCTATTCCTTTCCTCCTCTAGATCTGTGACAGTAGGGGACCTACTCTTCCACCATATGAGCACAGCCTATCAGGAATGATCCAGATAGTCTGCCTCCCCTTCCTCTGAGTGCCACCAGGTCTCTCCACCACAGGGAAGTGATCAAATAGGGAGCAGCAGAGCTCATGTCAGAGTCAGTCCCCACTCTCCCCACAACCATGGAGAATGCACGGTCCATTGGCTAGATCTGAATAGGGGTCTAGGTTTACTGTTATTCTTAATAGAATCTGGAAACAACCCAGGTGTCCCTCAACTGAATGGACAAAGAAACTGGTACATTTATATAATGGAATAATACCCAGCTATTAAAAACAAGGAAATCATGTCATTTGTAGGCAAATGGATAGAGCTAGAAAAGATCACCCTCAGTGAGGTAACACAGACCCAGAACAATACACTTGGTAGGTACTCACTTATAAGTTGATATTAGCCACAAAGTGCAGGATAACCATGCTGGAATCCACAGGCCCAAAGAAGATAAGTAACAGGGATGGCCCAAGGGAGGGTGCTTGACTTCTACTCAGAAGGAGAAATAAAATAGACATTGGAAGTGGATGTAGAGGGACTGAGTGGGAGATGGGGTGGGGAGAGAAATTAGGCTGGGGAATCATCTGGGGGAAAGCAGGTTTGAGTTGAAAGGGGTATGAGAGAGAAGAGAAACCAATTTGTGTGTGTGGTTAGGGAGAGCATTACTGGGACAGGCTGTAGATATCCAAAGGGGTAGGCTCCTGGGAGTATATGAGGGTGACTCTAGCTGAGACCCCCTAGCAGCTAAAGATATGGAGACTGAACTGGCCATCTCCTATAGCCAGGCAGGACTTCCAGTGAAGGGAGCGAGACACCAACCCACCCACCAAACCTTCGACCCCAAATTTATCCTATCTACAAAATGTGCAGGAGTAAAGATGGAGCAGAGATGGAGGGAATGATCAACCAATGACTGGCCCAATCTGATACCCACCCCATAGGAGAGAGCTAAGCCCTGACACTATTAATGACATTCTGCTATCCTTCCAGACAGGAGCCTAGTATAAGTGTCCTCTGAGAGGCTACACCCAGCAGTGGATTGAAACAGATGCTGAGACCCATGGCCAAATATTAGGGGGCGCTTATGGAATCTTATGGAAGAGTTGGGGACACAAAGAGTGCAGAATTCCACAAGAAGACCAACAGAGTCATGTAGGCATAGGCCCATAGGGGCTCACAGAGATTGAACTACCAACAAAAGAGGGTGAATGAACTGGACCTAGGCCCCCCACATATACATAGCTAATGGGAAGCTTGGTCTTCATGTGGATCTCCTAGCAGTTGGAGTGAGTGACTGTCCCTGACATTGACGCAGTTGCCTGCTTTTGGATAATTTCCCTCTAGCTGGCCTGACTTGTCTGGTCTCAGGGGAAGAGGATGTGCTTAGCCCTGATATGACTTGATGTGCTGGAGCGGGTTGGTGTGGGGGGTGTTCCCCGGGAGGAGAGGAAGGAGGGTGCTGTGATTGGCATGCAAAATGAACAAATAAATTAATTAACGAGAAAAAAAAAAGAAAATTAGAACCATTAAAATTTTCCCAACTAGGAATAAAAGCACTTTTCACAAAATTAATATCTTTCCTGTTGTCCCTTAGTCTGCCAATATGTCCTCTATTGACTTCTTCTTTTGATATTTGCAAGTTGACAAAACAAGTTATTTGGCCATTGTTTGCCACCTCCTCTTTACTCTGAACCCATCTTTCTATTTTCCTCCCCACTCAGTGGGTTACATTCTTTATGTGCTAAGGAGATTACAATTTTTTTTTTATAGAATGAGAAAGCAAAGCTTAAAGTGCAAAATGTGCATGCAAAGCTATACAGAAAATATTAAATAATTCCAAAATGATGAATTTACTCCTACATTGCATTCAAGGCAAGTAAAAGACTCAGCCTTAAACTTCAAGAGGACAGATGGTTACTTATGTGTCAACATGAGGGACCGAAAACCTCCCTTGCCTAGTTTAAAAGTGTCCCTATCTTTTTGGTGTAATGCTTTGAATAAATTACTTCATTAACACATAAAAAGTGAGGATTTGACTAAGGACTCCAAATCCCTCATGGAGGAGGGATGTAAAAGGAATGCCATAACTAATTATTGTAATTTAGCAGGAAAGAGAAAACATAGAAATACTGTAAAAGAGTGAGCATGGTGGTGGATGCCCTTAAGCTTGGAGGGTTGGTAAGATAAGATATAGTGATGGATGGGACGTGCACGAAGTGCTTGATTGGACAGGAATCCAGGCCACCTGAAAACAGTACATGGATGGCGAGCCATGGCTTATCCAGTGCACAGAGAGGTCTCTTCTCTCCCTTCTTTTAATCTTTGAGACGAGAAAAAATTAGGCTATAGGCATTCAGTTGTCCAATTCCTTCCTTTGTGTCTGCACTAGGAAAGTATGGGAGCCACCCGATCCTTTTGTTTAGAGTTGTAGAGATGTTACTCCTTCTGGTTAGTGCACTCCTTAACACTCAACTACTACAGAGTTAAGTTTGATTAGTGAGGCTGTTGAAGGTCACCTTCAAGCAGAGATGCCCTGTTCTCAGGAAACTCCCCAAGGATCCAGTCCAACAAAATTTTGTCCTGTCGTATTCATTAACTGAGTTGTGTAACTTCACGTTTACACATGGTGGAAAGCACATTAGCCAGCAGCCAGCAGTTAGACTACCAACAAATAACCAGGCAATGCCTCCCGCTCACAGAGCACAAGAGCACAAAGTTGTGGCCTCTTTCACACATATCTTCAAATACTTAATATCCCCCAAATATCATTGTCCTATGCACTCGCCTTTTAGCATACTAGGTTTCTTTTTGGATATGAATTATAATTTTTTATGGATTTCATTTTTTTAACCAAATTTGTTATACTAGATTTTCTTTTAGTTGAAGTTTGGATGGTTATATGAGTTTAAAAGTAATAATACATTAATAGTACAAATGTGGCTTTACCAGCAATCTATCTGTGTAGTATTGAAAGAAAATGACAAAGATACATTGCAGACAGACTTGGGTTAATCAATTTTAGGCTGGCCGATGGCCCTACATTCCATATGGGCATATCACGCAAGGCTGTTTTTGCTGCATTACTCAAAATGGTCCTGTTAAATGAGCCCTTAATATTGTCTGGATGCTAGTATTAATTGTCCTGGATAATGTGGATTAAATATTTAAATAAAAGTTCATTTGCCAAATTTAACACTGGAAGAGTTGCAAAGCATTGCAGTGGGTGAACACGCACTTGTTCAGAGTAATTGAAATGTGAATTGATTTGTGACCTATTATGAAATAAAAAAAATATTTTTTTTTGTATTTGGACAAAAGACTTGTGACGTGCATATGCTTGGATGTGCCAAAACTGCTGCTTACTCCAACCAGCCTGCCTAACCAAATGAGTCATTTGTTTGCTTCATTTCTTCTTAAGGCCTGTGAAAGGGCTCCCAAGCTGTCCCTTTTGCAGCAGATGGAATACTCACAGGGGTCTGTCCCTACAGTGCAACAGCTGCACTGACAACTAGCGCTCTAGGGGTTTCTGAATAGCTTGTAAGACCATTGCAATCTGAAAGCCTCTCCCTTCACTATGGGAATCCCTGCTGAGGCCATTTAGATAATGTCTGGTTTGACCTGAATCTCAGAGGAGACCGCTATCATGCATATAACTTAAGAGAACACTCAACATAACATATGAATTATATGTGGGAAATAGGCATGTTCTCAATACTTTTTCATGTGCGTCATATTATCTAACTATTTGGCTTATACCATACAAGTTTATCTGGCATCATGGCTGAGGGAGATTAAAGTTATGTGGGTTATTGTGTTAGACTTTTAGTGAAAGCCTGAGTCATGGTAGAAGTTTTCTATGAACTAAGTACATTAGTGAGTACAGAGCAGGCGCTAAAACAATCTTGCAACATAGCATCTCAGCTGGCATGTACCTGGCCATAGGCTTCACAATGTTTCCTAGGGGCCTTTTTGGTAAACCCATCGTTAGGCTTTCTGATTTCAAACAAATAGGAAAACAGTCATAGCATTGGTCATGCATTGCATAAACATGGGTGATGTTTGCAATGGGTGGAGTGGGCTTAAAATTTAACAACAGCTCTTGTTTTACGTTTAAAATTTGGAGGGTTTACTGCTGAGAACAATTCCAGCCAATCAAAGCATTTGCCAAGTATTATCATAATGATGAATTGAATGTGTGGAACAATTATGACTTGGTGCGAAAGACATGGTTTCCTTTTTGCTAAAACCACCTTTGCCCTTACTTCCCCCTACTCTCAGACTACGCTGAGCTAGTCTAGTGAGAATGGTTGTCACAGAAAATCAGTAGAGGAGCTGGATGTGGGTGTGGTTTTAGGATTGAATATTTATGTTTATGGCCACTACTGTCTCATGGGTACTTGCTGCATGGAAGAAAATAGGTCAGGTGGAAACATAGGAAAACCTATTGTTTCTGTCACAGAAAAGCTTCTGCTCAACTAGACAAGTAAATTACATATTTAGAGAATTTCATGAGCAAACCCTGTCAGAAAGCTAATTTGTATGTCTTACTTTAAGCTCACATCCAGGCTACACCAGTGTTTTGCAATGAAAAGGGGCCCTGTCAATCAGAGTCTGCGTGTAATTCTAAACACACACTTGCCTTGCACTCTACTGCCCGCATGTCCAGACTGTCAAAGGAAACATCATTTCCCCTCATGTTTTGCGTCAGATAAACACAGCTTTCAGGTCACACACTCCATATAGTGTGATTGCCTGTGGCTGCATTGAGAATGTCTTATTTATAGAGTGGGACTACAGCATAACATGATATCCGAAATGCTGTAAGTGAGCATCGGGGCTGCCTTGGCCTCCCTCCAAGGAGGTTTGAAGTTCTCGGAAGTGTTCACAGAGGTACTCGTTATAACAGGGTCTTGTTCGTAGCACAGCCCGTGAATGCGGACCTTGTGGATAACACTACAGGGAAGCTCTGTTTTTGCAGGGATGCGTTCCCTTGCCAGAGCACCGCGTCTGCTTCCCATACGCATCTTCCTTGTGCTGCCAGCTGTTCTCAGCTATTATCACTTGCAGTCGGCAGGCTGGTCCCACTCTCGGGGGCCTTCCTCTGGGGGTGAGAGAAAAGTAAGGACACCTGCTGCAGCTCTCAGGCTTTTCCTTCTGCCTGTGGCTGCTTCCAACAGCTTTTTTTCCCTTCTCCTCAGTGCTACGCTTTCAATTTGGTTACAGTCTATTTGTACTTACTCTTCTTTCTTTTTTACATTGCTTTTGAGAACTCAGTGCGCGGATACTGTATTTACATTATTTTTACTCCACTCTTCCCTCCATTAACTCCTTCTATGTCCCTCTACTCCTTCTCAAAGCCATGATGACATCTTTTCCTTTACTTGTTGTCACACACACACACACACACACACACACACACACACACACACACACACACACACAGTTCCCTCTCTTCATTCACTTCTTATGTTTATTCTATTTCCCCTTATGAGTGGAATTTAAGACCTTACCTCCTTGAACCCTCCTTGTTACTTAGCTTCTTTGGGTCTGTGGATTGTAGCATGGTTATCGTGTGCCATGTGGCTAATATCCACTTACAAGTAAATACAAACTATGTGTGTATTTCTGGGTCTGGGTTACCTCACTCAGGATGGTCTTTATTAGTTCCATCCATTTGCTGGCAAACTTCATGATTTCCTTCTTTTTAATAGCTGAGTAGTAATACATTGTGTAAATACACCACAGTTTCTTTATCCATTCTTCTGTTGAGGCACATGTAGGTTGTTTTCAGATTCTGGCTATTATGAATAAAGTTGCTATGAACATAGTTGAACAAGTGTCTTTGTGGTAAGGTGGGGCATCTTTTGGGTATATGTCCAGGAATGGTATAGCTGGGTCTTGAGGTAGAACTATTCCCATTTTTTTTTTTTTGAGAGAGTTTCAGATTGATTCCCAAAGACAACAACCTCCTGTTCGTGTCTTCTTATTTTCCCCAAGTTCTGAGGGTGTGCTGTTTCCTCAGAGCCCCTCTTGCTTCTGTCCTTCCTCAGTGTCTCTAACCTCCTGTCTTCCTCTAATTTTCTTGGCTTCTTATCCAGCTGTGAGTTGGAACGTAGGTTGACTCATGTACTTTTCCATCAAGCTGTACCCTGACTCCCCTGTTAGCGAGACACTCAATTCTGCTCTCACAGATCACTGAGAACATTCAGACCTTGAGTAATGGAAACAATAAATACCAACTCTGGTAGCACTTTGAATTCCTGTGCGTTGGAGTCCAATTATCATGTGTGCTTACTGTATGATTAGAGCTTGTTTCGCTCAATGAGGGCTTCATGAGTGGGTGACTATATTCATTATTTGCAGTCTCGCTCACTATCATCAGCACATTAGTCACTTAAAACTTTTGGGTGAATCAGAAGAAAACAAGTGGTAGCTGAGGATTTTTAATTATGTCCTTTCCAAAGGCCTTGAAAATAAAAGTATAGAGATATTTTTCTTATTTTTCCTGACTATATTTGTAAATTATAATGTAATGGCTCAATTTCCCAGTTTTGGAGAAAACGTACATTTTAAAGGAACAGACTTTGCAGGAACACAAGATTTGAGTCCTGGTTGTTTATATTTATTTAGTTTCAGGTGCATAATTTGATATGTGATTAAATTACGAGCATATTACTAATATTTTATTTAGTCTTAACTTGAAAGGATTTTGTGCTGGAAAATCTTGGTAAGGTTTGGAGAACCTAAAAATTATTTACAGTGAACATAAGGAAAGAAGAAACAATTTCCTTTATATAAAATGGAATAAAGTGTTAAGTGTGTTGTCTCTTTTGGGCTAGGAAATTAGGTGGCCAGTCTTGATTATTCATGTAATGGAGTGATCCAAGTTCTTCTTCTTCTTCTTTTTTTATGGTGAAGACTTTTATTTTATTATATATATATAATTAGTTTTTTCATATTACATATAAATTGTTATCCCATCCCTTGTGTCCTTCCATTCCTCCCTCCCTCCTGCTTTCCCCCTATTCCACTCCCCTATGACTGTGATCATTAAGACGAACTTGGGGGTTCAAGATCTGAAGATCGTTAGCCATCTTGCATCTATTGGAGTTCCATGCCTTTCCGTTTTATCTCCCCACAGGATTAGCTGGTTTCCATATACACTTTCACACACCTATATTCCTCTTGTCTTTTGCTTTCAGGCCCAATCACCCATTCCCTTCTTAAAATGCAACTCAGTGGTAAAAGAAGTATTGATTACAGTTGTCTGGACTTCAGTATATGGACCATTCTTTTTCTACAAGCTTCAAACACTAAATAAACACCATTTAAGGTCCTGGCAATAAAAGGAACACATATGGCTATCAGATTATTGTGAGTATCAGCAACAAGAGCCACTTACTGTGATTTCTTGCTTTCTAGTCTCATGCAGTGTGATTATGTTAGAGTATCATTTTGTAGGCCAGTTTCATGAATTTAAAAGAAATATCCAGATGGTACAGTAAGTGAATGTTTGATAAGTTATGGAATATTCTTTCAAGCCTCTCCATTGGTTCGAGAGGGTGTGTAGCAACAACACTAAATTTTAATATAATGGGGCCATTTACTGACAAGTCTCATTTAGTCTGTGCAAGAAAGTCCTTGATTGGAGTCCCTGCCATATTGAATCCCATCCCATCTCATTACTCTCACAGATTTGATTCTAAAGGACACTAAAAGAAGCTCTGTGGCCAAGTAGCACAAATCCATAAACACAATAATTGTCTATTCCAGGAAAAAGAAATTTAAGTCCTTTTCAGAATGGAAATGATCATACACACACATGGGAGGGAGAGAGGGAGAGAGAGATGGGGGAGGGATTGAGGAGAGAGATTAGTGCTTCTTATAGACTAAATTTAGTATCTAATGTTGAGACATGTAACTGAGTAGGGACTCTAAGTATAGCCTTGGTGTATGGAGAACTGCAGAGTAATTGTTGTAGGAGTTGTTGCTATGGAAGCCTGAGCCTCTGGATTATGCAATTTAATTATACCCCAGAACCTTTTTGAGCCTGATATTTTATACAATTCCTCCATGTCATGATGTAATGCTGCTACTCATGACACGTAAAATGATTCTAGTTTACGACGAATGTCTTATGATCTGTCTTAATGTTTCTGTTGCTGTGAAGAGACACTATGATCATGTCAACTCTTATAAAGGAAAACATTTAATGGGGGCTGGCTTATAGTTTCAGAGGTTTATTCTATTATCATCATGGCAAGAAGCATGGCAGCATCCATGTAGAGTTGATGCCACAGAAGGAGCTGAAAGTTCTACACATTGATCTGGAGGCAGTAGAAGGGGACTGAGACACTAGGCATGACTTGAGCACATGTGAGACCTCAAAGCCTGCATCCACGCATCCCCAGGGACACACTTCCTTCTATAAGGCCACACCTACTTTTGGGCCTATTGGGACCATTTTATTTAAACTACCACATAACCTCTGCTAACTTGATGTCCTTTGGTTAAGAGTTCATTTCTATGGGGATATGATAACATTATCCATAAATGGCATGAGTTATCTACAGCACGGGACATAATGTTGGTTTATATTTCTAAGGGGTTTTACCTAGGTCTCTGTGATGGTTAATATGGATTGTCAACTTGAAAGTATCCAGAACCATGTGGTGTCAACCTTTTGTGCATGACTGTAAGGGATTATCTAGACTAAGTAAACTCACTATAAATATAGAAGGTACCCACAATGGCTGGGATTCCAAATTGAATTGAAAAGAGAAAGTGAGCATTCACGGCTTTTGATTCCTGAATGTGGGCAAAACATGACTAGTTGCCTTAGGCTCTTACTGTCATGACTTCCCCACCAGGATGCATGTACCCAAGAACTGAGAGGCAAACATTTTTGCTTTTTCTCAGATGCTTTGTCGCAGTAGTAAGAAAAAATTGTGTGTTTCTATGTCCTGGCCATTTTTTACTTTACTATGCATTGGATTTTATGCCACATAGGAATCAAATGTAAAGACAACTTTACAGAGTGAGAGTCTGATGATAGAGTCCTCTATCCAGGTGCAGTTGTAGTACTTACCACTCTCAGAGTTAGAAGTCACTAGGGAGTAAATTCATGCAGCATGATGCTCAAGTGAGTTGGGTATTTCCCACCCCAACCTAAAGAACCCTGCCACTTTCTTAGTGGTAGACTGGTGTATTTCGCAATGTGCAGGAATTTATTTTGCCTATTTGTGATGATATTGCTCCTTCCTTATTGAACACACAAGAAATTATACAAGGTGACAGCATACGAGTTTTCATTTTTCATCATATAGGAAGAAGATATAGAAGGTGTGTGTTTGACACTAAGTCTTGACAAAAGGACCTTATATCAACTGAAATGTTGATTATTATAGTGAGTAAAGTCATAAAACCATGACATTTTTGTCACCTTGATAATTCATATCAAGTTCGACTGGAGGAGACAGCATTTGGTATTATGATTTCATGATGAATTAACATATCCAGCAAACTTTGTGGGTTCAACACTTTGGAGTATTTCTGTTTCTCTGGCTCCATTAGTCTATTACATCACCCGCCTGGTCATTGGTGAAAGCTACTTTCTTACTATATATTGCTCCATAAGAATTAAATATAAAATGGTTATAAAGAAGCATGTGATTACCAAACTAGCTAGTCTTAGCATGATAAAATTTTTTAAATGCTAAAAGGAAAGGAGAAACATGTATTACTTGATTTCCTTTACTCTGGGATTGTACTATCCTGTTAAATCCAAGGAGAAAGAGCTGATGTAATCCCTAGACTGCTCAAAACAGCCATTACAGAGCTCTTGAGAATGCTAGCATCTCAAATGTTTCTTTCCTCAAGGCCTTTGGAGAGGAATGTTCTCTGGGTTACTGTGAGTGAACAAAAACACATGAGTACTATTCCTGGAAAAGACACATCTTTTAAAAAATGGTCTGAAAAAGCTGGGTGTTCTACATGTAGAAAGAGTGAAACTAGAACTTTAGCATCTCCTCCTACCCTAAAATCACCTCCAAGTGGATCAAGTACCTCAATGAAAGCTCTGAAACTGCTTTAGGAAAATGTAAGAAGTATCCTGTAAAATAGAACCTGGGGCTGGCAAGATGGCCCAGCAGGCAGAGGCACTTAAACCAAGCCCAGCAACCCGAGTTTGATTACTAGGACATTGCAGAAGGAGAGAACCAACTTCCTCAGGTTTGTCTTTAACCACAACATGTGTGCCTTGGCATGCACCCTGTTGTAATCCTACACATACCATACACACACACACCCCAGACAGGTTTAGAAAACAAGGCTAACAACTGTCATATGAGAAAACATAATTTAGAAACTTCTGGATAGCACAAGAAATTGGTCATTGAGTGAAGAGACAGTCTAACTAAAGCATGCAAGAAAAATTTTGCTGACTGTACAGCTGACAGAGGATTGGTATCTAACTTTTACAAAAAAACTAACAACCAAAACCAGCAATGAACACCCAGAAGATAAACAATACAATTAAGAAAATGGTGTATAGAACTGAACAGAGTTTTCAAGAGTAGAAATAAAAATAGACAGTAAATGCTTTTTTAAAACATTCAGGAAAATAGGAACGGAAACTATCCTGAGATCCCATTTCACTCAAGTCATAATGAATATTATAAAACAAACAAACAAACCCAACAAACACCAGTGAACATGTGAGGAAAAGAGAATGCTTAGACTGCTGATGGGAGTGAAGGCTAGTGTAGGCACATTAGAAACGATTCTGGATGTTTCTCACAAAGCTAGTAGGTCTGCCACATGACCCAGCTTTCTCAGTCCTGGGCATATACCTAAAGGATTGTTCACTTTTGGAAACTTGGAAGAAATAAGGGCTTTCCTCAAATGCTAGAACTACTAGGCCAACGATGGATAAAAGAAACTCATTACCTAGAGAGTAGCATAGGAATAGATACAGAAATATTGACTATACTCTATGGGAAGTTGAGGGAATGCTTCATTGTAGAGGCAAAGAACACACTGAGGAATGGGTTACCACCATCTGAGAATCTCCATTGTTGCTTACCTGTTGTAAATGTAGCATAATATAATATGCTGTAACAAATCTGGATCCCAGATACAACGTGTAACATGGCCTCACCATTTAATTCTCAGAGGTAAGATGTATACATTTATTAAACAAGAACCAAAATCAAAGGGGTAGCCAAGTTGATCTTTCTTGCAGACAACCCTAGGGATATTAAATGGAACAGCTTTCTTTAAGGTACTCAAGTGTCTAGGTCTAGGCCTGGAATGGTGGCACATGCCTGTAATCCCAGCACTCGGGAGGCAGAGGCAGGCATATTGCTGTGAGTTTGAGGCCAGCCTGGTCTACAAAGCAATTCCAGGACAGCCATGGCTATAAAGTGAAACCTTGCCTCAAAAAACCAACCACCTCCCAAAAGAGTCTAGGTCTGTGTATATAGTTCATAGACACCAAGCCCGGATAATAGGGATGAGAAGGACAAAAATAAATAAATGAAAGCCACAGTGCCTTACTTGGTCTTTCAGACTGAGAGCCCATTGATGGACAGACGCTAGGTCATCTCTTATAAAAGTTGACATGGCTGCTGCTTCTTCTTAAGGGTCAGCAGACATATGGCTGTTGTAGATTACAAACAACCTCCAGATGTAGCACTGTCCTTCTTAGAGACACAAGGAGCACATGGCAGCATTGCTGTTATACTGGCCTGCTTTCTTTCTGGGGTAGATAGATAGTGTCCTTCCTGGAAAGGATGTACATTCCTGGAAAGGATGTGCCTGCTTGCACCCAGAGGCAGGGTCATAATATCTTACCTTCTGACAGTTGTTGACACTGAATACAATATGCATCATGTCAGGCCAATTGAGCTAGAGCAAATGAAAGGCAATTACCTCACAGGCCCTATTATATATCACTCTACCCAGAAATTGTTGGCCGGCTAGAGGGTCGGTTGGAACTCTCTCAAAATACCATATTACAGAAAGGAGGCCTGTACTATATTAAACTGATTTTCTTCCCCTTCTCCTCCCTTTCCTTTTCCCTTCTCCTTTCCTTTTAGAATTGAAGATTGAATTTTGAGCCTCTTTGTGCATGCTAGGCAAATGCTTTACCACTGGGCTGTGTCCCCAAGCCCATTTCCATGTCACAAACTATTGTTTTGCTTTAAAACATGTCATATTCTGCTCATATATTTTTATTACACATACCTGGAACTGTTTCTCATAACATAAAGTAGATTTCTTGGTAGGTCTACAGATGAAAGGCAAGAAAACTAATGGGAATATCAGGAAGTAGTAAGTATAAACTTAGCAGATCTCGACATAGGAATCTTCTGTTATAACAGTGGTGGTGGCTTCACTGGGGGTCTCAAATCTTTGCTATCTTTTTGTATTGATCATTTTGTTCAGATTTCAGGATGGGTGGTCAGGTTTTCCAATTGCCGTTGCTTACTTAGTCTTTCTACATTATGGAGCTTATTAATTAGGAAGAGGCTTGATATGACCAAGTTCCTGGGGTGCCTTCTTAGTTATCTTAGTTGGAGAACACCTTGAGTTACAAAGCATGATAAAATAGCACACAGTGGGAGAGTTGTAACTCCCCAAAGGGAGTCACGCTGTCACTGACTCTTAGGGACACACATGTGAGGTTGTCAGGGAAACACCAATTGCCTTCTCACGTGATATTCTAATATAACCGTTCGCTTGTTACTGGTCAATATATGGTATATGTTGTTAATACCTTGAGAAGTAAATGATGCCTGATTCTCCAGAAAACATTTTTATCCTCTTATATGTTGTGTAGAAGTTGGGCTAAGGCCCTCCAATATTGTCTCTGGTGACAGTTTGGTGGCAGTTCGTCACTATCTTGGACAATGCTGGCTTCTGTTGGGAGTAGTCCAACATTGTGTTGGATGCTAATGGTTTCTGACTACAAGAATGGCATTTATCACATGCTGTTCATTGAGGAAAACTTATATGATAGTCCATGAGAGTTATTAAACCACCTTTCTCTTGTAATTTTTTTCTGTGATTTTTAACATCTTATTTTCATTGGAACATATAGGAAAGTTTAGACCTGGATATTGAAAAGACATGGCTTGTCAACCAGAGAGTGAAAGTAACTCCACTGGTTTTTGGAGGATGGGGGCAGGATGATGGGTATTGGAGGTTCAACAGAAAACTCTTTTCATACTGTGATGCTTGACTCCAACAATCCCTGCCATTCCTTTAGACGCCTCTCTTTCCCCTTTCATTTTTGCACTTGAAAGCTCAATAAGGTCTTGGAAGTTGTGCATTGTTGGCTGTGTTTCAGTTCAACACACAATGCGAGCCCTCTGCCCTCGAAGGAGGAACAAGGATGGAATAATTTCAAAACCAAGAGAGATAAAGCAGAAGACACACGGTCAGGAGTCATCTCAGCTGCCCTCTCTAAACCAGTTCCAAGAAAACACTGAAATGAAATTCCATGAGACAAGTTGTGCTTTAATGTAAGACAATGAGATCGTGCTAAACCTAGTCAGAATGTTTTCAAATTTCACATCAAAACACATTTATTTAATTCTCTTGATACTACAACAAGACAAATTGTATTATTACAGCGGCACTGAGGGAAGAGTTGCTGATTAGTTGGCTTTAACTTGGAGAATATTCTTGAAGCATTCTCTCAGTGCATATTTCTTTGCCTTATTTCCAATGACAGGGAAATAAGATCAACACTTCCACCTATTGCCAATGAGCCATTTAATGATGTAATGCTGCATGCCTTTAATTTTTATTTCAGAAAATGTATCTACTACTGAGACTAAATTTATTACTCACCGCAAATTCCCCCCAAGATGTAGGCATTTGTTTAAAAAGGCTTTAATAAATAGGATTCATAGTTTATAGAATAAAGTATGCTAAAGTTAATTTATTTTTATTTTTTCAATAGGAAAATATAATAAATGAAAATGTGGAGTCCTGGGTATAATACAATGCAATTATAGACGTTTAGCAATCACCAGGTCTCACCATCAGGAATGATAGTGAAACCATTTAGAGCAGATAGAAGCAGCTGAAATACCACCATCAATTCTGGATGAACATTCACATTCAAAAGCCGTCTTCATATAAAACTGCCCAAAAGTCTACCAAATGCACTGATAAACATCCACAACAACCACTCATTTGGAGCAAACCACACCCGCACTTGATTGCTGATGTACTGCTACCTTCTAGTCTCTACATGCTCCGACTCCTGTTTCTTCTTTAATCTTTCTACTGGTGTCATCTAGCGCAAGAATTATCAACCTGTAACACAGAGGCCATATTGTACCTTAATGAATCATGTTGTATTGGAGTGCAAGTTGTTGATAGTGGTTTTCGTCTTACTATAGTTATGTAGTTGCAATGGAGACTTAGTTTGCAAAGCTGAAATTCTTTAGCAACAGGACGGAATAGTTTGCTAGCATTAGCCTGGGCTTATCAGATGCTAAGATTAAGGTTTGGAAGCAGCGCTGGAGGGAGCAGACACAGAGCTTCAGCTTGAGCCACGAAGGTGTAGTCCGTATTTTAGAGAGCCTCATTAGCTGTTTCTTTTTACTCATTCTCACTCTTTTGTGTGTACATACATTCTTCAAGACCTTAGAGAACACCAGAAGGCAGGTTAATACAAATATTGACTATTGTTGCATGCTTTAAATCCACAAAATATCTTGAAAGTTCCATTATTCTCCATAAATTTCGCAGGCTCCGTGCATTTGCTGTTGAGGAACAAGTCCCACAGGGAGAAAGTGTGGGTTAGCCAATCATTTCTGCCCGTGAATGACCTTTTGATTTCACTTTATTTTTATTTTGTTCACTTTACATCCTGATTGTAGCCCCCTCCCTCATCGCCTCCTGGTCCTACCCTCTGTCCCTCATTGCCTTTCTTCCCTTCCCCTAGTCCTCAGAAAGGGGAAGCCCTCCTCTCCTACCACCTGACCTCAGCCTGTCCAGTCTCATCTGGGCTGCCTGCATCCTCTTCCTCTGTGGCCTGGCAAGGCCATCCACCAGGGGGAAAAAATCAATGAGTGGGCACCAGAGTCCACTTCAGAGGCAGCCCTTGCTCCCCATATTATGGGACCCGCAAGGAGACTGCGCTGCCTATCGATTATATCTGAGCAGAGCTCTAGGTCCTCACCATGCATGGTCCTTGATTCTGATCTTTCAAGCCATCCCATGCAGTTCTCCCCTTTCCTGCGCTGAGCACTTGGAGACAGTGTCTGGACGCTGTTCTATGAAGAGTACATTGCCGCTCACTACATTATCATTATGATGTTGTTAATCAACCAGTGTTTTGGGTTAGTAAACTCACGAAGAGCTGTGCCTTTTGCATTGAGGAAGTGAGAGTGGATGTTCCAGCATATGAAGAGAGAAATGCTGATGGGGCCTTGTAAAGCATTATAGGAATACAAGGAGGGCTGGGGAAATGGTCCAGTCAGTTGAGGGCTTGACATGCAACTGGGAGGGCATGAACTTGATCTCTAGGACCCATGAAACAATCCAGACATCATAGCACATGCCCACTAGTGACCCTGCTTAGCTGACTCAGTGAGTCACAGGCCAGTGAGAGACCCTGCTTCACAAAACAGGCAAATTTTATGTGAGGATTGATGCTTGAGCTTGACATCTGATCTTCATACTGACCTGCATATATACATACATAACATTCACACACACATACGCACACACACTGACCTGCACATATACATATATAACATTAATACACACACACATGCACACAGTGACCTGCACATACACATACATAACATTCATACACGCACACTGACCTGCATATAAACATACATAAAATTCATACACACACACACACACACCCCAACCTGCACTTACACATACATAACATTTACACACACTCACACACACCCCAACCTGCACATACACATACATAACATTCACACACACACACACACACACACCAACCTGCACATACACATATATAACATTCACACACACACACACACACACACACACACACACACACGCGTTGTTGGAGAGAGAGAAAGAGGGAGAGAAGGAGAAAGAGAAAGAGGGAGAGGAGAGAAAGGGAGAGAGAGAGAGAGAGAGAGAGAGGAGGCAGAGACAGAAAGTACAGAGAATAATATTAACTAAATTGCAAAAGAAAAGAAGTTCAGTTTTTTTTTTTTTTTTGGTAAAAATAGAAAAAGAAAGATGAGGCTCTTATCTAAGAGGAACTTTACATTATAATGTAGACAAGATGTGGGATCTAATTGAGGAAGCAGGTTGAACTTTATAAAGCTCATCTGAGATCTGCAGAGAGGAGATGGGACTGTTGGGAAGGGAGCTGAAAGGGAAACCTGGTGATACAGAGGCATCCCATCTGCTGCAGGGAAGGCACGGCAGAAAGGAGGATCTGCTAGTGGGAAGCAAATCTTGGTTTGTCCAAATTCCAGCAGAAGACAAATTTTGAACAAGGGAAAAGCTTTGAAGAGTTGCATATGACCAAAGGGTCTGGCTGTGAAGGTCACAGGGAGAGGTTGCTGTAACACAGTCACGTCAGGTTACCACCAGGTCCTAATTGAAAAGAAAAGGGACAATAAGTTATTTTCAATATACAAGACTGACACCAAGGGAAGAGGAGAAACAAACCACATTTGGGCTTTTGAAGTACAAATGGATAAAGGAAGGAGAGATTTAGTGGGAGTGACTGCTAGACTACACATTTACATATTTCTAAGATTTTTAAGAGACTAAAAGCAAGTGGACTTCCCTCCAGTATGTGGAGAGTGGTATTGTATCTATCTCTTGCCAGAACATGTTTATACAGTTCCAAAAGTGTTAAAATGTGGCTTTTATTACCACCCTTTTCCATTACATTTTTTTTTTAAATTTTATTTTATAAATTTATTCATCTTACATCTCAATGGTTATCCTATCTCTTGTATCCTCCCATTCCTCCTTCCCTCCCATTTTCCCCTTACTCCCCTTCCTATGATTGTGACTGGGGGCGGGCTTCCTCCCCCTGTATATGCTCATAGGGTATCAAGTCTCTTCTTGGTAGCCTGCTATCCTTCCTCTGAGTGCCACCAGGCCTCCCCATCCAGGGGACGTGGTCAAATATGAGGCACCAGAGTTCATGTGAAAGTCAGACCCCGCTCTCCACTCAACTGTGGAGAATATCCTGTCCATTGGCTAGATCTGGGCAGGGGTTTGAAGTTTACGGCCTGTATTGTCCTTGGCTGGTGCCATCGTTTGAGTGGGACCCCTGGGCCCAAATCTGCCTATCATAATTTTCTTTACATTTTCAATAATAGAAGAATTTAAAAAATGCTAATGTGGGAATTAACCACCTACTTATACTTAACGAGAAGCTGTTTTTATTATTTGTTAACCTAAATGCCTTCATGTAAATATTTAGACTTGGAGGCGGCACTCCCTAGTGGCTATTACAATATACTGAGGTGGACAAGGAGAAAGCCTGTGAAGGCAAGGCTCTTTGGGCAGCCGCGGGGGTCGGGGGAGGGAGGTAAAAAGATAAGCACAAAAATAAATAATAAATAAATAAATAAATAAAAGCAGAATCAGGCAGGTAGGCTGGAGAGAAAACCCAAAATATGAGAACTTCTTGGTCCTCTAGGCCTTTCAATGCAAAACATGACTATTCAAATATGTCTTGTTCTGCGCCTGTTACATTTTGTACACAATGTATTGAGTCAAATCCACCCTGTACCATCTAGTCCTACTCAGTACCTTCCGTTTTTCTGTAATATTGATGCCTGGTCCAGAAAGCAAAGCCACAGAACTCCTGTATGGGGGTAAGTGTGAGACTGAGAACTTAGAGAAACTACAGGAGTACTCAAATGAACAGCAAAGGAATTTATAATTGAAGGGGAACATGTTATGAGAGGCTGTTTCGGATGACTTCCAGCTCTAGGATTTGCCTGCCTCTCCGGGCTATGTTGAGTCCTATGGCTTAGCAAAGATGTGATTCAAATCAATTTATTTATGTTTCAAAGGAAATGAAAACCTATGTTGGTATCTATATTACCTAGTAAATTCCCACTGAACTCATCTCCTAACAATTATGGATATTATCACTTCCTTTTGAGTGCTGTCTTAGTTTGCTTTTTATTACTGGAATAAACACCATTCTAAAGGAAACATGGTGAGGAACGGGTTTATTTGGTTTATACTTTCTAAACACAGTGCATCATTAAGGGAAGCTGAGGTGGGAACGAACCTGGAGAGAGATCTTGGAAGGTCGCTCTTTATGGGCTTGTTCCTTATAGC
This sequence comes from Acomys minous, assembly GCF_964271855.1. NCBI lineage: Eukaryota > Metazoa > Chordata > Mammalia > Rodentia > Muridae > Acomys > Acomys minous. The sequence goes on along the minus strand of NC_140486.1, from coordinate 94,385,188 downwards.
TTGCTTGACTTGCTTTCTTAGGCACGTTGGATCACCTGCACGGATTTATGCTGGAAGTAGTTAAAGTTTGGCATCTTCACTGTATTGCCAGCATAAGAAATGACCAGGGCAGAACATTCAACAGAGCTCAATGTGTGCGAATATGTGCACCACACACCAGTGTGTCAGTGGACTACATCAGAGTTAATTTCCTGGTTATGATATTGCTCTGTACAATATGGTATTTGAAGGAAATTGGGTGTTATTGGCATCTCTCTGTAATTTTTTCTTGTAACCATCGGAGAAGAGCAGTCATCTCCAGATGAAAAACCATCAGTAAAGTCACTGCGTAGTATATTTCTCCCCTGGCAGTTCAAGTTGACCCAAATTGTCTAAACAGACAGCGTTTCCTTTTCCTGTTCTGTCTCCACACAGTTGTCCTTTGAAGTGCAACGAGGGCTGAGATTTAGACCTGACCTTGACCTTACAATATAAGGAGCGCTTCAGCCTTGGTCAAGTCCTGCAACTCAGCACCCTGTCATTGATGAAACTACACATCATATTCCTCACCTCAGCACTGAGCATGGAATACAAAAGGTATGTGTGTATGTGCGTGTATGCGAGTGTGTGTTTATTCACACATAGGCTCATATGTTTGATACACTGCTTGGGAAAGATTAAAAGTGTGACTTTGTTAGAGATGTGTCCCTTGGGGTGGGCTTTCAGGTTTCAAAAGCCCAGACATGCCCAGTCTCTCTGTCTCTCTATCTCTGTCTCTCTGTGTCTGTCTGTCTGTCTGTCTGTCTGTCTGTCTGTCTGTCTGTCTGTCTCTCTCTTTGGATAAGGATGTAAAGCTCTCAGCTACTGCTCCACCTGCCTGCTTCTCATCATGATAATAACAGCCTAGTCACCTGAAACTGGAGGCGAGTTAAATGCTCTCTCTTATAAGTGACATTGCTCATAGCATCTCTTCCAAACAATACAGCAGTAACAAAGATGATCTCCAGGGAAAACGTGAAGGAAGCCACCTTTGGTCTGGAGCAGCATGCATATATTCTTGTGTCCCCTTATTAGTGGATCTTTTCAATAGCAATGTCTTTGTTTACTTTCTGTTGTTGCAATAAAATGCTCTGGTGAAAACAACCTGAAGATCAAAGTGTTTTAACTCACAATTCAATGTCCAGTCTATTGTGGCAGGAGAGCTAAGGGAGCAGGCACTTGATGTGTCTAATTGTACTGTGTCAGCATCAGAAGAGAACACTGTGTGCATGCATGCCACTGACCCCTTCACTCCTTTTCATGCCGCTCAGGGCCCAACCCATGAAATGGTGCTGCTGGCAATCAGGGAGAGTAAGAAAGAAAATCCTTCAGTAAAAAAATCCCTCACAGCCATGCTTGAGACCCATCTCTCATATGATTCTAGATTTCCTCAAGTTAGAAATGAACACTATCACATAGCATAAGTTAAATACAGTTATCAGCAAAATGAATTTTTCTTTAAGTTTTGGGATTTCTGCCACTACCTTTGAATTGACATTGAGAACGTGTCAAAAAAAAAAAAAAAAAAAAAAAAAAAAAAAAAGAACATTGGGTATGGCTGGCCAAATGGTTCAATGAATGTTTCCCATCTATTCTGATGATCTGAGTTTGGTTTCTGAAAATTACATGGTAGAGAGAAGTAATTCCTTTAGGTAGTCCTCTGACCTAAACACACACACACACACACACACACACACACACACACACACACACACACACGCATGCACTCACACACATGCACATGCATGCACACATGCACTCACATGCACACACACAGACATGCACATGCATGCACACACAGAGTAAATAAGTAAAATATTTTTAAAAAGAAAGCACATAAGTAGTTTTACAGATTGGCTCTAAAACATTTCTCTGAACACCAGAAATACTCTTTGTACAAATAAATTTGTACTTTTCTAAAAGCTGTTGTATTTACACACAATTTCCTTCATCATTGTAGATTCTATGACACTGGCTCTTATAAATTTTGAGTCTCTTGCAAGGAGCGAACATATGCATAAGGACTACTTCTTATAAGAGCAGTTACTCTAGTCTTTGTCACTCAAGAGAGAAACAAATAATTTTCCTTAGTGCCCTCTACCTCTATTGCTGATTTTTATATTCTTCACAGCTGTGCCAGCAAGTCTTTGCACTAAAGTGTATATTGTTCCCAGAAGCCATCAGAGCATCACTGAATCACCCATGCTACCTTAGAACACATTCTCCTAATTCTAGAAGTGAGACGAGCAAGGCAAGAGACAAGATTTCATAAGTCAAATCTCAAGGATTCTGTAGTGCTGAAGAAATCACTGGCTGGTCAAGTTTACAGAGGTCTGTGTTTCCTTAGAAAATACTGCTGCAGCCTGTTTCTTTGTGTTCTAAGTGGCAGTGTTCCATCTTGCCAACGATGGAAGAGGTAAGTTTGTACTAGTTGTTGCTCTGTCATTTAGGATGTGGTCAACAGAAGAGAAAAGAGAACTATGTGGAACAGTTATAAAGTCCTTGATCTTCTATTTACCAGGAGTTTCCCATAAAAAAAAGAATCTAGAAGTCTTACCTTGGTTAAGGACATGGCAGGAGAGTACTGAAACAGGATGAATTTACCTACATATTGTCCAGATGGCTTGAGTCCTGCATTTATGTTTTCACTTTGCAAAACCTACATTTATCCCTCAGTCACTGTTCTGTAGGTTTTCTGTGACATTTGAGTCTTTCCTGGCAATATTTAAACAATGTCTATTTTGGGGTGCTGTCTTATGAACCAACATTAATAACTAGGTTAAGGAAACAGATTCAGTTTATATAAGTTGTATAACTTTGTAGTTGGCACTGATGGACAAATGAGATGAGACCATGGTAGCCTCACAGAATTCCATATTAAATAGGTCTGAAAATCTACCAGCTGAGACCAAGGGGTTGAATTGGGACATGTTGTGCACCAAGTTTGAGCAAACTGTCAGGCAGCATCTATATTTTCCTAGAGTCACCAGAATTTTGATAAAAACCCAGCATTTTCCCATTTCCCATATATTCACAAAGCTATAAGGATTACATACTCCTAGATTCCCTAATTATTTTTTATTGTGACTTTTGTTTTAGGCTTCATTGATTTCAAGCTTATATGAACAAATACTGTCATAGGTGACAAAAACACCCCATGTGTTAGCATCATACGATTTGCCCTACTGTATGACTTTCACACGTACTCTGGTGCCTCATATTTGACCATGTCCCCTGGAGGGGGAGACCTGGTGGCACTCAGAGGAAGGATAGCAGGCTACCAAGAAGAGACTTGATACCCTATGAGCATATACAGGGGGAGGAGGTCCCCCTCAGGCACAGTCATAGGGGAGAGGAGTAAGGGGAAAATGGGAGGGAGGGAAGAGTGGGAGGATACAAGGGATGGGATAACCATTGAGATGTATCAAGAATAAACTAATAAAAATAATTAATAAAAGAAAAGAAAGGCAATTAGCCAATTAAAAAAAAAGATTTGCCCTACTATCAATAATAGTGCCAAGGGGTTCTATATAGGTCATTGTGGGTGGGAGGAGAAAAGGCATTAATGATCTTACCCAGTGCTGGACCTCGCATGCCTTTCACCTACCAGCCAAGATGTGTCTACTTTTGCAACAACAAGGCAATGGCTGCAGGGTAATAATCTGCTTTCTATTTGGATTTGAGGCTTTTTTTTTTTTTGACAGGAAGGAATTTTATGATTGATACTGCAATCCTGGTCAAAATCCCATCACTAGGGAGATCATAGGCTCTATGATAGAGACTGCTACTGTTATTTTTGATAAATGGTTATGTTGCCAAACTGACATCTAAATATTTATGCTGTGCCAATGGACCTGGACTGCTTCTCTGCCTTGGGCAGAGCAGCTTCTTTTCTTGCAGTGGACAGCAGGCAATGCAGAGATTGATAATTGATCAAAGAATTTAGAGTAAAAGACTTGAGTGATCATCCCTAAATGAGACAGCTTTGTCAATGGCCTCCCTTCAAGGCTCAAGGAACATTTAAAAAGAGGAGGTGGAAAGAATTTGAGAGTGAGAGGATGGGAAGGAATGCTGTGAAATGTTGTTTACTGCACACAGGGCACGGCTATTGAATTCATGAATGCACAGCAGGTGTGGTTACTTGCACAAGACCTAAACAAGATCAAGCCAACCAAAGTTCTGATGTAGGTGGAAGGTTTTTTCCAGGCTTCGGCTCTTAGGTGGAGCTATTAGATACCTGCTGGGAAATGTTACATTGTTTTGCGCTTGTTTACGTTGGTAGATTTTTCCAGGCTCTAGGGGGTGACCCACATGTATACAAATATGGGTAGCACTTAATTGGACTTAGAGAGTTATTTATGAAAAGAAAATTAAGAAAAATTAAAATACAAGGGATGGGATAACAAATGAGATGTAATATGAATAATTAATAAAATATATTTAAAAAAGAATAAATTTCGACTTCATTAAATCTTCCGGAAAAAAATGCAAGAAAAAAAAGGAAGTTGGAAAAGGGGTGTATTGGAATAAAGGCAAAATTTGGGGGAGTAAAATGGAGGTTGGTATGACAATATTTAATTTGAAATTCCTGCAAAATTATAACTTCAAATAACAAAATACACTAGAATAAAAAATGGTATACCCCAATATTTGTCAAAATATCAGTAGTGAAGGGGCGCTTGATGTAATTCTTACATTAGCACTTAGAAGCTTCTCTATTTGGCCCTCAAGGGATGCCCATGAGGGTAGATTTGATAAATCAGCTGGTTAGATTCGTTGACATTCTGTGAATGACCGAATTCACCGAGCTCAGAAGTCACACTCGCATGCCAGCCATCATTTTCAGAGAACAGGATTCCACGTGGTGGCTCTTCACTGTTCATTGGATGTTGATACTCTATTGCATCTATCTTTGTGGACAAAGGCTTGCTAATTACTTCCCTTTCAGATTATTTGGATCTGGGCGTTAACAAGCTGATGATCAAATAAAATTGCATAACTATTGATAATGTGAATCCCAGACTCTTCTCAAAGGAGGAAGTCATAGAAGTTTTCTGGATCAAATTCTTATTAGTTGAATGGAAAAAACCATTTCCTATCTATGCCAAAAAACTGAATTGAATAAAATCCACCCTCTGCTGATCTCAGCATGTTTAAAGTCATGACTGAAACAAGGGATTTTGATGGGTCAAGATGATCTTCCTTGATAAGACCCATAAAAGTCACATTAAGAAAACAATACCGGTGGCCATTTATATTATCTATTATGGTAGCCATAGTGGTTGGATGAAATGAAATGAAACTGAATTTATATGATTAAAATAAACTTTATGATAATCTAAATACTGAATATTGTTAATTTTAAACAGAAATGTAAAGAATGTAGGTATGATACAAGTTTCATGTAAAAATCAGTTATAATAGTTGATATTACTGTTTAAATTTATAAAATTATGCTCCGGTTAAATTTTATATAAAAGCAATTTAACTAAGTTATTGGTCTTCATTTTTATCAAAATCCATTTTCTTAGGGAAATGTGGATTTACTGTGGTGCCTCCCTCCTCTCCTCCCAGTCCCACCCTCCTGACCTCCCTCTTCTCCATTCCCCCGTCTCCTTCTTAGCGAAGGGAAGGCCTGTAAGGGTACATAGTTGTATGTTCTAGCTTTAAATAGGGTCATAACCATCTAGGAGAATAAAAAGAAGGATGTATTTCCTTTGGCTCCTACTCTTGAAATGATCTCATTTTACACTGTGAAAGACAGCTCTTCTCCCAAAGTCTCCTAACTCTAATTATGCAATGAAAATTATCATTTTTCCTGCTAAGTTGAAGATATGTTGCTGTACTTACTCACAAAAAGAAACTAAACCTCATTAAATTTAAAGAAATCCAGTGGCCAAAGCACAGTCAAAGAAAAAAAAAATGAGATGAATGAAGAAATACTTGAGTGAGAGCCCAGGCCACCCAACAAGCTTGTGGAGGTGACATGTTTCTCTCTTGAACTTCACATTCTAATTCAGAGTTCTAGAGGGTCCCCTCTACCTGAGCTCGCCCCTTCTTATTTTCCCTTGAAGTTGCCTGCTCTTCCACTTACAGTTATAAGTGTTTGAGAAGCAGTAATTGTCCATAATTTATGGTTAAAGGATGGTCAATACTACACCTTTGTTTGAGGATTGATTTTACAGTTCTGCTGGGAGTTTACATCATCACATTAGGGTCTGATCAGAAACAAGTGCTTATTCTACCTCATTTTCACTAAGATCTCTCTGTCTGTGTTACTGTGTTGTTACTGGGATTGGCAGAGCCCGTTTGACTAATTCAAGTCTTCCTAGAGCAAATACCACTTGATAATGCTGATGCCTGACTGAAATGACTTTTTTTTTTTTTCCTGAAATGACTTTTGATGTCAGGAAAAGATGAGCTAATCTACTTTGAGAAATGCATGTGCAAGTATTGGTGATCTTGGAAATACTGAGTACCTTGTTGATCAAACACTGTTTGTGTCTATCAAAATAAGATCCAGAACTTTGGTGTGCATTAGCAATCTGTACTGCTTCTCCCTCCTTAATGATTATTAAGACGTGCATTTGGCACAGCTCCCAGGCTTTGCTGTGCAGCCTGATTCTGCCATGTTGATGGATACCATTTCACTCATCCTATGGCTGCCAGAAAACGACTGACTTTCTTCTTGCACTAAAATAATGACAAAAGGTCAGATATTAACACCTTTCTACAAATGAACAATTCTATGTGTTTGATAAATTTGCAAAAATGTATTAGCTGTCAGTAAATTTTGGTTTAAAACTCTATTGATATTTTATGCCTGTATGGAAGCATAGTATTTCAGCATACTCCTTAAAAATGGATACACACACACACACACACACACACACACACACACACACACACACACACACACCCCCCTCAATATTTGTGAAATTTTGTCAAAAGGGACTTAAAATGTGTTGTGTTTTCTCCAATGCTAGAAGATTCTGTTCAAGTTCAAAGTTGGTATCTTAAATTAGAGAACATGTTACCTTTTCTCATCACAGGAAATATTTACAACTACATCCCTGAAAGTGTCTTATTAATAAATGAAAATGACATTTGAAAATATTTTTCACCAAGTGTAGCCAATGCATCCTTTCAGATATAGAGAGCTGCATGAAGGTCAATTCCAATATAACACATCCTTCCTTTGGCTAAACTATAATGACTTATAAAGTACCTGCCTCTGACTTCCTGTTTTCTTTTAATTGTAGGGGAGACATTCTGATGTGTCCAAAGAACTCAAGGAGCAGCATATACATTGATCAACCCAATCCACTAAAATGCTGAAATGCATTTATAGGTGTTCATAAAATTCATTTATATCCACCAGACCATCACCAGTTTTTAATGTAGTAAACATATACTGCATCATCACTGGTTTTCTAAAATTAAAAGTACTCAAATATGTTAAAGGCTGAGAACATAAAAAAGGGTAGACAGGAAGTACATAGAAATCTCATCACCGCTTTCATCTTGCATGATTTTTCAAAAAATAAAATTAAACCATCCATTACTTCTATTACTGCTATTGCATTAAGAACTTTGCATGTTCTGACCATGTCCCCTGGAGGGGGAGACCTGGTGGCACTCAGAGGAAGGATAGCAGGTTACCAAGAAGAGACTTGATACCCTATGAACATATACAGGGGGAGGTAATCCCCCCCCCCAGGAACAGTCATAGGGGAGGGGAATAAGGGGAAAATGGGAGGGAGGGAAGAATGGGAGGATACAAGGGATGGGATAACCATTGAGATGTAATAAGAATAAATTAATTAAAAAAAAGAACTTTGCATGTATTAATTTCATCTTGAAAGGCTATTTTATTATTATTAGCAATGGGAAGTACTATGATTTCCCCCATTTTATGGGTTCTCTCACTCTTAAAGGTAGCTCAAGGTAGGGTTTGACCCTAAGTCACTTGATTCAATGTTTGGTCCTTATGGTTTACTGTAATGAGCACACCAGAAATGTTCAAAAAGTACATTTAGGTGTAGGTCATTCTGAAATTGTGTAAAGTCAACATTTGTTTTGCTATTTGCAGCAAATGTAATGATCTCCACACTGTTCATAAAATATATATATCTGCAACTCTAAACTCATTCATCAGTGTCACACCTGTTCAGTCTGCTAGGTTTGGAATGGTGCTTACCAGGTGACTCTTGGCATTGCTTTTCAATCAACATCTATGACTATTTTTTTTCATTTTTTTCTCCTTTATTAATTTATTCTTGTTACATCTCAATGGTTATCCCATCCCTTGTATCCTCCCATTCTTCCCTCCCTCCCATTTTCCCCTTATTCCCCTCCCCTATGACTGTTCCTGAGGGGGATTACCTCCCCCTGTATATGTTCATAGGTTATCAAGTCTCTTCTTGGTAACCTACTGTCCTTCCTCTGAGTGCCACCAGGTCTCCCCCTCCAGGGGACATGGTCAAAGGTGAGGCACCAGAGTATGTGAGAAAGTAATATCCCACTCTCCACTCTACTGTGTAGAGTGTTCTGTCCATTGGCTAGATCTGGGTAGGGGTTTAAGGTTTACCGCCTGTATTGTCCTTGGCTGGTGTCTTAGTTTGAGCGGGACCCCTGTGCCCAAATCTGCCTATCATAATGTTCTACTTGTAGGCTTCTAGGACCCTCTGCATCCTTCTACTTTGCCATTCTCCCATGCTTCTCTCATCTAGAGTCCCACTAGAATGTCCTCCCCTCTGTCTCAGTTTCCTGGTAAGTGAAGGCTTTCGTGGGACATGCCCCTTGGGCTAATATGCAGATATAAGTGAGTATATACCATTTGAGTCTTTCTGCTTCTGGGTTAACTCACTCATTATGATCATTTCTAGCTCAATCCATTTAGATTCCATCTTACACCCATCAGAATGGCTAAGATCAAAAATTCAAGTGACACCACATGCTGGTGAGGATGTGGGGAGAGAGGAACACTCCTTCATTGCTGGTGGGAATGCAAACTAGTACAACCACTTTGGAAATCTATCTGGTGCTATCTCAGAAAAATGGGAATAGGGCTTCCTCAAGACCCAGCTATTCCACTCCTTGGAGTATACCCAGAAGATGCTCCAGCACACAGCAAGAAAATTTGCTCAACCATGTTCATAGCAGCCTTATTCATAATAGCCAGAACATGGAAACAGCCTAAGTGTCCCTCAATAGAAGAATGGATAAAGAAACTGTGGTACATATACACTATGGAATACTATTCAGCTATTAAAAACAAGGAATTCCCGAAATTTGTGGACATCTATGATTATTTTAACTGCTGTTTTTAATTTTGACTACATCAACGGTCTTGAGAAATAATGTGATTTTTTTTGATAGAAAGTGCCTATGTAAAGTATACATTTCATAAAATGTTATTACTCTTGATTGGAAAAGAATAATGTCTACCTAGGTGACAGTTGTTGTCACATATCAAATCATATTTTTATGTGTGTACATCAAAAATAACAAAAACTAGGGTTGCCTCCTCCAGCCTTAATATGGGAGATGTCTAGTCTTATTGCCGCTTGATATGTTATGTTTGGTTGATGTCTATAAGAGGCCTCTTCATTTCTGAAGAGACTTGGAGGAGAAGTACCTGGGAAACAGCAGGCAGGAGGTGGGTTGAAGGACCAGGAGGACAGGAAGGAGGGGTAACTGCAGTCAAGATAAAGAATAAAGGAACTGGATTGAAATAATGCATCAGCCTTCACAGAAATTCAATGTGATCAGACTAATTAATGACATTATTTTATTAACACATTTTAACATACCTATGGTTTTCAAAGTAAAAAAAAAATTGAACTTTTTAGTGGATTGTGTTGATCAATGTAACCAGGTTACCATTTTAATACTAATATTATATAATGTTTACCTTTTTCACTGGCTTGGCTTTTGTCAGTGACACAAAATCCATGCAGAATAGATGTCTTACAAAATCAAGAAAGTACAGAGAAGGTAGGAAATGTACAATCTCATTCAAGAGTAGCCTTAAAGAAGCAATGGGATTGTGTATTTTATTATGTATACCTATGGTAAAATCAAATGATTTTCATGATAAAATAGGATCTGGGAATGATGCCATGATTATAGTGCCCATGCCATTTTTCATTTGAAGGGCAGATAACAAACTGTGCATACTGTAATGGCCATATTTGGTACATACTTTCTTTGAAATAAACAACCTGAGCTACCTATTTAAGAAAAACATTAGCTGATTGTTGCTTATGACAGAATTCAGACTTCCTCATGAATAAGAATTTTGAGCTTTTTTTTTTGTTGACATGTATATGATATCATCAGATGTGCTTTTGAAATGGCATAGTATAAAAAGGATGTTATAATAGGTGTGTAAGCATTTGGAAGCTATGGTAGCCCAGTAAGTTAATAATATTTGTATTTTCAATGTAAGATATAAAATCCCTGGGTGAAAAAAAATCCATCTAAGTACAAGATAGGCCGGCATAAAGTATATGAATTATTAATATATAATATTAATAGAGATGTAGATTCTATATCACAAAAACCCCTTAGGACACAAACATTTTTAGAATGTGGTATAAGGTCAAAGGAAAATATATACAAATACTTAAAGAATCTTTTAAAATACTTCTACCTTCCCAATAAACAGTTTACAAATTCAGATATGGATGTTCAAGTCCAGATGTCCTGCTTAATGACAGAATTAAAAAATGTCAAAATGGCATTACCTTTATGACTATCTTTCCCTCTAAAACCATAGGATATTCATCGGCTAGATCTTGGTAGGGGTTCAAAGTTTACTGCCTATATTCTCCTTGGCTGGTGCCTTAGTTTGAAGAGGACCCCAGGACCCAGATCTGCCTGTCATAAAGTTCTTCTTGTAGGTTTCCAGGACCCTGTGGGTCCTACTATTTCCCCATTCTTCCATGCTACTTTCACCTAAAGTCTCAATAGGAAGTCCTCTCCTCTGACCCACTTTCTTGGTAAATAAAGTTTTTCATGGTACATATCCCTTGGACTAGTGTTTTGATATAAGTGAGTATATACCGTTTGTCTCTTTTTGCTTCTGGGTGAACTCACTCATTATGATAATTTCTAGATCACTCCATTTGTCCACAAATTTCAGGAATTCCTTGTTTTTAATAGCTGAGTTGTATTCCATAGTGTGAGATCTGACTCTCACATGAACTTTGGTGCCCCTTTTCTGACCACATCCCCTGGATGGGGAGGCCTGGTGGCACTCAGAGGAAGGATAGCAAGTTACCAAGAAGAGACTCGATATTCTAAGAGCATATATAGGGGGAGGAGGTCTCCCTCAATCACAGACATAGGGGAGGGGAGAAGAGGGGAAGTGGGAGGGAGGGAAGAATGGGAGGAAACTGGGGAAAGGCCAACAATCGAGATGTAATATGAATAAATTAATAAAAAAATAAAAAATAAATAAAAAACCAAAAACCCATAGGATATTGAAAGTATAAGTTTTTAAAATTTTTAACCTGTTATGAATTTGTTAAGTATAAATGTAGTAAAAATATATTTAAAATTTTAACGTATATAACTATTGATACATGTGTCCTATACAAAGACTCTGGAGAAGTGAAAAACTTATAAGTATGTAAAGAATCAAGAATATACAATTCAACACCCCCTGTACATCATTTTGAGTGTTTTGATATCGTATTCACCTCCATGTCCTCTTTAAGGAAAAAAACCTCACTGGGCCCAAGTAGTGCTTCCTGTGAGTTTGCGGATGTGGGCCCAGGTACTGTAGCATAGATTACCTATCAGTGACCACAAACAAGAAGAAAACCGACTCTCAGTTTTCCAGAAGCCACCAACTCCCTATAGCCAACCCCTCATGTAGAAGTGGGGCCTGATGAACTCTTTGCTCACCCATTCTGGAATCATGAGGAGCTTGCTCCTAGGCATCTCATATACAGGTAGCCACAGTGGCTATCAGTTGGTGAGTCCTAGGTTTAAGTCGTATTCCCACCACTCTTCCCTATCTTCTAGCTCTTACAGTCTTTTTTTTTTACCTCTTCTCCCTCAATATTCCATGACCCTTGGGGACTGGAGCAGGTGTTAACATAGACCTCCAATTTAGGACTGAGGACTCAACAGTCAATTGTCCTGAGCAATTTGATGAGTTATGAGACTCTGTATTAATGTTCGTCTACTATAAAAAAAGAAAGCTCTCTGACCAAGGCTCAGAGCAGTATCAATCTATGGGCATAAATGTAAAAATATCTGGCAGCATGTCCATTTAGCAAAATAAAAATATTAAGTTCCTTCCTAAGGGCCTATTATCTCCCTATCCATGGTTTCTTTCACCATGTTTACAGTCTCCAGCTTGAGCTCCCTCATAGGGAACAAGCCTTGAATCACATCAGAAAGTGATTGATTTTTTTTCATTAAGAGTCCCATGACTCCACACACCAGTGGGAAGACGTTGTCTAGAAGGTTGGCATTATAACATGCACTGTCTGCTGCTAAGTAGGACCACTGATATATCTCCCCAACGGCAGAACCTTCTGGCACCGTGAAAGCTAACCAGAAAGAAGAAAGTTTCCAGGTCAATTCAAGATTGATTTTGTTATGTCCTGCAGCCAAACTGTATGGTGTCCTAAGAAATATGGTCTTACCATTTTGTTATGGTGGACAAACAAGAGGATTGGCAAGAACCTGTGCCATTTTGAAGACCTTTGGCTGTCGCCCTGGCCAATAATTTGTAGGGAGAAATCCTATGGCTGACACTGAGATTGTTCTGTTCATTAACCCATGTCTTGTAGGAATAGTTTTGCTCACTCATGTGAAGGGTATCTGGCAGGAGAGATTCTTTAAATCATGTGATACTCTAGGTGGACAATTTTGTACATAAACAGAATGGAAATATTCTCTAAACTCAAAATGAAAGGTTAACTTAATTTTGGACCAACTGTATTTAGTATCTTTGAAATAATTTACAATGGCCCAAGTCAAGGGAAGAACCATACCTCTAACAATGAGGTCATGCTCTTTCCCCAGTGCTTTCGAGTTGCCATTCTGTGTGGCTATGATGAGTGTCATTACTGTATTATAAAGACCTAAGCAATATATATAGCCCATCATTATTTTATTTTATATTTACACATGTACATACAACAGAAGATAATTATATTTCAAATAATATATTAAAGAACTCCATGAAAAAAAGTATGTGTGGATTTGGAGAAATTGCTAAATAGAGCTGATTTTAATTCTGTCTTCTTCAAGGGTTCTAGACTAGGACTGAGGTTAAGGTAGTTTTATTTTTGTCTTAGTCTTGGTCTATTTTTCTGTTACTCCCAATGAATAGAGATGAACTATGTAAAAGTCATGTGAAAACATCTGAACTAACTGTATTTTTGTATCATATAAATAGTTCTAAAAGATTATGCTTAATAAATATACAAATAAAATGACTTAAGAGGTTAAAGGTGATACTTATTGCATATTATTAATTGCACGGAATAAATACGGATGTTAATGCTTATGATGCTGTACCATTTTCCCCAAGATTTGTTTTGATTGAGTTTGCCAAAGGAAAGAGGAGATAGTGACCATGAGACAAACACAGTGGCGAGAAGTCTAGACACTGTCACATTTTCAGGTATAATTTTAGTAGCAAAACAGCATTTGGTTGGGTTGCTTACTGTGAACAACCTAAATACGATTATTCAGTCTCAGTGCATTGGGCAGTCAGCCATAGGCTAACTGCTTGTATTTCTATTACAGCTGCATCACTCCCCACCAAAATCAGACGTTAGTAAAGACTGATATATATTTCTGTATTGCCGGGGTTCTGTATCAGTAGTTCATATTGTCATTAGGGGAAGCCAGTGCATACTGTTAATCTAATAGCTAAAATCAAACTAATCAGATAGTGCAATGAAAGCAGTCATTATGGGAGGCATCACACATGAGCATTAACTGTTCCCGCTGACAGTTATTAGACTTCTTTCCAGATGTTTTTCTGTGCTTTCCTTTCCAGTCAGTCAGAAAGAGCTACCACCATGTTTATAGAATTTCCATTAGTTCAGTGCAAGCTTTAAAGATTGACACATTGAACTTCTAGTAGCTCAGTTGATGAAATTTTACCTCCTGCTTCTCTCCAGCAATCATAACTATATGGAATGCTGGCTTTCCACCAGTTCAGGGTTCTTTGTATTTCCTTTACATAAAATGGCATGTGAATATTAAGTAGCTCCAGACACTTCTATCTAGATTAGGTGATTTCTTTTGTTTGTTACAGTGGGGCTAGGCTGTCAAAGAGGAGGGATATTGAATGCAGAAAAGACCACATTTGCCTTGCTGCTTAAGGTCATCATTAGCATGCTCCTGTGTGTGTGTCTGTGTCTGTGTGTGTGTGTGTGTGTGTGTGAGAGAGAGAGAGAGAAAGAGAGAGGGAGAGAGAGAGAGAGAGAGAGAGAGAGAGAGAGAGAGACAGACAGACAGACAGAGAGACAGAGACAGAGACAGAGACAGAGACAGAGACATAGAGATAGAGAGACAGAAACAGAGGGACAGAGACAGAGACAGAGAGAATTCACACACACATATATACACAAAAATACATGTCAGCACGAGGAAAAAGATTATGATTCATAGGTGAGAAAGGGGCCAAGCACCTAGCATAGAAATGAAACTTGGATGAACACATTAAAATTTTCATTCACGTTAAATGCATAAACTTGCTTAAAGAAGAATTCTATTGTCATCATGGGTTGGTACCAACTGCCACCCCTGCATCCTCCAGAAGGGGTTACCAAGGCAACTAAGATAGAGTGGTATGCCTTTGCATGCCTGTGGAAGAGCAGTTCAAGAAGGGGAATGGAGGGAAGATGAGTTCACGATGCTTGTGGTTCAAATCCTCCCAGGACTGATTGCTTCTGCTCCTTGTCTTTGACCAGTGGTATCCAGAAATGCAAGTGTGGACATCAGCCCTGAAAGGAAACACTTGAGAAATATTATGATGATGTCAAATGCAATTTATAGCTTAGATAAACACCTGTACCTATCAAAAGATAGATAGACAACTAATGCTATATGGTTAATATGGTAAGAAAAAAGAATCCATTCAGGCAACCTTTGAACAGTGAGAGAATTCTTTTATCTTATAATCAAGGATATGGGGGAAGGGAGTTTCTAGGGCTAGTTAATTGAGCACTTTAGTGATGTGTCTTAAGTCTACTTTTGTGTTCCTGCTCTGCCACATTTAGCAGGCAGACACGATGCCAGCTCTTGCCATTACAACAGCCCAACTGCCTTTTCAGGTTGTAATACCTGGAGGCCAAAAAAGTTGTATCCTCTTTGGTGTATTGTTGACTAGTATTTGCTTTATAGTAACAATTTTTTATAGTAACAATTTTTACGGAGCTTCCTAGATTTTCATGTTTACTAATCACAAATGGGTTCTTGAAGAAAAAAAAAAGAAACCATAGTAAAGATCCCGTCAAAGCACCCTTAAGTTCTGATCCATCTCCTTGTAAGTCATCCTTCACTCCTCCCCATCCTCAGACAGGCAGTGGTCTGATCTCTGTCACTGTGGATTAGATTGTGAACCGTTTCTGTAAGGTAATGGTAGACTAGCAATTCAATGGTTACTATTTTGGCCTATTATCTTTGTTATGTATACAGTTGTTACTGATACCAATAATGTGATCACTTATCTCGCTGAGCAGTTTCGTACTAAGCGTATGACACATGCATCTATCAGTTCACAATTTGGCAAGCACTCACATGATTCCTACATGTCAGTGAACACTAACAAATCTAACATGAACATTTATGTGAGCACATATGCTCTTAATTCTCCTAGGTAAATATCTAGGAGTAGAAATGGCTATTTTGCATAATAGATAGATGGACTGACAGATATATCTCCCAAGCATTTGCTGTGCCTTCTATTCTTAACACCAGGGCTGGGAGTTTCAGTTCCCCATATCTTGAAGAAGTTTCAGAGCCAGGCATTTTGCCTTTAGCCACTGTACTCGTTATGTCATGATGACCTTAGTGTGCCACACCCTAATCCCTAATGATGCCACTACTGCTTAGTGTGACTGTCACCTGCACTTTTCTTATGTGATGTGTTGCTTCATCTTTCCTCCCTTAGAAGATCTGTGCTGCCTTTTTTATTACCAAGATATATGAAGTCTCTGTGTATTCTGTATACAAAACCTTAAGTCGAATATGTTTCAATGCTTTTTCCTTCTGTCAAGGCTTGCCATTTTGTTTCTGGATTATATTTTGGAAAACATAACTTTTCCTTTGGAGGGAGTACAATTTATAAACATGTGCAGGCTCCACATTATAAAATAATACATTTATGTTGTTTAAACAGCCTACTGTGTGGTCCTTTGTCATGCTCTTTCTCACCACAGCATCATTTAGTGATGAGAGCATCTTTCTCCACTAATTAATTGCCCTTGCTCCTCAAGAAAATCAATAGACCATAGTGTATGGCAATCTTTCTGAATGGTCTCTGATCTTCCATGGAGGTATCCTTACTCAGTTTTTATACAAACAATATGCTGACTTAAAATAAGATTAAAATTTTAATTAATGTTTTGGAGATTCTCATATACGAACACTTAATGTAGTTCAATATAGTCCACTTCCCTCTGACACCTCCCCTCCTCCTACTCCCCTCCAAATTCATACTTCTGTAATTATTACTGTTACACACACATGCATGCACACATGCACAGAGCCTATGAGTCATTTTAACACTGCTTATACATACATGCATTAGGATTAACCCTACCACATGAGATCGGTGGCTTCCTAAGAAGCGATATGTGAAGTTTTTTTTTTTTTTAAATAATGTCTCTTAAGGTGCTTTAAATCGTGCTGTTGTTATCCTTTCCAAGGAGGTTTTGGCTGGTCTTTGTAATTTTATGTGAATTTCAGAAATACTGTCAACTTCTGGGGAAAACAAAAGCTTCTAGATATTTTGATTGATCTACAGATGAATTAAATATCTTCAAAGATAGCCAATACTGAGTCCTTTAAATGAAGAACACAGGCCTTTGATTCCTCCTAGGAGTGTTTTGTCATTCTTAGCACAGGAGCTTTAGTTTTCATCCTTGTGAGTTTTGTCCTGTATTCTTTATGTCTTGATGCTATTGAAGTGGTCCTACATTGCATTTTCAGAATCAGTCATAAAGTTTCCTTATATGACAATTTGTCTCTACACTTTTTAAAAGTTGGTTTCATAAGATCATCTTCCTAAGGAATACTTTAATCTATAAATTAACTATGCTCCGCCCCCCGCCCCCTGCCCCCCCAGATTTCCAGTCTGTAAATAGAATGGCTGATCTTGGTTGTCAATAAGATTGAATCTGGGATTAAACTCTGGGTGAGTGTTTGAAGACATTTCCAAAAAGGATGAACTGGCAGGTCGGAGAGGGGAACTCTTCTGCAGAGTGAGCAGCTCAAACACTGAGAGACCTAGGAAAGAGCAGTACGACTTTGCCTATGTGCCTTTGCTCCTTGCTGGTAATCACATCTTCTCTGTTGCTTCCACACCCATCCTTCATCTACATCAAATTCCAGCTTTCCCTTTACATATTTTTTTATGTTTTATTGACATCATACTCATATATGAAAAGCTAATCTTTTAGCGCACAGTTTAAATATACATTTCATATATTTAAAGTGCCATGTAACCAGTAACAACATGACCTGGTTTTAGGTCTTGTCTGTCACCACTAAAAATAATACTTGAGTGAATTAGTCTCCCATCACTTCCTCATCTCCCTATTTGGCCTCGGCCTTTTGGTTTGCTTATTCTGGGCAAGGGTTCCAAAGAGTGGAAGAATAAGTCCATCTTGGCCTGTAATGTAATGTCTGGAATGCAATGAGAATCTTAGTGATGAAGACTATATTAATTTAAGAGCACACAGTAAACCCACATTATATTTTTGGTTGCAAAGATTCCAACTTTAAAAAGATTTTTAAGCTTCATATAAATGTGATCACACATTTTATATTTACCACAAGCAGTAGATAAAAATTCTATATGCATCTGGCAACCAATACATTGAATTAAAAACTGAAAAGAATGTTTTGGATTTGATGTCAGCTTCAAATGAAAAAGGCTCACTTGCAATGTCTGTATTTTAATATTCTTATGGGGAAATTTAAACTGGTTCCTGAGTGCTACTTTCCCCCAGATGCTGTGGTATTGTCAGGGATGAGTTGCTGCTTTAGAAGGTTGAACGCGAGATTCTTGTCTCTTAATAATCCACTCAAAACATTTGAAGAAATGGACAGACAATTGAGAAACAAGGGCCAAATTATAGTAGAAAAAGGGCTGACACTCTATATAAAAGAATATGCAAATAAAGACATATTTAAACAAATGTTTAGCTTCATTATCAAAAATGCAAAGAACTATTAAAATAGTTTGTATATTAGTTTATAGTAACATGTTATATATCTTCTCAAATTTTTATACAAAATTTTATGACACAATTTTCACAGTCACTTCAAATTATGAAACTGGTACTTTCCTTCACATACATTAAAAAATGTAGAATTCAAAGCAATTCAGAATATGAAAATTTGAAGTACAGATGTAAGCTAAATCTTGTTAACATTTTAAAAAAATTAAGAAGCAATCATAATGACTAAGTTGGTGATTCATGGAAGCTGGGTATCAGGTCTTTCAAGGACACATCCCCTTAGAGTCCATCCAGGCTTCTGTAGATGGCTTGACACCCATGCAGAGGCAGGCAGCACTAAGTAGGCTCCATGGCTTCAGAAAAGAACATATGAGGTAGAGAGGGAAAAGTGCAGGGGAAGGGGAAGAGTTAGAGGGGCAGCAATATAGGTGGATTTGATTGGAACACATTCCATGCATGTATGACAATATCAAACAATAACAGAACAGGAATAGGTAAGAGGCTATATTTAAAATCTCTGTTTGAAGGTGGCTCACAGTTTCCTTCTGTCACCATTATGGTGTACAAGGAATATCTGCTAATAAATCATCCTGTCAGTATCATGTCTATGGTGTGACTCAATGGAGACGAAAATCCTAAGTTGTTTCCCAATCTATATTTTTAAATAATATTTCATGGTCAGATACAGATCTCAGTTTTGGGAAATTTAAATAAAAAAATTATTGTTTGACAGCTCCTTTACATTTCTATTCATATCAACAACATCTTTCGTTGTTTTCACTGTCCCGCGACAGATTGCCTTCTGAGTCTCCCATGGGAGACCTTTCCTTCAACAGGTCTCCCTCCTACTTTCATTTTTTTCTTCATCTGTGTGTGGCCCACTGAACTCAATGAGCTTCTCTTCCCTGGGAGTTGGTGGGAGGTGATTTAACAGAGCAAAGGAAACGTGTAAGAAATCTAGAGCCCGTTGGAGTGGGGGCTATGTTAACGTTTCAAAAACACTTATTTTCAATGTGAATGAACCAGTAAATCAGGTTAATAAAATGCATATCAGAGCAAATGCTGCTCATGACCTAATCACTTTCTCAAAGTTGTATCACTCCTTAATATCACCCTGCAGAGGACAAGGATTCCACTCAAGTTATATACTGGTTGACAAAAGTGATTCATATATTCACACACACACACACACACACACACACACACACACACACACACACGTATAAACAAAACAAGACAAAACATTTATTTTAAAAAACAGTTATTATTGACATACTGTTTATTATTTATTTTAGGGTTTGCTATTCTATGACCAAAACTACAGGTGTTGGGGTCATCTCACGCAGAAAAACATGCTGATCCACACATGATGGTGCACTTGGGAGTATGAGGAGAAGGATCAGAAATTCTTGGCAACATAAGTAACTCAGGGCCAGCCTGGGCTACACAGACTCTATCTCAACACAACCCTTTCTCTCCCCATTGAAGGCATGGGAAGGCTAATGAAAAGACTGGAACTTATTTTATTTTGTAATTTTTGCCAGAAGTAGATGGATACATTTTACATTAAAATACTTTTTAATATGTGTATAAAATGTCCAAGGATTTAATAAGAAGATTGCTTCCATACAATAAATTATTTAATACCATTTCCTATATTTTACATAAATCCCAATTAAAATTTATAAGTATTCAGTATGAATTGTGTGATGGATATTTGGAGTTCTCCTAAAGTATTCTTTATAAATCCCCTGGCTTGCCTTTTATTTGAAAGCTGCGATATAATTTACAACCAATGAAAACCTTGTATATTTTTGTCAGAAATATTTTTAAGACATTCTCAAGTACATAGGCAACATGACCTTTACAAAACAAACTATTGTTTTAGAAAGATCCTGATGGACCTGGTATAATGCAGGAGGACCAGCTGCCGTTTAAACATCTTAGGAAAAAAAGTCGTGAACTCATCATAATTCATGTGAATGATGTGACTAAATCAACAGGAAAATGCATATCTCTATGCCAGTTGCCAACCTTTTTCCTATTTATGCAATATTGTACAAAAAATTATTTCAGTTTCGCTTGTGTTTGTGTGACAATTCTATTTTGTCCTTCCTGCATTCTTTCCTCCATCCCTTTGACAAAGTTGCAGTCTATTATCATTTACTAGGTAGTTCTCTGTGGATGCAGCAATCCAGATGGCCCCAGCAGATGGAGCCTTGCGAAGCTAGTTAAAATGTCCGAGACGCATCCATCATGTAAACACGGCACAGGAAAGTTGGATAAAGCTAAAAGTTCTATAGACTGTTGACGGTAGTCAGCTGCAAAGCTCATGTGCAAACACACAGCTGATTACGGCTTCTTAAAGAAACATATTGTAATGTGCTTTTTTTTAATGCATCATTTAATCATTTGACATTTAAAATATTCCACCAAATTGTGATGTCAGGAAGAACTTTACTTGGGGTTTCTCAATTCTGTCATGCTTCCTAACTCGATGGTAGGAGTTACAGAGAAATGAAGAAGAATCGTGTAAATCACTTCAAAGCTTTGGAATTGCTCTGTTCTTGGACGGAGACAAAGAAATATTTTCATTTTATTTGGCAGTAGTTAATTTGGCAGAGCCGTTCATAATGTCATTATGAATATAATTGAATTACTTTTTCTCAAACCTTCGTAAACACATTGGTGTAGCAAGTCACTGCTCACTAAGTAGCAACTGGGGTCTCATATTGAAAGATAAAATATTGATACTGTGTTTTCATACAATAGATGTCTTACAAATATTCTTTCACTCTTGTAATTTATTATCTTATATGTTGAACCAGGATGATAGTAGACAACAAGTAAAAATTTCAGTGATTCTGTGAAAGGTAGCTGAATAAACTTAAATTTAATAAGCAAATTTAAACACCCCCCCTTAAAAGTCAATTGTGCTAATGAATTTAAAAACCCTGGTTTACACTCAGAATTTTAGATGCACTAAGATAGGAAAGATATTTTCTTCAAGGCTGCCAAATACAAATAGCCCAAACACTAAAAATGTAACATTTATATAATTCCTGATTATGTCATGGCTCTTCTTGCTATAGGTAGTTTATTGTATATATGTGTAATAATACAAATGTATATGAAAAAATAAAAGAAGAAAAAAAAGAAAGAAATAGTTAGGTTTCTGTGGGATTCAAGTATAAGTCAATGCTTATGAACTCTATTAATATAATTTTCTTAATAATATAAAATTCCAAAATTAGTTGTACTACTGATCAGTCAAAATTAATATAGATATGCGATTGTTGTTTGTGAATATGAATTGGTATTTGAAAATTTTATACATCCATGTTAATTTAAGCAATAAATAATAATATGCTCATCAAAAATAAAAATATAAAAATAAAGACCTCATCCTTCATGTTACTCTGTCTTTGTAACCCAGTAGGATTTTTTGGGAAGGAAGTGAATGGCTGAATAACCTTGCATCATATTTATATACACAGAATGAGCAAAGGTTATTGGAGGATATTTAACAAACACTGCTTTCTGCTTAACAAGATTCTGAGGTCACAATTTGGCCTCCCTATCACTTGGGGAACATCTGGTTCTGAATACCATATAATATATTGGAATTAGATGTGGAATGTGGAATTAGGAATGGTATAAAAGAAGCTTTTAGGAGTGGTGCAGAAGAAAAAGCTTAGCTCGAAACAGCTTGACTCGCAAGAAATAGTGCTTGACCTGAACATAAGTCAAAAGCCATGTTCTAGAGTATAAAAAAAATGTACAGAGGGAATATTTTTGGATATTCTGAAAGGCCAGGAGTGTGTTTCAAATAATTGTCCATCAAGGCCTGGGGTACAAATTTTATTACACGTATGCTTTTGTGTACTTTTCTATTTATGAAGTATGATGATGTTTTTCAATTTATTTTAGAGGCAAGATGCTTCCTTTTCAATATTTTTGAAATTAAAAGATCAAGATAGACTATAGCATACAGAAGAGAGCAGAGCGTAACAGCGAAGGTAGCACTGTGAAGGTAACATGAGTAAAGTGTGGAGTTCAGGGCTCTGCTAAAATAAGGCTTCTGCCATCACTGAGTCCTCATGCTCCTTTCCCTAGTACCACTCAGCGTGTACAGAATGACTTGGTTTCTCATTTAGCGAACTTCTCTCAGCTCCATTGTAAAATATCTCAAGACTTTCCAAACCATGAGAGGTGTTTTTTTGTAAATTCTTTCCGTTTATCAAAAATTGATTTCTTCCTATCTTGTCATTTCACTTGGAAAAAATATAATTAAGCAATAACAGTTTTAAATGTGTAATTCACTGACCTCATTCTAGTGTTTGTATCCCTCTCTCTGTGTCACTCCTGCCCTAGCTTATATTATGGTCGGTTAGAAAGCGGGCCTCTGTCATCTTGAGATTGAGACATCTCAAAGGGTAGTGCTGTGGACACTGACCATCTTTTCCATGTCTTCTGTGGCCCCAATTGCAGAGCCACTGGACAAAGTAATGTTGTTCAGACTTTGATAGCAACACATAAAAAGGAAAATAGCTTCCATCTTAGTGACAATTATCTCTCACGCTATTTCTGTGACTTACTCTTTTTATTCTGTCCCTGAAAAAGAAAATCAACTTCCTGTGCATTTGCTTTCCGATCTCAAGTCTGATTGAAGGCTGCGATTATTAGTCTGAGTGGAAGGAGAATTTGAATTTTATCCCCTCCCTCTAAGAATTTAAATAAGTCTTGATTGTATTGGTCTTTCATTATTGAAAACAGTTAGAAATTCACTGAGCATCTTCAGCAGATTCATGATTTTAGGAGAGTCAGACATGTTAAAAATGGCTGAGACATAAGAGGGTAAAATCTATAGAAGCTGGCCAGGAGCCTGAAGAAATAGAAATCCTTGTGAATTATCTGCCATGCATTTAAATTTTCTACATTGGTCTGGGAGTGTGCCCTCAGTGTACAAAAATTTTAATTCTACTAGTAACTGTATAGCAAGCATTGGATGTGGTTATTGTAACT
Organism: Acomys minous; assembly: GCF_964271855.1. Lineage (NCBI taxonomy): Eukaryota > Metazoa > Chordata > Mammalia > Rodentia > Muridae > Acomys > Acomys minous. The sequence goes on along the minus strand of NC_140486.1, from coordinate 94,361,699 downwards.
AGCTTCTGCATCCTCATTTGTAAGAACAGAAATAGAATTTCAGAGCTTTAAAAATAAATGTAAAATTGTTGACGTCGAGGAAAGAATCAACATGGCTAGATTAAATGGCCAGAACTTTATTTGCAGATAAACTGTTATTGTCTCTGTATCATGTTGATGACACACTGGTATTTCTCAAGTGTCAGGATGGTTTACTGTATTTGATAATGCCAATGTTCCGTGTCACTTTGTGACAGTGGCCAAGCATCAGCTGTAGTGCGAAATATGTACCGGCGACTCGACTAATTGGTACAGGTGCCAGGTGGAAATGAAAGTACTGTCTCTCCAAATATGTTTCCTCAGGAGCGTGGCTGTGACATAGAATTTGTGAGAGCAGAAATTCTCAGCACCCATCACAGGTCCCCCAACACTGACAGTAGACAGGCACTCCCTCCTGCAGATCCTTAACAGCCGCAAAGAACCAGAAACTCTGGTGGTACAGCTTAGAAAATAGAGAACTTTTTATATAAGACAGGTACTTAAGATCCATGCAAACTGCCAATTGCAGCTTGTTTTATTAGCGGTTGGACACAAGTCAACATGCCTTACTCAGCACACTTCTTTTCTATGGGTATGATAGATGTAAATACTTACAAAAATGCAGTTGACAGTAAAACCTAAATGACCAGCCATTAATTTATGTTAGATGGAGCACTCATCACTTTTGTTTCTAATGTAACTTACCTTCAAGTGGTTCTCCTATTTTTTATCTTTTTATTGAATGTCTATGATTTACACACCATTCACCAAAATCCCTCTCCTCCCCCTAGTAAAATAAAACAAATGGACAAACAAAAAATCCTGTCACAGAAGCTATAGTGTATCACGCAGTATAGCCTTTTGTCCACATATGTTTACTTTTAAATGTTCAGTGCTACGAGTCATGGGCCTGGTTGGAGGCCTACACTATTGTTACCAGATCCTCACTGGGACTGCTGTGGGATATCCTGTTGTTGCTGTGTGTCAAGGAGATTCTTAATCTTTGAATCTGCAGATCTGGCCCCTTCTTGTGTTCCAGCAGGTCATACATGGGGTAGATGTTGGGGTGAGGTTCACTCAGAGCCCTAGATAAGGGCCTACTCCCTTGTCCTCAGGGCAGGGCCCACTGTCTTGCTCCCGTGTCATCATGGCAGGGCCAGCTCCCCAGCTCCAGTGTCCTCAGGGAAGGACCCACTCACCCGCCCCCATGCCATCAGGGTAGGGCTGACTCACTTGCTCCTGTGTATTCAAGGCAGGGCCAGCTCTCAGGCTCCAATGTCCCTAGGGATGGCTCATCTGCTCCCACATCCTAAGGGCCAGCTCTCCTGTTCTTGTGGCCTCACGGTCAGCTCTCCTGCTTCCATGTCTCAGGGCCAGCTCTCCTGCTTCCATGTCCTCAGGGCCAGCTCTCCTGCTTCCATGTCTCAGGGTCAGCTCTCCTGTTCCCGTTCAGTTTACCAGATTGTCGCGGCCGTCAAGGCCTGGATGACCTCCTACTCCTGTGGGTACTGGATCTTGTGGGCCATTAAGCAGGTGGCAAGTGGAGGCCTCTCAAAGTCTTCATTGAATAGCTTGCAGAAATCATTGATGTTGGCCCAGCTCAGCTTCTTGTCCCTGGGAACTTGTGGCTCTGTTGATTCCCCACCTCGGTGCTGGCCCTAGTATCCACCTTTGCACGATCCAGCTCTCAGCACTGAGCCTGGCCCCAGCCTGTGAGAGGAGGTCTGTGAGGCCTGTGGTGTGGGCGGTGCAGTCCTCCCTCGGGCTCAACTTGAACAGCACCCCTTCCTAGAAAGCCATCTCCTTGGCTCCCATTACGCCAGACCACAACCCTAAAATCAGCGGCAGCAGTGGCATCCCAGGGTCCCTGGAAGCTCACCTGAGCGTGATCCCATGGCCCTGCAGTAGGAGGGCATGGATGATCCACATGACAGAATTTCTTTCTTTCTGGGAAACACCAACACTATGTTTTGGAGCTCTCAGTATGGTCCTTTGGTGACTGTGCAGTCACTGCTGTTCCGCGAATCAGACATAGTGTGCGATCGACGCCATCTTGGATGATCTCTACTTGGGTATTTCTAATACATTGCACTGGGTTTCCTCCCAAGCCGACTGCTCTTGGAGGTGAACATAGCTGTGTAGCTCTGGAACAAAATCCTCCTCCTCAGAATGCATTGAGGACCTCATCTTTCAAACCCCTGCCCTTCTCCTGTGCTGGGTGGCCCTGCCGGTTCTCCTATTTTTAAATGGTGTTTATTTTATCAAATAGTTTTCAAATTCCTGGAGATCTGACAGTCAGGTCTTTTAAACGGTACAATTTCAACATATCTCTTGGATAGAAACATTCCCTTGTCTTTATCATCTCAAAGTCTCTTTACTGCTGGTGGAGTACCAGGCACACAGATATACTGTTGGGTAGTTAAAGCGTTATGAACCCTGCTGTGCCAATCAATTATGCAAAACAGAATGGCAGGTATAATAAGTTTAAGGAGAATATGGCTTGGAAGATGTGGCATTTTGATCAATCCAGACAAATAACTACTGTCTATTTTTTCTTTTGTTTTTCTTTTTTCTGTTTTTGTCTTTGTTTTGTTTTTTTTTTCCAAGACAGGGTTTCTCTGTGTACCACTGGCTGTTCTGGAATCACTTTGTAGACCAGGGTGGTCTTGAACTTACAGAGATCTGCCTACCTCTGCCCCTCAAGTGCTGCACCACCACTTATAGGTGTGCACCACCATGTCTGGCTTTCCTGTCTAGTTTTCAATCCTCTCAGAAAAAAATATGCTCTAGGATTTTAGATCATATACACAAAAACTCATCTCCACCATTAAATATGCAATGTGCTCTATCTCTTTAATGATAACTCTCTTATGGTTTTATTTTGTGATGCTGGGGATTGAATCAGGCACTCACATAGGACAGGCAAGTGTTTACTACTGAGCTATCCCCTAATGCTTAGTCCATGCAGCTATCACCACCATACAGATGCACTGACAGTCCATTTAGAAAGACATTGAATGCACTCACAGACACTAATAATTGCCAATGGTGTAAAGTTGAAAGAAAACTCTTAGTGGGAAATTTGAAAACCTCTGCAAAATCCTTGGGAGGAAAAAATTCTCATTACATGATATGTCAATGCACCTACAAAGCAGTGAGACTATTGGCTACCTACTGGACATAGAGTTGTTTGAAAATTAGTTTATATTACATTCACTCAACCTCAGAATTTTACTTGGTAGAAATAGTACATTAAAACAGAATAAATGGTGTCAACTTGTTAGGTGGTTGTGAGGGGTGTTTGTTTTATCTACTTATTTTTTTTTTTTTAAGTCTTATTGGCTAAAAGGGGCCATAGTAGAAAATGTCATCAAGGAGCAGAAAGTGTCTCAGGAAAGAATGACTTGGGTTTCATTGTTTTTTTTTTTCCTGTTGCTTTTTGCTTTCTTCCTGCACCTACTATAAGAATTAACTTGATGTTTCCATTCCCTAATGAGTAAGATCCCATTTCAATGGGCATTCTGGAGTAAGGAGACCATCAGGCATAACACGCATGAGCGCATCATGTGTCAGTGTGAGTAGCTTGCAGGGAAGAGCAACTTAGACAAGAGGTGGGAGGGAAAGAGATAACATCCTCACATGGTAAATGCAGTCATCCAGGAAGAATGGCCAAACACCATCAGCTGCCTTTCTTATCTCCAGGCCAAGGACCATCTGGGCAGAGAAGATGAGGTAATGGGAGAGCAGAGGGAGGGCGTCAGGAAGAAGAAAGGGAGATAAAAAATGGGAGGGCTTAGGAGCTCTATGAAAGTCCAGCCCAGAGAACACTTTAAGTAAAGGTAGCTTTTTATTGAAGGAAGCAGTGGATAACCCACCCACACTGAGGGACGCTTTCTGTTCCCTTCAATAAACACCTACTTTCACTTAAACAAACAAATGAATGAACAAAAAACTAAAGGGTTTAGAAAGATGGCTCAGTAAGAGCACCTGTTGCTCTTGCAGAGGACCTGTGTTCAGTTCCCAGCACACACATGGCTCACAGCTGCCTATAATCCCAGTTCCAGCAGAATGTGATGCCTTTTTCTTACCCACATGGACACTGTATACATGTGATGTACAAACATACCACTCATATACATACAAAGAAAACAACTGAATCTTTGAAATAAAATAAAAACAGTGAGAAAGCAGTGCACATAATATAATCAGGTTACTTGGCAAGCTATACTGAATGAAAAAAATATCAAAATTTCAGTCGTTGCTCTCTGGAATTTTCTGGAATTTAATGGAGAGAAGAAAAGATGCATCAAGAACATAGCACTGTTTCTTACTATTTAGATATTATGAATGCCTGAAGAAGTTAAGACGGAAGCTTTCTTTTTCCTAGGCTTCAGCAAGCTCAAGTGACTTCACACTAGGCAACGTTTGTCCCCTGCCATGAGCATAAAACTACATCATGGGGTTGCTATGAAACCAACTGAAAAGATGCAAATAAAACATTTAGCCTGGAGTCCTAAAGTCTACCCCATGGTGATAACTCGGGAGTGGTAGACAGTTAGAGGGGATGAACATGTTTACCACAATGTCCACACCACGGGTGGTCTAGGTCACCCAGCCCTTCCCAGACAGGCATAGTGCATATGAGTCACAGCACAACAGAGTAGCAGACAGCCTCTTTAAAAATAGCACAGAGAAAATCTCTGGAGCATATGAATGAGTCGAAACCTCTTCTGTACCATGTCAGAAAAAGACGTAGAAGAGGGAAACTTACGGAAGGAGAGGAGGAGCGTAAACTAAGACAGCAAGCAGGCTGTGGCCAAGTTGGTTCTTTGAAGGGAGAAAAATAGTCCACATAAAATTAAAATAGTCTTTATTTCTTTAAAAGTTTCACCCACATAAATAAAACACAGCCATGGATCTGTCCTCAAAAGTGGCCATTTGTGTGCTTGGTCCTCCCCTTGGCTATAGACAGACAAGGGCTAAAGTAAAGGGGAAGTGGAAAAGAGAGCAATTGAGGAACACTGAGGCTCCTTCGCTTCTCAGAAAGGCCGTCATGTTGATCGGTGATGTTCTCTTGAAGAGCTTAATTGGGGTGGCAGCCATTAACACCAGAAGTCCAGTTATCGTTACGGCAGAGCATTAGGGTTGCCAGCAGGGGATGCCCACCAGTGGGTTAGCAGGATGCAGTTGAGTTAAGAAAACAAGAGCACCAGAGTTATGCCCCCACTCTCCAGCGGACTGCTTATGGCTATATAGTACCTTCTCTTCTGCATTTTCTTGTACTCAAACATTCACTTAGTGATGAAGGTGCCGTTCAGAGACAAATGTTCTCTTGTTTTTTCTGTGTCCATGATGGGTAGTGGTGGCATCCTCATTTCTACATCATCGTCTACATCATAGTTTCCCACCCCCACTCTTTGTGAGGATGATTTATACATGGGATAGGAGTATAATTTATTAGCCACTTAAAAAAAAGCAAAAGCACTATTCATAATTGCAGTGAGATTATGGGACTGTGTCGGCCAGAGAAATAGGTATTTTCTATGGAAATAGGCTTAGTGGGCCACTCAGAAAGAACAGAATTCAGAGGACTCTTGCTTGCCTTACTCATTGGCATTGCAGAAATTCTTGGGAGAAACTGAGAAACTTGATTGACAGGGTCTTTTTGAGAGCACTTGTGGACCAAAACTGCTTGGTAATTCTCAATTTCCATATGCAGTTTTCATGCTCCCTGACAAACGGGTTCTATATATAGTGGCTTCTGTTCATTAGACTTCTTAATTCAAATCTGTACTAGAGTAATTGGGAAGAGTGGTCTATGGGGTAAGATGAGTACTATTTGCGGTAATGTAGTCACTATTCCCCAGTGTACCATTTAGCAAATAAAGTGTGAACTTTATAAAAAAACAAAACAAAACTGAATAGGCCTTTTTATCACAGCAGCAGGCTTCTAGGAAGATACCGATTTGCACTGTTCAGAGGGATAAAATACCACATGATTTAACATTTTTATGTTGGAACTCCGTCTCAGCTGTTCTAGCTGTACATTTCCCTCCTTTTCAACAGATAAGCCAGTAGAAGAGTATTTTTAAATGTCATCTTTCATAGGCTTATTTGCATGTAACACAAGAAATTTCACAAAGGAATATTTTGGTGGAGAAAATGACATCGCCTATTGACCTGGCAGACTACCGTGGGGGGAAAATCAGGTGCCATGATCACCACACAGGACTAGAAGATGCCAGGGCTATGCAGATGCCAGCGTTCTGTGTGACCTTAACTAGGCTATCTGACTATTCATCATTAATTGAGGCTTTGAGAAAGTTCTTGCCTTTTGTGGTCAGTAGACCTCCTCCGACTTCCCTGTTGCCGCAGCTGGTCTTCTAGGTCATTTTCAGCATCTTGGACTGCTGATGACTCTTGACAAGAGCAGTGTTCCTGCCTCTACAACATGCTATAATTCCCAGCATTTACAAATTTATCCACCCAGACAGAGTAAAAACAGTTTTGGGCAAAGTGGCAATCATTCTGAAACCTAAAATCTAAGATAGACTCATACACAAGCTCAGCCAGGCTTCTTCCATAACTACCGATCAGGACAAAAGAAATTATGTTTTACCTTTCCTTCATTCTCACACCACAGCCCAACCGACACCAAGCAAGGTATCCATTTGGAATAGGGTGACCTTTATTCTATTTCATTTCTGATGACGTCAGAGCAGGAGGTAGTGTCAGTTTCCATAGGCTAACAGGTCTGCCCCCAAGCCTAACTCTCTCACTTCAGTGTCAGTCACAAGCCCCAGGTTATTTTACCAGCCCTTTTGAGGTTCTCCAGTGCCCTGTTTAGATTTTACTAATTTTCTTTAAGTGGCTTACAGAACATTTGTTTATGCTTTTCAAAAATTAGGATTGGGTTACATCTAATTGAGTTCTTGGCCAAAGGGGCCCTGAAGGGACTCTCCAAACAACACAGGCTGCTGCTGAGGCTGTAGCTTGCTTCCACAAATTGTCAGCAAGACCCTATTGCTGAAGACAATGCTACTGAGCCCCATGAACACCTCTCCACTAAGGGAGATGTCTAGCTGATGCCTACATAGAGCCTTCATCACTACATTCCAAGTGCTTTTGGTATAGGAAGGTACTCCATACACTATCAAAAAGGAAATGTAAAAACTAGGCCATCCATAAACCCTTTATCTACAACAGTGTGCTACCTTCAAGATATGGCAGGACAATGATGGCACAAAGCTTGTGGGAGTACCAACTAATAACTCATGAGATGAGACCCACACTCAACACTGGAACATGAGACTAGATAGCCCAGGGGCCTAAACCAAATACCAAATAATACCGATCTAAAAATTATAGTCATAAAATGACTCCTAGCGATACCCTGCTATACTCATAGATCAGGGAGAGTTGGGTAGGGAGGGGGAAAGAATCTGGAAGGAGCTTGAGTAAGGGAAGAATGTAATCAAAATACATTTAAAGTCAACATTTTTTAAAATAATAAAAATTAAAACATTTTATTGGCATGTAAATCACAATCCACAAGATTAATGCATTTAAAGTGAATAATTTGTATGCACATATACATCCATGCACACATACATTCTCATACACACACACACACACACACACACACACACACATACACACACACACACACACACAATTTAAGTTATGCTGCTTGCAGGGATAATATTATCCCAAGACCCATACACCTTCTAATAAAACCCACAGTACCTGGTACAAGAAATCTCCTTTCTAGTTGTTGGTCAGGACAGCCTAAGAGATTCCAAAAACAATATCGTCCATTGCTGTTGCCCTTGACTGCCTCCCTGAGTAGGAAGCTTAGCCCATATTTCTGAGGATGTCATGTACTTTGGAAATAGGACCTAGAAGACTTGAGGGGGATGTGAACTGGGAGCCTCCTCTGCAATCTCTAGCTCTGATAGTACCAGAAGCTGATATATAAGCTACCATTGATGGGAAGCAATCAACAGTCTTATCCAGTTGTGACATCTAAAAACCACAGCAATTATTAGCATGAAGAGATATTGCCAAAGGTGCAATAGCGGTCCTTGCATCTTCAGTGACTAATTGGACTTATGGTCTGCTCAATAGGAGAAAATCCATGCCTGGTACTATAAACCTAGCCAAATAAATTTCAACTTCTCTAGAAGAAAACCTAGTAATGCCACTTTGCAAACAAATATAATTTCTAACTGCATTATAAATACTTACCCTTACACTCACAGGTAAGTAGAACCCTCACACCTCCCCAAAGAAGCTTCTATTTGTAGCACATGGTGACCATTATGTAAATATAGAACTGGGCAAAGTGGAGAGAGAAACTGACTGTGGAGTGACCATCTCCAACCAATAAACCTACATTTAGTACAATTAATGATGTTTGTCAGTATTTAAACATATTGTAAAGACATGTATATATGTGTACATATATATATTTATGTATGTTATATTATAGACTGATCATTGTTATTGAAAAGGTTTTTTACCCAAAAAACCCCACAGTGATTATGAAGCTAATACATGGAAAACTTGATTGAATCAGAGTTTATATTTCAGTATGGTGGAAAGCGACAAAGGACTTAAGGCCATTGCATGGGTACACACCCCTACAGAGGTATGGTCACATCTACACATAGGTGTGGTCACATGCATTTAAACATGCATTTGCATATGCACGCACATACTTAATCTATGCAATTCTTAAATAAATAAGTGAGTGTGGAATAAAGCCTAAACAAAGGCTGCTTGTCAAGCCTTTCCATTCCCCAAGAGCCGGTGCTGTAGATATGTCTGACGCAGATAATTATTCTTATATTATGATTACCGCTTATTTCCTCACAACAATATGCATGAAGATTGGTAATGAAAATTTTACAATTCCAAAAATACAGTTATCTCAGGTTCCTGAAACTTGTCCTTACTTCAAAAATGCTTAAAACATGTTGGTTTATTTTAAAATGTTGGAGCAGTGGCACACACATGGAATCCTAGCATTTGGGAGTTGAAAGAAAGATAATAAAGGAGTTCAAGACTAGCCTCTGCTACATAATGACTTCCGGGCCAGCTTGGGCCACATGAAATTTTGTTTAAAAAAATACCTAAAATACGATAAATATAGAAAGATATTTTGACATAAATAAAGGTCGAAATACATGCTTTTGTAAAAATAATATTTTAAGAGCTATACTTTTAGAGGTTCTTAAAAAGAAATTACTAATAAGCTTACTAAGAAAACAGTTATTTTAATACTTTACCCTACAAAATATACTCTAACTTAATCATGTTTTAGAGATCTTTTGGTACATCCTCTTGTTTTTTTTTTTTTTTTTAAGACTTAAGTTAGTTTTGATCCCTGTGGATAATGAAAGTAACCTCACAGCTCCAGGCAAACCAAGTTTGAACTCTAAAATATCTGTCATCCTGAATTTGAAAATGCTTTATTATTTTGGTAGATAAACTTTCTCCATAGTACATAATTTCCTCACCTACCTTTATTCTCACACCTTTTCGATGCTTTAAACTATATCCCACGCCTTCCTACATACCATGTCGGATTGTGGAGAATAGTTAGACCATTAAAATCAACAGTATCCTCCTCCATCTAGGCCAAAATCAGTTTGTTTTAAATCTGCTCTTTGGAGGCAAATATACTGATTTAGATACAAGATGTCTATTCCACAAGAAACACACTCAGACAGAAGTGCAAACGATGGGGTGTTGGACAGACTGCTTGATGAGTAAGCATGCTGATGTGCATACATGAGGATGTTCCAGGGCACACATAAAAAGTTAGTACGGTGCTTCTTCACATGCGTGTAACCTGGACTCCAGCTTAGCTTCATGCTCAGTGGAAGCTATTTTCTGAAAATGAACTTGCTGAAGGTAACAAAGCCAGACACCTGACATCATCCTCCAGCATTCTTAATTGTGGATCTGCATGCATATACCCATGTACACACATAAACCACACACAAACATTCTTACACACACACACACACACACACACACACACACACACACACACACACACACACTAAATGAAAGAGAAATCTTAAGGAGGCTATAATCCAGTCTTTAAAATATAAAGAAATGACTGACCACGATATCAGGACTTCATTAAACAAGACATTGCCTTCCAAATCATTCATTCCTAGGTGCAGGGGGGAGGAAAGAGTTTACCCACAATTTCTAATTTTAAAGACCAGACTTCTCATTTTGCTCATGATAAGAATTATATATTCAGTATTTCCTGCCCACCCTTTAAGCAATAATTATTTATTCCCCCCCCTCTGTGTGTGTCCCCATTTGCTTTGAAGTGAGGCATTTCTGGTTCTTTCTACCACCATGTGGGCCCCAGAGGTTAAACTCAGGCTGTCAGCCTTTGCAGTGAACACCTGCGCCGGCTAAGCCAGCTTGCTCGCTCCCACAGCTGCCTTTTAGCAATTAATACTATTAGGGATGATGTTATCTTGGAACAATACTTGAGATTATTTTGAATTGAATATAACATAAGGATTAATTTTGCAGAACTCTAAAGGCACTAAAATAATATAATAATGTTGCCCTTTCTTAAAGAATTAAATAAATGGAGCAATTAATACAAAATATATCTTGATGAATAATTGACCTTCTTTGAATAACAGGTACCATTCTTGCTGAGATGGAGCAACCCAGAGCATTCTAATATTCCCATATCCATACAATTGTTCATAACCAGTGAATATAACTAGGCTTCTCATGTATATTTTTATGGGTTTTGAACTATTGTTCCAATTAGTTCTATAAACCACACAAATTTATCTGATCCTGGAACGGCAGGCAATGAGTCAAAACAAATGTAGACATTACTGTAGAAAAATAGAAGTTCTGAGGACTTGCACAGTTGCACAGTATGGGGGTCAACTGGGTCCAGTTGCTAAAAGTGTAAAGATGTTTACATGTGTTACTTGTAGTCCTAATATTTACGAATTTCTCCTTTCCTGGAAGAGTGACAAAATTTATTGTAATTAAGAGAATGCAAATAGGCCATGTAAAGATATCAGAATCACACCAGAAATTTATTATAATAATAATATTGAAGTCACAATAAAACCCGGCATATTTGTGCGATTTCTGAGGAGAAAATGTTAAATCTCTTCATCTACCAAGTTGTTAGTTTGAAAATGACATTTCTTATTAGGCAGCATGTTTTGGGGATGGTGAGATGAAAATATTCTAGAGATGAATCATGCTTTGAGAATAATGTAAAATGAAAACTATTCAATTTCAAAGCAAATATGATGTTTCATTTGATGAAGAATCACATTCATTGTACAGTCACATAATTCTTAGTATATTGTGTAGAGATTTTAATATAATTGACAATTTTACTTTTAAGTTACTGTGTCAATCATTGTGAGATGCAGTTTTACTCTTTCTCTGAGTTGTAACTGGACTTTGAGTCATTGCTTATAATATAGCCTTGAAATTGTCCCCATATTCACACAAGTGACCCAGAATCTTTTTTGTGTGTGACCCAGAATCTTATTCAAAATATAAAATTCAGAAACATATCCCATGTATTGGTTTCATTATCCATTTTAGGAAATGAGGCATAAACAGTTGGTTATGTGGTAGAATTTTCAGGTATGTATAATTTTACTTGTCCTTTTAGTAAATTTTATCTTCTTATTAGAGTTTTTATTCTCTGGTAGCTAGCTAATTATTTTAGAGCCTTATAATATATGAATAATCAGAAATATTTAGAATTTAAAAATCCTTGTCTTGAAGAAGCAAGATCAGTTAGCTGAGCCAATACCTACTGTATGTTAGCTCAAATGCCCAGCATTTTACCAACAGCAATCCTCAGAGTTTATTTTCTACAGAGCATTCTTGAGATAGCATTGTGATTCAAACACCTATAGTTTGTGGAGATACAAATTCTGATCCCAACCAAATGCACATTTACATATATTAACTTACACAATAGCATATATAGTCTAAGATAAAACAAACACTCCTGAACTCCCAAGCACGTCCTAATTAGACTTCATACACACACACACACACACACACACACACACACACACACACACACACACGCAGGAGGAAGGCTTTGGCTTTTCTTCTAGAGATGTTAGGTCAAACTCGAGCCAGATTATTATGCAGATTTTTCAATGTGAGAGCCACTGTAGTTTGTGCAATCTGTTCCTGAAAAGTAGATTTAGCAATTAGCTTTTACTGTCAGAAGGATGCTGGGTTTGTGATCTGGGGTGGGGTGAGGTGCATTGTTGGGGTGGAGGATGGAGTTGAATATATGTGAACAATTCACTTTGTGATAATGGCGTGGCAAGCTAATTGAGTATCGTTGCTCCCAAGAATGGATAGTCTCCCAAAGTGAGAGCCAAGCCCCTTTCTCTGTTTATGGAAGACTGTAAAGCTGTACCAGTACCGTGTGGTTTGCAATGCAATTCTGAGGCTGACAGTGAACACTAGTAATGCAGGGACAGAATCCAGAGCTGGCAGGTCTCTGGAGCACACTGGGTCTAGGGATGGCAGCATCCGCAGAGCTCTTGGACTAGGGCCAACGGTTCTGGGACTAGACATCAGGTAAAATGGTCCTAGAAAAGAGGAAAGCTGCTTTTTTTTTTTATCCTGTGCTTTATAATCTTCCTTCACTTAAAAAAGAAAGGAAAACACTTATAACCCCACATATAGAGATGTGAGGGCTGAAAGAAGTCATGGGCTCCCTGAGTGAGCTTTGGACCAATGAGAGACCTTACCACGATGAATATGGACCATGTTCCTGAGGAAAGCACCCGAAGGCCTCTATGTATACACCTCCCCCTCTAGATGCTATGCATACACACACAGTTCATCTCCCACACACATGCACACATACATACCTGTACTAAAGATACGTGCACGAAAATATCAATGTACAAAACAGAGGCGTAGCTATGGTCTAAATGAATGATCTCTGATTTCAAATTCCAAGCCATAATATGAATGGGAATTACAGAATTAACTTGTTTCAAACTGTTTCTCCGTGAAGTAGAGTATATAAAGTAAAGTAAGATCTGTACATACTACTAAGGTCTTTTTCTATGAAGGTGTAAAATTTTTCTGATTTTTATACTTATTTTAAAAATTTAAGTTCTTTCATCTTTTCCTGGTCTCCCCTCTCCCCTCCTTTTTTCTCCTCCCACGCCTCTTTCTCTCAGAGCCTCTGGCTCTGTAACTATGAACTCTATCATTGCATTCCCTGCCCCTAAACCTAGTTTCTTATCCAAGATTTATGTTGAAATCTATGATCAGTTTTTTTAAACAACTATTTTTAAAATAGTATATTGCATAATGGTTCCTAAATGGGACACATAGGATTTTAATATTTTTTCTTCAATTTAGACACATTGCTTTGCAATTCAAACCATGTCACATTATTAAGATGTAAAACATTTACCAAATTTAATATATATGGGTCTGATATATTAATAGGTATTTGTTGTTTTCACATAGCTGTAGGTAAAATGCACAAAGCGAATAAGTGAAAGAACTCTGGATATTTTTGTTTGTTATAAGCAGACACCAATCTATTGTTTATAACAATATTATTTTTAGACAGAAATATAAAAAACAAACCAAGTAAATATAAAGAATAAAAACAACAGAAAAGAAAAACTATTTTTGTAATTTAATGTTTACAATGAAGTGGAAATAATTGATGTAATTATTAAAATAGAGATAGAATTTTGACTGTAAAAATAAGAACCCAATAAATAATGTGAGAAGGTTGTATTTGCAAATGTATAGACATATATGTAACAATTATAAGTAAAGAATAAGAAGCCATGAATTTGAGGAATAAGAGAAACATGGGAGGTTGAGAGGTGAGGGGGCCAAGGAATGAAGAAATATAGAGCTCATGTATGGATTTCTCAAAATAAATAAAAAATGAATACCCATAGATACAATTAATAAAGTTATTTGGACTACGTTCAAAACTGAAGTTAAGAATGCAAAGAAACTGCATGGCCTATGTCTTCATAGTTATATAACCTTGCATTGGTTAGATATTTATAAGCTGTGATATCAGATATAAGGTGACTCTGGTTTTTAGGTTTGTCATCTGTGAAATGGGTGAAATAGCCCATTGTTAGACTGTATAGGCACGAGGCTGAGATGGCGGATGGAGCAGCCACTCCACAGTATGACATTTGGCATAAATCCAGAACATCACAGGGAATATAGAACAAAATCGATTTTCAAAAATTAACCTTTCTATGGCAGTTGTAATTTTCTTCCTTCCTGCCTATTTCTAGCTGTTCACAGTATGAATTTCCTTATATTGAGAAAAACAGTTCACCCATAAAGAAGACATGACATATGATTCCCTTTGCTGATCTGTAGTGAAAGAGAAAGGTTAAAGGAAGCTTTGAGAGGGGTTCTTACAGGGTTCTAGAGGGTGAGTGTGTGTGTGTGTGTGTGTGTGTGTGTGTGTGTGCTTGTGTGAATGTGCATATGTATGAGTGTGTATGTATATGCATGTTTGTGTGTCTGCATGTATACTCTTCTTGGTCTTAATTATGGTGGTATTTATGGTGTTCTAGTCATGAGCTTTAAACAGTGTGTCCACTGTTCTTTAAAAAATATCATGAGAATCATGAGAATACCAATCAACTGTTAATGGCGTGTGAGGTGCCTGATGAAAGTACGTCCAGACGAGTATCAGAGGTGTGTAATTGGTGGAGATTTTGATTGTAAATTCAGAACCTGGAACTCATTTTTATCTGGAATGTTCTAACAAAATGTATTTGCAAAACTTACAGTGAAACCAAGATGGTGTGCAAGCAACAGAAAAAGAAGCATTCACAGAGAACATAAGACACAAAGCTGATGCAGCATTGGAAAATAGACAAAGCTAAAACACACTTCAGGGCAACAGTTGGAAAGTACACAGAGTAATGGGCAACGGTAATCTATATGTAAATTAATCCTGAGAGATGTTACTGAGCACTGAACCGTCGCTGACTATTGATAGTGGGAGTGCTGGGTCACGAGCTCTGTGCATGTCTATTAAGAAAATGTGTGCTGCTCATCAAAGAAAATAAATAAAGAGAGAACAACTCTTAAGATTTTAGTGTTTAAATAGAACTGTTCTTTCTCTCTTACAATAAGCAGCAAGCAAAAAATGGTTCTAAATTATAGCCTGGATTGATGTAAGGTATTCTTAAAGGGCTATCATGAGGGAAGATCCAGATGGAGGAAGAGTACTGCACAGAGGAGTGGGTAGTGGTGTTCATAGAAAGTGCTGGTAAGTCAGGCAGACTTGCATTACTATGGAGCATTGGACAAGTTCCTTCCCAACTTATCCTGCAGAACTGAGCTCAGAATTAGGTTTAAGAATCGCACCTCAGGTGAAAGTGGGAACCAGAGCTTCAAATCTTAGCTTGATGAATGAACCAACTTAAAACATCACAGCGTGACTCTGGAACATTTGTGGCTGTGTTAGGGCTGGTGACTCAATATGGCAGATACCCCGAGACACACCATTCTGAGAGAACATTTGATATGCATGCTCCTGCAAACAGGAGACTATGGGTCATAGACTCCCCCCAGAATCCTGCTCCATTATCTGTGTATCTACTCTGCTGATGCCTCACCACTCAAACATCCTGTGTCCGTTTTGTCCTTCACTAGGGAACAGGAATGCTTTGGCTCTGATAGGTCTTCTGCCTCTTTCAGCATTGCTCCTGTTCTCTTCCATAGGGATTCCTGTAAAATTTTCTAGCACATCAGATTCAATCTTGTCCCCAGCTTCTTAGAAGGACTGGTCTATGTAGTAACATGTTATCATCATGGAAACTGGGTGCTGTTTCTGTCTGCAAGAGTAGTTAATCCTAGGAAGATATCGCTGGGAGTTCTATGGAGACCTTTAGTGACATAGGGATTTTTTAAAAAAGCAAATGATGTCCTATACAGGATATTATTCAGTAATATGGTTCCAGGAAAATAAGATATATTCCCATGGATGAGATAGATGTGAAGAAATGCAAATAGAGAACCCAATATTTAGTACAGATTTCATTTGTCAAGTTTTTCATTTATTTTTTCCAGTGTTTTTCAAAGTCACCTAATCTTTATGTATCTTTTTACTTAAGTAAGTAAGCAACAAAAATATTTCAGAGAGAGAGAGAGAGAGAGAGAGAGAGAGAGAGAATACAAACCCAGATCCTTATAGGATATCTATCTATCTATCTATCTATCTATCTATCTATCTATCTATCTATCTATCCATCTCTATCTCTATCTTTATATCTATACCTATATCTATATATACATATAGATATAAATATATAGACATATCCTATAGTGGGAAGATTTGAAATCTGCTATGGTTAATATGCCCTGACATTTTTCTCCTATTTTTTGAGCTGTGTGGTTCTAAATCAGATTTAAACATTGCACCCAGAAAAGCAGAGGTGTACAGCTTAACAGTGGGAGATGTAATCTAGATCTATTCATTTTGACCTCAAAACCCAAATTATTTATACCAAATCATTTCCTATTCTTCTTTTCATCATTCAGGAACATCTGTCCACCACTTACATGATCATTTATTTCACTATTGTGTCATTTTGATGAAAAAGAAATTGTTCTAAATATCTAAATACAAGGCCTCATATTAACAGTGCTTTTTAAATCCCCACAGATGTGGAAATGACCCCTTTCCATCCCTGAAGATTGTAATTGGGTCAGTCCTAGTACACTTTGTTCCAATAGAGAGAGAATTTTATTCATTAGTTTGTGTATTCATTTAGCTAATAATTTTGGAGTCTTATTATATCAGGGTATTTTTTTTTTGCCAATTACATTATTTCTGTTTGTACTTCTTGGACTCCCTCCAATTATTCTATACTCTTTTAAAGGTTGGCGATCAATATTAGACATTATTATAATAAGAACAGTACTTGCTAAAAGGGTTAGATGAAATTCTTTCATTTTAATGTTATATTAGCATTTGAAATATTAAATCACTCCTGTTTCTTGAATCCTCTGTGACAACCTTGCCCTGTTTAAACACCCACCAAGACCTTTTCTATTTCCTATTAATTATATTTAATGATATGTTTTAGTGCCTGCTATATGTCTATTCTATTTTTGCCATCTTAACACTAGCATCGAGATAGTTTACTCGAAAGAATTTTCTTCAATTTCCTGTTTTTGTTTCATTGTAATCACCTTAGTGCTCACCGTTCAGCCACCTTTTCTTCTTACTCCTCCACATCTTGCTTAGCCTCTGGCAATTACTTTTCTATTTTTAAATTTATTTATATATATATTTATCTTCCTCGTGTGAGATAACATACAGTAATTTTTCTGTTCCAGGAATACTTTAGTTACCAGGTATTTTCTAAATTTCTCCTTTTGGCTGCAAATAATAAGAATTTTTGTGTGTGTGTTTCTATATTTTTTTTATTGAAAAATAAAATCATTCATATTACATCTCAATTGCTATCCCATCCCATGCATCATCCCATTCCTCCCTCCCTCCCTTCCGCTTTCACCCCATTCCCCTTCCTTATGACTGTGACTGACGGGGACCTCCTCCCCTTGAATATGATGCTAGGGTATCAAGTCTCTTCTTGGTAGCCTGCTATTTTTCCTCGAGTGCTATTGGGCCTCCCCATCAAGGGGACATGGCCAAATATGGCGCACCAGCGTTCATGCGAAAGTCAGTCCCCAGTCAGAATTTGTTCTTTTTATGGTGAAAAGATACTCCACTGTATTCATACAATTTTTAAAAATTTGTTCTATAATGGGTGGAAAACTCATTAAATACTCCATAGCACTGTGTAGTGACTGAAACAAAATAGCCTCCATGTTATACGAAGCATTGGCATCTCCAAGCACAAAGGACCAGGATGAAATGAGAGGCTAGTTACCATCCTTCCATTAGCTTACTCTGATTACAAAGGGCACAACATCACATTATATCTCATTAGTTTGTGGACATAAAATTTAGACTCCAACCAGACAGAAAAACTAAGATAAAAGAAACAGTTGTGGTGGTGCAACATTAGAGAGAATGGGACAAGAAGATTGTGATTTGGAGGCACACGCCTGTAATCCCAGCACTTGGGGAGACAGAGGCAGGAGGATCTCTGTGTTCAAGGCCATCCTGGTTTATAAAATGAATCAAGGACAACCAAGGCTACACGGGGAAACCCTGTCTGGAAAAGCAAAACAAAACAAAATAATTAAACAAACAAACAAACAGAAAAAGACTGTGAATTTGAAACCAATCTAAGATAGCTAGCAATGCCCTATCTAAAACAACAGCAACAACAAAGCAACTGTATTCTTTTAGATAAACTATTTACTATCATCTCCATTGTCTTATGTTGAAAACGAGGATACTCATGCCCAGATGGCAGCTATGATAGGAAAGGTGCGGTGACATATCAGTATGTGATGGATGTAAAGATCATATCAAACATTTGTGTCTTTCATGTAGATGCAGGCATTTTTTTTAGTTTGTGTGCACTAAATTACAAAATAAACAAAACAGAAAATACCATACCAAAACCAAAACAAATGGATAAAATCCAAAAAAACAAAATAAAAAAAAGCTCAAAGTGAGAATATCCTGTTAGTTCTTAAGTGAAATCCTCATTTGACTTGTTAAAAAACAATGAGACATGGTATTTTTTTTTCTGTTTAGTTTTATTGTAGAGCAGACCCTAAAGAAAGCACCTTCTTGGCTCTATACAGAGGAAACAGAAGAGTGTATTTTGTTGCTGTTTGATAATTTCATACATATGTACACTGAAATAAGGTCATATACATGCCTTTTACACTCCAACTCCCCCATGGTCCAACCTGTATGCCTTCCTCCTGTTTTATTTTCCTCCTCCACTACTGCCCCTTCTTCTAGTTATTTTTACCTAGTAGTTCTAGTTAGTGCTAGAAAAATAATCAAAAGAGGAAAGATGGATTTTTTTTTCATTAGATAAAGGAAGAAGAACACAAAACCCACACATGTAGGATATTGTCACACAGATCAGGGATTTAATTTGTTCTGAACTCTAGATGGTTGGATGGAGCAGAAAAGAGAGAAAGGTCATCCTGACTATGGAAGAGACTTGGGATGTGTAGCCTCAGTCATATTGGAAACTCATTTTGTTATGTAAAGAATTCAAAGATGGAGTGTTGGCTGTCCTAGACTTGGTTTGTAAAGTTAAATGGTGATGTACCATAAGCAAGTTCATTAATTAGATTATGGAGCCCATTCTAGCAAAAGACTCCTTGCAGTTATTGAGCTACTAAAGGGCTGGGGCATGATGGAGAGCCGTGCGCATTTATCCTGTCCATTTCTCTATTATAGCACTGGTACAACTGTTCGATACACAGAATATTTGAGTTCATCGTGGGTAGGTATCAAAAAATGGCACATAGTATTCAAGTGTAGTTTTTTTTAGGAAGTCCTAATCTGATGAGAACATTGGGGTGGGCATAAAGCAGTGAATAAGTCATTTTTCATTCCCAACATTAATTAAAGGTAAATTCAAATGGACATGACTGATAATAAAGTAAGAGATGGAAGGTTAGGGTAACTGTCTGTGAAGAAAGTGCTGTGAAAGAAGCAGGTAAGACTCTGATAGAGAAAACTAGGGATGGTGGTGGAAAAGTTTTCTCCAAAATCTTCCTAGGGAACCTTCATTGATTAAGCTCACAGCATCATCAAGGACAAAATAAAAACATTAGGAAGCAGAGATAGAAGGTAGACAGAAAAAAATAATCTCTGCAAATAGAAGAGAGAACAACTGGATGCAATCATTATTCCTAGAAAAAAAAGAAAAACATTGTGGTCATATAACTTGCGTTTACACAAGGCTAGAATAAGATACTTTAGAAATTTTATTTTATTCTAATAGAAATGAAGAAATATTGAAGGAGTTGAAGACAACAGAAACAGAAAAAGGTACAGATGCTAAGAAAATTGTTTTGATTTTCTTTCTATTGTAAAAGTAAATTAAAAAATTTTAATAATATTGTAATGAGTAGCTAAAGAAATCTTTCAGGGGTTAAAAGCCCTTGTTGCTTTTGCAGTTTCCAACATCAAGATTAGCAGCTTATGACTGCCTATAGTTGTAGAAGTTTTAGTTTACATGTAAACATGTTTTTGTTTTAGTCCCAGGTGTGGGATATGTGGGCCGCTCCAGTTTGTCCACAGCTGATAACTGCCTCCTGAGAGGGCATGTGATGATTGTTAGCTGTGAACTACCCCTTCCGGGGCGTGGTCTTTGTCAGTGGGGATAAAAGCCAGCCCCAACAAGATACTGGGGATCACAGAAAGAAAAAAAGGCTGCTGGTGCTTCCTCCCTGCTGCTCCTGGTTGCTGATAAGAAGTTGGAGTTGTCCTGAAATGAGGACTGGACTTGCCCTAAAGAACCAGAGGACCATAAACAGCAGGAAGCAGCTAAAGAAAACCACACCCTCTTTCCCCCACTAACCTTTCTCCCTTACCTGATGGTCGGGTGTTTGAAAGGATTGGGGTGGAGCAGGGAGAAAGAGATTTAAGGAACCCCAGATATGAATAGTTGGTGAAAAGTATGCCAACATATAGTTCCAGATAATCCACCATCCTTATCTGGTTTCCAAGGCATCTACACACACATATACATAATGCACACACATATGCTCAGGCACATAGACATCTATAAAATATAAAAATAAATAAAAATTTAATATATAATGATTTTAAATATTCTTGTACCCTTGACATAGGCGTAGATAACATGATATACTCTGTTCTCATGGGCAAACCTATCATTACTAACAGAATTGCTACTATTAATGAACCATCTGAATATGAGTAATAGACATCATGGCCCTTTATCTCTAAATATTTCAGTATTTGCAAAGAGTAAGGATTTTACTTTATATCACTCTAGTATAATTAAGTAAATTTAGTAACTACAGAATGGATACAATTATTCAATACATACAGAGTGTTTAAACTGGCCATCATTACATCAATAATTCAGCTTAGCAAGTAATTGCATTTTCCAGATGTGGGGGGCCATCTTACTTGTTCTGAGATTGCATGTAACTGGCACAAGTCCTTTGTCAATTTGATCTATAAGAATCACCAGTCTTCTTTCTTTCAGGACAATGACTATTTTGGAGGACAGAGGGCAGCTGGGGTTCAGTCTCAAAGTCCATCTGTTTGGAATTGTCTAATGCTTCATCACAATCAGATTAAAGGAATGCCTTTTTGGCAAGAATACTACAGAAGTGATGTTCCTCTGCAGAAAAAGTACTGAAACTGTGACCTCAGGAGTCCTTGACAGCTTTGTACAATTAGTTACTAATATTTTGTTTGTTTAATGAGGATATGTGTTTTAGTTCTGCTCATGACGTTGTGCTCCTTGCTCATTCTGTGTTGCTCTTGCTTGAAAGCTTTTGTTCACATTCAGTGGATGGTCCTTAGCCCAACTTTACAAATGGCTGTCTGGACTTGATCTTGGTGTCTTAAGGGAGGGGTGACACTTGAAATAGGTAAAACGAATGTAGAAAAATGAGGAGAGAAAGCTTTAAACAGGAATGGGAGGACAGGGGAAACAAATGAGTCTGTGTGGGAAATGAAGGCGTTATCTAATTTCTTTTTGAACAACTTAGCCATATAATCCCTTTTTTTCTCTTTAATTTTGACTTTATGTGTATGAGTGTTTGTCTGCATGTACATCTGTGCACCTTTTGTGTGCCTTGTGCCCCCACAGGTCAGAAGAAGATTTGGATTTCCTGGAAGTGGAATTACAAATGGCTGTGAGGCATCAAGTGGGTGCTGGGAATTGAACCTAATTTGTCTATGTTCTTACGTTCAATGACCCATACCTCTATACCCTGATTTAATTTATACAACCGTTCATCTATTCATGGTATATAGCAAATTCCACACTCTATTTTCCTCTTAATACTTCTCAATTTAAGTGATATTCTTATTGAACCTTTTTTGCATGTTTAATTCTTGCCACAGTGTAAGTTTCATGGAGAGAGCACCCTATCCTTTCTTGTTATCGGCTATGTCTTTTGAATTCTAGTGCCTGGAATGGAGAACATTTCCATAAGTACTGAATGAGGGAATGAATGTATTCAAGAGCAGTGCTCATGACGAGTAAGAAAGAGAGCATCATGCTAGCAGGCACAGTCAAGGGAAACAGATTCAGCTTTAAAAGAGTAAGAGCATGGCATGGCCTGAGGAAGGCACTGTTTGAGCACAGGTTTTTAAATGGAAGGGAAGAGAAGAATATTCTGGTAAACAGAGTAGCCT
Source organism: Acomys minous (assembly GCF_964271855.1). NCBI lineage: Eukaryota > Metazoa > Chordata > Mammalia > Rodentia > Muridae > Acomys > Acomys minous. Next base: position 94,339,330 of record NC_140486.1, on the reverse strand, counting down.
GTGCTAAGCTCAGACCCCTACAGATAACATTGTATCTACTGGACGTTAGAGAGATTTACAGATGCTGAAAATGCTACTGGCATTTTGAAGACATCCCAGAGACCATTACAGCCCCCATTGCAATAGATAAACTCCACATCCTTAGAAATTCAGTTGAAGTATCTTCCTCAGACCAAGTCCTTACTATGAAGCCTGAATCCAGCTTTCCTTACCCGCTCCCCACAACATGATGGTTTTCTCCTTTACTCACTAAGACCTTCACTCATGAATATATTTATATCCACGTCCACACTATTACTGTGAGGGTGGCACTTAAACACTGGTGCTCATCAGGGTCTGCACACAGACACTAATTGTGACAGCTTGAATGTGAAAGCAACTGGCAAGAGGGTTTTGGGCGTTAGCTGGAACTTTGGGACTGGAGACTTGGCCAGTGAAGGCAGGTATTGGGGAGCACATCTGTGTGGAGGGGAACGTGGTCTAGTTCTGGATGATCTCCTTGCCTCCTGGTTTGTTTCATCTCACGCTGCTCCCGACAGAGCCACCAGGGCCACCACTCCCTCCCTGCAATGATGGACTACTTCCACTTAATAAACCTTTTCGATCTAAAGTTGCCTCTGTCAGGTATTTGTCACAGCTAGGAGGTAATGTGTTTGCTATTTGTAATGACAGAGGCATTCTGAATACATGATTCAGTTTACAGTTTTTTAAAAAAATACCTTTACTATGATGGTTTTATGAATATTAACATTTATTATGGAATATATCAAACAAAAATATCTTGAGTTCAGATATAATTTTCATAGTTTTTCCAGAATTTTTAATAACTATCTTGCTACAATCCAAGGTGCATCTGATAGCCCATATAGAACTTTTTTGGCTAGATATAGTAAAGATTTCCTTGGGAAAAAGTTTAGAAAGTCATAAAACAGTCATTCTTAATAGTAGCTTTTCTATTATCAATATGTTTATAAAATAATGTGGTTGAATTCTATATTGCTTTTAGAAGAAGAATTAATTCTATCAATGAATTTTATCTACTTTCCCAATGGTCATGACTGCAGGCCCAACATTTGGCTTGACTTGTGAGTGTGGATCATCCTAGAAATTTAGGACAATCTTTTACCACTTGCAAAGATGAGGCCCATGTGAAGACACCTGCCTCACACAAACAACTGGTGTGCTGCCATGTGATTTAGTGTGTGGAGTGTTTTCTAAGTACGTGGACAGAACATGCTCTGTTTTTAACAAAATTGGATAAAATTGCCAGATAAAATCTGCTCTAAACCTATGACGTGGACCAAGTACTTCCATCTCCTTATATGATTTCCTGTGAAATGTGTAGCCCAAAACATTTCTTCAAGTTGAAAAAGTGGGACTTGTGTACCTAAAATTAATCTATTATATTGGAAGTAGTAATAGTGTCATAAGAGAGGTGCTGTCTAAGCAAGCCATCATTGTCTAGTATTCAACACACTCTCTGCTGTTATAGATTGCATATATTCTATGCTTATGAATTGTTGAATTATGGTGGGGAAATATAATAGTTAAGTACATGCAACTCAAATAAAATTTAAAAATGTGTCAGTAAGAAGCTATATCTATTTGTTAAATTTATCTTGCATTGACTAGATCATCAAGATCTTTGTACGGTTTCTCAAATTATGCTCAGCTATCCTTTCTACACAAACTGACCATGGTTGAGTGGCTTCTCATTTCTCATTCTGTTGTGAATTACTTGAATCTTAACTTGCAGATCATATTTCAGAAGTTATGGAAGTGGGAATGGGGCCATCTGTCTGTTTGGATTCTTCAAAGTGAGTCAATGTCTTACAGTGTGCCATGGATTGAGAAACTTGACCTTTCTTTGTAGAAAAACGGCTAATAGATGTTGGTTACACTTAGATATGTTTTGTCTCATGGGGAGTTCAACTTGTTGGCAGAAAAGACATCTTGGAAAATAGATTCATCTTTTTCAAATCAACTTAATTTCCTTCTAGATCTAGAAAATCAACAAACTATGGTTTAGTTATGTTTATTATACAAGTTTTCATTTCAAAGTATAGAAGAGTTCATATTAATTTGGTAAAAATTTGAAGATACTAAGAAGAAACTGGTAATAGTTTATAAGCCTTATTCATTACTTCATTTGAAAATTGATAGTATTTAGGTGTTAGGCATTTTTGCTATGACAATGTACACAAGAAAAACCAAAGTATTCTCATAGTTATTAACATGGTTCCATCATCTATTTTCTTTATGTGTTATCAGATCACATCCTAACATAGGACCTTTTATGTACTGGGGACTATTTTACTTATTGTATTTACTTTTGTATATATGTGTTTGGCAGTACAATTATTTCCATTTCAGAAGGTTAAACTGAGGCACAGACGTATACATGCAGTTAGAACTCGGTTCTACCATTGGAAGATTGCAATTAAATCTTGGTTTGTGAAATATCTTTCAAGAACTTTTGTGAGGCAGGGAAAAGATGTGCAAAAAACAGTCGATAATTATGAACCCAACATATGACAAGTTACTATTTTTATTGACATTATTACTGTGATGGCAAAACGATTACTCATTTTACCTCTAGTGTTTCACACAATTCTTAGCATATAGTAGTGGCTAAAAATGCCTATCAGGAATGGCTCAAAATATTGGCTTTTGAACTAACTCCTTGGCATATATGTAGTTGTTTGCTAAGATAGCATGGTTGAATCTCAGTTAATTTTTAAGTGACATTTGTTTTCATTTTGTACTTCTTTTGACAAAATTCTGTACACAAACCTGCAACCCAGTAGAAAAACATCATGGTAGACATCATTGGCGTCTTATATGGCGTGCTGTGGTTGGCATAGGAAGGTATTGAAGCCATGAAGATACTTCATGGGCATCTTATTGTTGTCTTCTATTTATCTCACTCATAAATTGCACCCAACACCATTCTCACCATTTCTAAACATTGATTTAAAGAACTGGGTAGAACTGATAGAATTCTGCCTAAAAATAGGCAAGCTTGGATGCAGGCACAGTCAACAGCCAAACTCTGCCAAGACAGCGTAGGCAAGCCCTCAAAGGTTCCTGCCTCACAAATATGTATGTCACATATACTGGACCAGAAGGCTGAAGATGATGCTCCAACATTATAGAGAGTTTTGGGTGACTGTTTAGGCAGCAAACAGCCTCTGTCATTCTTTTCACTTTGGAAACTGCTAACTTGCACTTCCTATTTACTCAGGTGACTAATTTTATTCCTTCTCAAGTCTCTGAGAAGGTTGAAAACCACGTTGTTAGAGTTCACAATTAAAGCTTAGTTTTTTTTAAGGGTTAAGATGTTTTTAGGTCTAGATAGATGTTTTAAGTTGATAGAGATGAGATATGATAGATATTGACTTACATTCAAATTTTTAGGCTTACCAAGATAGGAAAATGTTTTCTTCAAGGTTGCCAAATACAAATAGCAAAACACTAAGAATGTAACATTAATATAATTCCTGATTGATTCATGGTTCTTCTTGCTGCACGTAGTTTATTTTACATATGTGTAATAATATATATATATATATATACTGTGTAGGGACTATTGAAACTTGGTTACTGGCTTTTATATCAGGTAATCAAATGATGATGTGTCATTTTGAGAGATGGCAGATAGGATTGTGATTAAGGGCTCATAAAAATACAAACACAAGAACATGGTCACAACTGTCATTAGTAAGTACATTTATTGAGAGCCTTGAAACTGCATTTGGATTTTCTTGCCAGTGTAATCATGCATAATAGAAATAATCCATATGAAAGTAGGCAGAATAAAGCCATCAAAGGATATCATTCTGAGGGACTAAATTTGATCATCGCTCAGAAAATAGGCATCTAAGCTTATCGCCTGTATAAATACCAATTTTAGCCAAAAGGCTGCTTCATAATGGGGTATTTGTGGCTGAATAGGGGCTTAAAATGGAATGGCTGAATCCCGGAAAAGAAGAACATGAATGGTGATCAAGCTTTGAAATAAATATAACAGAAGCCGCACATTGTACTGAAAAGTGCATGTTCTCTTCAGTCACTATTATCCCACTGCTTAGAAGATTGATCATTTGTATATGTGAAGATAAGCAAAATTTCTTCCCAATATCATGATTTTTTAATCATATATTCCAATTGAATGTCCTGGAATAAATTGATCTTTTCCTCAATTGTAAATGGTCTATAGACCATATAATATTCCTCTACCACAAAGCATGTATTTTAAATTTTGTCATGTTCTTTAACATAGCTGTTTTAGCTAACTCTACCAAAACTAGAAACCAAGGCATTGATTTAATCCTCTAAGTGACCATATTGTGAATAAATGTTGAATTTAATACAAATAAGATTAACAAATTTATTTGAATACCAGAAATCATTTTGAAAGCATGAACCATGTTAATTACCCAGTTTGCAGATGGGTTATTATAGTTTGATGGCTTAGTTGGGAAAGCATACATGGGATTTAAACATAAAACAAAATAGGCAAGCTATTTCCCATAGAGGAAAATATGTTATTTTAATTAAAGAAAAATGGTATAAAATGTGAAGTGAGAGAAATTATGTTTTTGTTATATTAAAATATTTCTAATTAAGAAAAATAAAGATAATATGTATTTACTGATGATATTTTGTGTTATAAACGATATTATATATTTATATATACTATTACATTAGACTTTATATATACATATAGAGAAAGCATTGTACCTAGAATTCTTCATAATAGTCATATTGTTTTGTTCTTAAAATACAAAATCACTATGAAATATTGAAAATTTGATACAAAATTTTAACTAATTCCATGAATTTGTTAAGTGCAGAAAGATATTGAGAGAGAAAGAGAGAGGGAGGGAGGAAGGGAGAGAGAGAGAGAGAGAGAGAGAGAGAGAGAGAGAGAGATAGAGAGAGAGAGAGAGAGAGAGATTATTTTGGGAGATTTATCTAAATAATAATATATTGCATTTGACCATTTTAAAACCACATTTTTAGAATAGGATTCATCCATTACATCCATGTTGATATATAGGTAGAATTTCTTTAACTGTGGCATGGCATGATTTTGCATATTTTTGGTGAATGAATTAAGCAACTGATGAAGTGCTATATAGGCAGAATTCAAAAATGATTGGTCAGGCTCCATGTGACCCCCCAGACTGTGAAACTGGAGACTGAGCCATTTCCGACACTTTTCTTTCTTTTAAGATGATTTTCTTTGGTATTGTTACAGTGATGAGACCCTCAGAAGTACAAGAAGCATTCCATGCCCTGGTTGGCTGCCTGGCAGGAAGGGAGGCAAGTCTACAAAGTAACAGCAGGCATTGATTGGCAGGTGTCATGGAAACAGGGGTTTCAGTCACGTGACCACAAGGAACACACACCTTCCACAGTAACAGTGATCTTAGGAGTACATCTTGAATCCCAGGGACTCCACATGAGTGGACGGCACATGCTAAGCAGCCTGGAAAGTCATAGTGCACTGAACTGCGAAAGAAATGATCAACAAACACACTTCTGTGATTTATGCCACTGTGTTGCAGTAATTTGTTGAATATCAATAGAGAATGAATACGAGGAGCAATGGTGAAATGTGAGCACTTGGCCGACTAGGAAATAAAATAGATGGGGTTTCTACATTTGCCTATGTTTTTAAGTAGCTTATGGTTTTTACAGGGGGTGTGGTAGTAGCACAGAATGAAAGTTTCTATTAACTTTATAAGTAGAGCACCGCAGGGCATCATGACATTTTGGGTGAACAGACTGTTTTTGTGGAATCCGACGGGCCCTTTTCTTAGCTTCCTTATCTTGCTCAGCATCCTTGTTGCAGGAGGATATCTCTAGGTTGCAGTTACATGAAAATCCTTCAAATCGAGTCCAGGTTTCCATTTGTTTTTCTTTTGTGGTATTTAAAGAACACAGAATATAACTTTTATAAGAGGGAAAAAAACAAGTGTCTTTTTTGGGAAAGCTACAATAAAGGAATCAGTAATTCTGCTCAGATATTAACCATGTGGCAAATGTGCCCCTGGGGAAAGACGTGGGAAGTGGGAATGCAGTGGTTCCAGACGAGAGAGAAAGGGGCTCAAGTAGCAGTCCTATACTGTTAACAAGGAAGATTGACTTAGGAAAGGAATAGGGCAACTGGGAAATAATTAGCCATTCAGAAATAATTTCAGAGGTCTACGAATGGAGAACCCTGGATGGATAAACACACAATGGCTTAAAAAGCGATAAAAGTTAATGATGTGAAAATGGTCATAAACAAGTTATGGGACTAATTTCAAAAGAAAACTCAGGTCAATAAACAGCTATAATTCTTGAATTTATCCTACATTTGATTTTAAAATGGGGTGGTATGCCTTTTCTTCTTTCTGTGCGCACCATAAACTCAATTAAAATTAATGGGCATTATGATCAGGGCAGTATTTCTAAATCACAGCCTCTTTGAGGCTAATTATTTTGAACTAATTTGTTAAACAGCAACTTTCCCCAGCTTTGGTAATAAGCAAAATAGCACTTGATCACATTATATTAGATTTGAGAAAATGTTTATGAAAGATATTTCTTCAATTGGTCTAAAGTAAGAAGAGATGTGAGTTCAGCCATATACCTAACAAATATCTTCATTATGACAAAATGGGTGACAATTTCTTAAAGCTATAAAATGCCTATTCTGAGATATCTTTAGTAATTACTACTTTTTACATTCAAAAGGTGGCATAATCATCTTGTTTCCAACTAATTAATTAAAGATTCTAAGGTTCTCTCTCCTGCTCTTCCCCTTCCCTTGTGTGTGTGTGTGTGTGTGTGTGTGTGTGTGTGAGAGAGAGAGAGAGAGAGAGAGAGAGAGAGAGAGAGAGAGAGAGAGAGAGAGAGAGAGAGACAGAGAGAGAGAGACAGAGAGACAGACAGAGACAGACAGAGACAGAGACAGAGAGACAGAGAAGAAGAAGAAGGAGGAGGAGGAGGAGGAAGAGGAGGAGGAGGGAGGGAGGGAGAGAGAGAGATTAATGGGGAGCAGGTTTGGGGCAGGTATGCATGCAAGTAGCAGGCTGAGGATAACTTCTGGTGTCTTCAACCCCTCTCCACTTTGGATGTGGAGACATGGTTTCACAGGAAACCTAGAGGTCTCTGACTGTCCTAGTCCAGCTAGTTAGCTTGCTTCTTCTCTGCTTGCCTCCTATATGCTAAGATTATAGCCAGGTGGTCCTGCCCTGCTTGGCATTTATGAAGATGGTGTGGATCTGAATGCTGGTCCTTATGCTGTCCAACAAGAACTTCTCACCAGTATCAAGATTTTTATTTTTTGATCCTACTTATAAACCACAGATATACCCTAATGTTGTTTCTGAAAGGTTAATTATTCATAAGAGGTGCTGATGTTCTTAGCATCTTAGACAATGTTACACTACAGAAGAAGCACTTGCTGCCTAGATAGACACTTCTAAATGCTTTCTTTGCACTTGATGCAGTTTGATAATACAATGGCAGGTGTAGAAGCCAAATAAGTATTGATATGTGAAATATCCCTGATAGACTACTCAGAGTTTTTAAAGACTATACTCAGGACTAGTATAGCAGGGTCATATGGTCATTTTTCTTTTAGATTTTGAGGAACTTTCATTGTCAGTGTTCTGAGCTATGCAGGTCGATCAAAGAAAGAAACACTGCAGGGTGTATTGAGGCTTCTCAGAAGCAGAGTGGACCAGTCTCTCATGAGCTGAACCTCAAACAGCCATGCAGAAACATATTTATTGATCATTATCCAAAAGTTGTTTTGGGGGAAAAAACAAGATCCTTCCACCAAAGCCCCTACTATGTTTCCTGAAGGAAAACATCTTATTGTACACCATTTGCAGTACCCAATAACGCAAGGTAATGCAAGTCTGTCAGGATCGGCTTATGACCAAAGGACTGAAAAGGCTGTAAAGTGCCTTTAAAAAAACAGCAACTCTGTAAGTCACAGGAAACAATCACTGTTTTCTACAATGATTTATTTCAAGGTCTAAGTACATCCAGCAAACAACTATTTCAATCTGATGTTTACCAGAGAAACAGTGAAAACCAATTGTTTCATTGCAATGTTTACCCTAGATACAATGATTCTACTAGAGATCTGCTCCACTCCAATCTTCTTAGCCTCTGAGCTCATTTACACCCCCACAGTAGTGTACCAGGGTTTCTTTTCTTCTCCACACCTTACCCAGCATTTACTGTTTTTCTTTGTTTTAGTGATGGCCATTTTGTCTTGCTGATAAAATCTCAGTGTTGTTTTAATTTGCACCTCCTAATGGCTAAAGATATTGAGAGTGTTTCATCTTTATTAGCCGTTTGTAATTCTTTTAAGGACCAAGTGCTCATTTTATTAGCCTATTTGTTTGTTGGGTTGTTTGATATTTTGTTATTTAAACTTTATCCCGAAAATTGCTCTCTTTTCAGGAATGTGTGATTGAAGCTAATTACTTTCAGAGGCCATGGCATGCTCTAAGTTTAGTCATTTGTAAATTTGGGGGCTTTTGCCAGGAAAACAAAGCAAAACAAAATCTAGGTCATTAGCCTACCTTCTCACTTACTTTGCTGGATATTGAATTCCTCTGTGTTTAGGAGCACACAGACAGCTCTGTAGATTCGTGCCTAAGCATGACACGTGACACTTCCGGGAAACCTTTGTCCTAAGCTCCTAGAGTTTGTTTTAATGCAATCACTTACTTAAAAAGTAAAAGAAACTTGCTCAATGATGATAAGTCTCTATAATCATTACTTTGATTATAGTGATAGCTTCATGGATGTATATATACATCTAATTAGATCCATTGGTTTTATACACTGTACTCAGTTTTAATAATATATACAATAAACATGTTGAAAAGGACAATATGATAAAATGAGTGACAAAGATGTATTTAAAATCAACCTATTTTTAGGGTTTGTAAATTCAACATATATGTTACAAGTCAAATGCATTATCTCATTAAATACTGAGAATTCTTCAAGTGAAATTGTTATCCTCTGTTCCTGGGGACATAAGTTAGGCCTTTGTGAGGACAGGTCACTGGCTTAAAATGAGCTGGTGAAAGGAAGGTCAGATTTAGTATTACTGTTTCTCCTCTCTTGGTACCAGAATGCAATCACATCTTGGTGGTTGGCATCAGAACTGGGTTTAGAGTAGTGGCTCTCAACTTTCCTAACCCTTGAAAACAGTTCCTCATCTTGTGACTCCCCCTCCCATCATAGTTATTTTTCTTACTACTTCATAACTGTAATTTTACTGCTCTTATGATCATTATGTAAATACCTGTGTTTTTCAATGGTCTTACATTGCCTCTGTGAAAAAGACAGTGGCCTTCAAAGAGGTCGCGACCCACAGGTTGAGAACTGTGGGTCTACAGCTGCAGCAACTTCCTGAATTCCTGCAGAATGGTTAGTATATAGCTACTTCCAAATAACTGAAACATGGCTTTCTGAAGGGAGGCTTGTTCTCACTCATAGAATAAGCCAAAGGCACAACGCTTAGGAAAAAAAAAAGAACCTCGAAAGTTCACAAAGCTACTTATCCAGGGTTATGTAAGTAGTAGTAATCCTGGAAGAGAAGTGATTCTGCAACTGCTCCCCTCCCCCATGCTACTTAAGGCATGCAGGTGTCTCCGGGCAGGCAGTTTTCTTTGTTCACGCTAAGATGCGCTACTGAGTGATTCAGCTGCTTCTGTGGTCTATGCTCCTGTGAGGAAGCTGCCAGCTATACTCCTGTAAGTAGCCCCAACAAAGTAAAGGGCGCAGCAAGCTGTCAGTCAGGGAATCCTTTCCTTGAGTTGCGTCATCAGTGCCCTGGGAATGAGTCTTTGCTCAGGTCTCCCTAGAAAATGTCGTGTCACAGTGGAAATTGCAAAGTTCAGTCTGTTAATGCGCTATCAGCTCTTTATTTCCAGGTCTTGCTAAAGGAGCTTACTTGGTGCCTTGTTTTATGAATACAAGGATACAAGGTCTGATTTGGGAAAAGAAAAATGACACCTTAAGGTAAAAAACAAACAAACAAACAAACAAACAAAAAACCAAAACCAAAACCCCCAATATATGTTCCAACGCCAACTTCTGGTCATCTTCTCTCTTAGTTTTTATATGCTGAGGACTTCTGCCTGCTAAAAGTGGGCAGTCTGGTCGGTTTCTTGAGGCTTAACTTTAAGAAAACGCTTGGTGGGTGATATGCATAAGGCATTTACTAAAATTACTCTCGTGGCATGAATTAGTTCATTGCTGCTCATCCCCTCGAATAATGAGTTCTTTGTGTTTGTTGGATTTATTTTAACACATGAAGCCATTTTCAAAAGTGAATGTCAATATGAAAAATTGCTCTCCCCATGTGTTCAGTAATGGAAGGGAAGCTCGGACGTGCGCATGCGCCCTCAGCAGCTATCCAAGGGCTTCTCTCATTAAGCCTTCCTTGGGCGTGTGATCAGGTGAGCGGATTAGATGACTTAATTCCCACTTCTCATTCTGTTTCCATCCGGGCTTTAAATATTTACCACCACTCAGGCGTCTTGCATCCGAGTAATCTCTGATGAACCGGCTATGCATTTTGAATGATCACAAATGTGCACTGTAGAACAAACCGATCTTTTGTGTGTCCCCTCTCTTTCTCAGCTTCCTCTTGCTGAAAGTAGGTTAGTTAAACTAGATCAAACATGAGTCTAAATAATTGAAACCGGGCGTCCTCTGGGAAGAGCTGAAGCCCTATTGTAAAGCCAGGAATGTGGCTGGCTGGAAATTCTTCAGTTTAATTTTTAATTTTTCTTCATGAATCTTCTTTTTATTTACCACTTTAATTTTTTTTCTTCTACAACTGCTCAACTCCAAATCTACATACAAATTGGTCCTCGAGCATCTTCTTGCCTAGGGGTGGAAGAGCAAGCTTTCTTTCTTTCTTTCTTTCTTTCTTTCTTTCTTTCTTTCTTTCTTTCTTTCTCTTTTTTTCTTTCCCATCTCCTTTAAGTATTCAGAACACTGAATTGCTTCTTCCTATCAGGATTCTAAACTGGAGTCAATAGATTGAGTCAAAAGGATCTCTGATCTTGGGTGAAAAAAGGTGACCTTTCTCATGAGACATATTTAATTAGAAGCTATCATTTCTTGCTAGTGTGAGCACAGCCCTCAGACAACGGATGCTAAAAGCATAACTCACAATGTGCTTTCCAAAGTCATCTCATATATTTTAAAATCATATTAAATCGAATGTATTCTGAAGTGTGTTTATCATTATTTTTAAAGTATTGGATTCTTCACTCAAAAATTTTATTCACTGCCTTCACAAGAAAATTACACATATCTAATTTGTATCTGAATTGTTTTACTAAAAAGGTTCTAATATACTCAGTTTCCATAATCATTCCAAAAATCCTATTTCATGGATTTTAAGTGGCCCGGGCTGGAGTTCTGCATGTGTGTAGACTGAGAGATGGTTGTTTCCCAGAAAGTAAGGTGGTAGGGGCAAACAGAGAGAGAGAGAGAGAGCAACGTTTCTCTCAGCCATGTACAAACACGTTAACTCTTCCTCCCGCTCTCACTGGTGCCTTTTTTTTTTTTTATCTCATCTTGGTTCAGGTTCTTTCTGGAAATAGTCTCCTGAGAGGGTCTTGTCTTGGTTACAGTTCTTGGACATGCCTTCCATCTTTAGTCAAGGCTACTTCATTGATGGAGACTTCTGTAGTGTTTAAAGAGACCAGTGGGAGTGGCACACTGTGCTCATCACATGGACTTGGAGAGGGCTTCTCAGAAGGGTTACACAAAATCCTGAATATCGTTAGACACTATAATACATAAAGACTCTGACTATAGCTCAGGAACACATAAGACTTAACAATTATGAGAACCCTAAAAGTATGCAGCTTTCTCTTCTTGCTAGAAGATGAAAGAGTCAGAGATGGGCAGACACTACACTACAGAGATTCTGGCTTAAAATTGGAGATAAGCAATAAATAGCCATAGTCTCTAATTAGGAGAGTCCCCTGGTCAATGGTAGTAAGGAAACAGACACCTAGCTCTACATCTCTAAGGAGCTAAGATTTTCACGCAACCTGATTGGATCAGAAGCAGATGTCTCCCCAGAGTAGCCACACCTGGGTAAATCATCTGTGGCTGATCGCTTCATTTTAGTCTGTGACGTTTAAGAAGACAGTCACACTGTGTCAGAATTTTGACCTTCAGTATGAGGTAATAGATAGGTGCTGTGGGAAGCCAGTACATTTTGGTAATTTGTTATACAATTAATAAATCTGTTATACAAATAACCAATAGAAAATGAACAGAAGATCTGACCAGAAATGTGTGTGTGTGTGTGTGTGTGTGTGTGTGTGTGAGAGAGAGAGAGAGAGAGAGGGAGAGAGAGAGAGAGAGAGAGAGAGAGAGAGAGAGAGAGAGAGAGAGAGAGAGTGTGTAGAATTGGTAACTTGGTGGTAAAAGTCACTAAAACCTTTGGCTGGACAACACAGTGGATTATCGAGTTCTTTAGATCCTGGGTTTGCCCTTTATCAAATCCTTCCTTTCATAATTCTTGTTGACTGTCTATGAAACAGGCAGCCTACAAGCAGAAAGGACTCTCTTCAAATCTAGCAATATTTCACCAGCAAGGGATATTTCCAGATTTAAGGCAACCAAAAAAAATGTTAGAAATTGATTTCCCCTCTCTTTTAATATGCTTCCTTTGCTGCAGCCATGGCTTTCCAAGATAAATTGAGACCAAAAAAATAGGAAAGTGTACGAATCACACCAGACTCATCTTTAAATCTTAAAACCGTATTCTAGTCTTCAGAGTACAGCAGACGCTCAAACAAAGCAAACTGTAGTGGGACTAGTTTAATGATCTGAGGACTTAGTGATCCATTGCAGCTTTGACAAGACAATTTACCATCTGAAAGTCATGGGATGAAATAATATTCAGTACAAATGTTCAAGAAAGTCCATACCCCAGTCTGAAAAACAGTAGAGCAAAAAAATTGCAATACTTTCTGAATGTAAAATTCAAAACTCATTAATAGAAATTCTATCCATTTTAGCATTTACTATGATACTTAAACTCCCAAGTGGCTTGGATTTACTCCCGCTTCAGCTACACAAGGCTCTGAGGCCATGCAGAGCTTGTTTACTCTTAGCTGTGGATTCCACACCTATCAAGAAGAGATATCCAACAGGAGTCTCCAAAATGGTTGCCATGAATATCAGATAAGATTACTTTTGAAAAAAAAAAGTCAAAAACCATTTAAAATGGTTATTTGACCATTGCAATCATAAGAACAATGACAGTTATTTTCAAAATTTTATCTCACTTTTAAATTAAATCTGTTTTTAAATAAAGTACAAAACCTGTGATTACGATTGGTTTGGCATATGGTGTTTTGAAACCTGATGTTAAGATTGAATTAAAGGTATCTGACACCTAAACTGTTTATGATGTCTTTGTATTACCAGCATTCAAGATCCTTTCTTCTGACTACTTAAAATGTGCAGGTTATTATTATATGTTGTAGCATTACTGTGCAATAATCACTTGCCATGACACCTTGTTCTCATTTAATTGTAACTGAATGTCTGCTGAGTCTCTTTCTCTCAGTATTGATCACAAACACTGAGTACAGAGTTGACAGACCTGATAGTTTTAAACACACAGTGAGACTGGTATCTTCTTTTCTCATTGATGATTCATAACTTTTATAAAAATAGCACTAATATTAAAAATAACCTCAAGCAGCTTAGGAAAAAACACCCAGGCCATGAATTACATAATGACCTCATGTCTTTCTATATAGCTGGACTTTGCTTTTCTCCACTTGATGCACTTCTACCTTTAAAAGAAAATCATCACAAAGCTCATATGCCATGCCAGCTTAGTTGAAAGCTTCATTTCATCTACACAAGTACTTTTGAAATTTATGAGTCCGACGCCATTCTTTTCTCAGTGTTACTTAACTTAATAGAAAGCCTGAGAGGCAAGCAAAAAAAACCATTCTGTTCCGTTCCTGATTGGATTGAAGAAATGACACAAATATTCTAACAATAATATTTGCTATGAGTCTGACCTTTCCAATGAACCTACTGAGACAGAATTGTGTTTGGCTGCAATAATAGGAAATCTGACCCTAATAATAGGCAGTATAGCTTAAAGACTTTACTCTTCAGTGGTATGCATGAGTTTCTGTAGAACATTAGGAAATGCAAATGTATTATTTATAAAGTGCACACGTTTGTGTTATCCCCTTAATATGTAAAATGTACCCACCTTAGGAAGAAACATTGCTTGAAGACAAACTGAACTGGTGCTTCTGCTTTCCGGGGGAGGAGGAACTCTTGCCTCATAGGCCTGGAAATCTCACAGAGGAGGGGTGTAACTCATGATGAGGTTGAGTAACCATAGCTCATGCGGTACAATAGCTGGTTACAGTTTAACAAATGCCGCGCCATGATGGGTGCAACGTTCTCCAAAGAACTCTCTGACTGTTGCTAAAAGGGGAAACAGGGTGAACGTTTACACTGTGGTGGATAGCATGTCACCCACTATGTATTAAAATGTCTTGTAGAACCTTGAACAGGACCGTAGAGATTAAATCTAATTTAAAATATTATTGGATATTTATTAGAAACAGTTATGGGAAAGGTTTTAAGTATAAGGATAATGAATAAGGTATATAGAGAAAGGCTCACAACAATAAAAAATTATACAGAAAAAAATGGCATGAAAATTAAATAAATTTGCACACCAGAAGTTGATGGTAAGATCCTTCTACTGAAGCTGTTGCCAAGCTTGGTTCCAGGTGATAGAAAAATCAAATGGGTTGAGCTGGAAGAGTCCTCCATGCTGGCTACCCTTCATGGTCCCAGAATGTGCTATGCAGGCTACTGGAAGAAAGAAGTCATCAACAGATTTACCCAGATGTGAACGTTGCCAGTTACAGTGATGACCTACCAGACAATATGGCCTGTCTTGTGCAATAGTGGTAGGACAGTTATGGAGGCAACCAATTGCATAATAATTGTGTTTGAGGCACTCTTCTCAGGAGGGAGTTCAGGCCTTGTTCTATAAACCTGGTCAAAAGTTCTTGACTGGGGAGGTCACAGACCTTAGGAAGGAATCTAATACTATTGTTTTGATGCTGAACAATGATAGTATCAACTTGCCCCCAAGTACGGACATTCATACTCAAATGGCCTCCAGCCTTCCTCAGAGAAACTTCTTACCAAAGCATGTGGTGCTTCATGAAAAAAAGCTGTAAGTGTCCCAAGTGTGGAGAATAAGTGATGGTGGGATCTTTGGCCTCAACCATGACAGCTGTAACACCTCTTCTAAGGCTAAGGTTATATAGTAGAGTAAGGTTCCAGGAAGACTGTAAGAGCCACGGTGGAAGACTGCGCAACAAAGTGCTGCCATCTGAAAACGACAAAACTGCAACACTCATGAATTCAGTGCAGCTATGATCGTCAGGACAACACGTGCACAAGAATGGGTCCAAACATTTCATCATGGAGAAGTGAGGGACCCATGAGGCACTAGTCCTCCCTGGTACCTACATGTAATTAATGCTTGCTATGGGAAAGGTGTTATTTTCATCAGTGCTGTAGCCACAGATACATCCCCCTTGTTCCACTGAATAATTCCCCCATTTAAGGTCAGCAAAGTAACTCAAAAGGAAGCTAAAAATAGGAGGGAGACCTGTTGAGAAAAAGTGTGGCAGAGGGGGAGGGATGAGGGAGAGGAATAGAGGTTGAGAATTGCTAATATTTATTATACAGGCATGTTAAGCGATCAAACAATGAAAAAATGGGAAAATATTTTTTAAAGAAGGAAAAACATTGCAAGGCTGTGAGATTATATCTCCTAGGAACATCAGAAGCTACAAGAGATAAGGCTATCATGAGGAAGGGAGCCCTCTGGGCCTCATCCCTACAAAAGAACTACAGGCAGCCAAGGAATGCTGAGACTATGAGGAGTAAGTCTTTTCTAGGGAAGAGTACACCAATTGGATATTCAGTCCCAAATGGTCAGCTCTGAAAACACACACACACACACACACACACACACACACACACACACACACACAGACACACACACACACACGTAGACACACACACGTAGACACATACACAGACACACACACACACACGTAGACACATACACAGACACACACACACACACACATAGACACACACACACACAGAGACACACAGACACAAACACATGTACACACTGACACACAGATACACACACACACACACAGACACAGACATACATAGACACAGACAAACACACCTGGACACACCGACACACACACAGATATACACACGCACACACACACACACACACACACACACACACACACACACACACACATGCATATGAAAAAGGAGGCCATGAATCTGGAAGAGAGCAATGAAGATTATATGGGAGGGATTAGATGGAGTAAAAGGAGGGGGAAGCTATATAATTGTATTAATTTCTTTTTAAACTTTTATTGAATGTCTATAATTTACACATCACGCACCAAAATCCCTCACCTTCCCCACAGTAAGATAAAACCAATAGACAAACAAAAAGCCTTGTCACAGAAGCTGCAGTGTATCATGCAGTATAGTCTTTTGTCCACATATGTTTATATTAATTTCAAAAACAAAAGGAGTAACTTTTAAAAATTGATGAATTAAAACTATCCAAAAGTGAAAGGATTTCTCCTCAGCAATTGATAGGACAATCTACCTGGAGCAGATAGCTCATTCCATTCTACTTGGCTAATTAGAGTAAAGCCAGAATTCAGGACTCTGTGTCTGGGCAAACCTCTGGCCACACGTGGGACACTGAGAGCATCAGCGTTCCTTTTCATCATGTTAGCATCTTCAGACACAAAAGGATGAGCGTGATTATGGAAACCTCCCTGCATCTGCATCTGCACCTGTGTCTGGGGAACAACTTTGAAAGGGAGCCTACCAAAGAAGGGAGACTAGTTTTCCACACTTCTCACTTTCCTTTTTCTGATCAAACTCTCCCAGGATCACCAACCAAGCCAACTGTTTCCACTCACGTAAGTTTTCAGAGAATTTCCTGCAGAAAAAAGAAATCTTCTTGTCTGCCACAAAATGGATGAGTTGAAGTTATTATGAAATAAACCGGACATAGAAAGACAGCTTGTTTTTTTTCTCCTATGCAAAAGCTGAAAAGAAATGCAATGACCTGATAGCAGAAAGTGTAATTACTAGAGGCTGGGTAAGGATAAAAGGAGGTAAAGTTGGGCATAAAGAAACTCTGTATTAATACAGCACACCCAGCCCTGTTACTATGTATAATTAATGAACTTAAATAAAAATTAAACAATAATAACAATAATATAATAATAACCCTAGCTCACATGAGTCTCAATATACTTTAAAAGTGTATATACACTTTTAAATATATATTATATGTATAAATATATAATATACATTTTTTAAAAATTCAGACTTTTAAAGAATTCGTTTTAAATGTTCTCTTCATGAAACAATGAGCACATGAAGTGATATGTTAATTAATTAGCCTGATGTTCAACATTACATGCACATATCAAAACATTATTCTTCAAAAAATTAAATATATAAAAATCACAAAATAAAAAAAGGAAATTTGTAAAGTAGCCTTTACTTCCAAGTTATTCAACAAAGCTCAAGATCATAAACACTATGTTTGAGGACTGTTACCTTTGTTCATGCTTGCAGGCTCTGATGACACGCAAGGCCCTGCTTCTGACACCCCCGGTTGCTTTATTCTTGGACTTTTCTCAAGTATTGACTTGTCTTAAACTATGTGACTCATTTGTGGCATCAGCTTGGCTTTGTTCCAACTGGTTTTTCCCCATGGTGCCGTACTTGAGTCTGACCCAGTTTTCAGTGTCATTCTTCAGTGGTAACGTAGACAATTGTGTGATGCGTTCTCCCTGAAACCATTGTGCCATTTTCTAGAGAGTGCCAACACCCTCCATGTTTAAATCATGTGTATTTAAAACTGATGCCAGAAGGGATGGGCAGGAGTATGTACCGATGAGAAAAACGTGAATGTTATAACATGGCACGCTGGCTTCACATTTCTTTAGGTGTCCATTTTAAACTACGAAAGGCCCTTATAATTGGCAAGGGACTTTAAGAACTGTCCTCTTCTACATTGGCCGCTGCTCCATTATTATTATTTTTTAAATATTAGGCAAACATAACTCCATGTTTGGATCTCATGAACAGGGGACTTGTTTCACGGCTTATATATAACAGAACCTACTACAGTGATTCTATTTTTCCATCCAGAGACTAAACAGCTCTTCATAAAGTTCCAGATTTCATAGTGGCTCTGCTCATTTTTTCTCATATGATTATTGAAGTGCTTGATATAATTTTTGGCCTTTATTTTGCTAAATAATATAATTTAGAAAATATTTTTTGTTCCATGTGGCATAGTAAAACCTCAAAACCCTCTGTTTTCATTATTAATAGTGAAGGGTCATTAGAAATGACCAACTGTATATATAATTAATTGAATTGCTAGCCCAAAACAATATTTCTAGTAAACAATTCAATGGCATATGATAAAGGCAAATTCGTTACATACAGACTATAATTATAAACGTGGGAAATCGCATGCTGCAGTTCTCTCTACTGTTGAGTAAATAACTGTCTCTTTAAGGATGATTTGCTGAAACACTACTTGTAAAAAAGATAAATATTCAAAATTCACATTAAATAGAGAAATTTGAGAGTAGAAGGTTATCTCTTTGAAGGTCACCTACGTTAAAAAGCAACATGGATATTTATTCTTGTTACACAACAAAGGTTTTGGTCTTTGCAAAATTCTTCATCCTATTCTAACCCATTTGGAAAATGGAGCTTTACATCCCTGGGTTTGATTTGCTTAAGGGTATTGTAACTACAGACTACAAATCGTTTAGTTAAAATAACTGGAAATATAAAATATGTAAATAAAAGGCTTTCATAGCTTAATATTTCTAGTATTAAAAAACATTTTGACATAGAGCATTAAGTATTCTCCAAAACAATTCCAGTTTAAGATAAGCAGTCCAGCGATGTAGTCCTAACATGAGTCAGTGGAAAGTCTATCCGTGTGCACCCTGGGCCTCAGATATTGTAACATGAAATCAAATGCAGTCATCAGGCATGTGAAGAAATCTAAGTAAAAAAAGAGAGCATGAAGAATTTACAAAGAACAACCTAATTCAGCCTCAAGTTTGATCTCACAAATCCATGATTAATCTGAAGAAAGCAATTAAATAAATTTGTGTTAGGAATGCCAGTATTTTTGATGTGTGTCCCCTGTCCTGTTAAAGTGATAGACTATCTTATATATAATGTAAAGTAAATTTAATTTTTAATAGCTAACAATACATTTAAGTACCTCTGTATTTTCACCATGTATGTATCTTCTGTTTTAAGTGCACAGAAATCAGTGATCTTCATGCAGACTGAAGTGTAAATTTCTCTCACCCAAGATGCAAATAATACAACTCCCTAGCTTTGCTGTGACCTGAACTTCAGCAGCCACTCTGACGATCCGCTGCTGTGACATCTATAAATTGTGGTTTGGATACATTCCTGCACTTTCCTGTGGGTGCCAGAACATCTTGGCATGTGGCCAGTTCATCAAGTAGTAATGAATTCCTGGGTTATGTGGCTGCCATGAATGAACCTATCACTTCAAGGTCTGGTAGTGAGGAAGAAAATTTATCTTCTGTGCCTCAGACTCTAGGAAGGTTTAATGTGCCTTTAAATATTCCCATAGTTAGTGTCCTCAGAAGGGTATAAGCTTCAGGTATTTAATTGTTGCTATCATTATTAGTGGGCAAAAATTTCAAGAAGAAAAGATGCTACTATGGAAAAAAAGTGCTTTTGTACACAAGTATGTGTATACACACACCTACACACACACACATACCCACAAAAAACAAATATATTAACACACACACACACACACACACACACACACACACACACGGATTTCTAACATGTACTAATGATTCTCAATACTTACAATACATTTTTGCAGAAAAGTAAAAATCCAGACCCTACGCATGTGAAAAAGTTAATCTCTAGACTCTAGAATTCATTGAAGTGTCTGTAGCTTTACCTTTGCCCATTGAGTACAGCACTACATTCTTGCAATGGAGCAATTGCCTGGGCGACTATATGTTCCAGGATAGATGGGTTATCATTGAATGGTAAGAGGGATGACATTGAAAACATCGTTAAGATTAAGTTAATCATGAGATAGGAGAAAACAGGTATGCCAAAGTCAGAAAGAGAATCTCAGAACTCAGGAAGAGTAGAGGTTCTGAACAGGTCCAGAGAAGGAGACATCCAGACTTAAGCAGTTTTAAGCACCAGATCCTGGACAGTGTGCTCAGGGGCTAAAGGATAAATGAAGGATAAAGGCAGATGAACCCAGCGAAGGCTAACCTCAGCCTTACTGTACCATTCACTCATTCAGTGCCCTCGGATATTTTGACTGTTTCCGTTTAGACATCTCTAATCTCATCCTCCATATGTAGTTTAGGGTATGCTATAAATCAAGTACATTTAATTAACTTAGTTTAGTTTGATCAATGAGTGGATGAAGAACTAATAAAAGGTGACACAGTAGGCAAAGGGCACACACATCTAGAACTATATCCTTTGCTGAACATCTTTCTTTTCACGTGGTTTTATCAGCTTGACTTCCCATTAGCATACTGTAGAAAGATTCTCTAGACATGGCTTTTGTAATGCCCAGAATTTGTTTTTGAACTTGAATGATCTGATAAATAAGAAAGCAAATTCTCCATTTAGTGTTGATAGCCTTGTTATGAGTTGGGGAACTTTTGTCTAGCTACTATTTCTTCCTTCATGGTTGTTACACACACACACACACACACACACACACACACACACACACATGCATACAAACACACAAGTTTTGATGACACATCTTAATTTGGTTTCTACAAACTGTTCTGGGACTAGAACATGAGAACAAAACTGAATTTGGTAGCCAATCCTGAGAAATGCTGGAAGATGAGTGAGGAAGTGAGCCGAGAATCGGTGTGCATACTGAACAGATTATCTGAACAAAGTTGTGGACTTTGATACCATAATGTAACAGAAAAATCCAGAGGTGGCCTCCCTACAAGACTCAGGAAGTGCAATTAGATTACAATTACATACTGCTGGTTTTCCTTGACTGCTGGATGTTGAGCGAAGTGACTTGTATTTCCCGGCATTTCCAGCCCACAATAAGGTAGAAGAGAGGAGGCCCATAGGTAGACAGATGCGTGAGCTGGATCTTGAAAGTGTTCAGAATATACTGAACAGCATCAGAGAAAATGCAGCAAGAGACTTGAGGTATTTAGTGCAAGATAGTTATACAACACACACACACACACACACACACACACACACACACACACACACACACACACACACACACACATGTTGTGAGCCTAGCCTTTAACGGCTGAGCCATCTCTCCAGCCCCATTCAATTTTTTCAACCAGAAGCAAGTGAAACTTTGGCCTTGAGAAATAGCTCAGTGTTTATAAGTACTTGCTGCTCTTGGAAAAGACTGTTCAGTTCTTACTACCCACAGGGTAACCCACAACTGCCTGTAACTCCAGTTCCAGGAGAATCCAATGTCCTATTTTGTCTTCTTTTTCAGGCACACAGTTTATATATAGACAAGGCACAAAGAAAACACATTTAAGTAAAAATAAAATAAGTGAAGCATTTGCTTATTGATTATTAATTTTCATATTTTACTGCAAACTGATTATATAATTAGTGCTCAAACATTTATTTATTCACAAATCTAGATGCAATATTTCAAAATAATGCATCTATTTTTTCCTTGTTTTGTCTAATAACTTTCTGTTTAGAATCCTTCTCTTTCAAGAGGATCATCAGATATTCATATACATTTAAATCAGCTTTTGAAGATGTAATTTCATAATTTCCCTAGCATTTTAGGGTAAGTTTACTTTTATTGTCAAACTAGATAACTAAACTTAAATTTTTTGAAATATATCTTACTTATATTGTTGAGACTGTGTTTAATATAGGCCTTTTAATCTATATGCTGGGAAGTGGTGGCTCATACCTTTAATTACAGCACTTGGGAGGCAGTGGCAGGAAGATCTCTCTTGAGTTCAAGGCCAGCCTGGTCTATAGCATGCATCACAGGACAGCTACATGGAGAAACTGTTTTGAAATACCCAAAAGCCCAAAACAAAACAAAGAAATCAAACTATTACTAATGTGTTTAAATGCTTTCTCAATTGTTTGATAAAATTTCTTAATAATTACTAACGCCCAAAGATCTAAGTAAACTCTAAGATAATTTTGCCTCATTAAGTCTCACGGAGGCTCTGTGTGACATTGCTCTTTGCAGTGTCCTGCACATAGTCCTTTCGCACGAATGGTATCTCCTGTGGCTGGAGAGGAACTGATGTCTTGTGAAGATCTTGAGGTACTGTTGGGAAAGCAGCAGTGTGCTTCTTGGATGCTGGTTCTTGGGGTTACCAAAAGGAGATGTGAACACAGAAATGGAATCAGTCCACGTCTGGCTACAAGAAGAGAGCTTTGCATTCTTAGTGACAAGATGTGACAGAGAATCCATAGTCTTGCCAAACCCCTTGTCTGTCTGAACCTTTGTAGTAACAGCACCTACGAGGTAACACTTTAGAGGTCTCTGGCATTCAGAGAGAGAATATTTAACTTAGAAACCAAAGTTAATAAAAAAGAGACTGAATACTTAGTGACATAGGAAGAGTGGTGCCTTTAAGTGGCCTCAAGAGGTGTGGAATTCACTTGAGTCAAAGAGTTAGCAGGAAGTGAGACAGCATAGACATACAGTTGAAGGTAAAACTAGGAGAAGGATGTTTTTATACTCTTATGGGCACTAATAGTGTTTGCTGAAAGTTGCCTTTATCATGTCTTTATATGAGCAGACACTTGAAAATAGCTTACAAAGCTGTCCTGCAAGGGCAGCTTGCTGGCAAGACATAACAAGATAAAGGCCTTCAGGCTGTCATTTAAGAAAGACTTTAAAGTTTTCTGACTGTTCCACTAGCAGCTGTCTTCTTTCTCCTTCCCTGCCCAGAATTTTTATGCCTTTTTAATCCTAGGCAAGAAGCAGGAGGAGATTAATTACAACCAAGTTAGCTGCACCACAATCAAATAAAAATTAAAGCTGGTTAATTGATTAATTAATAAAATCTAATATAAATCTTCAACAACAAGGGATAATCACAACGATTCTATTCCATGTGACAGCTGGTTATTGGACACCTTGTAGGTGCAGGCACTGAAATGCGAGCAGGAATAGGTGTTCAGAGATTACCTTTAGCCTCCTGCAGAAAAACATATTTTCCTTTCATCCTGGATCTTCACAGGTGAAGTAAGACTTGAATTTCTATATACACCATCCCTTAGCAATTCCTTAGCAACCTTCAAATGAACAAGCTTTTATCGAGGGTATCCACAGGGCAAAATTTTAAGAAAAGCCTTTTTATTGAATCTTTAATTTTTAAATGTTTAACTTGTTTTACAAGACAAAAAGGACTATTTCATATAAAAGTTTACATGGCTCATTATTAAATATTTTTTTTTACCACCTCAGCATCTAGGATACTACTGCTAGCAATAATTTCCTGTTGATTTTTATTTCATTACACCTTATGTCTGGGGAAATCTGAAAGAATTCTCAGCTTTCTTCCCTGGAGGTATTTGATTGTAGTTTCTCTGCTTTTGCTCCTAAATGGTGTTTATTCCCTTTCTAAGTATTTCATCCACCTACTTCAGGATTTGCAGACCTGGACAAACTCCTTTATTGGGGAGAATTCAGCATTTATAAATATGAGACATCTGTAATAACCTCGAGTCATACTTCCGTGACCTTCTCTCCTCGCCTTAGTTTCAGGAATCAAGAACTAACCAGCTAAAGAAAAAAAAAATAATCAGAAAGTTGTCATGGTTTTCTATATCACAAGGATCAGGCGAAACAATCTGTGAGTGGCTAGTGTGGATCTTCAACTTTCCATTGTCTGGAAGAGTCTGGGACAGGAACATCTGGGAATGCCTGTGAGGGGCTGTCTGCTTATATTAATTGAGGGGGAAGGATCGTCCACTGTGGGTGGCACCATTCCTTGCCTGGGATCCTGACCTGTGAAAATGTGGAAAGTGAACTCAGCAGTCACATCTCTGATTCTTGATTGGGGATGAGATGTGGTCCCTGGCTCCAAGCTCCTACCATGTCTTACTGCCCTGCCATGATGACAGTAGCTTTAAGTTTTGAACCTTCGGACCGTTCTCCCTTCAGTAGCTTTCTTCAGGGTATTGTTATCACAGCACTAGGAAGAAAATAGTAAGACTCCATCCTCTACTCCACAGCCTGCAGCCATTTCTAGGACTGCTCCCACTCAACAGAATGTTTTTTCACTCTTTACATTTTTATGATTTTTTTTTTAGCTTCTCATCATCATGATAAGAATGAAATAAGAATTTGACAATCCAGACAAGGACTCTTATCAAACCTGACCGTGGTGAACTCTGGGAAATACACTTCTGATGTTTGTAAGCCACATAACCTATGGTAAGTTGATATAGATCCCTGAGCTGATTTAGACAGTTCATGTTCATGTGGGTCTCTGTAAAATGAAAGACCTAGTGCTTTACTTGGTGTGGACATTCCCACTGAGTCTCACTTTTTTCTCAGAAGCCAATATGAGATCATTCAAATAGTTTAAACCTGGGTCCATGACAAACTATTGATAGATTTATGGGCTTCTGCCTACTAAATTAATCATCCAATTTCCCTCTCGGAACATGGTTACTTATGGTCTTTCCTTCCACTTTCCTGTCTAGAAGTGTAGGGCATTGATATGGATACACCCTTAGAGCCTCTCAAATCCTGTAGGCAGTATGATTTTTGGACTAATCATATCAAAGCCTGCCATTCTAATAAATTCTCTTCATATATATATATATATATATATATATATACATTTATAAATATATAGTATATGTATACATATTTATTCTAAAAGTTCTGTCCATCTAGAGAACCCTGACAAATACATTTCTATAATACGCATCTCTTTGTTAAATACAGTTCTTTGATACTTTCTCCCTCCAGAAATGTTGAACTCTTGTGAATGTTATTATGTGCTACTTATATATTTTCTTTCATTTTCCACTCTGGGGCTCCATCCTCTGTTCATTTGTTCATTTTATAGAGGTTATCGCACCAGGAAACATCTCTGTTCATAACGTGCATAATGTGAGCCTTAGCAGTTCACTTACATGGCTTTAATTCTCAAACTTCAACTGAACTGACATTTTCTCCTCCCATCATGTCTTTTCCTTCCCATCCATCCTGTTTCCTTCAAAGGAATGGCTAACTATCCATCTAAGTAAGAAGGAGGATGTTTCCCTCAAATCCTTTTCCCCTTAATGATTCAATTTCTAATTAATCACCAAGTCTTTAAACATGCCCAGAATCCACATACTTGGCATTGTTATTTAATTTGACAACATTCTCAAATGATTTACTGCATCCTCATGTATCCCTCTGCTCCCCCTACACATCCCACCTCCACACTAATGGTCCCTACTCAAGTGGCCCCTACATGATGTCCATGGTAAGTCTAATTTTTAATCTTGTCAATAAGACTAAACCTTAGTGAGTTCCTCTCCTCCTGATGATCTCCAATATGGTGTTGGTCCTGATCCCAGATCCTCGCTTTGTTTTACCTCACAACTTCCCATTTAAATAGCTCCTTCCCTTTGTCTTCAGCATCTTATCTTTTATTCATTAGGTACCTCCTTCCAACCAATACGCAAACCTGTTCCAAAAACTTCCGTGTATGAAGACCCTGGTCCCTTGTTTACTGTTGGGTATCTTTTGTACAAAGTATACAACTCTCTCATTATATCACGCATTTTGCTATTCTGGTCCTTGACGTGCCTGCAGATATTACATGATTAAATTAGCTTATAGCAAGGAAAATTTTTTGTATTGTTCATGAAACGCCTGTGACACAGCTTGGCAGAGTTTTCACTCTCTCAAGGTTGGTTATATTTGACATCAGACTATTGAACTGCAATGAATGTTACTAATTTTTCTTTCCAGGGACAGCAGAGAATGGTTTTGTGAATATTGTGCAGCTAATATAAATAAATGTTGAAAGAATGAAAGCATACTTATGCTTTTTGATGCTTCAGGAAGAGAGCGATGAGGGAGGGAGGGAGGGAGGGAGGAAGCAGCAATGAACTTTCTCCTTAAATTTGAAATAAATGTGGATGAAATTCAAAATCAGGGGGCTTGAAGAAGAGAGAAAAAGGATGATGACTAATTCTGTCAGGTTACCTGCCGCGGGTCTTAGACTTGGTCCTTTCAGTGCCAAAGGTGCAGCAAAGTGTAACTGTTATTTATTACTATAAAACCTGAACAAAGGGCAGATGCTGTTTCTTCTGTCCACCTGCAGAGGGTGGAATAGAGCAAGGGCATTGGCTGGCAACTTTGCATGAATTAGGAACTACTTAGTTCATTCAAAACTACCATTTGTCTCTCTGAGCCCCAGTGATGTCTGAACCGTTTCCGCCTGTGATTCTGGTAATATCTTACTGTTACTTACTGCAGCCCATGTCAGTATTGCTGCTTTGTACTAAAACAGGAGGAAAATAGATAGGCTTTCTCTGACAAGGCTAAAGACCCATGGGTTAATTGTTTTGTAAGCTCATTATAAAGTTATGCATGAGTAGAACACACATAGTTTTAATTTTAAACTCGCTGCCTTCACTACGAAGGGCAGTGAAAATGTGAAGATGTTCCAAGCTTTCTCTTAGTTTTTATTCATCTATTGGCTGACAGTGCTTACGCATCAATCAGCCATCCCCTTAAATCAGTGTATGCTTTTAGTGTCATTTCCAGTCTTCAGCGCTACAAACAAATCAGTCATCAGATGAGGCAGAGCTGAGCATAATATCACTTGCAAATGATTTATTCTGTAAAGTACACAGAATGCATGTTGAGTGCCTGAGCTTATTATCTCCATAGTAAACAATGATGCACAGAGACCCATCTTAATTTGTTCACGGTGTGTGGAGTGCCAAGAGAAAGACATATTGCATTTACTTTCTTTTGCAGGTGACTAATGGGGGCCATGAGGAGAGAAGGCACTTGAATCACATGACTGAGAACACCTTTACTGTGGAGATGGGCATGATACTCAAAGTAAGAAGCTCAAATCCAAAAGACTCTAATCTCTTTCCACTTTCTCTGCTTTAGAGCAGCACCATCTCATCCTGCTTAACTGGAGGTGGATGTAGGTTTTCAAAGGGTTTTATACAGAAAATGAGAGTCACCCAAGGAAAATGAACAGAAGATCACTTGTCAGTGGTTTTTAATGACTGAAGGTGATTCTTCACTGAGAGGCGGTGGTGTCACCCATCTCTAGGCAGTTAGAATTCTGTTTCCCTCTTGTTAAATGCTGGGGATATGTTACCGTTGTCATTTGAGTCAAGTGTACACAATTCAATATTATTTACTGAGAGATGATGTATTTTCTATCCCAGAGCCACTAAATGAAACTGTATCTCATATGTGGCCTTAGCATAGAGTTTTTCCCTGTTAGGACATTTTGTTTAATGTCACTAGAGAACATGGGGATTGTAGAGTTAAGAGATGCAAGCGCTTGCAATAGAATATGCAAGTATCTGAGACACCACGTAGCAAGACTTTCATAATTGACAGTTCGTACTGTTGGTAAGAACATCTCCTACTTGTTCCCCAGAAAAATTTTTCTTGGAAAAAATATACATACAGGTATACACTCAAGAAAGAAACAAGTCCTAGAGCATATGAAGATTGCATGTTGGCTGCTAAACTTCCACATCTTAAATATGTATCCACATAATGTATGGCTTTAATCCTCCCCCACATTATTATTTTTTTTTGAAATGTTCTGCTAGGAAAGGTCTACTTCAAATTCATGTTTAGCCAGAGGAGAAATAAAAACTCTTACAAAATTCAAAGTCAAGTTGTCATCTTATGCTTATATATGAGTGTGTTTTGTTTATTTCAAAATCGTCTGAATGCTATTTTTTTAAATTTCTGGTTATTCCTAATAATTTAAATTCTAGTTATTTCCAACATCACCTAATTCCTGCACCCAAGTGCACTGTTGGATTCCCCAAGGAACAGTATTTCACAGTCTTTCTATGATGTTTTCTAATGAATTTATTTATGACTATGGCTCCTGCTTCTACTTATAATGTATTCTAGTTTTAAAATTCTTATGCACTATTTTACATTCTGAGCTTACCGATACTAACCTTTGGCTCAGTGCATACCACCAGAATATAGGATGGTTATTTAAGAGTTTGCAAAACGAAAATGGCTGCTTCCGTGACAAGTTCATTGTGCTGAATAATTTTCATTGTTAACTAGGCGCAATTTAAATTAACCTAGGAGTCAAGCCTCTCTTCATGTCTCTGAGGATGTTTCTACAAAGGATAAAATGAGGAGGGAAGATCCATTTGGAATATGGGTAGTGTCACACGGTCTGAGGTCTAGGACTGAATAAAAATTAACTATGCACAAAATGAGATAAGCATCAGTATACCAGCATACCTTCTTTTCAATTATTATTATTATCATTATTATTTTTTACTTTTACATATACATTTATATTATTGCACATATATACAATAAACTACATAGATCAAGAAGGACCATGAAACAATTAGGAATTGTATAAATGTTACATTCATAGTGTTTTGGCTATTTGTATTTGGCAACTTTGGAGAAAACATCTTTCCTATTTTGGTGAGTGTACAACTCTGAAAGTAAAGAAATATCTATCATATATCATCTCTATCAATTTAAAACATTTATCTAGACCTAAAAACATCTTAGCCCCTAAAACTAAGCCTAATTTAAAACTAACATACCTGGTCTCAACCCCATCAGAGACTTGAGAAGGAATAGAATTAATTATCTGAGTAGACAAAAAGAGCAAGTTAGCAGCTTCCAAAAATGAGAACATGACAGAGATAGTTCGCTGCCTAGGCACTCACCCAAAACTCTCTATGACATTAGAGCATCATCTTCAGCCTTCTGTCTCATACATATGACAGACACATTTGTGAGGCAGGAACTATTGAGGACTTGCTTACCCTGTCTTGGCAGAGTTTGGCCATCAGCTTTGCCTGTGTCCAACCAACATACCTTATGTGCTACCCGTCTTCCCAGACATGGGAAACCCCAGCTCCATCTTCCTTCTGCTGTCATGAACTTGGCCATACGCTCTTGGCCTGTGGTGATATACGTTATAATTATGAGTAAAAAAAACAAAAACAAAAACAAAACAAAACAAAAAAACCACCTTTCCCTTTTCAATGTCCCTTTTTAAGATATTTCCCCATCAACAAGAAAAGTAATTAATGTGATCATGTATATTCATGATCACAAATACTACATGGTGATATCATAGTCATTATTAATTAGATCTTTCCTGACTCAGAATGACACCCATCACCTGAAATTTCTTTCCAGAGTGAAGTGCCAGCTGCACAGTAGCTTGACAGCTAAACTCAGCCACCAGCCAAGGTAGGCTTAAGAGAATGTCTGCTAAAGTACTGTATGGGTCTGAACCAGGAGATGTAAATCAGATGGTTGTAAATCACTGAACCCTGAAATCTCTCAAGAAAACACAATCTGGACAGATATAATGAAAGCAGACAGGGCTTTCTTAGGCAGACAGACTTGTTCTAGATGATTCTAGAAGGAGACCTTAGGGCCGATATGTGAGTACAGATCACCTGGTGGGGAGAGAGCATTGAGAATCATCAGAATGCAATGAATTGAAAGAAGAAAGGGCAGAAGACCAATACACATGATTAAACCAGCCTCTACATGGGTAACAGGAGCTCAAGCTTTGGAGGGACTCCAAGGAGCAGTGTGAACAACGCTAAAGAGCCACCTTAAGCAAAGTGCGAAGGGATACAGATTTTTCTATATCAGCTCTTTGTTTGTCATTGGTTAAATCTTTTTGGACTTGCATTACTTCTCTGGTGCTGTTGCATTGACTTATAGACCAGGCAATATAGTCCTTCGGTTAGGAAAATAATCCCTTCAGGTTCAAGGTCCAGAACAAGGGTAGGTCAGATTTTTCTTGCGAGAGCACATGAGTACCTGAAGCTTGAAATGGGTGATGGGAAGTCATTACTATGGTGACCATGTTTAACAATCCAAAAAGGGGAAGTTGTCCTCTGTCTAGAACATTCCTTTGATTCTTTCAACTGATTGAACAGTACACCAATACATATAAATGTGCTCATAAATGCCCAAAGCAACATAGAAAAGCAAGATAAATGGTAATTATAATATACTTGGTAAGAGGTAGGATGGAATGCTTATAGATTTGTACACCAGTAGCAGGGAATAAAGCATGTCTATAATTCCAGTAGGTTATGCAAGTGCAATTTGTCCAATCCATAGGGATTAATATGTCCTTATGCACACTGTGTGTTCTGCTGTATGCATTTGTGTCTAAGAGTTTCCTCAACATAAGAATGCAGCAGATTGGGAAGATAAGGCACCCATACCTTAGTAGTTTGTGGCTAACATCATTCAACCCACATTTCCTTCTTCCTTCTGCCTTTCTATGTCTTAGACTCCAACTGCCCTATTTTTCAGTGGATTTTGGAAGCAAAGTATCACAAAATTTACAAAATCAATCTCACGATTAGCCGTGGATCATTGACTAATTGTCATGACAACTGTAACTCAGGCTCTGGGTCAGACTTAGAAAGCACGTAGATAAAGAAGCCACCCATGATTTGAGTATTTCCTAAATATTGTGTAAGCTCTTTTGTCTCTTTGGAACTGAATGTCATGGAGTTTGCCTTGGTGCTATGAATTCTTATTGGGAAAACCACAGTTTATTTTATTTTTTCTACTTGTAAGAAAGTTACACTTGCAGTATAACACTTACATTAAGGTAGCATTTACATAGATTAATTTACTTTCTAAGGATCATTTATAAAGCATAATTTTCATCTAACCAAATAATTCACCTATGATACAAGAACACAGGTATATTACTTTTGTAATCGGTGTTAAACACGATCTCAGAATATTGGAAGAGTCCTTAGCATCTGACTGAAACTTTAATTGCAATATTTGTCAGGAGAAAGAGATGCCAGAATGGGACAGCCAACATGCCTGAGCTCATCATCTGTATTAGCTTCTCCTCCCTCTCAGGGTTGAGGAGCCTAGAGGAGAACATGGCAGGGCCCAACTTCTTGGCTCTCACCATTCCTTCCCTCTACTTTTGCTTCTATTCTCAGATCAGATAATTTCTTTGCAGTTTTATAACTTTCACATCTCATCATATTTGACTATAGTGACTACTCTGTCTGAAGTTAGTTTCCCATCAACCTCTATTTGGAAAACAAATTATCCAGAAAAAAAGCCAAATTCAAACATCACTTTTTTCTGATCAATCTGGTATTGTTCATGACTTTCTCTCCTGAAGTGTTTAAACACTTGTGATATTTATTTTTTGACCATTTAAAAAATGGTCAAGCTCCACGTATAGTCCACTAGCTTATGATCTGTTTGAAGAATGGACTCATGTCTGTACCCCTCCATTTCTTGGTAGCAAGTACACTAAGCCACTCCTTAGTAGGCAATCCAGTCTTTGTAAATGATGCAAAGAAACAAAGTTATGGGCCAGAGCCTTCATGAGGCCCACATTAGACAGCAGCCATGGCATGAGGTGCTTAGTACATGATGCAGAATAAACTTTTGATATATTCATCTTGAGAATGACATTTTAGAAATTACCTGGGCTAGAGCAATAGATAGTGGAGAGGAAGGAGGTGGAAGGTCTTTGCACAGAGTCTGTTATGGGAGCCCCAAGGATGTCACTGAAGAGCTGCTGGGTCAATGTTGACATGCTGACAAGCTTATCTACATTGGGAGTGAGACCTCTGCATTCTGTTGGTGATGATGATGTTAACCATCCTTCCTGTGTTCTGATGAAAACTTCAAATTAAGCAACATTGTAGAGACTTATAGACTGTTCAGCAGAAATTGTTTTCAGCTGGGTCTTGGAATTTCTCACTTTTTAGGTTTACTTTTGAATAAGTAATGTCCAAATTGAGAGCCTTTTTATTAGCCTTGAACTGATAGAGAAGTCTATGAAATCCATGACAGGGGAAACATGGCCAGGGAAGTCTTTAGTACATGCAGTTGGGCAGTTGTAGCATCCTTTGCACAAGACTTTTCTTTAAGCTGTTTTAACAGCACTATATGGTAGGAATGATAACTTCTCATTATCGTACATATGCAAATTGTGTCCAAACAACTTAAATAATTTGCCCAAGATTTAAGATGATAAAACTAACACTGATTTCTCCCTTTTGCGGGGAGAGGGGAAGGTGGGAGGGCAAGAAGGAGAGGTTGTGTTTAAGTGTGTTTGTGATGCCTATAGTTCACATGCTACAAGCAATACCAGATTGATTCATGGTTGTCTCTTTCAGACTGAACACCCATATAAAATTGCAGTGTATAACCACCCTCCATCTGTCTTTTTTCCCACTTCCCTTCCCTCAAGTCTCCCTCCCTCTTCTTCCCCCCCCCCCACCCCCTCCACCCCCCACTGTCTAGGGTCACAGTTCATTGAAGCCAAGGAAAGCAATGTATTTAGAGCAACACTAATGATTTTGGCCACTAACTGGGAAGTTGATCTTCTGGGCTCTTCTCCCAGCTCTCCCACCATGTGATTTTAAACTTGATTGAGTTCCTGTTTACCCAACTGTAAAATATAGGTGATCTAATCCTGCCTTGTGATGGCTGAGAGAGAATGTTGCTAGGTGCAATGTATTCTGGCCCATAGATGAAAAATGAAACCAACAGCAACTTCATTATTTTGAAAATGTTTTTAAAATCATCTTTTCCCCTTCTTCACATGACACCTGCACTGTCCTATGGATGAAGGTGTGAGATTGTTTACTCCTAGAATATTTCAAGAAGCTTATAATTCTTCTGGAAAATGGTCAAAGGCACATATTTTCTCTAATTGCAGCAAGGTGTGTGAGTGCACACACACACACACACACACACACACACACACACACACACACACACACACACGACAGAGTACCACTATATATTCCTAACTAGCTAACCTTGAGCTAACTATATAAATCAGGGTAGCTTTTAACTCACAGAAATCTGTATTTTTGTGCCTCCCAAGTGCTGCTATTAAAAGCAAACACCACCATGCTCAGCAAACACACACACACACATACACACACACACACACACACACACACACACACACACACACACACACACACACATTTGTTGTTTGTTTTTCGAGGCAGGGTTTCTCTGTGTAACCTTGGCTGTCCTGGACTCACTTTGTAGACCAGGCTGGCCTCGAACTCACAGTGATCCACCTGCTTCTGTCTCCTGAGTACTGGGATTAAAAGCCACCACACTCGGTTTCATTTTTTTTTTAAATTAACTTTTAATTATTTGGTAGTTTTCTATGCTTATATAGTTATTTTTGCTTTGGATTCTGGTCTCTCAGACTCCTCCCTCTCTGGCTAAAACCCTCTTTCTCTTCAGATCCTCCTCTTATGTTGATATTTATGTGTAGTCCAAAGAGTTTGTTATGCAGGTAATTTCATTCTCTATTTTAAATATATTTGGTATCCTAATTTCCTTTGAGAACTCAGAGGTATGTTTTCTAGCATTATAGTCATAGAAGAAACAAATTCTACATTCTAATCTTAGCCAGCCAACCTATTGATTGTTAAAATATCCTGGGCTATGCATATTGATAGGGTAAATTTATCTGTTTATTTTAGGTGGATTTTAGATGCTTCCCTGAATTAAGAACAGACTAGAAAAAAAATCAACTGAGAGTCAAATCTGGGCACAAAAGCCCAACAGAATATGCTTCTAGAGGGAAAATGAATGGCTAGTAAGTTCACCAGTGTGCTGACTTCTGTCATTTTCATGTTCAGTGACAAGAGCCATATGCACGATTTCACCTCATTGACTCTGGAGTATACCAAAAATGAGCAGGTTGTCAGAGCTACACCTTCCCTGGCACGTGACTGCCACTCACCAGAGTGTCAGGCATCACTAGGAAAAACTGCACACTTTATTTATTCCTGAAAATGTGCTTGCTGGCCAAAATTTCCATTTCAGCTATTTTTATAGGCAGGACACTTGAACATTAATCTGTGTAATTATTTTCCATTCTGTTTTGGTCAAAAGAGGCTTGAGTTGGAAATGTGTATTTTTGAAATCTAGTTTTTGGTAGTGATTTGAAAGAAAAAGATGTAAAAGTGTTTCCCATTAATGAGAAAAGCAGGAAATAAATACAATTAAAAATAGTCTTCACAGACTATTCGTGTCTTCACGTTAGCTTATCGTCGTTTTGTCAAATCTCGACGACAAAGACTTGACGACTGGGTGCTAATTTTAGGTTACTGTTTTTGTCACACATAGATACTAGAGTTCAGTTATCATCAGCTTTGTGCCTGCCTTCCCCATTACTCAATTCTATTTCTTCCCCGCATCCACAGTACTATCATGAGTCCCGCCATTATGCATCATCTTATTTTGTCATCACATCCTACTCTTCACCCACACTCATCTTTATAAAACTTTTCCTATTCCATAACGTGTTCTAAATATGCTACCAAAGAATGACTAATGGCCTCAGTAGGGAATTGAAATCTCTCCTCTCCCGAATGTCAGTAAACCTCAAGACTTGTCTTTAGTTGATTCATAGTACATTATCATAAAACTAAATCAGCCTTTGCATCCTTAATGATGTCCAAGCTCAGCTGGTTACTTGCTAGGCAGATTGGGTCCTCCTCAGGCCGTCAGAAGATTCGGTGTCAATATAAGGCTTATGAATCGCATCTACAAGAACAAGGGACCGAAGCGCTGGTCAGGAGACCAGCAAGAGACATGAGTGTGGGAGCAAGCATTCAAACCCATTTGCCCGGGTTTTCAGTGTGTAAAATAAGAGACATGGGTGCCTTTAAAAGGCCAGTGATCACATGGCTTCAAGCCGCTCTCTAGTTTGAATGCTGGTTGTTTTACTGAGTGGCAAGCATGTTCATACAAGTGGGCTTCGAGGAAACAAAGTGCAAAGGATGCACACGTCAGAGTCCCTTAGAAAACTGGCATTTACCTTAAAAAAGGAATGAGCATGCCTTTACTACCGTCCTATGGCCCTTACCGATGCCTGCAAAAGAGGGAAGGATTCACAGAACTTCAGACGTGGGGACAAAAGCCTTGCCCATGTAGGAAGGAAAGAAAAGAATTCTGATCAATAAGACTTCTTAGATGGAATTTGGTGACATTAATTAGGCCTTTTATATGGGTAAAATACGAGAAAACCAATTCAGTGTTTTAGTAATTGTGACAAAGCAGGGACTACAAACCAAAAGACAAAGAAGTATAAACAATGCATTTACTAATATTCTTAAGATGCTTTTCTCCTTAGAACCTACCTAATATATAGAAAAATAAACACCTGGTCTTTAAAACATAGAGAAATTTTGTGAAAATGGTAATAGGTCTATCTTTGTGGAAGAGTTAAAATTTGAGTATGTATTGATAATTCTTCTGTATTTATCTCCCTACCTTCCAGGGGTGGGTTGAAATAAATTCTTCAAAAATCACTTTTTCTAAGTGAGTTAATGTGACGAATATATTCCATGGCTACTCATGTGTAGTTTTCATTGCACTGATAGTCAATGGAATGACAGAGCAAGCTTAACTTTTGTAATCACTACCTCAAAGTAAAATAGGAAAATCCCCTTTAATTTTAGTCTTATTGAATTCATCTTGTTAAAAAAAAAAAGCACAGTGTAAAACTACAGTCTTCTCTTAATAAGAATTATATCTTCGTTTTTCTACAGATAGAAAGTTAACACTATCCAGGAGATACCCCTCAGGAATGGATCATGGAGTGTGCAGCCCTTGACTACATTAGCTTGGTATTTTTGGGGAGAGTGTCACAGACTGCTGACTGTTTCATTTTCCCCATCTGGTCTCTGCGTCACTCACAGCAGTACATCCTGCCTTCCATGATCTTCCAGGCTGATGTCTAGCCTTCCTGGGAAGAGTAAAATGCCATTATCATGTGTGAACCAATGTGTTACAATATCTGAGAGTAAGGGAATAAGAGAAGGAAGTGCTGTTAACTCTTCTAGCTTTCTCTTATAAACAGAGAACTTGGATACAATGTTTTGACCTATTATTAAGGGGATAATTATATCCTATATATCAAAAAGTCAATTATCTTTCCTTGCTTACTTTGTTTAATTTTGTATAATTAAGGTGGAAGCATAAACTTATCTTTAAATCACAAAAAGACAAAACAGCGATGCAATGAATTAAAACATTATTTTCACATTTTGTTAACATTAAACATGTCATTTAATGAATAGTTCTGCCCTCCTCAAAGCTTTAAGAAAGCTTTTAGGACCCAGGACAGTTGTCTAATATTGCAACAATCTAAGATCCTTCCAAAATCTGTTTCTTTCTAGTCTCTGTCTATTCTAAACTAGAAGACAATTTTCAAATAATTTCACTAAGTTTGGGGCAGCAGGCCAGTAGTAGAATGTGTGCTTAATGTGTAAAAGCCCCAGGCTCTCTCCCCCAAAGCCAAATTACTCCTCCTATGTCTCTTTTTCTTCCTCTTTTTACAACTGATAGTTTCATTATATTATTTATACCCATGATTTTTTTAACATTAAATTATGACCAGAAGCATTTTCACAAATTTTCTGAGTCCCTAATATAATTGGTCCATGTAAGATAATTAACATTGTAGAAACTTATGGAAAGAGAAATGATTTAATGTGTAAGGATAAGGAACTAGCATCAAATTTGACAGGATATTTGACATTGTTAATGTATTATTATATTGTATATGTTAAATTGCCTTTTAAATAATAATTATGATAAAATGTTGTTATATGTAACAAGGATATAAAATTTTAATTCTTATCTTCATAATAAAATATTGTAATTGATGTAAATGCCTGTAGGCTATAGGTATATAAGTAGACTCAAAGTTGCATTTAATTCATATGCAAAGATGATGGGTCAACTGAGCAAGCCATCTTCTCTGCCATCTGATGTTATCAGGTATCTCTAATGATGTTTCCCAACAATTTCCATTATAAAATAATTCAAAGAAAGATCTTTTAATTAGTCCACTGCACCAGTCTGAGCCAAGGCTCAGGGCATAGGGCAGGTTCACATGCTGGAGCAAATTAAGTTTGGAGAAGTGCCTGAGAGTGAGAGTACAGATGGAATGTGGAAATAGTAAATCAGTCCTGAATGAACTACGAAAGATAAGTCGTAGTGGCACAGGAACCAGATGTTAAGGTAAGACTCAGATATTACAGTCTTACAAATGTTATGTGTAAATGAAATAATACAGGTATACATGTGTATATATAAAACATACGGAATATTGGGAATCTTCCAAAGTCAAATGTAATGCTAAGGAATGTTCCCATACATGATGGCCAGTCTTGGCTGTCCTCAAGATGACGACATCTGTAATTAATGAAAATGCAAGCAGCTGGGCACACTTGCAAGGGATTTTCTTGATTTGGTCATATGAAGTGAGAAGAGCTTCTCTAAATCTGGCCCTCACCCTCTGGTGGCTGCTCTATAGGACACAGGAGGAGGCTTTTTGCTTTTGGCCTGTTGACCCTCACTCTCACTGGCAATTTCATCTGCCTTACCACTGAAGCATTTCCTTATTCATATTAGAACCTATTTCTTCACGATTTCAATGTTTACTGAAGACCAGTTGAGACATCCCACATCATGAACTAAGCAACTATCCAACCAATTCTTTTTTTATTAAATTTTTTATTAATTTCTTCTTGTTACATCTCAATGGTTATCCCATCCCTTGTATCCTCCCATTCCGCCCTCCCTCCCATTTTCCACTTACTCCCCTCCCCTATGACTGTGACTGAGGGGGACCTCCTCCCCATGTATATACTCATAGGGTATCAAGTCTCTTCTTGGTAGCCTGCTATCCTTCCTCTGAGTGCCACCAGGCCTACCCATCCAGGGGACGTGGTCAAATATGGGGCACCAGAGATCTCTAGGTGAGAGAAGCATGGGAGAATGGGGAAATAGAAGGATCCAGAGGGTCCTAGAAACCTACAAGAATAAGATTATGATGGGTGGATCTGGGCCCAAGGGTCCTGCTCAAACTATGGCACCAGCCAAGGACAATACATATAGTAAACTTCAAACTCCTACCTAGATCTAGCCAATGGACAGGACATTCTTCACAGTTGAGTGGAGAGTGGAGTCTGACTTTCACACAGATTCTTGGTCTTTCTGTATGGAGAAAGCCATTGTTGTCCTAGCCAGACCACATTGTGTAAGCACTTTAATAAATGCCCTTTTTAATATCTTTTAATATGTGTAGGTAAATTCATTTGATCAATTTGAACATCTAGAAAACCCTGATTAATATACCATTTATAGTCATTGACAAGTTTCTAAGCATTTTTAATCTTATAGGGTAAACAAGAGGATACAGCACACCTTAATAAAAGATTAAACTAATTTGTGTCAGATGTATTAGAAAGGGAAAGGGAAGCCAAGGGAACTCACTGAGAAGTCATTACAACAAATTTAATAGGGATGAGAAATACTGGTGATTGTGATATTACATGAGAAATAAGAAAATAGACTTCTAATAATGATATACTCCTTTCCTTGGTAGAACAGGGAGGACTAATGTAGGATGGAATTATGGGCAGTCAAAGTCAAGAAGAGACTATTGAGATGGGTATTTGACTAAAGGTCTTTTGAAAATGTTATATGGAAACCTACTAGTGTAGAAGCTTCTTAAATTATATACACATTCCATTCCCCCTCTGAGTGGGATTTAAGCATTCTCCCTTGGGTCCTCCTTGTTATTTATCTTCTTGGGGTCTGTGCATTGTAGTATGTTTATCCTGTACTAAATGGCTAAAATCTGCTTAGAAGTTGAGTACATACTGTGAGTGTCTTTCTGGGTCTGTGCTACATACTCAGGGAGATCTTTTCTAGTTCCACCCATTTGCCTGCAAATTTCATGATTCCCTTGTTTTTTAGTGCCTGAGTAGTACTTCTTTGTGTAAATGTAACACAGTTTTTTTCTTACTTATAAGGGGAAATATAATAGGCAGAGATAGTGGTTGAATAGAGGGGACAAGATAGGAGAGGGATCATAGAGAGAAAGAAGGGTGGAGATCAGACCTGGGGAGAGTAGGGGTGAGAGGACAGAAGGCCTTCAGAGAAAAGAAGAATTGTGGGTAAGGGCATCTTGGTGACAAGCTGGAGACATAAGTCAAAATAGACCTCTGAAAGGATATGAGGGGGACTATATTTGAGATGCTGAGTATCAGGGGCCATGGGGACTGAAGAAGACACCTTCTAACTAGACAAGACACTTTGTGGAGCGAGGAGTATGCCAACCCATTCACAAAAACTTTAATACAAAACTTATACTGCCTACAAGACATGCAGGAATAAAGACAGAACAGATAGATCAGAGATTGAGGGAATTTCTAACCAATGCCTAGGCCAACCCAAGACCCTCCCAATGGAAGAGAGCCAACCCCGGACACTATTAAAAATACATGAAAAAAAAATACATGCTGTGCTTACAGACAGGAGCCTATCAGAGTTCTTCTCTGAGAGGCTCCACCCAGCAGTGGTTGGAAACAAAACTGAGACTCACATCCAAACATTAGGCAAAGCATAGGAAGTCTAGTGAAAAAGTGGGGGGGGGGGGGAGAGAAGGATAAAAGGACCTAGATGTGACAAGAGCTCCACAAGAAAACCAACAGAGCCAACTTACAAGGGCACTGAAGGACCCGTGGGGTCTGAAGAACCAACCAAGGACCGTGCATGGAATGGACCTCCGTCCTCTATGTAGATGTAGCCAATGGGCAGTTCAGGCTTCATGTGGGTCCACTAGAAGGGGAACAAGGGCTGTCTTTGACATGGACTCTATTGCATGCATTTTGGTCACTTTCCCCTGATGGGACTGCCTTGTCAGGCCACAGGGAAAGAAGACGAATTCAGTCTTGATGCAACTCAATGGATGAGCTGGGGTTGGAGGACAGGGCCTCCCTTTTTTCTGAGGAATATGGGTGAGGGAGAGGGAAAGAGAGAAGAAAAGGAGGGGACTATATCTAGTATGTAAAGTGAATGTGTGTGTGTGTGTGTGTGTGTGTGTGTGTGCTGAAACATGACCTAAACAGGGACACCACCAATAAACATGCTAATGTGGAATTGGGAAAGATCATTAGGTTCCAACTTTACCCAAATAAACTATAAGCGACTAAAGGATGCTGAGCGTGGGACACATGGTCTTCCTTAGGGAAAAATGCATCCAGTTGGTCATCTATTATCACATGGTCAGTTCTGAAAACATACATATACAGGTAACATTGCATGAACTGATTACATTATATTTCTGCATTTAGGAATATGTACACATAAATATACATGCAAATATAACGCCAAATGGAGAAAAAGGCTATGAATTTGAAAGAGAGTAGGCATAGGTACATGGGAGAGTTAGGACAGAGGAAACAACAGGGGAAATGATGTAATTATATTATAATCTCAAAAATAAAAAAGGAGTTTAAATAGAGTTATCTTAAAATAGTGCACCAGTGCCTGTCTCGGATACTACAGGCTAACAAATTAAAAGCTTGCACCCTGAAATGGGTTACCACTTTTGGAGTAGTTGGCTACTGGAGTCAAATAGACCTCCAAATATTGTGTGCTGTTGTTGATGCTTTTGGTTACCCTAGGGGAGTAAGGCCCTCTTACTAAGGATATTGCAACCTTGAGTTATAAAACATGGCAGAATATAGCTTGCACTTACATGGGGCCTTCATCTCCACTAGATAATTTTCCAAGTGGTGTAAGGTGTATGAATACTACTGAAGAAGAAAAGTAATCACCAACCCTTCTCAGCTGTGACGCCTGCAAAGCACACCAATGACTGACCTAACAACACACGTCCACTGATGCACATATGTCAATCTCTTTCTGACTGGATTAAGGCCTGATTTACCACACATAGAATCACACTTAGCATCATGATCAAGCTCAAGAACCTGTGTGATAGTTGA
Organism: Acomys minous; assembly: GCF_964271855.1. Taxonomy (NCBI): domain Eukaryota; kingdom Metazoa; phylum Chordata; class Mammalia; order Rodentia; family Muridae; genus Acomys; species Acomys minous. The sequence goes on along the minus strand of NC_140486.1, from coordinate 94,298,044 downwards.
GCTCATACACATAGTTGGTCCCATACACATGTAAACATGCATACACACATCCATGCACAATCATCCCTACATACTCATGCAAAAATAGTTGCAGCAAAATTTTGATCTTTATTTTAGCCCATATTGAGTCATTTTGTAATTTTGATTAACTAAACTATGAAATATTAAATTTCTGTTGTGTTGAACTACTGTCTCTGTGGTAATTTGTTTCACTAGCAGTAGAAAATAAATACTAGGTCAAAAGCAACAGATTAGATCACTATTCAAAATGACTGTATGCTAAAAATGCACTAGATGGATATAATAATCAGGGAATGAAAATTTAAAATGTGTATAAAACACAGTAAATGCATGTCAAACAAATGGCTAGCATTGCAGACAGATGGACAAAGAAATGAGAACAGTAAAACAAATTAAAGCAGAAATAGAATAGAATAAGAAGTTCAAATTGTCATAAAAATAAAACAAGGTTAACATAAAGAAAAACTGACCTCTTTCTACATTGCTAAATGCATTTGGAGCATCAAAGAATAGAGCTAAATACTCACACAAGCTTACAATTATGTGTATAATGATTAATTAGTTAATTGCCATATGCCCAGCTTTACTCTCTGAAGTGTGTACTATAATTTCAAGAAAAGAGAACTTTGCTAAAAATTAGTGAGGAAAAGTAGGGCAAAGTGCTCATGGGGTGTAAGTTTACCCAGTAGTTCTTTTAATGGTGGAGAAAGGGATCAGTGAGTCCCCACCTCTAACTGAGGAGCTATTTACAATTGAAGGCTTTTTGAAATATTTTATTTTATTTTATTATTTTATTTGATACAGGGATTCTCTGAGTAACAGTCTTGGCTGTCCTAGAGCTCTCTTTTTAGTCCAGGCTGCCTAGAACTCACAGAGATTCCCTTATCTCTGGTCCCCAAATGCTGGGGGAGGCCTGTGCCTCCACCACCTTGAATGCTTTTGTGGGAGAGTTTTCTTTAAAGGTACAGCCCCCTGTAGTTTGACTGCTATCTACGAGGTGGCCTGACACTCAGGAGTCTATGATCAGGAGCACATGATCAACACAAATTGGATTGGTTGGATTATTGTTTTGTTTTTGGTCTCGTTTTCATTTTGTTTTGCTGTTTTGAGACAGGGTCTGGATGGATTATATTTAAAACATCAAACAGAGAGGAAGTTGGGGGGTGGTGGAGAGGAGAGTGTGGATTTGGGAGGAGATGGAGGGCAGGATGGGGATGAATACACTCAGAATACATTGTATGGATTTCTTAAGGAATTAAAATATTTTGTAAAAATGAGAACATAATGTTAGATAAGTATTAATACAATGAAAACCGTTGGAACAAAATAAAGCACAGATTTACTGAATGATACAAAGGTGAGCAGTTAATATTTAGAACGAGAAAAGAATAAAGAAGAGGCACACAAGTTAGTACAGGGAGGAGGATGGATACAGGACATGCAGGTGGCGGGGCTGTCGGGCAGGAGGCCAGGGAAGGTAGATATGGGAAACACAAGGGAGTAGGATGAGGTGAGTATGCTTTGCAAGGGGTCCTTCCAGTGGCTGCAGCTGTGATAGCTAATAGCGATTGTCAACTTGACAGGAGCTGGAATCACCTTGGAGACAACCATCTGGGGGATGGTCCAGATCAGATGAATTGATGTGGAAAGAATCACCTTCACTGTGGAGGTCTGGAGAGGAGGAAGTTAGTTAAGCCCCAGTATTTCTCTCTGCTTCCTCACCATGAGCACAACTTGACTAACATCTGTCTTACCTTTATGCTACCCCAGATTCCATTCCTGGATAGAGCTAACAACAAGCTGAAATTACCTGCCCCTTCCCTCCGTTGCTTTTGTCAGGTGTTTTTTGTAAGAATGATCAGTGACAAGCCCAGCAGCCTTTGCTTCTTTGAGGGGAGGCAGATACCTAAAAGCAGTGTCATTTCTTCTCCATGTCCTCTGTGATCCTGGTCTTTAATGAATGGTGCCAACAGCAGAGGCCAGGATCAGGACAAAGAAGAAGATAGATTTCAGCATCAAGGCTCATGGGAAATAAAGAACCAGCTAATTACAACTGTGTGAGGTTTCAGGCAGCTCTGCAGAGAAGTGAGGATAAATAGGCAGTCTCCATAAGATGCAGTGCCTCTTGTCTCACCTGGCCTGGGAAAGGTCAGAAGTGAACAACATCTGATTGACCCATTACTTGAATATCTTTTTTTTTTTTTGGCAGAATTTTATGTCACTTAAGTGATTTTTAACTATTTAAAGTAAATGTTTGTACAGAAAACGAGTGCTCTTGATTTTTAAATTTGTTTTCTTTGACATAATCATATGTTATAAGAAGTATAGTGTAAAGCGTTGTCACATAGCTATGAAAATAATTTACATAATAGCATATAACGCCAGACAAGCACAATCATACCATCTCAAATGTTTACCATTCCTTTGTGATGAGGACAGTAAGGATCTCTTACATTGGTGAGAGAGTGAGAGATCTTGGAACATTAAGCCGTAAATGGGATGTCTTCATCTAGTCCCTTGCCCTCAGTGTTCAGGGAACTCTGTGGAAGTGGAGGCAGAAAGAAAGCAAGAGCCAGAGAGGAGGGAGCAAGCAAGAAAGCAGTGCCTTGTGAACACGGCAGGAAAACTAATATATGGCACACATGTAAACTGTGGTAGCATGCACAAAGCCTTCCCAGTTCCAGATTACATGTCTCCGTGCTGAGAGGGTGAGGCAAACACAGCTTCCAACCCTAACCAAGAAGATATCTCCAACGGAGAAGACTTGTACAAGAAAAATTTGTTTTCTCCAATGGAGCCTCAGCATGTGTGTAAAGCACAGCTAAGAGTGGGCACTGTGACCAGCAGTAATTGGCCAGCACAAGTGAACTCAAAGGGTTTTGAGAATTATTTGTCTCATATTACTTTCTTTTGGCATTTAAAAATTTTTTAAAAATCGCTAGTCTTTTGCTTGTATATCATGGTATCTGATTCTGTGTTTTGATGACTTTTGTGAATGTATATGTGTGCACGAGTGTTTGTGTTTGTGTGTGTGCCTGCATGTGTACGTGTTTCTTACATTTTTTTCTTTCTTTTTCCCCTGTTTGTTGTTTTGTTTTATTGTGTTTTGTTTGTTTGTTTTTTATATTTGTCTGTTAGTGCACAAGCTAAGATGGCCACAAGGAGCAAAGCCCTTGAGGCAAAAATGAATTTGCTAGGATTAAATTAAGAGTAGCATTAAATGACGGATGAGATTTAGGAGAAGAGGTTGAAAAAGGAAGAAGCAAATTATGATCTGGATTTGAGAAGTATGGAGGTGAGGGGACCACAGGAAGTAATGAGGAACTGAGTACTCTGGTAAAGAACTGGAACTAAAGATGCAAAGAGATGGCTGTAACAGAAGAGGAAGGCATCGTAGTTTAACATTAATTCATGAAGAAGGAAAGAGAAAGAAAGGAAAAACAAGACTATCAGAGTGCAAGGCCTGAATGCCAACCCACAGGGTTTCCTGTCCCCAGGAAACTGCTACAGAGCAGCAGAGGGAGGAGTCCGTGTTGTCAACTCAGTCATCTAACAAAAGCACACAGCGACACCTGTGAAGATGTAGAACTTCATTGTCAGGAAGATGGCTAACTTTTCTCAACTGTTTCTTCAAAAGTCAGCAAACCCACCATCCTTCCTGCTTCCTGAATTCCCTCTGTGCTAATGATACCCGAATTTCTTACCTATATTCCAGCTATATCGATTGCCATCCACAGAAAACCAGAGGGCTTTTACAACTTACAGTTTTTCTTACCTTTGTGTCCCAAAGTGCCATCCTACTCAAATCTCAGAAGGGAAGCAGACCTCCCCTTCATCCTAAGGCCTCCAGTGCAGTTCTAGGCTTCATCTGGGCTCTGCTTTCACTGGCTTTTGGGTGGTAAAACCATATACTCTCTCCTCTTAAGGCCTCCTTCGAATAATCCTTCGTTTATTATTGGGATGGCTGTATCCTGATTTTTTTTTCTTGCCTAGATACCTCCCACTTGCTGTGTGGCCCTCAGCTCAAGCAGGATACCACAAAAACAGTTTCCTGTTTCAAGGGCCCTGTTCAACTTTATCCACTTTGGCATCTCCCTTAACCTTACTCTCTTTTCTTTAATTATGGGGTTTCTCTTGCCTGACACTAATCACGTTACTAATGATATTTTTGTATGTAATTTGGCTTATTCTGTTCCCCAGGTTTCTTAGTAGATTCTTTGAGGTGAGCTGTTATGCCTTACTGCCGGCTACAACACTTACAGAATGTAGACGTTATAAAATCAATTAAGACCCTGAATTTTTTTTTTACTGAACATAATGATATAAAATAGAAAAAAAAAAAAACACCCAAAAACCAAAAACCAAAAAAAACCAAAAAACAAGGAAGGAATGGAAGGGAACCAACTGAGTGTAATATGTTGTAATAGTCTAGGCATAAGATAGCTGCAGAATGAAATACCAGAGTATTTTAAAGCACTTAAAAAAATTTGTTTGCCAATATAGATTTGGCAAACAAAACACTGTATATCTGCATATTAAATTTTACAAAGCTGTGTCTATTAGTGAAAAACTCTGTGATTCCACATAATTACTAGTCGCTTTTAAGACCAGTGACACTTTCAGATATTTTTACAAAGAGCTTAGTTTAAACAGCCTTCCGGGAGAAAGGATGAAATATGAAAAGAGACGGAGCATCTTCCCAGAGACTCATGGGGCATTGTTGTTGAGAGGAAGAAATTGGATGCATATTAACTACAACACTCAGAAAAAAAATTGAGATTTCTTTTCCCAGCCCTTGATTATAAAAGAATGACGGGTGCCACTCTGCCGTGCTCTTTCTGGCTCCAGAGGACCCAGCTACTTGGCTGAGGGGCTGGGAAAAGAGGACCCTTATCTCTGCGATTTAATCAGGTCTCGGATGGTTATCAAATATAATATTTCAAGGATCTCTGGAGCGATAGAAAATCAGTGGTGACAAGTAATCCCCCGAGACCCATGTCGAGCAGCGATGGGGTGGGAAGTGGAGGTGACTATGATAACCACAAATTAAGCCCTACATTTTTTATTGATGAATAATTTGTTGAGAAATAGGTCAAAAGAACTTTGTCACTACCGAGGCGCTTTAGTAACCTGAAAGGATGGATTTGTTTAAAATAACTAAAACCAGCCAGTCTATACCGCTTTGTATTTCTTTCATTGAACTATCTAGAAATAGTCATCTTAAATTGGACATTAAATGTTATGGTCCCAACTACAGGTACACTATTTATAGAACAGCATTAGGTAGTGAAAATGCGGGCTTGAATCTTACAGCCAGATTTACTAAATTATAATTTGATTACAACTTATAAAAAAAATTAATGAAAAGCTGTAGTTTTTCCTATGGGGAGGAAAATATTATGATTTCATTATGATATCTGAGCTCAGCGCACCTGGTGGTCACTCAGTGTTAGGGTGTTTGCGATTCACCTATGAAACTGACCCAAACAAGCTTACAGAGCACACTCTAGCTCTGCTATGGAGAGTGGCTTTACTATTGCTGCCAGGTATGCAAAGGAACCCTCTACTCTCACTTTTTAGATGCCCACTTCTTAGCTTCCTATATATGGGCCGAAGTTCATGCCCCTCTTCATTGTGTGGTACTGAGAGTGGCAGGGAATGCTCCAAAATCTGCTTCTCCTAAATACATGTCATTACTGTCAATCATCATTCAGAATATAGAACAAGATATTCCCCATTTTACATAGGTATTTCCAAAGCTCTGCTGGTAAAATAAGCTCATGTTGTTTGAAAGAAGTTAAGCTCTCCTTAAATGATGGACATTTCTTTATTTTTCTGCTCAATATTACTAAACATTTTTGCATGAGAAGCTATTTCAGACAATAATATATTGAAGCTCCCCTCAAATGAGGTTGTGGTGCTCAGTGTTTGAATTTATTTCATTTTTATTTGCCCAGGCTGATTTTATTTTTATTTTATTTTTATTTTTATTATTTATATAGTGTTCTGCCCGCATGTGCACCTACCTGTCTGCCACAAGAAGGCACCAGATGTAATTACAGATAGTCATGACCCACCATGTGGTTGCTGGGAATTGAACTCAGGGCCTTTGGAAGAGCAGTCAGGGCTCTTAACCTCTGAGCCATCTCTCCAGCCCCATCCCAGGCTGATTGTAAAAGACTAGGAAAGGGGTCCTCTCATCAACATCTCAGTGCTGTAGTACACCAAGGATTAACAACATGAAACAGACTAGGGCTAGTTCTTTACTCAATGAGTGGAAACTAGCCAGTCCTACCCACTTTGAGTTTTGATAAACTAAAATGGCCTTGAATGAAAAACTAAGATGGTTAAGGAGCTAGGAGGGTAGACAGGGTCCAAAATATTCTCTTCCATCAGGTTTCTGTTCCTTGTGTGAATATGAGAATGTTAAAAGGCAATGCTATAAATAACAAATAATACATACAGATATATTCATAGTTACATACTTAATATATCTGATTTTAAAAAGTGAGATTTAATTGTTTCATAATTACCCTAGAAATTTTCTCTTTTTAATTCCACATTTTACTTTAAAGATTCAATATTTCATACATGCCTTCATCAATTCATACTTGTCATTTAAACTATACTTCTTAATGTTGCTTTCTTTTGTCCTATTTTCATCATTATGATCTATAGGAAAACCAAACTGAACTGGTGTTTAAAGTGCTTTCAAGAATCTGTTTAAAGTTTCACATCTACTGAATGGTGGAGAACGGGTAAAGGCTGGCTTCTCTGTACAACACGTACCCCTGATCTTCAGTTCACATCTAGACAGGATATAATGCCATTACTCTACCATTGACATAATTAGAAGCCATTGGACGAATTGTCAAATGCAGATTGCAAATCAGCCAGTCTTGGGAGCTGCTCAAGGGTCTGCTTCCTAGTGATTTCCTAGTGCTGCTGCTGCTGTTTCATGGAGTAAGGCATTGTATCACCTTGAGCCAAGAGAAGAGCGCCTTGATTTCCCTGCATTTTTAGCTGAAAGGCCAGGGTTATCATGGTAATATTTGCAAAATTCCTTCAAGTAATGTCGAGGAAGTTTGCATTATAGGGGATGAGAATCAGGCTCTCCCACCATTCTCATCTAAGCCCTTGTTATTTTCTCAGTTTGAGACAGTTTCTTATTGAATCATATAAGCATGCATAGGTTAGATTGACTCATCATCATAACCACCACCGTCATCAGTACCACCACCATCACCACCGCCACCACCATCATCATTATTTTACTGAGTATTTATGAGCTATGGAACAAATTGGGCACTTTCCGTTGATTTTATCCCCATGGTAATTTCATGCTGTAAATTGAAATCTTATAAAGGTTAAATTCTGGAAATGTCTATAATTTTAAATGATGCTGTAAAAAACCCTTTGTGCCTGAAATAGCCAAGCCAAACTTTTAATTATAAAATCATGATGCAACAGAGGTAATTTTCAGGCCATAGAGATCAGGTAAATTACAGACAGGTCGGATTTTAGGCTCTGCAATCCTTTCTGTGCTTAATTTGGGAAAATTTGAAAGTGTGTTGAGACTTAGTTATGGTCTGAATCTTCAGGGAAGGAAGAACAAACCTCTATAAAGTTCATCTGTGAAAATTATATGATAGAATTCCATAAATTATCTAGCATTGTGATTAACAGAAACCCAGCCACAAATTTTGTAGTTACACTAGGGAGAGATTTAACATGTTAAGATTGCCTCCCTGTGTTAGTCCGTTTGATGCACGAAGGAAGTAAGATATTGCACGTGGCTTTCTGTCATTTTTTTTCCTCTCTCAAATTTTTGAAGAACATATTATAGCCTGGCTTTTAGGTTTCTGTGTAGAAAGTCAGTGCTGCCTCTTTGGGCTCTGCTTTTATGTGACAAAGGAATCAATCACATGCTGTCTCCATAACTATTTTATTGCTATGGTAAAACAGTCTGAGGAAAGCAAATCAGGCGAGAAAGCTTATTTCAGCTAACAATCCAAAAGACACCAGAGAGAGGGAGTCAAGGCAGCAGGAGCTGGAAACATCTGGTCCCAACACATCCACAGTCAGGAAGAAGTGCATGATGAAAAACATGCTGATGGGGGCTCCCATTCTCCACTTGTACAGTTCAGGATCCTAGCCAGGGAATGGTCCCACCTACAGTGGGCTGTCTTCCTGCCTTCATTTACGTGATGGTTCCCAACAGGCACATCACAGGCTTGTCTCCCAGGTGATCCTCTACTCTGTTGTGTTGACAGTTGACTTGACAGTTGGGTAGTAATAATTGTGTACTCTCTTAAAATATGAATATTTACAATTTCTATTATCATCCAAATAACCCAAGCTTCAAGCACATTTTTAAATGTTTAGTTATTAGATATGTTATGAGTACTATTACCAAGACTGAAGTGAATTATCTTTGAAAATATCTTTTTTGAGAAACAAATTATGAAACTTACTTGACCAGATTAACTTAATGCATTAAAATGACCTATTTACTTAAAACATTACAACCTTAGTACTCACTCACGATATTGACAGGGTCTTTGGTTATAGATAATTAAAAACATCCAATTTCCAGCCTGGTTACTGATGAAGTTCAGATGAAAGAGTCTAAAGTTGTATTACGAGGAGAAATCACCAGGTCATTCATAGATGCGCATATTTGCTCCACACTCTCTGGGCTTCCTATGTAACCTCAGTTCTCTGCCAAGGGCACAGAAGAGAAGGATGCTGTAAAGGGCCTCTCTGTTTTAGTCTGACAAGCAGATTTACAACAGGAGGATGAATGTATAGCTTGTGTAAGAGAGGCCGTGCTGCAGTGCTAATGCACAAGTTGGCAGCACATCAGCATCTATATCATCTTCATTTTCATGAAGCACAGAACGGAAATAGCCTGATGATGCTTACGCCAGCAAATCTTCAAGGTAAGTCCCCTAGGCTGCCATTCACTGTGTCCTCCCAAAAGCGTTGTTCTACTGAGCCCTTCCCAGGGATATGGAGTTTGCCTAGACAGGTCTTAGGACACAACCTGGTAGCTCATTCTTCTGTCTGAGGAACTTAGAGAAGATCTTAGTGCCTGAACGAAGATTTGAACACCAAACGGGGGCCACTTTTTGGGCAAAGAATTGGATGGCTGGCTATAGAGACTGCTTGGTGGTTAAGAGCACTTCCTCCTCTTGCAAATGACCACGGTTTCTTTCCTAACACCCAACTTAGGCAACTTATAAGTGCCTGTAACTCAAGCTCCAGGGAGATTCGATATCTATGACCTCCTCAAGAACCTGCACTCATGTGCACGTACCCACGCACAAGCACATAATTAAAGATAAAACAAATCTTTAAAAAACAGTATCTTTTATAGTAAATTCTACATCTGTAAAGGATAAATGCTTTAAGGTAGGCAATGCCAAAAAGTTATGGTTATATGTACAGATCATTTTCTCCTTGGGTTCCTATCCTAAAAAATAGAACAATTGGAAAACAAAGCAGAGGGAAGAGGGCTGAGGTGACACCCTGAAATCAGAATGTAAGTGCAGTGTACAGGGCCTTTGTATCATACCCAGAGTTGGTTTCTTGGCTTTTTTGTGTCAAGACACGACTGCAATCTGTTTGCATGCTTACCTTTTTGTGTATGTTCATGTGTGCAAACGCACGTGTATTAGGCCATATGTGTGTGAGCCGAAGGTCAACCTTGGGTTGACCTGAAGTTACCTTGTTTTGGGGAGTTTTGTTCATTTCTTTGTTTTTATTGTGTTTTTCGCTGGGGCTTGGGGCTAACCAATTCAACTAGGCTGGCTGTCCAGGAAGCTCCAAGGCTCTTCTTACAAAAACTCACCATCACACCAATGTTCTTTTTCTCCACGAGCTCTAGAGATATAACCCAGGGCTCTATGCTGTGTGACAAACTCTTTATTGATTGACTGATCCCTACCCTCTGCATTCAAACATTTTAAAGCAGAAAAGCTATATGATCAAATGTACAGACTTAGACAAATCATGCTGGCCTTAGCATGCAAAACAAACAGCATTAGAAGCAGGAATTGTGAAGAGCATTAGAACCCTCCTGTGAGAATGCAAGAGCGACAGACATTAGTAGGATGCTGGAAGCAACAGATAAGCACTGCAAGGAGATTCGGTGAACTCCTGTGCCTAGCAAATTGGTAGCACATAATTGTGTAATAATGAGAATATTAGGAATATAAAAGGAAAGATATATATATATATCCCTGAAGAAAAGAATTAAAAGCCACCAAAGCATAGTGGCATTTGAATTGAAACAGTATAAGTACAGGTCATAGTTTTTCCCAAACTTTTTCTAAAAAGAATAACATTTACGGAAGCAAGGTTTGTAAGTACACTAAAAATATAACAGACAAAATGTTATAACTCAAACTAACACATCCAAACAAACAGAGTATGCCATCTTTGTGATCACATAAGATGAATTGCCATATATTAAGGATGGTAACTTTGACAGAACAAAGGAAGAGGAGCAGGAATGAGGGAGGTGGATTCGTTTACCCAGCCATACAGAAGAACTATTACTGGGTCCCTACCATGGAGGGAGTGTTAGCTACTGTTTTCCTTGCTGTGAACAAGACACCCAGCAGACAGCAACAACTAATGGTGGAAGGTTTCATTATGTGACAGAATAGAGACGTCAATCATCTCACAAATCATGTCAGCTGGGGTACCTTCGTGAGTGGCAGATTTGTATCTAAGATATATCACACAAAGGGATCACAGACCAGAATTGGGAGTGCTTGGAATCTTCAAAATTCCTCCCTCAGATGACCTACTTCTGATAGCTTCTTCTCATGTCCAAGAAGTTCTGCAACGCCCCTGAACAATGTGACTTTGTTGGACTGACTGAGGCATCACACTTCAGCCTGAAGGAGCCATTTTACATCCAAACCCTATCAGACTTGCCTTACAGAGATGAGAGACCTCAACCAAATATCACGAGGACTTGGAACTCAAAGGGCCACTCTGCTAAACTTTTAAAACTCTGCTAATCTTTAAGCTATATATTTTTCATAGGAAAACAGGCTGTTTGATGTTAACACATATTTTCATCTATAGCATCATCATCTCCTTGAGTACATATAGGCTCAAGTATATATCCTTAAGTATATATGCATCATATATATATATATATATATAAAAGCATGGATACTACATCTCAAGGGTCATTGTTTTTAGGGGACAAAGATGTAAGCCAAAAAAAAAAAGAACTGTTCTTTTTCATTCTGTTTCCTAAGATGTCATTTAGTCTCTGTTTTTCCTTAAGTAGGTGTTTTAACAATTTACATTTCATTAAGGAAGCCATGTTAGTATGGATAATCTGTGCTGAATCTGTTTTTCCTAAATGACCTTGTTTACCTGAATCACTGTAGGGATCATTTTTCCCTTGATGCTGTTTTTTTTTTATTTTAATTTTTTATTTTTTTCTGACTCAGGCTAGATTTTATATTTTTCTTCTATGATCTTCTTTATTTTTTAAAAATTTATTCTGATTACAACTCAATTGTTATCCCATCACTTGTATCCACCCATTTCTCCTTCCATCCCACCCCAACCTTATTCCCCTCTCCTAGGTCTATGTCCAAGGGGGATCTCCTCCCCCACTGTATGGTCATAGGCTATCAAGTGTCATCTTGGTAGCCTGCTTATTCTTTATTTGAGTGCCACCAGGGCTCCACACCAAGGGGAGGTCGTCAAATATGGGGCACCAGAGTTCGTGTCAGAGTTAGTCCCTGCTCTCCACCCAACTGTGGAGAATGTCTTGCCCATTGGCTAGATCTGAATAGGGGTTTGGTATTTACTACTTGTATTGTCCTTTGTTAGTGCAATAGTTTGAGCAGATACTCCTGAGCACTTGATGCTGTTAAGGAGCTGGCTATGGCTGAGGTTGTCTGAGCTCTCTTATTTGTTGTTGTGTTGTTCATCTTTAAAGCTCACCCTATAAAGCCTCAGTTGTAGTGAAGTCTGTTTGCCTGTTGCCTGGAAGCCTGGTCTTGATGGTTTTTATTTAGACAGCAGCAGCATGGATTTGGGTATAAACTATTCCAATTCAGGTGGAGTACTTCAGAAAAGAATTCATCTCTCACTTTAGCAGCGTGGATTTGGGTGTAAACTACTCCAATTTCAAGTAGTGTACTTCAGATAAGAACTCATCTCTGACTGCAGTGTGGAAGCATGGGAGACACTGACCTAACTGCAAACCTCCAGTATCCCTGTGTGTCATAAGTGGCTGAGGGGGTAACTTCAGGAATACGAGATAAGCCAAGTAAAATAACATCCAAAGCTTCAATGCAACCCACCCCGAGAGACACACTCTGCTGTTGAAATTGCAGTTAGAGTGTTAACCTGAAACTCAAAAAAAAAAAAAAAAAAAAAAAAGCCTAAATGTGAGACCTGTGAACAAAGCCAATGCAACAGAGTGCAGAGGGATGAGGTGGAGGGTGGGAAAAACCTTTGGCTGTAAGGTGGATGGTGAACAAAAGCCACCCTTTTCCAGCTCTATGCCTAAATGTTTCTCTTGTGGGATTCTGTACATTGGCTATTCTCCTTGGTTTAGTCTGTGTTGAGGACTCTATTACCCACTGAATAAAAAAAAAAAAATGACAGCGACACCCTATGCACAAAGTTTTCTCTCTGTGGACTATAAGGTGGAAAGTTAAGTTGAGATAATTAGAGAAAATGCTGGATTGAACACAGACACCGTAAAGTAGCTTGTGCGTTGTTAGAGGTAAGTGGAGCTCATCCACTTTAGCTCCCCGACAGAGGACCAGAGATCGGAAGACATCACAGAACTGCTTTGGTCCTTCGGAAAAGAATTTGATAAGAGAATGCAGTCTCCACCAAGAGCTCTCAGTCAGACTCTCCTTAGTAGCTATTGAAAAGTGGTGACATCTGGGTCCTAAAGCTGGAGACTCTATTTTAATTACTTAAAGCAAATCGTGGGCTTTGAACAGGAGAAAAAGACTACCAGGGTTATTCCAATCGCAAGCTAAGATTTGTAACTAGTACGGCAAAAAAAAAAAAAAAAAAAAAAAAAGGCTTTATAACAAGGCAAAGTCATAGATAAGGAATACGTAATGATCATCCTTGTTCTGAAAGTACCTCATCAGGCATCCAGGCCATTTTATAAATCACCAAAAAAAGCCATTTATTTGTGTGGCCACCAGCCATGTTCCATTGAAACACATGGGGGAAAAAATGTATCCAGGAGGCAGGATTAGCAGGAAAGGGGCAGAATAACAAACCAAAGGTCAAATTCAATCTCCCACAGGAGAAATCGGCCAGCCCTGACTGACCTTTCAAAGAACCATGTAATGAAACACACTGAAGAGACTGCAACGTTTTGAAAATCAGTTGAAATCCTTTGTCTGTAGCTATCACATGAAAGATCATTTAGTCAGAATGACCATCAACACACTTGCCCAGTGTATAAGGAGGTGGTATATTGTAAATCTTGACAGTGGGAACTGCTGGAGAGGAGCTCAGGTGAACTCATCAGGAAGCCTTGCTGTTCAGCAGGGACTCAGCTCCAGTCTAGTTGAACACCAGAAACTGCTTCTTGGCTCAGCCACATCCTGTGCACTTGGCCTTTTACATTACTTGAGGAAGAAGGGACCAGATGAAGATTATGACACAGATGAATCTAACATATGTGAAATGAATAACTATCTTTTAGCAAGTGAAAGCTCAGTAATGTTCAGTACTGGCAAGAGCAAGCCCACCTGCTATTCTTTTGGAAAACCTAACTCATAGATACCACATAACACCTAATTTGTATTGTATTTTCTTATTAGGTAATTTCTTTGTATTGGGATGTGTTGCTACTTACATTGTAAATACAATATCAATTATAGGGAAAGTGTTGATGTAAATGAGCGTATGTATTTGTAGACTTTTGGCATCTTCTTGTAGCTTGCTTAGATTAAATATTAAGGACGATGATTGTAAACTAAATCATTGCTGTGTAAACATGTTATGTAGGCTTCCATTGGGCTATGCTTCTCCCATGGTTTATTTAAGGACGTGTTCTCTGATAAAATATTTTTAAAGATATTTTATCCAAAAGAAAAATTTGCAATATGTTCTCATGCAAAAAAGACCAAAGTGGAGGACTTCTAATGAGACTACTATAACGATCTAGTCATTAGGAGCAAATGAGATACCAACAATTTTTTTTTCACAAAGTTGTCTATAACATTTGCTTTGAATGAAAACACTTCTCAGTGACATCAAGTCTCAAAATGTCTGGAAACCAGTTTCTTAGAAAGCCTGTCAATTGAATTTTCTTACTATTCTCTGGGAGTGCATCATTACAAGTAACCGACCCCATCCTTTTTCACTTCTAGTTCTCTTCATAATACGAATCTTTCCTGGAATACTGTTCAGGATCTAATTATTTCTATGTAAAATATGTCTATTCACTCTTCAAAATTATGTTAAGATCGATTTCTTTTATTGAGCGTCCTGGGATTTAATTTTGCCTGAACTTTTTAAAAAATTTATTTTTAATTTATATATTCACTTTACATCCCGATCTTAACCTCCTCTCTCCTCTCCTCCCCTTATGCTCAGAAAAGGACACACCCCCAAACTCATCTCAGTACATCAAGTCATACCAGGACTGAGCTCATCCTCATCCACTGAGGCCAGGCAAAGCAGCCCTGTGATAGAATGCAGGTAACACAGTCCATGTCATAGACAGCATCTGCTCAACTTACTAGGGACCCACATAAAGATCAAACTGCCCATTGGTTACATATGTGTAGGGGGCTTAGGTCCAGTCCATGCATGCTCTTTGGTTGGTGCTTTAGTCTGTGTAGCCTCCATGGGTCTAGGTTTGTTGACTCTGTTGGTCTTCTTGTGATGTTCTTATCTCCTCTGGGTCCTTCTATCCTTCTCCCTCCACCCTTCCACAGGACTTCCTGAGCTCCACCTAATGCCTGGTTGTGAGTCTAAGTATCTGATTTGATCAGCTGTGGGTGGGGCCTCTCAGAAGATGTTATGCTAGGCTCCTGTCTGTAAATACAGAAAGAATATCATTAATAGTGTTAGAGTCAGGTTCTCTCTCATGGGGTGGATCTCAGAATTGGCCAGGCATTGGTTGACCATTCCCTCAGACTATACTCTATCTTTATCTCTACACGACTTGTAGGCAGGGTAAATTTTGGGTCTAAGGTTTTCTAGGTTGATTGGTGTTCCCCACCCATCACTATAAGTCCTTCCTGGTTAGAAGATGGCCTCCTTAGTCTCCATGTTCCCCTCTGTTAGGATGCTCAGCTTAGAGACATCCCATATCTTTCCTGTAGCCTACCCTGTCACAGGTCTCCATCATCTCAGAAATGCCCCTGCCCTCAGTTTCTCTTTCTGCCCAAGCCCTCTCACCTCCCTCAAACTTTTCTTTCTTTATAAATATTTTTTTGTGAATTCTACATATGAGAACAATGTTTACATGATTTCAACTCTTCCGTTTCTTAGATCTAACACCTCTGTCATCCCACACCTACTCCCTCTGGTGTCCTATATCCACTGTCTCTGAACTTCATGATCACTTCTTCTATAATCATTACACACACACACACACACACACACACACACACACACACACACAAATGACATACATACATGCACACACACACACTCACAGGCACACGCATATGTAACCTACTGAGTCCATTTAATGTTGTGTTTATGTACACATGCTTAAAGGACTAACTACTTGCAATTGGATAGCCTATCAGGGGAATTATTCCTGGAACACTGGCTCTCCTTCTTTTATAAGCTGTTGATAGCCTTCAGCTCTTCTTGTGAGTGCTTTAAATCCTAAACTACTACTGTTTAATAATCATATACTGACTACCATACCAACTGCTGCTTCCAATGAATTCCTGCCAACAATAAATATCTGTCTTCTCTCTCTCTCTCTCTCTCTCTCTCTCTCTCTCTCTCTCTCTCTCTCTCATGTAGAGATTTTGCTTTTTACCAAAAGGCTTCTCTAGTTTGTTGGTGATAACTGAGTTACTGGAGTTCTAATAATATCAACAAGGAAGTTAGCGAGAAGGTTTTAAATCTAGCAATTTGGTGTTAATCAATCACAGAAATTTATAGTTTTTAAGTCATTCAAGTGTTTCTTCTGTAGTTACTGTTTTTGATCATTCATTCATATCAATTTAATACAAAGGGTTTGGCATTTTGAACTAAAATATTTTTCACATACATCAAAATGCCGAGCATTTACAGGCAATGACGATTCAAACATAAAACTTCCTTTTGTTCACTGCAATCAGTCTTGAGTTTTGTATTAATAATACACTCTCAACTCATTAATTATAAATGCATAACCATTTGGTGGTGAAAAGAAAATAAGGTGTCAAGGGCAAATAAAGTGTTCTCTGATGAAACAAAGTCTTGGAGATAAACCTCTCTTTGTCTGATGTGCTATGTAATTTTAATAGCCTCGCAGCTAGTGGTCTGTAGTGGTTCTGGGCAATGAGAGGATTTCTTTTTCACTGTTTGCCTTCCAAATGAAGGGTATTTTCAATATTAACACACACACACACATACACACACACACACACACACACACACACACACTCCTACACTTACATGCACATCATAACAAAAGCTCTCTCTTCAGGATGCCATATGGCAGAAGCCCTGCACCTGAAACCCAAACAAAGCCAACAACTACAGATTCGGTGTCTGTTGTTGGCTGCTGGCTGAGAATTTAAGCTGCCATTAATTATTGAGCCTGGACTGGATTCAATAAACACTTGTAAGCCAGAACTTCAGAAGAATGAATTAAACTGTGCCTGTGTTTCCTTATCACTGTGTGTACCAGCCAAACTGTGCATGGATTTGACATATTAATTAGCAGAACTTAGTGGTCTTTCCAAGTATGTGTAGGATAGAGTATATGTAATGTGTATGGTCTTCTACATATATGGCTTGAATGGGTCTAGTGATTATGATAAGAGGTCCATGCCATATCAATTCTTAATGATATGGACCTGGTTGGTCACTCTGTATAAAAGTCCATTGATCAGTACACAGTTTCATTTACCAAAGTTGTCTTGGCAATGACCACAGTTATTTCCCAAATGCTAACATTAAAGTCCCCAGTATTTCTTAAGTTGATCAGCCATCAATCTTGAAATGATTTGGTCATATTGGACTGAGTCCAGTATGAGAGAGCCAGTGACTTGTTGTTGCTCGAATAGACACTTCTAGATACGGGTTTTCCTTCTCTGAACTCAGTGCTTCTGCCCAAACTACCATGTGAGGATGTGCAGGCTGCTTTATCCTGCTTAACTTATTTTAAATATTTTTTTGTTTTTACATATACATTTATATTGTTATACATATATAAAATAAACTATGTATGGCAAGAAGAACCAGGAAATAATCAGGAATTATATTAATGTTACATTCATAGTGTTTTGGCTGTTTGTATTTGGCAACCTTGAAGAAAACATTTTCCTGTCTTGGCAAGTCTAAAATTCTCACTGTAAATCGATATCTATCATATCTCATTTCTATCAACTTAATACATCTACCTAGACCTAAAAACATCTTAACCCCTAAACAGCTAAGCTTAATTGTGAAACTAAACTATCTGGTCTTCAACCCCATCAGAGATTTGAGAAGGAATAAAATTAATTACCTGTCCTGCTTGACTTTTAATGAAGGAACTCACTGAGTCTTCAAAAGACAATTGCACAGTGTTGCCTGGGCAGAGATATCATACAAGGTTAGACAGTTCCAGGTGCTGTTTCTCTGGAATAGTAGACCTACTTGTTTAGAAATCAAGGGGGTGGTGATGGGGTGTCACCTGGTTATCTAGTATCACTACCAAACCAGTGGCAAATATGTACTTCAAACTCCGATGCTCATTTGCTCTGCTAGTCTTGAGGCCTTCATTACAAAGTGAAAAATGTTCCTACCATGGAACACAGCTGTGGTCCATTGAGTAGGAAGCTGTGATGGCTGATTGACCCTTCGGACTGCTTCTGCCTCTGAATCACTGAGCAAAGAGAGTACTTGTGCTTCCAGGTGATTCATATTGTGAACTAGGGGAAAAGTGGGCTATTATCTCACAGAGAAGGTGAATAGAATTGTCTTCAAATCTGGGAATCCTTCAGTGTCTGTCTTAGCCTTCCCCTATGTTTGAGGGCAATGGAAAAAAATCACAATTCTATCTAAACAGGGATATCACTTAACCAGTCCGTTTATGAGTGAGACTTAAGGGTACTCTTCAGGGAAAGATCCATGACGAATTGAAGTCTTTGTTTAAGGCAGGTGAAAAAGAGACAGGGCCTTGGAGTAAAAAGTTATAAACAGTTGTTTGCTATTTCCCCATTACCAGCTTAAGAAAGGCAGACAGGTTCTTTAGAGACTCGGAAGTTGAGTATCAGCAGTACTTCATATACTCATCACATAAAGAATGTGGAGAGGGCTTCCCTGCAAACGTCCCCCTGTCTCTCTACTCTCCCTCTCTGTCTCCTAAGGATGAGACACCTGAGAGTTTGGGCAGCGTCTTAGTTAGGATTTCACCCATAAAAGGAAATACACAATTTCATTTTTTTTTTAAACTCAGAAATTAAGTGATGGAGGTTTATGCTGCCTCTTACAATTAAAAGTTTAGCACAATACAATAGACAATGGAAAAACACCTCCTATGGATTTATTAGGTGCTGCTCCACAAGACCAGCTCTGGGAAAAGTGAAGAGACAAGATAGGTTGATCCGTGGTAGGTAGAAGTGAGCAGACAGTGAACAGCTGGTTAAGGGAAACCAACCGTTGGTTGAACAGCTAGCTGGAGGAACCAGTTGTTGAGGAGAGGTTGAGGAACGGAGGAAAAAGAAATATTTGGAGACTCAGGCATACATAGTAGAAGCTGAAGGTCTTAAAGCCCAGGAGAACTTTTCTTCTGGCTCTCTATCTGTCTCCATCTCTGTCTCGATTACTGTCTGTGTGACTCCTTGCTCCTCGCTCTCTTGCTTGCTGTTGCCCATCTTTCTAGCTCCTTGCTTGGTGTTGCCCATCTTTCTAGTTTTCTTGCTTGCTCCTACCCATCTTTCTATCACTCTTCTTGCTTGTTTCCCATTTATTTATTGATTTTCTCTTGCTGTTCCCCATCTCTCTATCTCTCTTGCTCTTTCCCATCTCACTCTAGCTTACTCTTTCATGCCTGTTATTTACCCTTTTTTCTCCTTGGGCCAACCCCAGTATTTTATTGAAATGAAGTTCAATTTTTTCATTACAGATTACATCATAATTTTCCCTATCTTTTACAATCACTAGGGCAATAAAAAAAATCTATAGAGTAACAAGGAAATACAATAAGTTCTGTAACCTTCAAAAAAGCATACAACAAAAATTAATCAATTTTCCAGCAATGGTCAGCATAACCTGATCGTTATTTTTTAAACAATACATGGGGACGTTTAACCATACATTTCCCCAGGCTAAAGCCAATATATTTACAAGATTGTCATAGCAACATAACTTGAGCTAAATATTCTCTAAAGAAAAAAATTTGACCTACTTCCAGTCCCAGACCAACAGGTGTGCTATCCAAGCCGAGGCTAACTGTCAAGGGGTCCTTTATTGTAAAATATCTGTAAAGCATGATGTTCCAAGCCCACCTTCTATTGTTCTAAAGAAACATTTCTACAGGTAACAGTATCTAGCCAGGTAATGTTATATCTAGGTCTTAACTATTTTTTCATGCAATTTCTGCTTGGGTGCTCACAGTCAGTGCAAAAACTCTATCATTGTCTCAAGCCGTTGACCAGATGCCCTCTTTCAACGTTCTCTGTATGATTGTCCTTAGGACTGAGAAATAAAGAGAAAAAACAGTTTTAGGAGAAATAGCAGATTTCTAAACAATATTACACCTGGACCATACATAATATTTACGGACAGTGGTGATTAGCTAGAGATGTTTGGAACTTTGTCAAGCAAAGCCTCAACAACGGTTTTGGATGTCTGATCATGCTGGACCGTTGTAGGTCTCAGGAACTTTGTGAAACAAAGCCTCTATGACTTATCCTCACGTCTGCGACAACTAGGTACCCCATTCAGTCATTATAGATGTACATATTGCAAGATTTATACAAATCATAATTAATGAAAACCTAAAGCAGACTTATTTCATCATTGTCCTAGACTCAAAGGGGTGCTTGAGAATAGATACAGTAGAGAACTCCATTACATCCTTAATTAAATCTGTGTGTTGCATTAGTCTGTAAGCGTCAGACATGAAAGAAATACTATTTTTAGTAGTAAAACATGTACAAGTTCTGATGAGATGGCTCAGAGGTCAAAATACTTGCCCCCAAGGCCGAGTTTAGTCCTCAGGAGACACCTGGTGGAAGGAAAGAAGGCAATTTTTACAAGTTGCCCCCTGATATCCACTTCATATCATTGCGTATATTTGCTTAGCTTTCATGCACACACAAAAAGAATGAAGAGAAATGTTGTTTTTAAAAATATGCCATTTTCTTACATTCCAAAAACTTTAATTACCTTGTATCTCTGGCTTACAAATAATATAGTAGGAATATTTTAAATGAGCACAAAATATTACAGCCAATCCCACCTGCACATTTCTGACTACATCCACCTTCCATAGCATGTCAAAGATACTGAAAATCAAGAGTTCAGCTCTGATGTTACTACATCAAGTCCCCTGCGTGATGGAGCACACTGAGTGCATCGCGCAGAATCAGCAATCAGATGTTAGTAAATGCACATGTGCAGAAGCTGATTTAGAATATATAACATGTGGCTGGGAGCCTGAAAGAAAAAAAAGAACTGTGTAACCTGGCTGTCCTGGTTACATTTCTCTGTGACATTTGACAGTCTTATATCTGCATAAACAGTTGATTAACAATGGTGTAATGATTGATACAAGACATGTTGACAAGTCAGAGCCCATTGTCCTACAGCGGCTACATAATTCCAGTACCTAATTTTATCATGAGCAACTAAAAATAGACTCAATTCCCATGTTGCAATATTTTCCTGACTTTTGAGAAATGAAAATTATGCTTGGATTGCACCATATAAATATTTTTTATGTATAGATGCTTTATGTATTTAAATGTTTCATGTTTCCCCAACTATCTCAATACAAACGAATAGATGCTTATTGCTTCATGACATGATTGACAGTGAAGAATTCACAGAAAAAAAAAATGGCAAGTTGTTTCTAATGTAGTGCTTTCCATATACAGGTTTAAGGACCCCAGAAATTTGTCTGTGATGTATCCAAACAGGGCAAGGAGAGGTTTTACATCTGCACATATGCATTATAGATGTGTAACTTCTCCCATGATCTCCACAGTCCTATCTTCTAACACACACACACACACACACACACACATATATACTTGACTAAAGGTAGCGGCGTCATGAGGGTGAAATAGTTTCAAGTCCATCTGTTGGAAGGGAAGCACGCTGGCTTGAAAAATAAACTACTAGAATCCCTTTGCAAATCTGCATTTAACAATATCGTGTGGCTTGGTGGAGATCACCCATAATGGTAACGTTTACACCGTCAAAACCTATATTTTTCACAGAATGGTAGGATTTTTTCCTAACTGAAATCTTGCCAAGATTAAACATGAATTGTGATTACCAATTCTGAGACCCTGATAATACTCTATAATATTGTATAATTGTGTTTAAAATGTAAAGATATTAAAAGCAAAAAGAGAGATACGAGAAAAGTTCTATTGAAAGTGTATCTTACAGAACCAAGTACAGGGATTTCAGAGAATGTCTGTATGAAGGACACATGAAAGTGCTGCTTGAAGTCACCAGATCTAGAGATATTCTGAATGTTCATCTACAAGGGATGACTGATTATAGCTTTAAATATACTTGGGTGAAATATCATTCAATTATGGAAATGGATGAATTATATGTGATTAATTATTTTATACATATATCAAGTATGTATCATTAACCAAAAAAGCATGTATTTGACAATTACGTTGCTATGTACAAAATAGGTGACCTTAAAGCACATAAAAACAGGACTTTCCAACCATTGTGTGTATAACTGACAAGCCAAATCCGTCTGTGTTCCCTATTCCCTTCGTATGCTCGAGGCACTCAGGCTGCTGCTGAGAAGCTGACTTCCATCTGGGAGTCTCTACCCAGCTGAGTTTCTATCATCACGCACACATTCCGTGGTTTTGTTGTTAAATGCATGTGTAGCATCTTAGTTTTGCAGCAGTGACATATAATAAAAGTAAAAATGAATAATAAATTTGTGGCATAAGAAAAAGCCATTGCTTCCATTAAAGTGAAGTTTAAAGCTGGGCATGGTGACACACGCCTTTAGTCTCATCACTCAGGGAGGCAGAAGCAGGTGGGTGTCTGTGAGTTTGAGGCCAGCCTAGTCTACAAAGCCAGTCCAAGACAGTCAAGGATACACATAAAAACTTTTTCTTGAAAACCAAAAAACCAAAAAAAATAAGCCCAACAACAAACAAACATACATCCAAACAAAACAATTTAAAACTTTGACTTTGGAGACACCGTGCAGTTGAAAGCCACAAACATGTGCTTCAAACTTGGATGTGGCCGAAAAACTGTGACAAGGTCAGCAGAGTACCTAAATCTGGGAGAATACTGTATTAAAATACCTCACAGAAAACATCATAGTTTGATTCCATTTTAGTGAAATCAAACCAAATTGACATTATGGTATACTTTAGGTAACAATGTTTTTAAAAAACTGTAACTTCATGTTGCAAGAAATACATGTAATATACTCATATAAATGAATAAGTTATAAAATATTCACATTATCTGTTTGTAGTCTTCATTTATTTAGAAACTTACAGATTTTAATGCTGTAGCTTGTGTATGATTATATATATATATATGTATTTGGTATAAGATAAATGTAGAAGAATATATGGCAATCTGCTAATATTGGGTTTTCTGAGAGGGAGTTGAGTGGGTGCAAAGGAAAAAGAAGAAAGGCAAGTAATGCTTATGGCAAAAAAAAATGTGTGTCAAGAGTTAATAAAAGTATTTTATACAAAACAGCAATCTGTCTATAGTATAATTTCACACAAGTAAATATATATAATTTGCATGCATACTAAGTCAAGAGCAATTGAGAATAAGGATGTTGGTTTAATTAGGTAATGGAATAGGGAGTAGAGGATTTATTTGACTTTTAATCATCTTAATGTAGTATCACTTATGTATAAGATATTATAATTTAATGAAAAAGGATCAAAGATACTAAGGGTAATAGTACTCAAGGAAGAAGCTTCTCAGCTTGGTTCCATTTTTATTCCTTGAAGCCCTGTGTCTAAATGTGTGGTGTATTCAGCTATAACGTCTCACCTTCAAGTTCTGGGAATCAATAAAAGGCAGCAGTAATCAGTTATATTGTTTGGGGAGTGCTTTGGACTCCCTTGATCAACAACTAAAAGGGAGCTTTCACGTGCCTGTCACTGGGGTTTCTGTTAGACAATCTATGGCTCCTAGGGGTAGCAATATCACCCCAAGTGGTACAACTTTATCTAAACTCTCTCTGTGTGTTTACATATAGTTTATATGTATTTTGAAATAAACATAAACCAATGTTTCTTTATGGCTTTTTCAGTATCCTTAGCATCATTATCTCTCCGTGCTCTGCTTCCTATGCATTATCCTCTCAGCCATGATCTCATTTTAAGTCCCACCCGTGTTTTCCACATGTTCCATTTTCAGAGCACCTGTGTCCCATTATCCTTCTCTCTAGAGCTCTCTCCCCTTATGGTCCCTTTTAATTTCCCTGGTTTCCACAGTTACACCTGGCTATAAACTCACATCTAAAGATTCAGAGCCAGGATAAATACAAACAAGTGAAAAGATGTAGCATTAGTCTTTCTGGGACTGGGTTATCAGACCTAGTCAAATACTTTCTTGTGTAAACCCTTTGAACCACACCACCGACTATACTAGCAAATGGTTCAATAGTGGCACTTATTTTTCAGTGGTAACCAACAGCTTCTAATCAGACTGAGGGCTACCCAATCAGCAGAAGAGAAATCATGCCTAGTATTGAAACTGAACAAACAACCTGCTGAGCCCAGGTCTGCCAGTTTCCTAAGCCAACTTTCTAACTACATCCTAAGAACATCTATATATCCACAAGCAAGTGTAGCTCTCACCCTCACCAAAGAAAATTCTTCCTGAAGCTGGTGGAGACTATTACAGAAATCCACAACTGGTCAAAACGCAGAGAACAACACATCCATGGGGTGCCCAGCCCCAGCTGATACATGTACGGCATGATTCCTACATCCGAGTCTCGGGGAACATCATAGAAGAGGGAACAGTAGATTTATGAGCAGCATTAAATGGATTCGGAAGGTGGCATGTATGTGTAAAACTAATAATTAAAAAAGAGGTCATGAATTTGAAAGAGGGATAATGTGGGACTGGGTTATGACATGGGAGAAATTGGAGGTGGGTGGTGAGGGCTGGAAACTGAGGTAAATAAAGTGCTCACATAGGAAACTCTAAAAAATACACGATACTTAAATGTGAACATGCCACAATAAACCAATTATTATGTATATATGCTAATACATATCCTGAAATATGAGTTAGGAAGTGCAATTGTATGACCTTACTTCATCTGAGGTTTTGAAGTTTTAAAACATTTTTCTTATTGATAGTATTTTTGAGGAAGAACAGCATCTTGACAAGCCACATAATCCTGTGGAGGAGAGAAAAATATTATAAAATTTTCTAAGGAAAGAAACACAGAATGGCTTTTAAAAATTCAGGCTCAAAGCAGATTGCATGTTCTTTCTATGCTGATGTCATTAATGGGGAAAAAAGGGAAAATAATGACAGCATCAAATTGCTGAATAAGAATCAAGAGCTAAGTAAAATAGTCTGTATGTATCTTTCATTCTCACATCAGAACTAAATTAAGGGACTGAATAATTTGGCCTCAAAAGTCCCGAAGAGTGAGAAGAAATGTTGTAGCTGGGAAATCATGTCTGTGACACTTATTTACTTAATTTTTTTTCTCAGTAGAACACTGAAACAATATAAGTACAGTTTTATCACAGCAAAAACTAATTTTGATGTTTTCCTATTATCACTGAACTTCTGCCAGGTCTAACATCTCATGTTCAATAATGCCTTCTGTATAGTCTCTTAATTGTTTTTCTGGTATTGGTCAAGGAAATATTTGAAAGGTAAAGCTATTGAGAGGAACCAAAGTATCCAGTTGCCCCCCAGGTCCTGTGATATCCCTCTCTCTGGTGTTTGACCATGTTTATAATGCCAAGAATGAATTCTAGTAGTCCTAATAGGCGACCAGAGAGCTGTGGGTGCCCCATCCTGACAGTGCCACTATCACACCCTGCCTAGATCGTTGCACTCATAGTCTGCAATAGTTCTAACATAGGTAATAGCGTTTTTGCTTTTTCTCCTTTATCATCCTGCATAGTACCTTCCCAAGTTATGAATGCCACCTGACAGAAAAGAAGCCTATAGCTCAGGCAGCTTCAGATGGATTTCTCTGTAACATGAAATTAAGATACGTGAGGATGTTTTTAGAAATAGGGTCTTTTAATTTGTTTTGTTGGATAATCAAGACGATGGGAAAACCCAATATTGTTTGAGGGTCCCTGCAAGCCTCCCTGACCAACCACTTAACAAGAGATAGTCCACTTCTGGTGCTGGATTATGATGGGCAGATCTGGGCCCAGGGGTCCTGCTCAAACTATGGCACCAGCCAAGGACAATACATATAGTAAACTTCATACCCCTACCCAGATCTAGCCAATGGACAGGGCATTCTTCACAATTGAGTGGAGAGTGGAGACTGACTTTCACACGAACTCTGGTGTCCCATATTTGACCACGTCCCCTGGATGGGGAGGCCTGGTGGCACTCAGAGGAAGGATAGCAGGCTACCAAGAAGAGACTTGATACCCTATGAGCATATACAGGGGGAGGAGGTCCCCCTCAGTCACAGTCATAGGGGAAGGGAATAAGGGGAAAATGGGAAGGAGGGAGGAATGGGAGGATACAAGGGATAAGAATTGAGATGTAATATGAATAAATTAATAAAATATATTACA
Source organism: Acomys minous (assembly GCF_964271855.1). Taxonomy (NCBI): domain Eukaryota; kingdom Metazoa; phylum Chordata; class Mammalia; order Rodentia; family Muridae; genus Acomys; species Acomys minous. Next base: position 94,271,867 of record NC_140486.1, on the reverse strand, counting down.
AAAATGAATCAACTGCCTCGAGGAGAAGCTTTTGCTAACCTGGCAAGGGTTTTAATCTTTTATAAATTACAATTTTAATTGGGTTTCAAGAATAAAGATTTCCATATGTGTTTTGATCATGCTTCCATTACCCACCCCATGTACCCACCTTAGCCTTCTCTCTCCTACCCCTCATCTTCCACCCTGCTTAAATAGTTATCCCTAGTATTATCCTGCATTGTTACCTATGCTCTACTTTCTCACATCTTTTAAGGAATTCCCCTCCTAATGGCCCCTGTCTAGTTTCTTGGCTTCTACATGAACCTAAAGCTGAATACATAGAATTAGTGTTCAAGGTAGACGCGTGAGGGAGACCATGCATGGTACTTTTCTCCACAGCTTGTGTTAGCTCACTCATAGTATCTGCAGTACCTTCCATTTACCTCTAAGTTTAATGTCTATTCCTTTGCGTATATGTATCACATTTTCATTATCCATCCATCGGTCTATGGCCATGTAGGTGGTTTCCATTTCCTGTCTCTTGGCAGGGAATGCAGAGTCTCATAGGTACATAAATAGTTAAAGTAAGTGACTGATGATGTTCCATTCTTAAATGAGACATTCATACCGTTCACTGTAAAGGGAAGGGAACATTGAGGAAGCAGGGTACAAATAATATAAGTGTCTAAATATACGGAGAAGGGCTATGGAATGGTAGGTTTGGGGACAAGACCCAGCCACTGCAATGAAGAACTCACACTAGTTTCAGAGGCCTATACTGGGTCTTCATGAGAATGACCCTATTAACAGCTGGCAAGGGTGGAAGAGAGACTTAGGAGGCCCTACCGCCGACTACTGAGCTACTCCCTACTGAAAGATTTAGAGATATGTGATTTTCCTACCTTCAATTATATACTCACCATTGACTCAGGTTCTGACTGGGAGTTCTAAACTAATGGACACACACATAACCCTGATTAAACTAGATAAGTCACAAGAAGAATCAGAAGTCCTGAATCTTGGAAAGGGATTGGTAGGGATGGACAGTTTGACTAGAGTGGGAGAGAGATAAGAGAGAGTGTGTGTGTGTGTGGGGGGAAAGTAACTAGAATATATTACATAATGTATGAACTTGTCAAAGGATAAACTAATTTAAGAATATGAAAACAGGATGTATATTATTTTGTTCTTAACTCTTTTGACTGTAAGAAAACAAACAGCAAAATTATTACATACCACTTAAAGTAAAATTAATTTTTTATAATTTTTCATATGATTTCAAACTTACAAAAAGGAAAGGATTAACAAATTATGTAAAAGGGCTAGAAAAATGGTTCAGTTGGTAAGAGCAGGGTGCCAATCCTGAGGATGTGAGTTTGATCTCTGGGACTCACACAGTTGAAAGAGATAATATAATGGACTCAGAAAGTTGTTCTCTCTCTCTCTCTCTCTCTCTCTCTCTCTCTCTCTCTCTCTCTCTCTCTCTCTCTCACATACACACACACACACACACACACACACACACACAAACACACGAGAGAGGAAGAGAGGAGGAGGAAGGGAGGAAGGGAGGAATTGAGGAAAGGAGGGAGAGAGACTTAGATAAATATAAAATAATATTTTCACACAATCATATAAAGACCTCAGATGTTCTTTAAATAAGATGAAACAATTTAAAGGCTTTATAGAAGAACTATTTCACATACTGCTGTCTGTATGTCTACCATCTATTATCTATTTACCATCTATCTAATATCTATCACCTATCTTTATCTATCTTTATATCAACTATCATATCCCTAATTACCATGTATTTCTTTTATCTATCTGTTATATAATCAATTCTTAAAGTATTATAGTGCAAATGACAAACTTTTGTAATATTACAATCTTTGTATTCCACAAAGAAACACTTGTCACACAACCGCAGCACAAAAAAATATCCAAAAAAAAGTCACACTGATATATTATTATGTACTCTTTTTTTTTTTTTGGCTGTATTTAAGTCTTTATATACACACACACAACAAAGTGGCATAGTAATATTATAATCTTAAAACATCAGAGAAATGATAAAAAATGTCAGATGACATCTTCAAGGCCATTTGGTAAACACAAATACTTTTTTTTCTTTTCTTTTCTTTTTTTTTTTTTTACTTTATTAATTTATTCTTGTTGCATCTCAATGGTTATCCCATCCCTTGTATCCTCCCATTCTTCCCTCCCTCCCATTTTCCCCTTATTCCCCTCCCCTATGACTGTTCCTGAGGGGGATTACCTCCCCCTGTATATGTTCATTGGGTATCAAGTCTCTTCTTGGTAACCTGCTGTCCTTCCTCTGAGTGCCACCAGGTCTCCCCCTCCAGGGGACATGGTCAAAGGTGAGGCAGCAGAGTATGTGAGAAAGTAATATCCCACTCTCCACTCTACTGTGGAGAGTGTTCTGTCCATTGGCTAGATCTGGGTAGGGGTTTAAGGTTTACTGCCTGTATTGTCCTTGGCTGGTGCCTTGAGCGGGACCCCTGGGCCCAAATCTGCCTATCATAATGTTCTACTTGTAGGCTTCTAGGACCCTCTAGATCCTTCTACTTTGCCATTCTCCCATGCTTTTCTCATCTAGAGTCCCACTAGAATGTCCTCCCCTCTGTCTCAGTTTCCTGGTAAGTGAAGGCTTTCGTGGGACATGCCCCTTGGGCTAATATGCAGATATAAGTGAGTATATACCATTTGAGTCTTTCTGCTTCTGGGTTAACTCACTCATTATGATCATTTCTAGCTCAATCCATTTGTCCACAAACTTCTGGAATTCCTTGTTTTTAATAGCTGAATAGTATTCCATAGTGTATATGTACCACAGTTTCTTTAACCATTCTTCTACTGAGGGATACTTAGGCTGTTTCCATGTTCTGTCTATTATGAATAAGGCTGCTATGAACATGGTTGAGCAAATTTTCTTGTTGTGTGCTGGAGCATCTTCTGGGTATATTCCAAGGAGTGGAATAGCTGGGTCTTGAGGAAGACCTATTCCCATTTTTCTGAGATAGCACCAGATAGATTTCCAAAGTGGCTGTACTAGTTTGCATTCCCACCAGCAATGAAGGAGTGTTCCTCTCTCCCCACATCCTCGCCAGCATGTGGTGTCGCTTGAATTTTTTATCTTAGCCATTCTGATGGGTGTAAGACGGAATCTCAGAGTTGTTTTGATTTGCATTTCCCTGATGATTAAGGAGGTTGAGCATTTCTTTAAGTGTTTCTCAGCCATTTGATATTCCTCTGTTGAGAATTCTCTGTTTAGTTCCAAGCCCCATTTCTCAATTGGGTTATTTGGTTTGGTGGTGTTTAATTTCTTGAGCTCTTTATATATTTTGGATATTAGACCTTTGTCAGATGTAGGGTTGGTGAAGATCTTTTCCCAGTTTGTAGGCTGTCGCTTTGTTCTCTTGACAGTGTCTCCTGCCTTACAGAAGCTTCTCAGCCTCATGAGGTCCCATTTATTAATTGTTGACATTAATGTCTGGGCTGTTGGTGTTCTGTCACATTAGCCACAAGCAATATAAAGTACTTAGGAGTTACTCTAACTAAGCAAGTGAAGGACTTGTTTGAAAAAAATTTCAAAACTCTAAAGAAAGAGATTGAAGATGACATGAGAAGATGGAATGATCTTCCTTGCTCATGGATCGGGAGAATTAACATAATAAAAATGGCCATCCTATCAAAAGCAATCTACAGATTCAATGCAATCCCTATCAAAATACCTACACAATTTTTTAAAGGCATTGAAAGTTCAATTCTGAACTTCATATGGAAAAACAAAAAACCCAGAATAGCTAAAACAATCTTGTACAATAAAAGGTGCTCCAGAGGAGTCTCCATACCTGATCTCAAACTGTACTATAAAGCAATAGTAATTAAAACAGCATGGTACTGGCACAGCAACAGGCTGGTTGATCAGTGGAATCAAATCGAAGACCCAGATATGAATCCACACACACATGGTCACTTGATTTTCGACAAAGAAGCCAAATCCATTCGATGGAAAAGGGATAGCATCTTCAACAAGTGGTGCTGGTCTAACTGGATGTCTATGTGTAAAAAAATGCAACTGGACCCATATTTGTCACCTTGTACAAAACTCAAATCCAAGTGGATTAAAGACCTCAAAATAAAACCAGAGACACTAAGTCACTTAGAAGAAAAAGTGGGGAAGAGCCTGGAACATATTGGCACAGGAGACAACTTATTATGTACTCTTTTACCTGAGTTTAAATTGTAACTGTCTATAGCTACCATGACTGTGGTGGTTTGAATATGAAGGGCATCTGTAGGCCATTGTATGTTTGAATGTTTGAATGCTTAGACACCAGGGAGTGGCACTACTTGGTAAGGATTAGGAGGTGTGGCTTTGTTGGAATAGGTATGGTCTAGTCAGAGGAAGTATGTCACCAGGGTTGGGCTTTGAGGTTTCAAGGGCCCAAGGCAGGCCCAGGATCTCTCTTTTCCTGCTGCCTGCAGATGTAGAATTCTCAGCATCTCCAACATTATGACTGCTTATGTGCTGCCAAGCTCCATGCCATAATAATGATAGACTACATCTCTGAGACTGAAGGTCCAGATCAAATGCTTTCTTCTACAGAGTTGCTGTGGCCATGATATCTCTTCGCTATAACAGAACCCTGACTCAGAGCATTTCCCCTCACTTCCGGGTATAATTGAGATCCTTCGTTGCCTTTTGTTTTCAAGTCCTACCTTTACCACTTATGACATTATTTTGATATTAAAACAAAAGCATTTATTATAAATATATTAAAAATTTTTTAAAGCAAAAGTGATTATGGCAAAATTATAGATAATGCTAGCAGTCAAATAGAAACCACAAAAAAAATCAACAATGTTTGACCATTAAGTAGTGAGAAATAAAAAGCATTCAAGTGGGCAAAGGAAAGTAAACTGCCCTTCTAAGTGCAGCTGATATTATCTTCATAGAGATAATTCTAAGTACCATACAGAAACACACACACACACACACACACACACACACACACACACACAACTAGGATGATTAAGTGAGTTCATTTACTGCAGTAAATAAAACCAGTAAACACAAATTGGACGTACTTCATACCAAAGCAGTAAAGAACATGACAAAGAAGTTCAGGGCAGATTTTTACTGCCTAAAGCATGAAAAGATAAAGCACATAGAAATAAACAATGAATGAGCTAAAAGTCATACACTGTTAAGTAAAAGACATTAATTTGGTCATAAACTTAATTTTTTTTACTTAACCCCATTAATATCTATAGTGAGCTGGAAATTTTATTTTATTTTGTTTTATTTTATTTTGTTCATTAGGAAAACAGCCTTTTCTCACTACACAAAATTCTTACAGAACAAAATAATTACCTTAAGCATAAAAATTAGCTTAAATTAAATTCCAGGCAGATCCTTAAATTAATAAGCAGTTACAGATGAGAGAGAATATTTTCTAAACCATGAATTTTCTCAAACAAGTGATTTTTAAAATAAATAATTACTGCAATTAAGAAGACAATAAATCAATTTATAAAACACAGACAAAACCTTAAACAACAACTTCCAAAGATATTTATAACTGGCTGATAAGCACATGTCCAGGTAATTAATATAGTTAACAGAAAGTTGAAAGCTAAATGAGGTATCAGCATTCTTAGCAGAAAAACTAAAACTAAAAATACTGACAATCCCCAGTACTGGAGAGATTTCTAAGTAGCTTAGACTTGCAGGGACGTAAGGCAATATGCAGCTTTGCAAACGTCTAAGCGTTTCTGCTGTGTGATGAACCCATACAGATGCTCACTTGTGAAAGAGAAATTGCAATCCTCAGTCTTTAATCAAGAGGAGTGAAATAACATGTCTGCAAAAAAACCTTTATGCAAGACTGTTCACAGCAGCTGTATTCATGAGAGTCAAGAACTGGAAATGCCCCAAGTATCCATCAATATAAGAATGGGTAAACAAACTGCTGTATAATCATTCAAAGGAATAATTCCCAGCAACTACCAGAACTCAAGTGTAGCTACAAAAATATCTTCAGTGGATCCTTTGATCATTGTGCTGAAGAAAATATGCTAGGCACAGAATGGTTTGAATTATATTTATATGACATTTCATAACTGAAGAGTGTGGTAAATTCATGGTCACAGACACATGCACAAAGATGTGTGCATGTGCTCAGACTTACTTACAAAGTGTACACATATGTACTCACTTGCGCGTACAAACATGTACTTGCACACGCACCTGTGCACACGCACCCCTTAGCAGTTTCCTCTCAGTAAACAGGTAGATACTGGCTAGATCCTGATAAGAGAAAACCTCTAAGTGATAGAATTATTTGTTGTCTCATGTTAATATGGGTGGGTTTCAAGGTCATAATTAGTTTTTCAACATTCTTTTAAATTTCTGTATAAAACATTCCCATGAAGATATAAGGACGCGAACCTTTGGATAAGAACCTACAAGAAAATAGTATTAGAAACCCACAGAGGAACATGCTTGAGAGGAGCGCTCGCTCATGCATTATCTCCTTTACAATGCTTTTTTCTCATGAGATGACTGAATTCAAGACAGACTTAGTCTTTTGATTGTGCAGTGAGTGCTGCTTGGAGGAAGTGTTCCGCCCCATCTCAGGACACTGAAGGAAATGTCAACCCCAACTAACAAGGAAAGACTGTTAGAAATACATAAAGCATGCATGGCAAAGGCAGAGGGATATCATTTCTTATGAAAGGGTGACATGACACACACGAAGGTCTCCCTCTGTCTGTAAATATACAAGCATTAGAAAATTAGGCCTCTAGGGCTGGAGAGATGGCTCAGTGGTTAAGAGCGCTGCCTGCTCTTCCAAAGGTCCTGAGTTCAATTCCCAGTAACCACACGGTGGCTCACAACCATCTGTAATGTGATCTGATGTCTTCTTCTGGCCTACAGGCAGAACACTGTATACATAATAAATAAATAAATAAATAAATAAATAAATAAATAAATCTTAAAAAAGAAAAAAGAAAATTAGGCCTCTAATATTGCTTGCACAAATTGCTGGACACACTTAGGGGAGGGTCATTGCATTGTCCAACTCTTCCAGGAGTCTTTCACTACAGATCTGGAATTCCAGTGGCAACAGTGACATGAACAAAGGACCTAGACCTGTGTTATATATGGCAGGTGGCTTAGGTGCAATGTACATATGGCACAAATGGAACCAAAGACTGGGAATAACAGTAGAGATGCAAGTTTAGAAAGGACTTTATTTCCACCTATCAAGCAATTGATTTGCTTAGATTATATTTCTGGTCTCTGTGTCACAGCAAGAAGGCAAATTCTCGTAACCTTCCAGCGATGGCTTTTATGAGGCTCAGTGATTCTTTAATTGTAATTTTGAGGTTGGATAACATAGCTAATGTACTTGAAATTTTTCAGAAGCTCTTTGAGGGTGTGCCATCTTCAAGTATTATACCAGCGTTTCTGTGGGGGTAATGTGCATCCCACTAGTATGATTATATTCCAAAGGAACCCGAAATCTTGACAATCTGGATTCTTATATTTCAGTCGCAAGAAATTGAAATACAACAAACATTGCATGTGCCCCAGCCTGTGTGGAACTTCGAGGGCATTTTCCAATAACTTGAGTTCTCCTTCTGTAGTGTGTTCAGGGATCATACTAGGGTCACTATGCTTGTGTGACAAGGGATTTTACTCACTGAGACATTTGGCTAACCCAGGTTTCTTAATTTTTAAGTTTGAAACCTAAGAAGCCAAGGAAGGATGGATTGTATTATCTCTATTGCTCTGGCTTCTTTTCTGTTGCTGTGATAAAATATTTTGAAAAAAGAAACTTATGTGAGAATGGATTTATTGCAGTTTACCATTTCTCCTTGGATGACCCTGTCTTCCAGGTCCACTGAGCCAGCTATGGCTTTGTGTTTCTTCCCTTCGAGAAATGACAGGTTTCTGTTATGACAGGCAATGTTGCTATGTCATAATCATCTGAACTACTTGATACCATGTTTGAGCTATTGTTTAAACCACCAATCACTTCATTCCTATTCCCAAAGATCTCACTTCATATTCAAGAGGAAATAGAGATTAAAAGAGCTTGGTGATATTAATCAGAATTTTACTTTACATAAACTCTGTATTATCTAATACTTTAAACATGGACATTAGCTACAGTTTCAGAAGCCAGAAAAGAATATATGAGGACACTGAAAAATTTAAATCATCATGCAAAATTTAATGGTGAATTGTTAAAAACTATTTGGATAAAAACAAAAGACAAATGGTGTGAAAATGTGAGTAGCATTCTTATGTCAGAGAATCATGACAGCATATGGTACAGAGTAAGAGTTAAGATAGTTTGAGGAGGTTGGAGGGACAGAAAATTCAGCTTTAAACTCAATCCTTTACCTTCCTACTCCTTTCTTAAGTTGATGCAGTTCTAATTCAAACACTGAGAGAGCAAGACCACAGGACGTTTGGCTTACTAAACTTATTCTAAGTTTTATTAGTTACTACTTGAAGAACTCTAAATCCAACTTGACTCCAGGGTCAAATCAAAATTCTGAGCTTAATAAAAGAAATGGAGCTGATGAAATTGAAGTATCTGGCCTGCATTATATTGAGTCCTGGAACTTTAGCAAGGTGCCTAAGGTTTGAGTAGTTAGGATACCCATAAAAATGTCATTTTGTTCCATGACAAAATGCAGAAAACATGAAGGTTAAGTAAAGAGCATCAAAGAGGTTCAGAAAGTGGCAAGTGAGAGATAAGTCAGGAAGGAGAGTTGGGAATGAATGAGCCAATGGTTGAATTACCAGGGCACATGACTGGTAACCCTGAGATTTTTCAGTTCCTCAGAATTGACGGACTGAGTGGTCAGACTAATGTTTATGTTAGCCACACATTTAAGAAATAGAACTTTGGTGGACCAAAGGGCAGAAAGCCAACATGAACATCTACTTTGGGGTATTCCTTTTCTTGTATTAATTTATTAGTTTCTTTTCATTAACTTTAACTTTCTACTTGGAGTCAATTTGGATTATAGAAGATTTTCAAACTAGGGATTAGTAGAAATTATGATGAACTTTAAAAGAATAAATGCACGTGTTCTTAACATCATGGAGTTTGGATTAGAACCAGATCAGTTTAAGAAAGGTGTTCTGGGGAAGCAGGGGCCAGACTTAAACACTGTCTCACAGCTGGGCTCGTTAGGTAGCTCCCGTGCACTGACTAGCATGTCATTCCTCCCCAATTCAGTTTTTACGTTATTTTATTTCCACTGCTATAATTATTGTGTTGGTTGTTTACAGTTGTTTATGTTTTGTTAGATCTTTATAATGATGCCCTATAATCTATCTTTTCTTCTGTCGGTCGTTTTGAAAAAGATGAAAGAAAGCAAGCCATAAAGTGGCCACATTTTCTAGGAGTTCTTAATGATAGCACAATACATTTTAAAGTATCATTTATGTACTTTTGATGGTACAAAAAGAAAGATAGGTTTTCCTTAGCGTTCCTTAGTGACGTGTTCTGATTTCCTTCTTCAAGCCTTTTGTTTGAGTAAAAGGTTAGTTGGTTTCAGAGTTATTTGAAGTGAAGATAAAGCAGGAAAGCAAGTCCCGAGGCACCTCCAGGCACAGACTAGGAGAAGGCACTACAGAAGAGGAGCTTCTCTAGGGCAAAGGATGAGAGGAGGAAAAAAATATTTTGTCTGCATTTGGATAATTGAATGCAGGTGTGTAATTAAAAACGTGTTTCATTAAAGTCTGTGTGCTAGGTAATGTCTGGCGCAGCGTCTTTAAAAGCCCCTTTTCCTTTTATGTTGGCTAAGAGAAATAAGTAAACTGAATTTTGTAAACATTCAAATACGGTTAATCAAGAGAGGATTGTGCCACTCCACCTCTTATCTGGTGAAGAACACGCGGCAATGGAGCATTAGATATTTCATCAGCTTCCTTGAGATATGCCCGTCGTAAAACATTACTCACCATTTGGCAGTTTATTAATCAATGGATTATATTATGTTCAAAGGATTGTATCACTCCCCAGTTTAGACTTTTAAACATCTTGTTCTAATTTCGTTCCGTTGCTGTTACAAACACGGACCTAAAACAAACCTGGGGCTTACTTTCAGCTTACAGGATAGAGTGCATCACGGAGGGAAGCCGGAGCAGGAACTCCAGCAAAAATCTGAAGTGGAAAACCAAGGGGAAATGCTGCCTGTAGCTCATAGGCTCACCTAACTTCCTTATGTAGCCAAGGTCTGCTCACCTAGGGAATGGCTCTGCCCACAGTAGCCCATGCCCTGCTACACCAGAAGTAATGGAGTAACCACAGGCCAGTCTTACCCAAGTAACACTAACTGAAGCTCTCTTCCCGGGGGACTCTAGGCTGTGTATCAAGTAAAAGCTGCCTTGACACATCTCAAAGAATAATGTCCTGTTCTCTAGTCAACGATTCACAAGCCATCTGAACTTCCTCACAACTGAGAATAGCAAACGTAGCCTACAAGTAGATAGTAAGTTTCTCATAATGGACTTTTCTAAACTATGCTGTGGAGTTAACTGATAGAGATAAAATTATCCTAAATGTGTCATTATCTGACATATACTGTCCATATGGAAATAATACTATTTCTACAGAGTTTGAGAAACCATTTTGATTACTTTCTCCTTGGCATGGTTGGCTTTTCTTGATGAGAAGGAGCCAACAGGTGGATGGAATATAATATGATGGAATCAGAATATGAAACAGGAGGGCAAAGAGACTAAGACAGCAAGGAATCCCCAGCGGGCACAGATGTCCTTTGTAAAGGCATGGATTTACTCTAGAGTAGATCACTGTCTTCGGCTCTAAGAGACTGGTAGATTTTCTCTAGGAACTTTAGTGCCTTCGAGATAATCTCAGAGTGTTCACAGGTGTGAGCTGCACAAACACCGACTTACTGCCTGGCTCTCAGTTAGGTCCTGCATACCCACACTGAGAGACTTGCAATGTGTGTCAAGGTGTAGGTTTCTCAGTAATCAATGGAGAACAGAAAGGAGGGTGGCTTCTGTTGTTGTTTCCTTTGAGGTTAGCTTTCAGCTGCTATCGTCATGGATCACAATAAGAAAAGTAGAGTTTCTGCTGATAGTGACAAGTGAGGAGGACCCGGTACACCCATACATCACTCTTGACTGCTGTAAATAGCCAACAGAGACAATGCAGAGCTAGGGCAGGATGCTTGCAGTTTTGAAGCTCTGGGCTCGAACCCCGGCATGGCATAAACTGGGTATCCCCCTAAACTGGGTTTCCTAGTGTAAACCTGTAACTCAGGAGTTGGAGGCAACCAGTAGTTCAAGGCCAAAATTAGCCATAATCAATTTGAGGTCAGAATGGACTAGCTGATATCTTGTCTCAAAGCTGGGGACAGGAAGGCTGGAGATTTGGCTTGGTGGTTAAGGGCACTTACTGTTTTTGCAGAGGACCTAGGTCTGGTTCCCAGGACCTACACGGTAGCTAACAACCACCTGTAATTCCAGTTCTAGGCGATACCATACCCTATTTCGAGCTCTGAGGGCATCAGGCAGGGAAGTATTACACATACACACAGTCCGTCAAAATAATCATACATGTAAGATAAAATAAATACATCTTTCTTTTTGTTGTTAAAGGCAAAGTGCCAAATACTTTTGCCAATGCATTGGTATAGCTCTGGGACCATAATTAAAGCAAGCATTGAGACAAAACTTGTTTTATGGCCAACATGGAGAAATTAAATATCCTGCATAATAATTTTGTCCTCTGTTGTATTCTGAGTAACTATAATTAAGCCATTGTTAAGTATCAGAGGCATCCAAGGAAAGAGGAATGATAATGCGGTTGGGAAATGACATGAGGCAGATGAATAACAAAATGTAGCAGATAAAGATTAATAGCATTACCATCATTTTATTTCCTTTTGCAGAGACGTGCACCTCACTTTCCACATCACATCCTCTAGTTCCTAAAGCATACAAGTTAACAGTCATGCTCAAAACTCCGGTTGATAAAACAGTCACAGGAAGTTTGCTCGTTAGATAAGTTTTATAACGAGGAAACATTATGCTTTTCATTTCCACACTGGCTTAATTGTTGAAATACTGTGTGTAAAACTGGAGGAAGAAAAAGATGACATGAATCAAGCTTGGAAAGTGAAATAGAAAATTAGGCAAATAACTTGTTATATTTATTTATAAAATGGATAATTTCTACGATAGCTTAAATAGGAGGTCTTAGTTAAAAGCCCCACTCTAGCAATCTAATCTCTCTTCAATAAATAAAATGTTTCCAGTCACATTGATGGTTATTCTCAGCTTCATCACTATAGTTTTGTCTATCAAATTGATTGCCTTTGGTGAGGTGAAGAACTGAATGCATGGATCCAGCACTAAGCCTCCAAACTAAGAAATTGGGGTAAAATGAAACAAAGTACAAGCAATTGGGTGGGTATTTAATTCCCTAAATTAAGCTCATTCCTGCACCACCTTGATTTTTCTAATTCTACCACTTACATTTCTAATTACCTATTTTATGTCCCCCTCTAAACAGATTGTAATTTCCATAAGGGCCAAATTCACAAGAGTCTCACTTTTTCTTTCCATGTCTCTGTTGTACACACACATGTCAAGTACTCAGAATAACTCCAGGAACATAAATAAAACAAAAACTAGTGGCTGACTGAGTCCATAAGTGGACAACACTTTACATTTTAGTGTGATGTGTTTAATCTGAAGTCTAGGCAGAAAGCAAAGAACCCTTAATGGATGGGTTGTGTTCAGTGCCGAAATCTTTTAGAATGGTCAATAGATATTGAAAACAGCCTATTGTATGCCCCAGGGAAATAGCAAACAGCTGTAAGTAGAATGGAAAATGGCCATATATTTAATCAATTTACAATGCTAATAGTTTGACTGAAGGTTCACTCGCTCATTGAAGAAACCTACACCTATAATATAAATATACAAGGCAACATACTTAACACTATTAATTTAAAACCTTAATTAATAAGCTTTTTGGACTACTTAAGAATAAAATAAACAGACATATTGTTCTCATATAGTATGCAAAACAGTGTTAAACGTTTCTATAATATCTTGAAGTTGTTTCAATGAAACGATATTTGTATTATATTTTCATGTGTGTGTGTGAGTGTGTGTGTGTGTGTGTGTGTGTGTGTGTGTGTGTGTGTGTGTGTGTGTGTGTGTGTGTTGCCCATGTGGAGTTAAAGGCCAATTTTTGGGAGTTGATTTTCTCCTTTTACTATGTGCATCCCAGGATTGAAATCAGGTTTCTCAGGCATGTTCGGTAGCAAGTGTCTCTAAAAGCTCAATCAACTTACTAGCCACAGAACTTTATTTTTACTTATCATTTACATTTACATGATTACTACCATATAAGAGCATTGATATTTGGCTTATCAATATTACAGAAAAAATTGCACACCAGAACTAATACATTAATTATTTTAACTAGATAAGATTGTATTTTGTTTTTTTGTTTTTTGTTTTTTGAGACAGAGTCTCTCTGTGTAGCCTTGGCTGTCCTGGACTCGCTTTGTAGACCAGGCTGGCCTCGAACTCACAGCGATCCGCCTGCCTCTGCCTCCCGAGTGCTGGGATTAAAGGCGTGCTCCACCACGCCCGGCTTTAAGATTGTATTTTGATGTGGTTTAAAAATGCTTTGTTGATAGTAAAAAATAAAATACAAGGGGATAGTTAATTATTGCTTAACTGAAGGAGAAATTAGGAATGTTATATATGTGTGTGGGTAATGTATTTTATGTGGGAGAAACCAATAGTCAAACCCAGGTCCACACAACCTTGTGGAGAGATTTTCTTATATGTCCACTTACTGCAGGTGCAGAGCATAGAATTGTTTGATGGACATTAAATCAGTTCAGTTAACAAAACTGTGCTGTAAAATGATTACAGTATTCCCCACTTTCACATTTATGATGCCACAAATATCTGCATCACTGTGTAGTCCAGGACCAATCTCAGAACTTTCCAAAGCGTGGGAGAGCCAAGAACATACTTCGAATCCTCGTCTTGTCATTCCCTTCTCCCCACACTACGGAAGTATGGCCTCACAATCTTACTAGTGTAAGAACATGCAGAACTCACAAAACTCCAGCATTCATATGTATCTCTCTACTTGCTGAAGTTTGACCATTATGGCTCTTTAAAAACATAATTCAGAAATTCAAGAGGAAGTTCCAGGGGTTGAATGTTTGCTGTGTGTATGGTGAAGATCTGAGTTCATGGAAGAATAAAAATGCTTGATGCTTGGAAAACACACTTAATCCCATTGCTAGGGAGCTAGAAACAGGCATGAAGATCAGTGATTCCCCCAGTCTAGCCAATATGATGAGTTTCAGGTTCAGTGAGAGATCTCGAGTTATAATTAAAAGTAAAAAGACACTGAAAAAGATGTCCTGATGTCATGTCAATCTCTGGTCTCTACACATGCCTGCCAAGATAAACACTCATTCTCACAAGCACATAGACAAACACCACACACACACACACACACACACACACACACACACACACATACACACACACACACACACACACACACACACAACCTCAATTTATATGTCATTAATAGTTCTAGCTACCCTCAAAATCAATCTGCTCACTTTTTGGTTTGTCCATTTTAATTTCTCATTTGATTAATTAATTATACTTCTGTCTTTTCCACAGAATATATAGTCATTAAATCCAACCATAATGCCCATCAAACCTGTATTTGATCCACATTAGTTATTGCTGTTATGAATTTTTAGTCATCTACTGAAGCCTAAGGCCCCAGATCTCAAAGTTTGCCTAAATAATACAGTCTTATTCCTAAGGTTGACCTTAATGAACGAGAAATAACTATTTAGCCTCATTGCTTCTAATATTCTTACTAAGTTCCCAAGTCTCCACATGAAACACATTCTGTCCAAATTTTTCTCAACTTGCAATTTCCTCATCTCTTAAAAAATAGTCTTTATATTTAAAAAATTAAAAATAAATTTAAAACTCAAAAAAAGGATTTTATATATCTGTGTGTGTGTGTGTGTGTGTGTGTGTGTGTGTGTGTGTGTGTGTGTATGTGTGTGTGTGTGTGCTTGTATATGCCTGTGTGAGTTTATGAGTACCAAGTACATGCATGCAGGCGCCCACAGGTAACAGGCAGGATGGATATTCTAGAAATGGAATTACAGGCAGTTATTAGGTACATGAGGTAGGTTCTGGAAGCTGAACACCATGGCTCTGCAAGAGTCACTTCTGAGCTATCTTAACCTCTGAGCCCTTCAGCCTTCATTAAATGTTTGTTTTGTTTTTTCCTTATGGCAACTTCCCACATTTCCTCTTGTATCAGTGTCATCCCCTACCCACAATTATCTTGACCTTATTTTCATAATAACAACACACAGTATTTTTAAATAGCACAGTTACTAACCATCTAAAAGAAATATAATAATAAAAATTCCTAGTGATGGTATACTGGAGGTCCTGGAACTGAAACTAAGAGTGAAAAGAGAATAAAGCTCTGAAGAAAAAGATACAGTTAGGGCGAGTCATCCATTGCACCAATGCAAACCAGAATCTTTTGGAGAAATGCAACAGAAACTCGTGTGTTCTATGTGTTAATATGAAGGATAACTTTCTACTTATTGAAGTTACTATACAAATACTAAGAAATTATTGGTTTTTAGCAAGGTAGTAAAGGCATATAATCATAAAAAAATAGGAAGGCCCTAAAATTTGTAATGGAAATTATTTCCTATCATTTTGGGGGCTAGTAAATGAAAAACTGTCCAATTTACAGACCAGGAAAACTTTTAATATAAAGAATTATATAGTTCATTCAAGGTCACTAGAAGAGCAATAGGATTCTATTCTTAGCAGATAATTACTAAGATTAAGTTTAAATATAGCTCCTAATTCTAACTGCGTATTGCCTGGCTTACTCCTTCCATTTACTTCACACTCTATTTCAACACTAGCAGTATCCTTTCCTAAGACCTAATTGAAATTTAGTATTCCTATACCTTTATTTACCTCATGCAACTTGTTGCTGGAGTTTTCTAAATTTCCAAGTTATTTCCACACAGACTAGAAGACAACGTCATGAAAAGCATATTAGGTTTGAGGCATCGGATGTGCCCGTATGCTCTTATTCAGCCTATGTGCTCAGTTAACCTATGTGTTACATAAGGAAACACATTCAGTTCCTATGAAATAGGCTTGGAAACTTCATTCAGGAAAAACACGAGCACACGTGGAAGTTCATTTAATTAATTTTGCATCATATTAGATTGATGCCAATTGTGTTAAAAGTATGTATAAAACTCTTAGCATTTGTGTTAGTCAGGCTTATGTTATAGTGGTCAAATACCAAGTCAATTTATCTAATGGAAAAGGTCATTGCTGGGCTTACAGTTTCAAAGATTACAGTCCATGGCCATCTTGCTTTATCATTTCCATGCCAGTGATGAGGCAAAAGATTCTGGTAGCCCACCCACCTCAAGGTTGCTAGAAAGAAGTGAGACTAATAATAGTGAAGAGTTTGGACCAAAGTATAGCATTGCTGGTGTGGCTGCTGTGTCGCCTATGTCAGGAGGTAGTAGAGAGAAGAGAGGCTATGTCTACTCTTAGTGCTCTGACCTATGAGCATCTGAATGATCAGTAAGTAGCTTAGCATTCTGAACGCGAGACAACCACCAGCCCCATGCAAGGGGGCTCCCACAAGGAGCTAGCCTGAGACTACCACCAATCTGTGCTGCACAGGCCTTGATGGCTCCCAGTAACAGGAGCAAGTCAGAGACTAAAAAAATCTCACCTGGGACTGAGGGCCTGAGAGGGATGACCTTTTCCTGGGGCCACTTGGGTAGGAGCAAGTCCAAGATGACCACTAGTCTGGTGCTATGGGGCCCAGACAGGGAGCTAGCCTGAGACAACCACCAGTTGGGTGCTGTTCAGGCCTGGAGAGCCAGATCATGGCTGTGATGAACCGTGCCTGGCACTGTAATGTAGGATTAGGGCATAGCACCCCTGAGACCACTCCTGCGATGACCCAAGACACACAGAAACCCTGTGCGCCTCTCAAAGGAAAAAGTAAGTGGTGGAGAAATAAAAGAGAAAGAGAATGTAGGCACAATGAAGACAGGCAGAACTGGAGATTCAAGGGTAACAAGGGTAGTGAGAAATAGCCTGATGTGAGCAGCTGCTGATGCCACCTGGAACCATGGTGGGGTCCTGGTCTGAAGCATCACGGGTTTGAGGCTGGCCTCAAACTCACAGAGACACACCTGCCTCTGCCTTCTGAGTGCTGGGATTAAAGGCATGTGTCACTATGCCTGGCTGAGATTAAACTTTAAAAACTTTTAAAACGATTAAATTTTTAAAATCTTTTAAAAGTTGGACCATAGGCCACCAAAAATAGAAACAGGAACATCAACTCAGCCACAGAAACTTTGGTATAAAATCTGTCCTGCCTACAAAATATACAGGCAAAGGTGGCACAAAGCTTGTGGGAGGAACCAACCAATATCTGAGCTGACTTAAGACCCATTTCATACTATGAAACACAAAGTAGCAGTGCTTAGGTAAACTTCAATGCCTTATTCAGTCACCATCGGAGAAGCTTCCTCCTTCAGCAGATGTAAAGAAACACAAATAAAGACCCACAGAGTGGGATATTACTTTCTCACATACTCTGGTGCCTCACCTTTGACCATGTCCCCTGGAGGGGGAGACCTGGTGGCACTCAGAGGAAGGACAGCAGGTTACCAAGAAGAGACTTGATACCCTATGAGCATATACAGGGGGAGGAAATCCCCCTCAGGAACAGTCATAGGGGAGGGGAATAAGGGGAAAATGGGAGGGAGGGAAGAATGGGAGGATACAAGGGATGGGATAACCATTGAGATGTAACAAGAATAAATTAATAAAGGAAAAAAATAATTAGCACAGACAAAAAAAGACATTACCCAGAGAGAGAGGGGGGAATTGGAATGACATGGCCTTGGAACACCTAGCTCTACATGGGATTTCTCCATCAAATCTCTTCTGTCAGAGCTTGGGGAAGACCATGGAAGAGAAGCCTGAAAGAGCGCAAGAGCCAGAGGGGATGGAGGACACCAAGATAACAAGACCCTCTACATCAACTGAGGAAGGCTCACATCAACGCACAGAGACTGAAGTATCAAGCACACAGCCCTTAGGGGTATGCACCAGGTCCTCTGTGTATACATTATTGTTTAATTTAGTATTTTTATGGGACTCCTGAGCATGCAAATGAGTGGGTCTCTGGTTCTTGTGCCTTCTTTTGGCCTATTTTCTTTATAGACTTTGCCTTGTCCAAAGCCAATGTGATGGTTTTGTTTTCAATCTCATTACATTTTCTTGTGTTGTGTTTTTAAAAGTTGAACTATTTCATAGTGTTATATTAATATTAACATGATATTGTAGGGACAACAAAAGGGGAAAGTTTATGGTTTTAGTTATCTGTTTGTGTGTCCAATTGACAGAGGGTCAATTATCCTCATTTTGAAAAATCTGAAAAAAAGGAACTACATATAAAAATGTCTATCAGATTAGCTTATAGTCAAGCCTGTGGGACATTTTCTTAAGTAGTGGTTGATGTGTTATAGCCCAGATCATGGTACATGGTATACCATTGAACAAGTGGTCTTGGGAGGTATAAAAAAAAATCAGGCTGTTATGAGGAGCAAGCCATTAAGCAGGATTCCTTCATGGATTCTGTTTGGATTCCTGCCTATAGGTTCCTGCCCTGACTTCCCTTAGAGATGGAGTGTCCACCTTAGAGTTGTAACCTGAAATAAACTCTTTCTTCTCCAAGTTGCTTTTGGCCATGGTGTTTTATCACTGTAACAGAAAGCAAACTAGGACACCCTATCTGTTTTGTATTAGCTTTGAGTCAATTAGCATTGTTTTTTACGTTGCAATGGATGGCCCTACAACTGTGTACTTCACAGCATCAATTAGATCCACTGGGCTATACAAATAAATATGTAATTGAACAAAAGGCAGAGGACATGAAATTGGTAGAGAAATGTGAACAGGGCCCAGGAAGAATTGGAAGAGAGGATTAGGAAGTAGATATGATGAAAATATATTGTATATATCTATGAAAGTAACAAAATATTTAAAATATTAAAAAAAAAACTTTCCCACTCTCTTCATGTTTTTGTTATTTATATACATGGCATTCTAAGTTCACAAGGCAGTGCTGAGAACTAGAGTCCAAGAAGCTTATGGTCTAAATGTGAAACAGAATTTTAGAGTGAAGCTATCACTACACATTTTGGGAGGTCTCTCTGAAGAGGTGATATTTGAGGTGAGACTCTCTTAGGCCATACACTTTAGGATGAACATTCTAAATGGATGTTTTTTTTAGCAAAAGTGCCAAGTAGAATGAGATGCAATTATGGTAGCAAGGCAATGTGTTGAGAACAGAGTTGCCAGAAGGATGCAAGATCAGATACTAAGCGTGGTTTTAGGGTACAGCTGGCCTAAGAATTCAGAGCCTATTACCTTCCCTTTCCTGAGACAAAGGTAGCTGCTTTTATGTCTGCTAATATGTCATTTAGCCTAATAAAGGCACACAGTGTTTCAAGAGGAATTGCTTAAGAAATATTTAGTCCCTATACTTTATGTTTTTAATATTTTATGTTTTAATCATCCACTTTCTTTCAGATGCTTGTTTTCCAATTAATGCTTTTCTTCCTGCTAATGGTGAGATAATATATTTATAATAGGAATTTGCAGAAATACCATTAACAAATATTACAGTGTAAATTCAAAAGAAATAAAACGTTTATTAATAAAATAAGTAGTTTTTATAAAAGCCCATCACATAACTCTTTTATAAACTTAGCCAATAGTTTTATAAACTTAGCCAATAGTACAATAGCTATGAGCACATTAATTCTTTCTATCTCTCCAAGGATTTAGAGGCATAGGCCTCCATCTGTGGGGTAGAATAGGGATTCAAAAGAAATGTTATTTCATCTTATGCAAAGGTTCTATAATGCACAGCTATTAATTGAACCGTGTCCAAGTTATTTCCTTCCAAATATAGCATAAGAAAAATCCATTCATTTGACAAGGTTATAAGTGAGAGTTTCCTGTCCAGCAAGGTTCCGTCAAGGAATCAGTTCTTTTGAGACTGTCTTATTCTTCTCTCGCTGCTCCCACATCATGCCAGCAGGTGCTTTGGTTATGTGTACAGCTTTATTTAAATTGCCATGTTATGCCTAACAGCAATACTATGAAACTCAGTTAATTCCATTTGGACGTAGCTGATGTTAGGATTAAAAATGCTGTTGCACACAACAGATATGATATGGAGATATGTATTTGGGAGAAAGAAAAGGGAGAGGTGTTAGAACCTGAGTGAGCCATGAGGGAGAGAGGGAGAAATGCGAGGTAAGGATACAGTGTGGTGGCAGGTGATGATGTCATAGGTAGCTAAGCAAGCTAGAGGGAGCTGCTTATAAGCCATCAGTTGATGTGATGCGAGGGAGGGGGAGAGGGAGATCAATGTTAAACAAGCATCCTATCTCTGTCTTCCATGATTGACTTTCACATTAAGAAACAAGGTTCCCCCTCAGTCCGAGACCTAGGGGAGGGGAATAGGGTGAAAGAGGGTGGGAGGAATGGGAAAAAAAAGTGATGGGATAACAATTGAGTTGTAATCTGAATAAGTTAATAAAATTAAACTTAAAAACTTTACAAACTAAAAAAAAAAAAAAAAAAGGTTCAGAAAGGTTCAGACTTAAGGGCTGTCCAGAATCACTTAGGTAGTAGTGAGTATGAGACTAGACTGTTATTTTTTTGTTTTGTTTTGTTTGTTTGTTTGTTGTTGCTGCTGTTTTTTGAGACAGGGTTCCGTTGGCTGGCCTGGACTCACTTTGTCAACCAGACTGGCCTTGAATTCACAGTGATCTGCCTGCCTCTGCCTCCAGATTGCTGGAATTAAAGGTGTGCGCCACCACCACCTGGTGGGATGTCTAATTATACAACACAGTTGTACCATACTCTCGAGGGTATATACAGTCTCTCAATTGGCTTCCTTTTTCATTCTAGACCGAAGGAGAATTTGCAAAGGATAACATGTTAAAGTTCTATCTTGTAAAGGGCAAATGCTTTGAATTTTTTCCTGAACAAAGAATTGAGCACAGTGAATCTTTTAAGAGTTTGTTTTGGAGAAACCTGAAACTCTCTCTCTCTCTCTCTCTCTCTCTCTCTCAATCCAAGGATTGAGGATTGCTCTTTATCATTGTCTTGCATTCCATTTATATTTTCCTTTATCCAAACCCTCCAAAATCTGGCCACAGTAACTTGGGCACATCCATGTCATCCTGCTGTCACTCCAAAGGTATTTACATTTGGCTCTTTTTCTTTACAGGAGAAAAAGGGTTTTGAATCTTTACAGGACATACCAGGTGACATTGTAGAAAGGAAGATACTTTGATGTATTTGAAGCCAACTTTTACTCTCAACTTTATCTTACGTCAGTAAATAGAATAGCATTTATTAGAATTGATCTTTGTGTAATAACGTAACTGTATGAATATTACTTTATCATCACATACTACTGTGATAATTTAATCATCTTTATTTATGAAAATACTAAAACACAGGGGAACAATCTGTTAACAAATAGAAACAAAATTCCCTTTCATTATGTTAAATCCAAGATATACTCTCCTGTATTCATCTAACATATATGTGTGTGTATATATACATATATATATGTGTGTGTGTATATACATATATATGTATATGTGTATATATATATTATCAAGTATGCTAAATCTTAGAGTTCTATGTTGAGAGATACTGCATGCAACCCTGCTGCCATGGAGCGAAATCTAGCAGGGATAATTTAAGTATTATAAGAAAAAATATATAGATGGTCACTGTATTTTATTTTTAGGATTCCCATAGAATGACTTTTGTTTCTCTCTCTAAAAATTGAAGTAGTCCTTTAACAGAGATATTAGAACGAAGATATTTTATAAAGCCAAACTAAAATATTTCCCAAAGTTCCAAGCAGATTTTATTAAAGATTTTATCACTATTTGGGCAGGACTAAACAGTATTTTTTAAAAGACTGTTTCATTAGATGGAAATTAAAAAGACAGGACAGGAAGAAAGGCATTAAATTATTGTTCGGACACTCTGTCACAGAATAAAGAATGAATCCCATGGAAAGCTCTATGTTGTATTAAACTCTTAGCAGGTTATCATTGAACTGAAATTTGACACTTTACTTTTGAGCACAGTCATTCTGGTTGTGACCGTTTGCTAGGGTAACTCATGACAATTTGCCATTTGCATTTACTGAGTCTTAAAACTTTGCTTTGATAATTGCTATATTGGAAATATATTAATCTTTATAGATTTAGGACTTAACTATATTTTATAAGATTGTCCTTACAAAGTGTAAAATATACTGATATTAATAATCTTCAAATTAAAGTAACCATCTATTCAGGGATATTGAGCTTGAAGTCAATTCAGTTTTACAGACTTCTTTTTAGAAGGGGTCCTTCACACCATCACATCTGCTCTCTTTATTAGTCAGGCTGGAGAATTAGAATGAATTAAACTGACCCTCCTGTGGTGACACAGCTCTGGTGTCAGATACAGAAGCACAACCTATGCTATGTGGTTCTATTATTCTTTTCACTACAAATACTGCCTCGTTTGGAGCCTTTTAGGAGTAATTTGGAGTTATTTACTGATCCATGAATTCCTGGACTCAATCTGACTCTAAAATTGCATAGAATAGAAGCCTAACAAATGTCCCACAATTAAGCAAGTGAGTATTTTGGAACGCTATTCAGTAATGCCAAGTTTCAAAAAGAGGTTTAAGACATTATGTTCCAAGATAATCTGAGGTGTGAATAGAATCATTCAACAATCTATAACTCTGAATTTTACAAGCTATAGTTGTATCAATGTCTCCTAAGAATGCTATTTTCCATACTAAAATTTCAAATTCTGGTATAAATGTATTTGGGGCCTTTTTCTTCAAATATGAGCCTCATTGATAGAAATATTATTGAAACTTATATTAAATGGAAATTATATTTATTAGCTTCTTTCTATAATTAAACTCCATATATAGTCCATATTTTATATCATTTCAAAATAATTTTCAACCAAAAATAGGAAAAATAGTAAAAAACTAAGAACAATGAAGGAACCATTTACACAATAGTTACTACCACAGAAAAACTGCAAGTGAGATGATGAACCTCAATCTCTTCATATTGAAACAAAGAGAGAACACTGTGTGAAAGGAATCACAACAGGCATATTTTTTGTGGTTTGTTATATCCACATCTCCTAATATGTGCCCCAAGTGTCCTTTCACAGTAACATTCAGCTCTCACACAGGACCAAGCCTTGTCTTGGCTCAGGGAATCACACATGACCTAAATCTGGACAATTAGGATACCATACTACACACAGTCTTCATCCCACAACTCAGAGTGGTCTAAAACAGTGCCAAGATTAGCTCCCCTAGACGTCTGCGTGTTCTAAGGAAAACAGAGGAATCTTCCATGATAGTTGCTAGTAGAGTCACATGTCACTGGGGAACTGACAGTTCACGACCTTGGAAAGACCCAAGAACAAATGTTCCAGAGATTTGAGTGCAACCAAAAGCAGGGGTTGTGATGGGGAAGTAGGTGGGTGAGGTAGGCGTAGGGGAGTCTTGATGCTCTGAGACTCTTTTTGTTATTGGCATGATGAAAGATTTCCTTCGTATGCTTATGCCATTTGGAGCTGGATTCTCCACCACACCCCTTGTGGTCTAAGGAACCTAAAAACACTGACAAGTTAGGAAGTTTTCTTATCTCCAGCACAGCAGGAATATGTCTACAGAACCTCTACTATTTTCATTCATATTTCAGTTATTCATGGTGTGGTGGTTTAAATGAAATGCCCTCCATACTCTTTGGAATTTGAATATATGGTCCCTAGTTAGTGGCATGGTTTGGGAAGCTGAGGGGACATGGCCATGTGTTGGAGGATGTAAGTCACTGGAGGCAGGATTTGAGAGTCAAAGCTCAGCTTGTGGTTCAAGAAATGAGCCCTCGGCTTCCTATTCCTGCCACCCTGTCTTCATTCTGCCATCATGGACTCGTAACATCTGGAGCTGTTAGACTAAATCAACTCTTTCTTTTATAGCTTGTCTTGGTTGTAGTGTTTTATCTCAGAAAGAGAAATGTAACTAATACTCCTGGGCTTAATAATCATGATCTCCTTCATTTTCATTATTCTCTTACCCTTTGGTTTTTTTATTCACCCGTTCTTTTCAGAGCTAGGTTAATCATATACTGGTAGTTTTTATTGTTTTTAAGCCCTTATTCTTGACGGTTAATAAGGCCCCAATATGATTTCTGCTCCTTAAAATTTAATAAAGAAACATCAATTTGAAGTTGGATAAACACAGAATTAGCAAAGTACCATAGAAGGATGAACAAATTGCATATGGAAGAATGGCATCTGCCTGCACAGAAGACGCAAACAAGCACTAGAACAAGTGGGCATGATAGTAAGCAGAGAAGAGAATATGATCTTCACTACTGGGACTTCTCAGCCACTTCTAAAGTGAGCATGCATCAGATGCAAAAGTTTGAGGGGTAGAAGAAGTGGGAATGAAGGAATTGTGGACTTAGGAGCATTTCATACTGAGTCATATAATACATAATTGTCAGTGAGCATACACAAAATCAAACAAGCCAACCCTTTGCTTTCTCATAAACAGATTTGTTATGAATTCCAACTTTGTGCCTCATTCTTTTTCTCTAAATGAAACATCCTGTCCATTGTTTACAGATAGACATATCATAATTTTTTTTATAAAAATGCTAATATTTGATTTTGCCCCAAATCAATAATGCTTCTCTCTTTCATATTACTTTGCTCATCCTCATCTAAGAATTTTCTGTGATTCTCATCCACAAGTGCATGTATATTATAGAAGGCATTTATGGCTTAAGGGAGTGGGCAGCTGCTATAGTATTACTGATAATTTAGTCAGTTTCTCTTTCTTCTTGTTCTTCTTGTTCCTGTTTTTCTTGTTCTTGTTCTTGTTCTTCTTCTCCTCCTCCTTCTCCTTCTTCTTCTTCTTTTCTTGTTCTTCTTGTTCTTGTTCTTGCTCTTGTTCTTCTTCTTGTTCTTCTTCATTTTCTCCTCATCCTCCTTGTTCTCCACTTTCTTCCTCTCTCTCTCATCATTATAAGGAATCAAGTCTGGTAATGATGTGGCTGATGAAGTCCCAAAACTGCAGGTAGAAAGCTGGAGGTATGCTGGAACAAGTGTTTTGGTCCCAGTAAGTTCTAAACCGAGTATAAAAGCCTGCGTTCCGGGAGGCCCAAAATCCCAGTGGCTGGAATTCCACAAAGAGTTCATGTTGAGTTTAAATGTGATGGTTGACTATGAACCTGATGATTGGAAAAGATGAAAGCCTGAGTTTAGTGAGGCAGGAGAATTTGCAGCTCTCTTTTTAAATATTAAAACATACATTTTTTAAAATTAATTTATTCATATTACATCTTGATTGTTAGCCCTTCCCCTGTTTCCTCCCATTCCTCCCTCCCTCCCACTTCCCCCCTTCTCCCCTCCCCTATGTCTGTGATTGAGGGAGACTTCTTCCCCCTATGTATGCTCTAAGATTATTGAGTCTCTTCTTGGTAACTTGCTATCCTTCTTCTGAGTGCCACCAGGCCTCCCCATCCAGGGGACATGGTCAGAAAAGGGGCACCAGAGTTCACGTGAGAATCAGATCTCACTCTCCACTCAACAGTGGAAAATATCGTGTTCGTCGGCTAGGTCTTGGTAGGGGTTCGAAGTTTACTGCCTATTTCTCCTTGGCTGGTGCCTTAGTTTGAGGAGGACCCCAGGACCCAGATCTGCCTGTCATAAAGTTCTTCTTGTAGGTTTCCAGGACCCTGTGGGTCCTGTTATTTCCCCATTCTTCCATGCTACTCTCGCCTAAAGTCTCAATAGGATGTCCTCTCCTCTGACCCACTTTCTTGGTAAGTAAGGTTTTTCATGGGACTTATCCCTTGGACTAGTGTTTTGATATAAGTGAGTATATACCGTTTGTCTCTTTTTGCTTCTGGGTGAACTCACTCATTATGATAATTTCTAGGTCAATCCATTTGTCCACAAATTTCGGGAATTCCTCGTTTTTAATAGCTGAGTAATACTCCATAGTGTAAATGTACCATAGTTTCTTAGTCCATTCTTCTACTGAGGGACACTTAGGCTGTTTCCATGTTCTGGCTATTGTGTATAAAGCAGCTATGAACATGGTTGAGCATATGTCCCTGTTGTGTGTTCGAGCATTTTCTGGGTATATTCCAAGGAGTGGGATAGCTGGGTCTTGAGGAAGCCCTATTCCCATTTTTCTGAGAAAACGCCAGATAGCTTTCCAAAGTGGTTGTACTAGTTTGCATTCCCACCAGCAGTGAAGGAGTGTTCCTCTCTCTCCACATTTTTTTTTTTTAGTTTTTGAGGCTATATGTACAACAATTCTCTTTCCTTTCTTCTCCTCACACCATACATATCCCTTCATGTTTTGTTTTCTTTTCTTTCTTTCTTTCTTTTCTTTTTTTTTTTTTTTTTTACAAATTAATGGCTTCTTTGTTTTTTTTATGGTCCTCTTACCTAGCTCTCTGTTTGATTCAAGCCTCCTTGATTAGTTAAGCCCTTCCCTCATAGACAGGGTAATTGTGGTGAAGCTCATTTATGAGAATATTAATCTTGCTCAGAAGGAATCTTATAAACATGTAGAATAATTTTTGACCAAGTGTTTGCACTTGGCTTAGTTGTATTTACACATAAACTGTTACAAAGCACTCACACATCAGTCTTACAAGGCATGCAGATTTGTAACCGTAGATTACAGCTAAAGCAACAAGATTTGAAGCTTCCTAGGCCTAGGCATATAAAAGAAATAAATTAAGGATACAAGGCAAGGAAACTGCGATTGTATGATCTTTCATTTTAATCACTTAGCTTCTACATGACCACTGTCTCTTTTGATAATCAAAACTGTCCATTTGAAAACAAAATATTAGTCTGTACATGTTATTGGTCACTACTGCATATTTTTTGAAATATTTACATTTAATTGTTCTGCCACATATTTCAATAAGATGCCAACTAAATATTACCTCTAGGATTTCACAAATTCAGGTCTCTGTATAGGAAATATTAGTTCAGAAATTATATGCTAGGATCAAAATAAGGCCAATTTCTATTTAGTGTTGTAGATACTGGGAGTATTAATTAATCTCACTTTAACCATGTTAAAAACTCACTTTTAAAATATGAGCCACAGCACTTATCTGCAGAGAGTGCATTTACTCATTGTCATAGTGATAAAATGCACCAACAAAAACAATTTAAAGAAGGAATGGACCAAACTGCACAGGTAATCTAACTGAAAGGTAATCTAACTGAAAGGTACACACTGGGGCTTGTTTCTATGCCATACCATGTCCTGTCAGATTTATAATTAATAGTTGCCACACTCCTCAGAGGACTGTTGTCTCTGTTGCTAAACACCAGCTACACAGTTCTTCTGAACTACCTTACTTGACATTGTTCTACCATGCCTCTCTGATGTCTCATAGGAAATAAGAAACGACTACTTCCCATGCTGGACAATGAGACATCTTTCTACTGTTTTCATTTCTGTTTATGAGTGGGCATTTTAGGCAGTACTGGCCAACAGATAGTGAGGAATACCAACTTTTAAAACTTTTTGTTCTCTTTAAAATAATAGAAATCTCTCTGTAACTCTCTCTCTCTCTCTCTCTCTCTCTCTCTCTCTCTCTCTCTCTCTCTCTCTCTCTCTCTCTCTCTCTGCTTGTCCCTGTCTGTATGTCTTATCAGATCTTGGGGCTTCCTCTGGTTCATCTGTAGGCACTTCAGTATCATGCTAAGATTGAAGCCAGCACAGTGGAATCATGTCTGGAGTTTACCTTCATTATATTAAGGCTTGACTTCCCACAGAGCAGTAATAAGACTTAGTGTCACTTAAACTGATTCAAGTTGATATTTTAACACAAAAGTGCTAATCTGCACAGGATGGCTTCATTGGTCAATGCCATGGGGGAGCAATTAACACTTAGATGCTCACTCCAAATCCACAGTGTACTGTTTAAAGAGATGTTCATGTTTTACTCAGTGTGATGGTTTCCATGAGAATGGCCCTCAATGACTTAAATATTTGTTTTTTTTCTTTTTTTTCTCCTTTATTAATTTATTCTTGTTACATCTCAATGGTTATCCCATCCCTTGTATCCTCCCATTCTTCCCTCCCTCCCATTTTCCCCTTATTCCCCTCCCCTATGACTGTTCCTGAGGGGGATTACCTCCCCCTGTATATGTTCATAGGGTATCAAGTCTCTTCCTTTGAGTGCCACCAGGTCTCCCCCTTCAGGGGACATGGTCAAAGGTGAGGCCCAGAAGATGCTCCAGCACACAAAAAGAAAATTTGCTCAACCATGTTCATAGCAGCCTTATTCATAATAGCCAGAACATGGAAACAGCCTAAGTGTCCATCAGTAGAAGAATGGATAAAGAAACTGTGGTACATATACACTATGGAATACTATTCAGCTATTAAAAACAAGGAATTCCCGAAATTTGTGGATAAATGGATTGAGCTAGAAATGATCATAATGAGTGAGTTAACTCAGAAGCAGAAAGACTCAAATGGTATATACTCACTTATATCTGCATACTAGCCCAAGGGGCATGTCCCACGAAAGACTTAAATATTTGAATGCTTGGCTCCCAGTGTGTTGAAATGTTTGTAAAGGATTAGGAGGTGTGGCTTTGTTGAAGGCTTGTCACTGAGTTTCTAAAAGATATCAAAAGCCCACACCATTCCTTGTTAATTCTTTCTCTCTGTCTTGTGCCTGTTGATGAGATGTAAGCTTTCAGCTACTGTTCTACTACCATGCCTGTTGCCACGGTACCCACTCTGGTGACCATGGTTTCTTCTGCTTTGGAATTATTATCCCCAATTAAATTATTTATTTTATAACTTTTCTTGGTCATGATTTTTTGTCAGAGTAACAGAAAATTAGCCAAGACCCTCACTGAGAGAATATATAGCTATATATCTATATCTATCTAAGATATATAGATATAAATAGGTGTGTGTGTGTGTGTGTGTGTGTGTGTGTGTGTGTGTGTGTGTATCCTGGGACTGTTGTCATAAATGCCTCCTACCTTATGTTACTTGATAGCTTCCATGAACAAAGAAGTTGAAAGGAGTCTTAATTTCTTTCATACAGGCTGCCTCTGTAATAGTAAGAAATTGAGGGATAAGGAATGAAATGAGAGAATCAGGAGACCATCATAGTTGATGTTGTAATTTCAACTTACTTGCTAAAATGAGTACTTGTCTCCCATAATGTCTGAATCAATAGCAACAGTGCTTATGCATGAAGCTGCCTTTTCAAACTGGTTTCTGAGCTAAACTTTTTATATTTCCCCAGGAAATTAAATAAAGCTTTCAACAACCCAATTCCTATGTAAAAGTTAGGTTTCTACATAGTGAAAGGAACTATGAATCAAAGCCAAATGATCAGCATGGGAAAATATCTTATGAAAATTACAGCTGCATTTTTCAACCTATTTTCTTGGTTAAGAAAATAAAAGATTTTGTGAATTTTGTCACTGAACATGGGCTATTTACTTTTAATGAATAAAAACTGTTAGGCATGATGAGCATGTTAAATTTTAATGAACCCCACACCCAGGTTTAATGAAAATAATGTGAGGATTGAATAACAAGGAGCTTGATATACATGGTGATGTTCTATATTTCCCTACTAAGGAGATGAGTTTGTATTTGACTAGACTGGGGGGGAAATGAAACAGATAGACTAAAAGAATATCTACACTATTTTACCAATCTTGTAGTCCTCATATATTTTTAAGTCAAAATCAAATAAATAAAGGAAAACTCTTCTGCCTAATTCATGTAAGTTCAGTTAACTGAAACCGCATTTCTATTTTTTGAAAAAAATTTATTATAGCTTTATTGTTAAAAAAAAGTTCCAAACACAGACCAAGGTTACAAGACTTTAAATCTGTACATATCAAAGAACTGTGAGAATAGCCATTCAGAAGCTGTGACACTTCACAACAGCTTTTACAGTTTAATTATAAAATATGTTTTATGTGGTAATACAGAACCTAAGCCCAAATATCCACAGCATATTTTTCTTTTAAAATCGCATTTATTTTGTGGAGTGATGGCTTAGTGGTTAAAAGTGCTCTCACATTCACACACACAGACACACACACACACACACAGATATACTCACACATAAACATACATATACTCACACAAACACACACAGAAATCTAAAATATATTCTTAAAATTTTTTATTCTTTCACAATATTGTATCTATAACTTTGATTACATTCCATCATTATACTATCTTTTCCTATTCCTCTTCAACTAACTTCCTGCTTCTCCCCCCAAGGTCCCCCTTGTACTTTCATCACATTAATATTTCTTCTTTTTGTGCCTCACTGAGTTCCCTTCTATATCCAAAACTTTACAACTTATTATGGCCTATATATTCAACTATGGTACAAAGAAAGAGACTTTGGTTCCTGATTTTTTTCACTGCTAGGGAGAAAAGTACTCTTTTTATCCCATCTATGACCCTCGCTTGTGAAATTTCTTGCCTGTGATATTAAAGGGCAATGAGGATATTTGGGGAAATCTGAGAAATCTGGCAGATATTTAGGCTGAGAGTCTCATCAAGGACCTCTTCCTGCACTAATGAAAGACAGAGTGCAACAGCAGATAACGGTTACATTGAGGTGCTAAGGGCATCCACACTTTTCTTTGGGTATGAGTTGGACTCTAGATGTTCTTTGAGAAGCACATCTTTCCAACAAAGCTGATAAGGTGAATCTACCATCAAAAGCCATTGTCTGGACCAAGAGAATCAGGCAGGCCTCCATAATTTCAGCTGTAGTAGAATCCACTATTGAACCAACTTGACTAAAGAAGCCTATCTAATCTGTAGACATGAAAGGTATCAGAGATGCAAGAACCACTCCCAAGATACAAGTATTTATAACACCCAGAGACAAGGTCCATGAGGCAATGAAGTTCCAATAGACCAACAGAACCAAATAGAACCAAACTAAACCACTCTGTACTGTACACTGAGATGCTGAGAACCAAACACAATCAAGGCCCAGTTCCTCTTCTATTAACTGTGTGAGCCATCTCACAAGTTATGTGGAACAAGAAGTTGGACACTAGATAAAAGAGAAATACTTTAGCCAATGGTATGGAAACTCTGATGTTCAATTTTGTATTATATAGGAACAGAATATTTTGATATTAATTAATATTTGTTATACCACATTTTCCTTCCTGGGTAGCTTATTTTTTTTTTTCTATCTTCAGTGTTTGTCAGATTTTTTAAGTGTAAAACAGATTCATTACATTATTGCCTTAAATTTTGGGGATGAAAGTGTCAATAGGTGTTCGAGAAAAGGCCAGTGGAAATACTGATAGATCTTTGCATGAAATATTTTCCAGTGTGTGGCTGTTTAGCATTAGCATCTTTAAAAAAATATTTTATCCAAAATAGTAACAAAGATCTTCATGCATATTCTGTATTTGGTAGATTTTATACTTTATATCTGAAACACTACTGAGGCAGATAGCAAAAACATGGCTTCAAAATGTTTTAGCTGGGCATCGTAGTACATATGTTATCTGCATATATATGACGTAGTCCAGGCCATCTGTTTTAATCATTCCTATCTCAGCTGCCCATCCATAATCCCAAAATACATGCTAATGTTCTTCATATGGTCTGCTTTCCTCCATCCATTCTGATCCAGCCATGTGCTTCTCTCCAAGCTAATCCACCATGACCTCCATTTTCTTTCTTCCTCTCTCTCTCTCTCTCTCTCTCTCTCTCTCTCTCTCTCTCTCTCTCTCTCTCTCTCTCTCTCCTGTCTCATGCTCACTGAGCCCAGGCCTGCAAACCTTAAACTGCCTCTACTCTGCCAAATCTCAAGCTTCAGTATTTTTCATTAACCAATCAATTTTAAATAGGTAGACAGGGTTTACACAACAAGGACAGGTGTATGTGAGAATGTGCCCCTCTGGGTGGCAATCAGATCTTGAGGGCCAGTAATTAGCAACAGAATACACAGCACCAGACCAACCCCCAACATATCTGTGTATATAATAATTGCTATTTCACACTGGAGAAGTCAAGGTTCCAGGTGTTGCTTAGTCCTTGGTGCTGTGTTTCTCAGCAGCACTAACACGTTCAAGATCTGGAAGATTCTTTAGGGCTGCTGTCTTCAGACTACACTGGAAGCCCAAAGAAGTTGATTCTAATATCAACAAAGGAATTCTGCAGCCACAGGTTAGACAAACATACCAGCAAGAGATAGGACAAGCAGGCAATAGGCAAAGGTTCCTTCTTTCCTGTCTTTTCATCTAGGCTGCCATCAGAAGACGCCACAATGTTTAGGATGAGTCTTCCAACTTCAAATAATTTGATCATCTTTGAGAAGCTCAGGCTGTTCATATCTACTTGCCGGGGTTATTTCAGAGTTGAGCAGATCCGTAAAACATTTCATATGCCTCTCAGCTCATTATACGTGCTCAATATATTACAAGCATCATTGGCATATGACCACTTGCTTGTTAATTTTGTAATAAATCACTCTCCAAACTTTGGCCCATTAGCATTGCCACCGTAAGATCAGACCCATGGGTCTTTTTGTGAGTAAGGCTTGTGAAAACGTATCATTAAGCAGTTTTATGGTGTGTGTGTGTGTGATTGTAACTGAGCCAATTCTACCTGTTAAGCAACCTTGCTTGCCTTTGCAGGCAGGCAATCATGGCACACACATTTCCGTTGGCCCTGCCCTATCCTCAGAGCTCAGCTTCTTTGACAGAACTTGTTACTGGAGTCACGTGTGTTTCTAACTGGAACACTCAATAGGAGCTGCTCAAGTTCAAGGTTACTGTGCAACCAAACCGTTCTGGCAGCTATATGCAAGCTAGGTTTGAATTTGTGAGGATGGATCATTTCAGTTGAAAGCGTAGTGTACCTGTTGTCACTCCCCAACTTCCCACACAAATAGAAACAAGAAGCAAAATTAGAAAAAAAGAAAAAAGAAAAAGAGAAAGATCTCAGGTTGCATAAGGGAAGGACAGCACGCAAGGTAAGTGAGGATGTGAGGTCTCCTGTTGCTTGAGCAGTACATCCTAGAGGCACAGTTTACACGTAATGTAAACTCTCGGGGAGACGAGGCTTATTGTTGCTTGTTATAGTTGTCTACTTCGTCTGCAACAGGTCTCCACATTGCCTTTTCATACTAATTTCATGTGAAAGTTCTCCAACAACTATAAGACTTGTTTATTAAGATGCATTTTTGGCTGAATACTGCTTATGTTCAAGCCTATCATTTTCAGCAAAAATGGATGAAACTGGTGTTTTATCATTAAGCTTAAGAAGCCAAGCACAGAAAGGCAAGCATAATGTATATTCTTTCAAATGTGGAAACTAAGCCAAAAGACAGAAAAACACAGAGGTTAGAGAAATAGCTCAGTGGTTAAGAGAACTTGCTGCTCTTCTAGAATATGCTTGTTGAGCAGTCAGCATTGTAAGGAAGGGTACCATGGAAGCACAGAATGAGACCACTCCATGGATGAGAAGATTTATTTGAAACTACCACGGGGGTCATCTCTCTGTTGGCTGAAAGAGAATAGCCACAGGCATTTGAGGGAGTCCAAAGCTGACATGGATATACCTTTGTTGTTGATGTTGTTGTTGTTGTTGGTGGTGGTGATGGTAATGAGTAGCCTTGCTAGTTATAAAGAGAGCAAGCCCTTATGTTAGGGAGGAAGCTGCAGGCTGGAAGAGCCTAGAAGTTTAGATCCGGAAGAGCTGGTAGCTTTCACTACTACAGATAGGTGTTAACAGGGACCCAAGAGGTCTGGAGGTTAGTGTGGGACTTTGATATGTACTGGATGTCCCATTTGCTCAGAATAAGGGGAGATAAAGGATGTATCTTTTCTGGACAGATAGAAACCCTTTTCACAGCTTTCTGGAGATGCTGAGTGTAAGATTTTATGTTTCTTCCAGTAATCCTCTGAGTCCTTCCCTGAGATGAACCAACACTGTCGTATAGGAGACTGTCAGTGGCATTGTCATCTGGGAGTGTATGGAGGTTGGGACCTAGCAAACATGGTGTCACTACGATGTTTCTTCATCACTCACAGCTCTTGTCAAGTTCCAGATAATCTATTAAGTTTTTAAATAGTTTTACCACACATATTACGTCCAGGGATATACTCTGTTGATGACCCTGTGACAACAAATATTAGTCTGATTCTTTATTGTCCCTTCAGCTTTCTGGAGTCACAATCAGCCTGAATTCCTATTCCCAGCTTCAGCAGTTTTCCAAGGTCATCAACTGAGTGTTTATTAAATATTATGCAAGTGATCTAAAGAGCTAAAAATTTACATTCTCAAGACCAGGTGATCTATAGACATATTTCCCCTTATTTTAGTTATTGGAGAGGAATAGCTGTAGGGACGGGCTCTGGAGATTCTGATTCATATAAACTGTTTTCTTCTGTTGTGTTTTAAAGCAACACATTACCAAACATGAAATAATGGTTTACTCATCTTAAAATGTGATGAATGTAAATCTCTGTACTCTTGGAGCCTTAAGTGTTTGAAGGAAATAAGGGAGCGTGAGGGCAACCAAATTGCACTGTAGCACTCCTTAGTGCGGTGGCAAAATCATGAAAAATTTTGAATTGATGTCCAGTGTATCTTTGCACAACAGTTAATTACTGGGAATATTTTAGAATAAGTAAAAATATTTTAGCTCATGTTGTGTGTGCTATATTTGCAAGTTGCCACTAAATTGATATGCATATTTATGTGTTTGTAGCTGACCAATTCATTTTCTTTCTTTCTTTTTTTTTTATTAATTCATTCATATTACATCTCGATTGTTAGCCCTTCCCTTGTTTCCTCCTATTCTTCCCTCCCTCCCACTTCCCCTCTTCTCCCCTCCCCTATGTCTGTGATTGAGGGAAACCTCCTCCCCCTATATATGCTCTTAGAGTATCCAGTCTTTTCTTGGTAACTTGCTATCCTTCCTCTGAGTGCTGCCAGGCCTCCCCATCCAGGGGATGTGGTCAGAAAAGGGGCACCAGAGTTCGTGTGAGAGTCAGATCTCACTCTCCACTCACCAGTGGAGAATATCCTGTTTGTCGGCTAGGTCTTGGTAGGGGTTCAAAGTTTACTGCCTATAGCTGCTTTATACATAATAGCCAGAACATGGAAACAGCCTAAGTGTCCCTCAGTAGAAGAATGGACTAAGAAACTGTAGTACATTTACACTATGGAATACTACTCAGCTATTAAAAACAAGGAGTTCCCGAAATTTGTGGACAAATGGATTGATCTAGAAATTATCATAATGAGTGAGTTCACCCAGAAGCAAAAAGAGACAAACGGTATATATTCACTGATATCGAGACACTAGTCCAAGGGATACGTCCCATGAAAAACTTTACTTACCAGCAAAGTGAGTCAGAGGAGTGGACATCCTATTGAGACTTTAGGTGAGAGTAGCATGGAAGAATGGGGAAACAGTAGGATCCACAGGGTCCTGGAAACCTACAAGAAGAACTTTATGACAGGCAGATCTGGGTCCTGGGGTCCTCCTCAAACTAAGGCACCAGCCAAGGAGAATATAGGCAGTAACCTTCGAACCCCTACCAAGACCTAGCTGACCAATTCATACAAACAACTGTTAGGTATTTTCCTTTGCAGCATGCACACCATTGAAATGTGACTGAAACAGGAAGATCTTCATTAGCAGAGAAGCCTAATATTTTTGCCCACCATCATGGCTATTGTGACTGTCCGATGGGTATTAGCTATTGTGAAGAAACAAAATGAGATAGTAATTTGCTTTTTATGCTTCCTCTATTGTATCTTATCTTATTCCTTTTCCAAACATGTATATTCTTTACACCTGCTGTTTTATGACTGAAGAGGAGTTTTGCATAATACAGTAAATCTTCATGTAAGACTTCCCAGGGTGTGCCCAAAGGCCCTTGATGACACCAGTTATCTCAGAAGAGATAGTGTACTGCATGGGAACAGGAGGAGGGGGCTCAGTCCTTTCATGGAACCAAGATGGCATCCACAGCTCCTTCAAGCAGTGAAGGCCTGCCCTGCCTTGTTGCTGTGCTCCAAGAAATAATAGAAATTCCTTAGAATTTATTAAGGCTGCCTGGCATGTCATGGTTTAAATAGAGCCTAAAAACAAGTGGCCTAAATGGTAAAGAATGGAGTAGTTGATCTTACACCGTAGAGGGTCATGTTGCTGTAGGGTACTTTATCCTACTTACTTCATACAGAGGCCTCTGAGTCTATTTCTGTCCATGTGGTATTGAGGAGTGAACTTTAGCCCTCATGCATACTGAGTAAGTGCTGTCCCACTGAGCTATATGGCCCACTTCTTACTGGTCTTGTTTGTTTCAATTATAAGACAGGTCTTGTTAACTTTCCCAAGGCACTTCTCAAGCTGAATCCCCCTGCTTTAACATCCCAATTAACCAAGATCACAGAGCTTCACCACCAGCCCTGCCTTAGCTCAGTTGAGAATATTCTGGTGGGAGGGATAAGGCCTTCTCTCTATTTTCAAGCTCTTCCACATCTACATGTTGGGGTGGTGTATCTTCTGTTGGATGGGCTGTGGCTAACTAGTCCTGATTGGCTTTGAGGGTCTTCCACTTCCATGGTGGACTTTTTTTTCTTTCAGGGCAAGGTAGATCAGCTGCAGGGGTTGTCTGTACTTCTTTCCTGTCAGAGCTGGCACCTACTTCTTGAGGTGATGTCTCATGGTGGTCAGTCCTGTGTTTATCAAGGACCTGGCCGTATGGTATTTCCATCGCTCACTGATTCCCGCTTAGCACCCTTGGCGCTTGGACGTTTTCTGCTCCATCTGGGAATGTTTGATCTTTCCTCTAGGAGCCCAGATGTTTAATGATAGAGTTGCTCTTGGTGGATTGGGCCTACAAGCTTCCTCTCATTGCCTGGTATTCCTGTTTGGCTTCTGTCTTGGAAATGTCATGTGCAGTAGGAAAGGAGCCACCAACTTCTAGTGGGATGCCAGATAACTAAGCCTATGCTGCAGAACAGGTAGGTCTTCTCTCCTTAATGTTCTGGTAGAAGCCTAGATGGAGCCTCTTTATTGACTTGTTTAAGTCTGTTACATTCTTGCTGCTACTGAGGAAACAGCATATAGCAACTCCCATATCAGTCATCTGGCCTTCCTTAACACAGGGCAGACACTGCCCTTAAATAATATTGTTATTAATTTTTAAAAGAGAGAATGAATGTAGACAAGTAAAACATAATAATTACCCAATATAAAGTAGACATATATTTTATTTTATTTTTTTAAGAAAAAGGGACCTTGAGATGTTAGACCCACATTACAGGTCAGTGGAATGCATTTTCATTTCCAGAGTCATCTTGAGTTGACACATGCCATAGCTAAGGACATCCCAGTGTGTGACCAGCAATTGTAGCATGTGTTCTCATTGTCACAGTGGAAGAATAAAGGAGCTGAAAAATTTGTGGAAGAAAAGCCCCCTTAGCTGGTCCTCAGCATCTGCATAGGCAGCAGCTACATCTTCACCATCAATTCTACTCACTCCCCAGGGGGAAACGTCCTTGGACAACAGGTGGGTGTTTACCTGCTTGCGGTCTGGGTACTCGTTTTGGCTGGACTCATTTGAAACACTCACAAGATCTCTTCTGCGTGGTAACTAACTCCACAAGGATTAGTTGCCACTGCAACTGCATGGCATTCTCCATCGTGCTGCCTTTCTTGTGATTACAGAGCGAGGAGCTTTTATAGTCATAATAATACCTTACACTCATGCCAGGCCTTTTACATAAGAAGATCCCAGTAGAGTGAATAGAGTTGTTCTTTATGTAAGTCTTTTCACCAAGCACTAAAAATACCCATGTTTCCAACTTAGCTACATGGCATCCATCCTCTCCCAGCTAAAATATACAATAGATATTTTGGTAGGAGGCGATGCCAAAGATTGGTTTTTTTTTTTAGGTTTAAAATGCAAAGATATTTAGGAGGAAACAATAATAATAAAAAAAGGTCTCTGTTAGAAAATATATTTGGCCTCACATCAAGGAAGCATCTCCACTAACAAATAATTTAAGGGTATCTTGGCTAGGTTTTTTTTTTTTGTCAACTTGACACAAAGTAGAGTTATCTGAGAAGAGGCACTCTCTATGGACTGGCCTGTGGGAATGCCAGGGAGGGCATTTTCCTGAGGAACTGATGTGGGAAGGCCTGGCCCACTTCAGTTGACACCAACCCTGGACAAGTGCTCCTGGGTTGCATGAGAAAGTAAGCTGAGTGAGTGAGTAAGCAGCATTTTTCTATGTTTTCTGCTTCAGTCCCTGCCTTAAGGTTCCCACTTGGGTATCCTCCCTGACTTCCTTGAATGGCTTCTGGAGCTCTAGGTCCAAGTGGGTGTGATCCAGGAGGCATGGATGCTGGATGCTGGATGCTGGATGCTGAACTTCGGTCCTCTGTAAGAGCAGTAGATGCTATTAGCCTTAATTCTTAACTTCTGGTCCATTCTTCGAGCCAAGGTTTTGCTTTTTTGTGCTTGTACATTTTTGTTTTTAATTGAGGGGTAACAAGGTTCTCTCTGAAAGTAAAATAAGCAGTTGGGTTCCCCGAAAAGAATACTGCTTAGCTTTTTGAAGTAAAATGAAAACAATTTAGTGAAGAGAACAGAACTAAATAGTCCTTGTCTCAATTTCATTACCCAGCTACAAGCAAACTAATTTGAAAGTAAAAGCCTTGTTTATAATAACAAAATAGTTTCTTTTTTAACAGTATGTCTTCTAATGTTCCCTTTCTCCTTTTGAAACCCACTCACTCTTAGTCCTTCTGTTTCTGCTTCAGTTACTGCAGTCTATCAGCATTAGAATTACTCCTATCATATCTGTGCTGCAGGAGTTGTCTAGTGTTAGTTGTCCTTTAAATTTTATATGTCTCTTTAAATGTATGTCTGCCCTGGTTAAGACAACTTTTTAAGTCTCTCTTGAAGCTAAATTGGACCATGAGTCTAATTCTGACTGGTAAGATTTGAATAGGGATGATTCATGCAATCTCAGGTTATTTCTTCCTTCTTGCTGGAACTCCAAAAAAAAATGGACAGTTCTCGGTAACCTGCTGTCCTTCCTCTGAGTGCCACCAGGTCTCCCCCTCCAGGGGACATGGTCAAAGGTGAGGCACCAGAGTACGTGAGAAAGTCATATCCCACTCTCCACTCAAGTGTGGAGACTGTTCTGACCATTGGCTAGATCTGGGTAGGGGTTTAAAGTTTATGGCCTATATTGTCCTTGGCTGGTGCCTTAGTTTGAGCGGGACCCCTGGGCCCAAATCTGCCTATCATAATGTTCTACTTGTAGGTTACTGAGAAGAGACTTGATACCCTATGAGCATATACAGGGGGAGGTAATCCCCTTCAGGAACAGTCATAGGGGAGGGGAATAAGGGGAAAATGGGAGGGAGGGAAGAATGGGAGGATACAAGGGATGGGATAACCATTGAGATGTAACAAGAATAAATTAATAAAAAAATTTTTTAAAAATAGACAGTTCCTTTTAGGAGCAAGGACTATGACCATGAGTGCTTAGAGGTGCTGTGCAAAAAACGACTGCTAGGCCCCAGAAACTTCATACTTACTCTGTATTTAAAGGAAATCAAGCCCAGATTCATGAGAGGGAAAGCGTAGGCTTTGGACTTTTTCAAACCTACTTTATTTGTTTTTTTTTTAATGCTTATGCTTCCCTTCTAACCCACCTACCCTAGATGGGGGAGAAAAGAGGTTAAGGGGAACAGGAGAAGTAGGCTTTTTTAGACTCAGTTCCTGGGAGCCATTTCTCTTTCCATCATCAGGATTCCAGCAAACCAGCTCTTCAGCAAAGGCGACTGCAACCACAGCAGCCGGAATCTGGATTATGTATACATCCTCTCAGGGTCTTTACTAGGATATCCATCAGCTAGCAAACACCATGCCTCCAGAAGAGGCATTTCCTCTTATAGTACACAAACACTACCTGTCCTCTCGCAAGCCTGTTTCCAGCAAGCACCACACACTCTCACACAAATCTCTTTCACATCCCACACATCCCAAATGTCAACAAAAACATGTTGACATTTACTAGAGAGAGAGAGAGAGAGAGAGAGAGAGAGAGAGAGAGAGAGAGAGAGAGAGAGAGAGAATATGATTAGGCATTTAAAGCTTTCCTTTCTGTACCTGAGCCCTGTGCTTAGCTCTCTCTGATGTGTACCCATCCCCAGACTTCTTGCCACTGACGGTTCAGACCATCAGTGAATGATTAAGGAACTCAGAAATGAGTTTTCCAGAAGCACTCCAGGTGAGAGAGGCATAGGAGAATGGGGAAATAGAAGGACCCAGGGTGTTCTGGAACCCTACAAGAAGACCATCAAGGCTGAAGGATCTGGACCCAGGGGGGCCTGCACAAACTACTGTACCAACCAAGGGCAATGGGTGCAGTAAACCTAGACCCCCTATTCATAGCATGTGGAGAGCAAGGACTGACTCTGACACGAACTCTGTTGCCCCCTATTTGACCACTTCCTCTTGGTGGGGAGGCCTGTTGGCACTCAGAGGAAGGGTAAGCAGGCTACCCAGATGAGACCTGATAGGCTGTGACCATATGGTGGGGGAGGAGGTCCCCTTCTGTCACAGACCTAGGGGAGGGGTATGTGGTGAAAGAGGGAGGGAGCGGGGATCTAGAAGATACAAGTGAGAGGATAATAATCGAGATGTAATCTAAATAAATTATCTTCACTAAAGAAAAAGAAATGAGCTTCCCAGAAAAAAAGCTGGATCTGTGTTAGAGACTTTACAGAGCTGGTGGACTGATTGGGACTTTCAGAAAGTGAACAGAGGTGAAATGGTAACAGATCTGGAGCCTCATTATCTTGGGCTGTCTTTGCTATTCATTGAAACTATAAGTAAATCCTATGAAACATGAGTCCTTTTTCTTTAGTGTTGTAGCCCCGAGATCCTTCCATGCTCCAGATGAGGGTCCCACACTCATGTAATAAATGACATAGTGGGGGAATTACAACAATTTCAGAAAGAAAGAGAACATATGAAATTGGGAGAGAAAGTGATGGAAGGGGTAGATGGGAACTTGAAGAGAAGGGATGGGGAATAAATTTGTTCAAAACATGTTATAGCCATATATAAATATTAAATAAAATATTTAATGAAATATAGTGACAGACTTATGGCTGGAAACAACCCAAAGGCTAAGCACATCATCAGACGACATCTGAAGGCTGTATTAGAGATATCTCCACTTTATTTTAACCTATCTGCCTCATATGCACACCAGTGTATTTTTAAAGGATCTTGATTTATGACTTTCTTTGTCCTGGTCTTGTAAAAACTTCATGAAAGTGTTAAAACATTAGAATACAATATTTAAGGTGACCTAAGTTTGTTCTCCCAAGTCACATTCATACCTATTTGACACCAGAGTACCCTCTGTCTTATTCTCTTTTTTATGGGAGGTATGATTTATCATGAACTGAATCTACAATAGTATTTTTCAGCAGCTCATCTTTATGTTTTCAAATTGACTTAATCCTGGGTTCTGTCATGAATAATTCTGATTAATATATTTAAGTAGACTCTGTGACAAAAAATGGTTGACTTTGAGGACATGTAACTTCCCCGTTGTTATCCAAAGCCAACAGATAATCACATCACAGATAAAGAAAATTCCCAGAATTCTAATGTAAGTTAGGCAGAAAATTGAAATGAGAACCAACCGTAAATTTGGTTTAAAATTAACCCATTGTTTTTACCTGTATCTGTATGCAAAGACACATAAGCAAACCTAAAAAGTGTTGTGTAGATGCATGTATTTCAAAGGACAAAATACTATAACCTAATGAAGATATAAGTCATTTAAATTATTCATTGCATATAGTTATTACAAATTTCAGCCTATAAGAAAATGCCCTGCTTTGTCTTTATTTAAATATTTTATCTCAGAATTTCAATTACGTGTATTTGTGTTTGTCTGTGTGTAGGTTTGCTCACATGAGTGCTGTGCCAGAAGACAGCATTGGATCTCCTGGGGCAAGAATTCCATGTGGTTGTGAGTCACTCACCATGAGTTGTGGGAACTGAATTTTGTTCCCCTGAAAAAGTATTATGTGCTCTTGACACGACTACAGACTTGAAAATGTATTACTTTCGATCATATTATGACTGATTTATCAATATTTAAATACATTTCTTGAGGCAAAACCAATGTTCTGTTAAATGTATACCACTAATTCAAATGGTTGGAAAACAGGTGAATTAAAGTTAAGATTGCTTCGTATCTCAATTTTTTAAAATAGTGAATATTTTGAGGTTAAGATACAATTTGCTTGGGTCTTGGTTTCTAGTTATTATAAGAACCTACCATGTGTATGTTTTCCTTTAAAATTGTTTAGAAAATTATTGCAGATAGTGGTTTGAGTATTTTATATATCAGTTCAATTTAGAATAACTATGGTAATAAATATCAGTTCTAATTGCACAGGCCATGTACTTTTAATTTGCTAATGGAATGGCTACACTGTGTTCCCCATACAAAATCATTTAATAAAATAAAACTCAGAATGAATATTAATTGGGTAAATGTGATTGCTGCTCCTTGGAACACTTCCAAAGGGGAAAAATAAGAATTAGTCACAAACATTGTCCTCTGGCCTTCACGCCATTCTGTAGGACTGACACCAACACCTCTGTCTCTGTCTCTGTCTCTGTCTGTCTGTCTGTCTGTCTGTCTGTCTGTCTGTCTGTCTCTCTCTCTCTCTCTCTCTCTCTCTCTCTCTCTCTCTCTCTCTCTCTCTCTCTCACCTATACACACAAGACATACAATAATATTTTAAAAGTAAATATTTTTCATCAAACTGCAAGTTTGATAAAGTTTTCAAACTAGTAACATCTAGAATTATGTTGATGCATTGACTCTTTTAGACCATTTTACAAAGACACATCACATACTTCAACAGGCATATATTTGCATATTTACATATTTCACAGGTTGCAGTTAGGAATTTTCCAAGGTTGACTTTTCCAAGTTGAATGTTTTCCTATTTCCCTACTTCTCTTATTTTTAACTATGCCAATAGTGAGTTGAAAACAACTTACAACTGTAATGCAATAAATAGGGATTCAGAAAAGCTATAAGATCCATTT
Organism: Acomys minous; assembly: GCF_964271855.1. Lineage (NCBI taxonomy): Eukaryota > Metazoa > Chordata > Mammalia > Rodentia > Muridae > Acomys > Acomys minous. Next base: position 94,228,405 of record NC_140486.1, on the reverse strand, counting down.
TGCTTCAGATCAGTTACATACAGTGGGATCACTCAGTGATTTTTCCAAATGAATGTGCTATGAAACCCATTCCGGAACATCATGCTGTGTCTTACATGATGAGTCTCCATCCATGCCACAGCCCTTCCCACCTTGTCTCAGTTGGGGCTGGTGGGAGGAAGAACACCACACAGGCTCCCAGCAGTGGATTCTAACTACAGCATTAGTGATACGTCTTGCGAATCACATATTCTGTGTTCTTTTAGTATAAAAACATAGATATTTAACAGTTCATCTTAAATGATTGTTTTATGCTGTGCCATTTAATGTAATGTGAGGGTTTTATAACAACATACCTGGTATTTTGGTAAGATTATGGCCTTTTGATATAGTCATAGTGGTTTATTATTCCTATTTTACTATCGTGGACTACAAATATGAGTTTATTTCTCATCCTAATATCTAGTGAAAGTTTAGAAAAGGGCTCAGGATTCAACCTGTGTGTAGTGCAAACGGCACATGTAAGGGGCATGAAGTTGTCCCCTTCTGAATTTTATTTACTTTACTCTCAAAACCTACACTTTTGATGTCTATAGATGATTCTTCTACCAAAAGTTGTTTTTTTTTTTAAATCATCCTTTTCTTATTCTGATAGATCCATTAAAAACTGTGCTTGGTAGCAACAGGGGACATATAGAGGAAGAGTGCTAGAATGGGAAGCAGGGAAGGAGGAAAAGAGGAAAGGAGGGAAGGAGGGAAGGAGAGGAGGGAAGGAGGGAAGGAGGGAAGGAGGGAAGGAGGGAAGGAGGGAGAGAGATGTCTGAAGACCCTCTTGTAAAATTTTTCTGTGACATTTACTGATGCGTATTGCTCACAGGTCCTGGAACAGAGTCCCCTTCTCCTCTGGAATTTTATCATAATAGCAGAAACAGACAATAAGTAAACAAAAAAGTAAGTGCGTTAGTAAGACACTGATACCTAACAGAATGCCTGGAAGATAGTGCATCGAAGTTACAGGAGCTAATGTTGAAAGCTCTTGTTTATTTAGTTTTCACAACACTGACTGGTAGATGCCATGACAATTCTACTAGTGAGGAAGCTGAAGCAATAGGCAAAGAGTTGTTCAACTTTCCACAGCCAAAGGCTACAACGAAAGAACAAACCCAGGCGATTACAGCCCTCATTGCTGACTGTTCGGAGCGAAGGTGAGATTAACATTCAGGAGAAAGATTTGAAAGTCACCAAGTGACTTTGATGAATTTGAAACTTAGAGTCTAAGTATATGTAAAATTTTAAAGTGGGGTTAGGAGAACATGTTTTGAGAAGGTCCTGAGGTTTTTAGTCTTGCATCAGTGAGCCGTCCTACATCACCTCCATCAACTTTAAACTTCCCTCATGTAACTATATTTGGATGAGCTAAACGGAGTAAAGAAACAAGAGATCCGAGGGCACTATTGTACACTCCAGCTTTCATTGATTCTTCCATTATTCAGTTTAGCCTCCAACGGACATTTTCACATACTTACTCTGCACGAATCTGATACTAATACCGCAATATGGCCATTTTGGTGAGTAGCAATAGCATTTGATGTTGCAGAAGCTGAAAGAGAAGCCAGGATGTAACCTCCCTCCAGCCCAACAAACAAGGCAGCGAGTTTTAAGTGTTTTCTTTTTTGAATATATTTTATTAATTTATTCATATTCATATTACATCACATTACAACATATTACATTGTTATCCCATCCCTTGTATCCTCCCACTCTTCCCTCCCTCCCACTTTCCCCTTACTCCCCTCCCCTATGACTGTGACTGAGGGGGACCTCCTCCCCCTGTATATGCTCATAGGGTATTAAGTCTCTTCTTGGTAGCCTGCTATCCTTCCTCTGAGTGCCACCAGGTCTCCCCATCCAGAACTAGACAAATTGTGCTTTCCCTTGCAATTAACTTCTAAATTTCTTCCAGATCTTATATGACCAGTTTGCTCATGCTCATTTGAGTTATCTTTTTATTGCAGACACTGCCAACACAATAATGCAATGCAAGTTTTCAATCCCACAAATTCTCCTGACCCAGCTATCTCACTGCAAAACTAAATGGAAACCCATAGGTTCCAAAAGGGGTTGTTTCAAGGGGACAATGTGGGGAAGGGGGGTGAGAGGGGAGAAGAGATAGAATTTTACATTTTTCCTCAGACTACCTTATTAAAATATTATAAAATATCATATACATGTAGAAAACGAAACAACTATATCTATTTTTTAATATAAAAATGCCACTGCCCAGTGTAAACAAAATTAGCCCGTACCATTTTTTTCTACACTGGCTGTTTCCTTATGCATATAATAGTTGCATAACCCCAAGCAAATCAATTTAAGTCCCTTTGCCTCAAGATTCTAATTTGTAAAATGAGAGGAATTAGAAGGCTGATCTCATGAGATCAGTGTGGTTACGGGATTGGGTGTGTTAATGGGAGCACAGCACATGGCGAACACTGCCATGTATGTTTGCTGACAGTGCTGTTATCATGAACTCTACTCTTGTGCATGATTACTGTTATTATTCATATAAATTAGTTTTCAATTCCTAATTCAATGTTTTCTATCCATAGGGCATTAAAGTGTGTATGAGTATGCAAAGGTAAGCGAATGCATGTAATGCTCCTGTTCCCATGGGGCTTTGACCTTAGAAAAAAATGGCGAAAGTAAAAATAACTTTAAACTTATAGTCAATAATATATAAACAAATGGTGATGAGTAGTTTTGAAAAATTTGTGTGGTTAATGTGATGAATGACTCTTGGCTTTCTTTTTTTTTTTAGAATAGAGAGTCACCATTCAGAATGTAATCTGAATGTAAAACAGTCTCTATCATATCTTGTCATCAAGGCTGTCAAATACAAATAACTGAAACACTAAGAATGTATCACTTATATAATTCCTGATTATATCATGGTTATTCTTGCTATAGGTAGTTTATTGTATATATGTGTAACAATATAAATGTATATGTAAAAATGAAAACTTAATAAAAATTAAAAATATTAACAAAAAGAATGTAATCTGAGTAACTTATACTAAATTAAAATAAAAAAGAATAGAGAGTCACAAAGAGAATTTAGGATTAGAAGACATGAGGACCTGGAGTCTGGGGCTTCCAAATATTTGGAACTCAAAATTTTTTTAAAAGGAAAAGATGTCACACAGGAGCGGTCATTGAAATAAGAGCAAAATCAAGAAAGCAAGGTCATGGAAGATTAGGTAAAATAGTATTTCAAGTGAGATGATGAAAGCAAAATTGTGTTTGGATTTTGTAACACAGCCAAATGGCAACTTGTCACAGACATATTTAGTAATAACTATCTTTCCCAAGGTAATAGTGTTGAATATGGTCAAAGTGCATGATATAATGGAATGAAATTTTTACAAATCTTCATAAAAGCATGTTTTGTACTATTTTTGCTACCATTATTCAGATTAATAAAGTTGGGCAAGGAGAAGCTTTGTATTTTGTGCATCGTCACATGGATGGGGATAAGGCAAGCAGAGCAGTGCAGGCATGTGGCAGTTGTAGTGACATCGCCATTGCTCTCCTTGTAATTTATACATTTAGAGAAATGAGAATATTTTATAGCTGTTAGAACAATTAAAATTTCAATCTTCTATGATAAATAAGCAGAGAGCTTTCAAGTGGTTGTTATTATTAAGCACAAAAGATATCAAACTTAGAGCTTTTTACTTTTTTCATTCTTAAAGTAGAAGTAAAGTTTCACTGACTATGCCATTTAAAACACTAAAACACTATTAGATTAACTTGAATTTTAGTTGAATATGTTCACATAACAGTCTATTTCTCCTTGTGTAATAATAGAATAACAATTATTAAAATCTGACTCATTGCTTATATAATTTACTTTTTTATTCCTATTAGAGTTAATAATCATTTTCTTCATTTAGTCTCAATCTTAGTTTCTAATTTAATGATTAATTATTTTCTGGTCCTTTTATTGTCTAGTGCTCCAATTATTATTTATTGCATGTATATAAGATTTTAAAAAATCATAGTCATAGGTTACTAATTAGATTTTATATATGTTATATTGCAAATAATTTTCCAGTTTTTGCTAAGTCCAAATGCTATAATATGTCCTCTTTAATTATATTGAATATTTGTGTATTATTGTTCTTGATTTTCATTCAAGTTGATGTTAGCATTAGGTGGATCATTTCTGGTTCTTTCTTACTTCTTTCCTTCAATTCTTCCTTTTTTCCCTCATCATCTATCTGGCCAATATGATTCTATCAACTATCAATTATCTACTTCTCTATCCATGAATAATGACTCTATCAATGATGAATTTATCATAATCTATCTATCATCTATCATCTATCTATCTATCTATCTATCTACCTATCTACCTACCTATCATCTATCTATCTATCTATCTATCTATCTATCTATCTATCTATTTATCTATCATCTGTTTGACTGTCTATCTATCATCTGCTTGTCTCTGTTTCTCTTATGTGAGAAATCATGGAGAATGCTCTAGATTGAGCCTGAACATATTGGCATTCTGATATCTGACTCCAATCCTCAGAAGCAGGGAGAAATGGCTTTCTGTTATTTAATACAGTTACTTTATACAGTAGATTCCATGAGATTTGTTTATAGCATCTCAGTTTGACTGAAGAATCCATGAAGTAACTCATACCTCTGCATATTTGACAGGACTCAAAATTGTATTCACAGGGATGCTCTGTACTACACTTTGTGTTATAGTATCTAAATTCATCTTACATCATGCATTATGAAGCATCTATATATGCACTTTTGTGTTTCTCTATTTCATTTCATTAATTCTTGAAATGCATATTTGTCTTGTAATATAATATCTATACATGTTTTCCTTGGACATTTTAACCTCTTCCGTTGATTTATAGTCTTATCCTGTACAAGTAAATCAGGGTAGCTTTATAAGATAGTCTAATACTTAGTTACGGATGTCTGATTCACTAGTCATGGGGACACATTTTATTAGGGTTTTTTAAAAGTTTCAGAATAGAAATTAAAACATCCATACTTATGAAACCTTCATTAAAAACTACCATTGAATAGGCCAAGCTCAGGGAGTTTTGTGAAAAAGTGGGAAGAAGGATTGAGGGAGCCAGAGGGGTCAAGGAAACCACAAGAAGACCTGCAAACTAAACTAGCCTGGACCAATGGGGGTTCCAACTGTACCACCAACCAAGCAGCATGCATGCGCTGGACTTAGACCTCCTACATATATGTAGCAGATATGCAGCCTGGTCATCCTGTAGGGATGGGAATAGGGACTGTCTCTGACTCTGTTGGCTGCCTTTGTATCCCTTCCCCAATATAGACTGCCTTGTTTGTCCTCAGTGGAAGAGAATGCTCTTAGTCCTGGTGTGACTTGAGGTGCCAACAAGGGATGATACCTCTTGGGTGACTCTCCTCTCTGAGAAGAAGATGGGGAAAGGGGGAAAGAGGTTGTGAGAGTGGGACTGGGAGGAGAGGAGGAGGAGGGCTGGGATCAGTGATTGAATAAATATATGAAAAAAATTAAATACACTTAAAAAACCCTACCATTGGTTCAAACAAATCAGTGTTATCTGTGCCTTTTATCTTTCTTACTTTAAGAACATCCCACTGTGCATCAGTTTGCCACCAGATGCTATAAATTTAGTTTTGTGAGCATTATTATACTATGAATCATTATTTAGTCACCGAGTACCTGGATCGGGCAATGTTTGCATCACGCACAGCACACCAGTTCCTATAGGAGTCTTCAGTGAGACTGCTGCAGACATCTAAGTTTTTGCAGGCAAAATGGAGAGGAGTAAAACGTTCTTATTCTATCAAGACTCCATTCTCCTGCTTGGGCCAAGTGGCTTAAACAATCCTATTGGGTGAGAAGGAGGTTAGGCTTTGACTTAGTAGAAAACCTTCATTGTGACTGGGGTTCATCTCTCTAAGCTAATGGGAATAAATAATAGAAGGTGCACACATCACAGAAAACCACTGGGAAGGCTTCATTAAAAACTGTGACAAGATTTCAGTGCATGCCTGGTCACTCTTAAAATTTAGGCTGCTAGATTGTTCTATGTCTACCAATTTTATCATCTATGTCATTTTTACACATAAAGGTATTCCTTCTATCTGGCTGGTTTGTATTATAAGACACATGTGGTCTATGTAACCTGTAAAGTACTAAATCCTTCTATCTGAACAACAAAAAGGGGCACTCTACCCTGACTGAGGAACTCTGAGAGAACTTTCAGCCTTGAATCATCCAATATATGGTTTCCTGGGAATACCAAAGACACTTAGTATAGAAAAAAAATCGCATAACTATAACATTGAGATTTTTTCTTTATGCACCTTTATTCTTTTTTCTCCTTTATTAATTTATTCTTGTTACATCTCAATGGTTATCCCATCCCTTGTATCCTCCCATTTTTCCCTCCCTCCCATTTTCCCCTTATTCCCCTCCCCTATGACTGTTCCTGAGGGGGATTACCTCCCCCTGTATATGTTCATAGGATATCGTCTCTTCTTGGTAACCTGCTGTCCTTCATCTGAGTGCCACCAGGTCTCCCCCTCCAGGGGACATGGTCAAAGGTGAGGCACCAGAGTATGTGAGAAAGTAATATCCCACTCTCCACTCTACTGTGGAGAGTGTTCTGTCCATTGTCTAGATCTGGGTAGGGGTTTAAGGTTTACCGCCTGTATTGTCCTTGGCTGGTGCCTTAGTTTGAGCGGGACCCCTGGGCCCAAATCTGCCTATCATAATGTTCTACTTGTAGGCTTCTAGGACCCTCTGGATCCTTCTACTTTGCCATTCTCCCATGATTCTCTCATCTAGAGTCCCACTAGAATGTCCTCCCCTCTGTCTCAGTTTCCTGGTAAGTGAAGGCTTTCGTGGGACATGCCCCTTGGGCTAATATGCAGATATAAGTGAGTATATACCATTTGAGTCTTTCTGCTTCTGGGTTAACTCACTCATTATGGTCATTTCTAGCTCAATCCATTTATCCACAAATTTCGGGAATTCCTTGTTTTTAATAGCTGAATAGTATTCCATAGTGTATATGTACCACAGTTTCTTTATCCATTCTTTTATTGAGCGACACTTAGGCTGTTTCCATGTTCTGGCTATTATGAATAAGGCTGCTATGAACATGGTTGAGCAAATTTTCTTGTTGTGTGCTGGAGAATCTTCTGGGTATATTCCAAGGAGTGGAATAGCTGGGTCTTGAGGAAGCCCTATTCCCATTTTTCTGAGATAACACCAGATAGATTTCCAAAGTGGTTGTACTAGTTTGCATTCCTACCAGCAATGAAGGAGTGTTCCTCTCTCCCCACATCCTCGCCAGCATGTGGTGTCCCTTGAATTTTTTATCTTAGCCATTCTGATGGGTGTAAGATGGAATCTCAGAGTTGTTTTGATTTGCATTTCCCTGATGATTAAGGAGGTTGAGCATTTCTTTAAGTGTTTCTCAGCCATTTGATATTCCTCTGTTGAGAATTCTCTGTTTAGTTCCAAGCCCCATTTCTCAATTGGGTTATTTGGTTTGGTGGTGTTTAATTTCTTGAGTTCTTTATATATTTTGGATATTAGACCTTTGTCAGATATAGGGTTAGTGAAGATCTTTTCCCAGTCTGTAGGCTGTCTCTTTGTTCTCTTGACAGTGTCTCCTGTCTTACAGAAGCTTCTCAGCCTCATGAGGTCCCATTTATTAATTGTTGACATTAATGCCTGGGCTGTTGGTGTTCCGTTCAGGAAGTTGTCTCCTGTGCCAATATGTTTCAGGCTCTTTCCCATTTTTTCTTCTAAGTGACTTAGTGTCTCTGGTTTTATGTTGAGGTCTTTAATCCACTTGGATTTGAGTTTTGTACAAGGTGACAAATATGGGTCCAGCTGCATTTTTTTTATACATAGACATCCAGTTAGACCAGCACCATTTGTTGAAGATGCTATCCCTTTTCCATTGAATGGATTTGGCTTCTTTGTTGAAAATCAAGTGACCATATGTATGTGGATTCATATCTGGGTCTTCAATTCGATTCCACTGATCAACCAGCCTGTTGCTGTGCCAGTACCATGCTGTTTTAATTACTATTGCTTTATAGTACAGTTTGAGATCAGGTATGGAGACTCTTCCGGAGCACCTTTTATTGTACAAGATTGTTTTAGCTATTCTGGATTTTTTGTTTTTCCATATGAAGTTCAGAATTGAACTTTCAATGTCTTTAAAAAATTGTGTAGGTATTTTGATAGGGATTGCATTGAATCTGTAGATTGCTTTTGGTAGGATGGCCATTTTTATTATGTTAATTCTCCCGATCCATGAGCAAGGAAGATCATTCCATCTTCGGATGTCATCTTCAATCTCTTTCTTTAGAGTTTTGAAATTTTTTTCAAACAAGTCCTTCACTTGCTTCCCTACACCTTTATTCTTATTATAAAGATTTTTCAAGTTCAGTTCTTCTTGATGCATATTTCTCTGAAGTGAAACTGCATTTAGTTGTAAAATATCTGAAAAAAAAACCAACAACAATAGAGCCATTGTGTGTCGTTCACTGAAATTTTAAAGAAATAGTTGTACAGTCACCAAACCTCAGAGGTATCATGAACTCCTAGATACTAGTATATTTCCAGATACAAAGGTGTCAACTCAGGGTACGCTATGACTGGAGAAATGAAAAGATGAGGTGGAGCATGTGAGCACTGTGTAACATGATTTCTAGGTCTTAGTCTGTATTATGGAAGGCTAATAAAAAAAGGAAGTAAGTGAATGTCGGAAAGAAAAGAGGGGGAAGAAGAAAAGGAAGGAAGGAAGGGAGGGAGGGGAAAAGGTAGAAAAGAAAGAAATAAGAGACACCAATACCATAAAAATTTCCAAAATTGGAAATACACAATTTCAAGGAATATCTATGTGTTATGTATTTCAGGTCTATTCTTTTGAGATTAAGACTCCCCTTTCCCTTTGGAAATTTTGTGGTAAAACTTGGCAGGTTCTTTTTATGCTTGGCAACCATATATTAACCTCTACTTACTATTTTTGAATTGTTCTAGACAATGACAATAAGGGTGAGTGACTTGGTTTCTACTCCTGATAAACTGATGTCTGTGATACTGGTGGCAAATCATTCCATTTACCTGCGTACTGTTTTCCCATGCATGTAGAGGGATTTCCTCTTTTCTTCACACTCTCTGTAGTTTAAAGTACATTCATCTAAACCTGCTTAAATTACCAGTCATGATAAAAAATATTCCAACTCCCTAAAATGCCGGTCATATGATTTCCTTATTAAAAGAAAAAAAACCTTTTTAACTTTGGCACTGTGATGACAGACAACTTTTATGAGAGCACTTTACTACCAAAAATAATGACACATTAGTAAACCTCTTAATCACAGTATGGGAGATGTTGCTAGATTTTAAGTGGTACTTGAATCTGTTTACTGAGATGTGCTAAGGTTTTAACATGAAGGGGGTGGCTGGAAACAGGAGGGGAAAGAGTATATGAGAAAGGCACATGTGATACAATCTCTTCCCTTTTACACCCATATTTCTCTCCCTTCCAGGCATCTACAGAATCTTCCAAGGAGTTTCATTACATGGAATAGAAATCCTGTTCTGCTTAAAAGCTAGACACGTATAGACCTGGAAATGCATGATGGGTATTAAAATGCATGTTAGGGAGTTCAAGTTACATAGAGCAATATATATTATGGGTCTATAGAGTAATATAAAGTGTTGACTTTATTTCTCCCCAGATACGTATATGCTAAGCTAAAAAAACAAATATATAAAAATAGAACAGTCCTAGTGTCATTTAAGAATTAGGAAGGTGACCCGAAGTTTACTGCTTTTATGGTTTGTTGGTGCATAAAGATATTTTCATAAGGAACTACTTAAGAATCGAGGTGCTTAATTCTAAAGAAAGCAGCTTGCCAGCAGAAGCCATTTATGACAGAGTGAGGGGAAGTAGCATGAAAAAAATGTAGAAGCCACTGTGTAATAACATGGACACATTTTTTTCCTCACTAAAATCTATTCTAGCCCATATGAAGCTTAAACTGGCTTCCCACTGTCAGTTTTACCATAGCTCTACTTCATTTCTGCCTCCCACCAATTCTCCCTTTCCTACTTTCTTCCCATTCTTTCTTTATTCCTTTGCTTCATTTTTCTTCTTGTCTTGTCATAACACAGACTAAGACCTGGGAACCATCATTTTGCACCATATTTTTTTTAAAAAGCCTCTTATATGTTTTAAAAGTCCACTTTCACCATATATTCTGAGAAAAACAAGCTTAGACATTTGAATCTGTCACATATATACATATATATTCACACAAGTACATAAATATACTGTGTATGTGTGGGCACAAATGTGTACATATCTGTCAATCACAGTGCATCATATGTTATACACATGGATTCAGTGGAATATTAAGAAAAGAATCCGGATTCTCCTTGGGGAAAGCAAGAACTAGAATGACTTTAAAGCATTTCTGCAGTGATTTGGAAGGAGTTAGGAGCACATATGCCTAAATCACTGCACATTTGACTTTGGTTAAAACGTCGCAGTCAAAGGAGACCTTTGTTCTGTGTACGTGCACTGTGCACGCTCTTTCCAAGTGGGCTAGTTTTGTTTTCATGCCATGGGAGCAGGTGGCATGAAGCTGTTTTGATGAGGTTAAAAGACTCCTCCCCCCCTCTCCGCAAGCAGCAGCCTCAAGTACGTCAGCAGTAATTGTGTGCATGGTTCTGCTGTGCAGGGTGGGTGGAGGCAAAATTGATATCAAATAAGGGCATCAAACTGAGATCGGAGAGTTCCGTTTAAGTTGTTGCTCATTTTTATTAGCCCCCACCAGGGTGAAAACCTTATAACTTAAAGATCCTCCACACAAGAACTGCAATTCTGGTGGATTTAAATTTTTCTCTCCAAAAAGGACTGATTTAGTGCTACATCGTGGATATAAATGAAGAGATCTCTTTATCCTCTTTTTATTTTGTTGTTGACAAGTCAGACGTCAGCTCAGTTAGATAAAAGAGAGAGGTTCTGTTGTTTGGATGTGAGGCCTTTAACGAGGATGGGAGCCCCCCGGGGAGCCGAAATCCGTGCTGCTTTTGGGGGTTTCTTGCCTTTCTTCACTCATTCTTTCTCCTTTCCAGTGGGCCTAGGGTGTGGGAACTATCCAAGGTACTAGGATGCTGGCAGCTTTGCTGTTCAATGCAGGCGGATTGCAGAAGCAGAGGAGAGATTACTGCTTATTTCAGAAGGTACGTTCTTTGTTTCAGAATCCCTGATTAATCAGCAGCAGCAGCAGCAGCAACAGACTAAGGCAGCTGGAGAGAAGAGAGAAGCAGGAAGGGAGGGAGGAGGAGGGAGGGGAGACACAGGGAGAAGAGAGAGAGAGAGAGAGAGAGAGAGAGAGAGAGAGAGAGAGAGAGAGAGAGAGGAGAGACAGAGCGAGCTGGTTGTCATGGGGGAGGGACGGTGCTACCAGCTAGGTTTTCCAAACCTTCCGTATGTGTGCAACGAGAAAAAGCATCTTTGGGGCTGAAAGGAGACATTTAGAGAGGTTGTATCTGATTTTTGTTTCCATGCGTTTTTGTCTTCACAGAACATGATCAAATGAGGTACCTTAGCCAGCTTGGTGATTGCTTCGGGTCTTGTAATCATCTGTGTAGCAAAGTGGGTAAAAATCATTCAATTTCTTCCCTGCTGGACCTGGAAGGAGAGGGGCGCTGTGCTCATCCCCACCCATTAGCTATGCCCTCTTTTCTCCGAATGTCGATGTAAGGAAGCAAGCACCTCTCTTCTGCCACTGATTCTTCCCAGCAAACTTTAAAGGGCATTTCATCTCATAGAAAGAACATCGAACATGCTCTGATCTCTAGTGATGAAGAATCTTGGATTTGACACTTTTCCCAACCAGATATAGTGCACTTTAACTGAAGAAAAACTGAACTGAACCTACAAGTCTATTTCTTATGGTGCTGGATTACTCCTACCGAACTGCCCTGAGACCAGCCTTGAGAGAGGGCACTGAAAGACTCAAGTCACCTCCTGACTATTCCACTTAGCTCTCCCCCGGGACTTAATTTTTGGTATGTATCTCATTTTTTTCAGATTCTATAAGCATGCAAATTGAATTCAGAACTAAAGAGAGGAAGCAATGGGTTATGAAATGGGATGTATTTCAGTTAGGGATACTTAATGCTGAAGTTTGCATGTTTTATTAGGTGGAGCTGAAAAAAGGTACAACATGGGCATCCACAGGGTTAGTGAGCCCCAGGCTATTTTTAATCTCTTACCCACTTAGTGATTACCATGGAAATGTTAAATGGATTTTCATTAGTAAAATAATCCATGCTGAATTATTAAAAGAAATGGAAGTGTTTCTATGCCGTTAATTGCCATTCACATTGTATATGCTGTTCTTTACTTAATTCCATACCATAAATATTTTACAACAGGCTCAGTTCATTGGTGTCATCAGTGAGAGTCCAGTATTGCATTCTTAGGGTGAAAAAAGATATACTCTCTTCAAAAAAGAAAAAAAAACCCGAATTGCTAGACGTACTTTGAAGGTGAAACTGCTTATTCCTGGCAGCTTTCAAATAGAGATTTTCCAGAAAATGTGTTTTAATACTAATCAATATTAGGAGAATTTCAATAGTCTTACAAAATGTATATCTGCTGTGGAACTGTAGGTGGACTTGCTTAACTTGGGACATGCACTTATTTCATTGAAATAACTCCTTTCTAATTTTTCAAACTACCCAGGAGTATTGAAGTACTTGGAATGCAGGCATTTCACACCTGGGAAAATATAGCTTAAAAATATTCATCTTTACTGAAAAATGCTAATATTGTTTTTGTACTAAAGGAGTAGATTTACTTTTCTAAATGTAGTGAATCAATATAATGACATTTAATAGAAAATGTTACATGGTATAATTTTGATAAATTTAGCAATCAAGAATTTATAATCAATAAATGCAAATTGGTGACTAGAGAGTAACAACACAAGTTAATCTACCAAAATTTTACATTTTTGGATACTTTCCAATTTACTGGATGTATTGTTAAGTGTCAGCTTAAAATTTAATGAGACAATGTAAGCCAGACATGTATAAATGTTCATGTTTTCTTTGAAAGGTAGAAAGTACTTTTGTACAACTCAGAGAAAAAGAAAATTATGTGAAATACTTTAATATTTAGGAAATTGTGAAAGCCAAGCCCACCTGTGAAAAATACTAAAACTTTACAAGGGACAAGCAGAGTTATAAAACTTGAATTGTTTGTAAAGTTGTGTAGAAGTGTCAAATCTCAGGGAAAAGAATGGTGTCCATTGTTTAAAATCAATCTGTTAGCCATAGACCCCCAGCTCAATTAGGTGGCTTCCACTGTATCTCCAGTCAGCAGTTTATTACATTGACTGTATCTGCTTTGCAAATACTGCCTTGTAAGCGTCTGGAACCAACTGGCACTGGCTCTTTGCTTTACTCCCTAATATTAGAGGGAATATATGCAATCTTTTGGGAGTTTTGGTTAAAAGATACCATGACAGCCTGGAAGTTAGGGAAATGCCTGGTATATGATGCTACTGTATTTGTATGATCTGTGCCCACTTCCAAATTTGGGATGGAGATAGTAGAGAAAAACTCACTGCTAAGAAATCTGCTTTCTGAGAAAGAAGCAATCAATGCCTTTGTAGTTAGTCTTCTGGCTTTCTTGGTGGTAACTTCTTCCTCATTTTGTGCAAAAATGGCTTCATTTTTGAGGACATTGAGAATGAGAATATGAATGCAACAATTTGTGGGATGGGGGATAGAATTTCAAGCACAGAACAAAATATGTCACACTAGAATTTGATCATTTATAGGACTTTTATTGCAAAAATTTGATATCATTTGCATGGCTATGGGTTTTACTGTGCTATCCAGTTTTGAAGTACTAATCTATGAAGTTAGCAAATTTTAGGTATGAATTTGCATGTGTATTTAACATATGTATGTGAAGCCTGATTACTACTTATATTTTCACATGCAATGTGCGGGGTGTTGTTTCAGATTGATGTAAGTATATGCAAACAATGTAAAATGGTTTCTATACTGGTGAACCATGCGACAGCAACACACAGCAACAAAACAGTCAAAATCACCTGGGGAAACTTTCATTGGATCTAAGCCCCTAGCATTCTCCATCTTAGGGGAGATGCAATAATGAGAATGAGAATGGAAATCAAATTTTTATAACTCAAATTCCAAAAGCTTCATATAGCATTAAAACAAGTGCACTTTTAAAACCTCAAAAATATATAAAGAATAGAAACTAGGGATCGTACACCATCCTCAAATAGATTGAAACATAAATAGGAAGGAAGGGTAAAATATCCAGCCTTGCATAAATGCATTTATTCTTGTCTATGTAGTATATTTCAGTATATCATAAAGCACATTACGACAACAGCATGAAAAGAACTTTACTTTACTCTGGTCATGAAATTATCTAGCAGGATTCACCATGCCCTAAAATATGGAAATTCTTATGAGATTTTAAATATGGAGGAAACAATTCAAACCAAGTCAGACTGTTTTTCATTCTTAGCCACTCAAAATAAGTGGCAGAATTAAGATTAAAGAAGTTGTCACCACTCTGTATCTTGAAAAAGCTGAATCTCATAGAGAGGGCAGCTTCATTTTAGAAATTTGGGGTAAAGAGTTTAGGGAAAAACAAAAACCATCAAAGACCTGGAGACTAGTGGACTGGTTCATTCAGAGCATGCTGGTACATATAGAACTCTGCCCCGAGTAAGTAGAACTCAAGGTTCACCACAGGGCTCAGTCTTACTGAGTGAGTGTGCATCTCCAACAAGCCCACCCTTACATAGCTGGAGTGGGGGGGGGGATATAGCAATGCAGGAGGTTACACTAAGTAAAGAAGTGGTTCTAAACTTTAAACAAAGGGAAGAGAGATGGGTAGAGATAGATGAAAAACCAAACAAACCAGAGAGCCTGAATATTCATTTGATTCCCTTGTATAACTTCTCTCCCACACTAGCATGTGTCTTTGGGGAACTCACATCATGAGTTGGTGCCATATTAAATAGATCCTGAGAACAGACACTACAAACAGTGGGTTTCTTCACTGATGGAGGAAAATACCACACAAGCACATAATCTTGGCGAAATCTGCATTCATTTATTTTTAAAAATGCTCCTTATTTAAATTTCTCTTTAATACTAAGTATTACGTAACTGTTTGGATCTTGAGTTTATTATCTTGTAATAGCTACAAAAAGAGAAAAGGAAAATGGGGATTTCATAATTTTATGTTTCTATCAATTTCATTTGGAAATACATAATTTTTGCTGTGTGGGTTTGGATAATGAGAGTTTTATTTCTGTGGAGGCTTTGTGGAGGATTAATATCACTATCAGCTCTAGATTCAACAATGGTAAGGAACAATGATGGCTGTATTATTAAAAATATATGTAGAAAACTCAATATGAAGATAAATGCTTAGCTTAATTTCTTTTGGTCATTATAAGAATTTAATTGGTGCATTTTAGTTAAGACAAGCCTCAAATTTTAGAAAGTGGCACAATATTACACTGCAGTCTTTATGAAGGGTGTGGCCAACAGGCTACCCATAACAAAGCGAAATAATAGTATAACATGAAAGCTGAAAAAATTGTTATCCACTTTAATTTTTAACACAGCATCAGTAGCTTTGTAAGATCAGATGTGATTGTAGACATAGTAATCTAAATATTAGACCTAAGTATTTCCAGACAGAATCCCTGGAAATGCAGAACATAGAAGTATAGCAGAACATACAGTAAAGACCTTAATTTTGCTGTGTATTGTATGGGATACTAAACTTATTATTTAACTACCATCCCAGGGGAATCCCTGATATAATTATTAATTCCAATAAACACATACATAGAACTGCACTATTTTGATCAGTGCTATGGCTTCTAAAGGAAGCCTATCTACTCTCAGAATGAAGACACAACACTCCAAGAATATAGGTAGGCATCAAAGTCTCTCATTTGTTTTAAACAAACAATGGGTACACAAACTATCATTGGCCATAGGACGGCAGAATCTCTCCTTCAACATTATGCATTCTGTTGTTGCTGTAACTAATCTGAACCCAAACAAGAGAGGTGGCCAGTTATTGAGGAAATACCAAAGATGCTACCTAGACTACAGAAACCCAGTTGCCTTTCAACAGTGTATACTAAAAAAATCTACTAAGGAATTCACTGTCTGTTTAAACAGATTTGCAGTTCAAGAGGCAGGAAGTACAACCAAGTCTTTGATGAGCTCAACATGGAGCACGCCTTGCTCAATGTCTATCTGATCCATAAGCGTGCATTCTGAGAACACAGTCATGAGTATCTAGATGGATGTTTATGCTCACATAGCAAATGGTAGTAGTTGTAACAAGGTAGACAACACAGAGTTAAAAATTTTTTGCTGAATGTGTTCACTGTGACAGTGATATGATTCATTCCTCTGAAAAATATCCTTTAGTTTGGAAAGGCAAAGTTGAAAAGTTAGGGGTGGAGTGAGCTTTGTGGTCCATAAAGCCCAGTGTCTTTGGTTTCTTTTCTTTTCCTTCCTTCCTTTTTTCTTTCCTTCCTTCCTTCCTTCCTTCCTTCCTTCCTCCTCCTCCTCCTCCTCCTCTTCTTCTTCTTCTTCTTCTTCTTCTTCTTCTTCTTCTTCTTCTTCTTCTTTCTTCTTCCTCCTCCTTTTAAGATATGGACAATGGGAGTGGGTATGGATAAGTGCCTTGATCACAAATTATTTGGCTAGTAAAGAAATAGATTAACTTCTAGTTTGGCCTCCATGTGTAGAACTGTGGTTAAGGACGTGGTATTGTCTTAAATATTCCTATGCCTACCTATTTCCAAGTAAAATTAGCTTCTCAAGGAGCCATTCTGTTAAATATAATAATTTCCACAGTTATGAATTGGCCTTGTGTCCCAAGTTCCATCTTCAGATCCTACAGGTGGTAGGAGAAAATGGGTTAGTAAGAATTGACCTCTAACCTCTACATTCATGCTATTGCAAGCATGTCTGAACACAAACACAGACACACATGCACATGAGCACTTCCACAAGCATACACACAAACATACAAATATAAACATTCATATATACATACACACATAAATAAAATCAGTCAATAGTAATTTTTAAACAAGTTTAATTTAAATACCAATTGAGAGTGAGTGACATATGGCAGATGGTTAGTAAAGGTGCTTGCCACCAAGTTTGAGAATCTGGGCTGTACCCCCAGAATCCACATGAAGGGACATAATAGCCAATTTCTTCAAGTTGTTCTCTGACCCCCATGTGGAAGTTGTGGCATCATATACCCCTCAAGATGAGACTTGGTAGACTGTGGTCAGATGTTGGGGGAGGAAGGCACTCTCTCTCAGAGGTCTAGAAGAGAGGAATGGAGTGGGAGAGGGAGGTGATAACAATGAAGATGTAATATAAATATATACATAAATTATAATAAATAAAAAATGAATAAATAAAAATTAATCCACCAATGACGGTAACAAAAACATTTATTTTAAGAGAGTTGGTGAAAGGCTGTACTAGAACCATCAGCATCTGGCTTATTGAACACACACATATATGTTGTTTTAAGCCAAATCCTCATGACATAGTCCATTTCAACTGTCATCATTGTTTTGATGTGAAGTGAAGCTTAAAAGCATCAACGCAAAACCACAGACCTAGAAATTATTTATTTGAGTTTTTAGAGCATGTGGGAAAACTTCCACCTGTGCCTACATGACTTCTTCCGAGCCCCATACATCACATACTGATATCCATGGGGACTAGCAAATAAAATACATGAACTTAATCCTTAAGAGGATGCCAATCTTGCTTTAAAGACCATGTGCAAATGTTGAGAAGTTGTACCTATCTATCTATACAATAGTAGAAATAAAGAATGCATGGCCAGCTAGTGATGGAAACAGTCCAGAATCAGATGGGTTATAATTATTCATTCCAGTCTTCCCTGCAATATGACATCTAGAAGATTACAATGTAACGTTCATCATGACCTTATTTGTAACAGGTGACCAATACGATATTAAATACATGGATGATCATATGACAAATGCCTTCCTAGAGGCAGGTATGGGCACATAAATTAATATGTAGCCCAGACTTATAATACAAAGTTTGACTTGATGATATGGTTGATTTTCATATAAAAATCAACATGAGTTTAAAGAAACCTATCCCAGGTATAAACATTTTGCAATAATACTATTTCAGATTTTCTCAGAACAATAATAATTTAAACTTCATAGGATTTAAAAGACTATTGACAAAGACACTTAATGTTCAGAAACAATCAGCAAACCTTGTTAATAATCATAATATATAAATTGTGTAAGAATCACTAGAATTGGTAGAAATCCTCAGCAAAAAATAAATAAATAAATAAATAAATAAATAAATAAATAAATAAATAGAGTCTGTTGGATAATCATGTTTTTTTGCAGCTTGGAAAAATGCAGTTTTGCTGGAGGGCAGAGCAGGAAGAATCATTCTAGCCTGAGGTGTTACCTCTGGCATGCCTGTAACAGTGAGTTGGCTTGCTTAACTTAGGCAACATTAATTGTCACAAAGTTAGGTTGGTCCTTTTTTAGCCTGGAGTATCTACTGTGGATGTTCTTGATGCAAGTGAATTCCTGGTGATGGCAATGCTTCAGACAGCTGAAAGAGACTTTTCTTCATTTCTCTCACCAAAATGGCATTCATTCACAATAGTAACTTGCTTATCTTCTAGGTGCCTTCCACTTAAGCATATGGTGTGATGGACTAATGGAAAAACACAACTCCATTTGATTATATAGTTGGAATTTAAATACTATTCATCTCTAACCCTCTGGAGCTTAGAAATCAAACAAAACATAAGAAATTCAACATAAAAATTCAAAGCCAACAAATAACCTTCGGTTTCTAAAATGTCGAAGACAGGGAAATAATTTAAGTTCAGCATGTGATTTAAATTTGTGCAAACTGGAAGCTAAAAGGCTAATACTTTATGATACAAAGTGAGATTTCCATAACCACAACCAGGTTATGAAATATGATTTTCATTAAAACGACTATGATATATACTTAAAAGGGAAGCTTTTTGACTTCTGCATCACATAGAAGGAATCAACATGTCTATGATTTTAAAATGATATAAATATTTGTTTGTTTAGAGACAGTGTCTGAACATGACAGACAGGTGTCTCATGCACTTGTATCACTTTTCTACACTACAATGAATGCAAAGTTAGGAAACTTATTAACATAGAAGGTTAATATTTTAGTTTTATGTAATTTTGTACTTTATCATTGTTAAAGAATTTTTTCCTATCTTGAATATTTGGAAGTTTTTCGAGACATGGTGATTTCTACACCTTGCCTGTCTAACCATTCATCCATCCATCCACCCACCCATTCATTCATCTCTCTGTTCATCCATCCATCCATCCATCCATCCATCCATCCATCCATCCATCTTTCCTTCCATCCATTCATCCATCCATCCATCCATCCATCCATCCTTCCATCCATCCATCCATCCTTCCATCCATCCATCCATCCATCTTTCCATCCATCCTTCCATCCATCCATCCATCTTTCCGTCCATCCATCCATCCATCCTTCCATCCATCCTTCCATCCATCCATCCATCCATCCATCCATCCTTCCATCCATCCATCCATCCATCCATCTATCCATCCATCCATCCCTTCATCCATCCACCCATTCACGCATCCATCCACTGAACCACAGAACCACTTCACATTGATATTGTTGCCAAGCTTCTTCACCAACATCATGATAGTATCACACGTTAATGCACATCCAACTGCTTAGTTCTGCTCTAAGTTCTTCATGAGACTCCCTCCTATTAATCACCAGCCAGGGGAGCTTTGTCACTCTCACTTTACATCTGGAAGCTGTACAGAGATGCACTAGGTAAAAGTTCCATGTTTTAAAATATGGCTTGATTTGGCTTTAATTTGTCCATCATTGCTTCTGTGACTTTAGCTTTTAAAGCTCTGAGACCTTAGTTAGAAGTCCTATAGTGATATCTAAGCTACTGCTGCTATAGTGCTGAGGACATGTGTCATCCTGATAATACACAATGTGCATCATAGTAAATTATGACATGAAGCAATTATAGCAGTCCATTTTGAAAATAACACAGGGTCACAAGAGCATACAAATTAAATGTCAGATGTGCTTTTTCTTGATTGCTGTTATATTTTATATGGGCATTTCACATTTATGCAATTTCACTTAAGGATTTAAAGAAAAATGTAATTCAGTTTCTCTCCTACACAGCATAATTTTAATTTAAAAATGCATGGGAAAGTCATTATGATAATGAAAATACAAAATTTGAATCTATAGAATTGCAACAACATATTTTGAGGAAGAAAACCATGACTGTAGCTACGTAAGACAAATATTTATCTTCAGATAGAATATTTATGCATTCACAGGTGGCAGAGCAGAACTGTGGTCCTCTGTCCTGTGGATGCCTCTGCTTAGATGGAGCATCTCATTTCCAAGTAACACTCATCTCATGTTATTTCAAATACATAATCACTTGTAGTTTCTAATGAGATATTTTTTTCAAGGGACAGCTTAAATTAAAATTTACAATCTTAATTTTTTATATGAAATTCAGCTTCAATCAAGTGAACAGAGAGGCCTAAAATGACATGAATCTTTTTAAGCCTATTATTTTCATTAATGGTCTATAACTACTTTTTGCTTTAGCTCACCATTACTTAAATGCATTTTCAATACACGAATATATTTAGAGTGTAGGTGTATATGCAAATGAGCACATGTGTGCCCTTGTGCAAGTGTGGAGATCAAAGGACAATTTGGAAAGCCAGTCATGTTCTTCTACCCTATGAATTCTGGGACTTGTCAGAAAGCTACTTTACCCCTCCTTTACCCACTGAGCTATCTTGATGACTCTTAACTTAAACGTTATAACTCACCAGAGCTGCGTATATCCTGAGGAGTCTGGTAATTCACTGAAGGATTGGGATGACAAAAGCTTAGGGACAAAGCTTAATAACTTTGCTAAGGGTATGATGTGTTGTCAATCTGCAGAAAACATCCGTTTCCATGATACCCTCCAAGATGATGAGTGTGAATCCTGAAGATGACCCTTTGGACACTTTTCTCCAGTATATTGAGGACATGGGGATGAAGGCATACGATGGCCTGGTTATTCAAAATGCGTCTGACATTGCTCGCGAGAATGATCGCTTGAGAAATGAAACAAATCTGGCCTACCTGAAGGAGAAGAATGAGAAACGGCGAAGACAGGAAGAAACAATCAAACGGTAAGTACAAAGCAGTGCAATCCATGAGGGGATCTACAAATTCTGCTAGGACTGTGTTGCTAACACCTAGCCAAGCAGGGGCTGGTCAGACTCTTGGCGGATACATAAGTCAAAGAGACACCTGAGCTCTACCAAAGCTCCTCCTTCCTGTTGACATTTCGTGGCCTTCATTGCCAACAGTTACTTGCCTGTGCTTTGTGCATATGGAGGTACAGATGGGATGCGGAGAGAATTCAATTTTCTCCCCCATCAAAGCTTGTGTTGAACAACCTCTTAGAATAAGCACCAGGGAGCACAGACGCATTTTTAACAGCCAGCGTTTTATGAGAATGTCCACCTTTAATGGCCTATGTTTATGGTTCTTACCTTAAAATAGAGTTCATCTGTTTCCTACAATATGGCCAAGACTGGTGAATAATTAGATGTGCATGAGCCTCTGAAGGCAGTTGGAATCCTTGGTGTATGATCCTGAGCAATTTTATGGCAATTACGCCTCTTGGTTTGGTACCTAGGGTCCCGAGTTTGTTCAAATGAAACTGGTTTCATGATGTAACACCTACTGGTGACAAGCTAATGAGTCCCAGGCTGTAAGCCTTCTTCAAACAGAGGTTAAACTCCTAATGTGTGCACACAAAGGGACACACAACTGTTGTTTTTTTAAATAGAAAACTAAAGCATGGTTGTGTGTGTGTGTGTGTGTGTGTGTGTGTGTGTGTGTGTGTGTGTGTGCGTGTGTGTGTCTTTCCCTGAAGTCACACACTGGGCTTTATGGAATCCTGTTTTACTGTTTGAATTGACTTGCCAAGTTCAAAAATTCAAAATGTAGGAAATTGCTTCCTTCCGTTATCTGCATGACTGAACAGTGAGAGGGTGTTTGGATAGTTCATAGAAGATTTTCCACCTAATATGTGATTTACATACTCTCTGGGAAGATTATGATATTAAGGAAATGAAAATATTTTTTCAAGTCCAATTATTTAGGCTGTAAAGAGGCGAGGCAATGTTGCATGAAACCAGTAATTTAAAGAAAATGTTTTACATGTTAGAGAAAGATGGAGGGGGGAGAGAGGAGGGGTGGAGTTAAAGAGTAGGGAGGGAAAGAGAGAACTAGAAAGAGATGTTTTAGAAGACAGTGTTGAAAGGGGACACTGTTTTACCACTGGATTATTCAAATTTTCACAACATTTTTTCCTGTTAACATCTCTGACAGACTTCTGCATGTATATCAGTGTTTTCTTTTACTTTAATTTTGCATGTTGAGTTTTTAAAAATTCAAAGGAAAGGAGATAGGTTATATGATTTCTAGAGAATCACAGCAGTATAATCAGAAGTTTTGTAATCTTGTGGTTGAAAATTACCAATTAAATATTTTATATGTGAGGATGCAGACTTATTTACTGCAATATCCTGTTGGTCCCTGAGAGCGCCATCCCGTACACATCTGTCCCACTACTTGTGGTTCATTAAATGCCTTTAGTAAGTTTCCCTATAAATATCCAAACATAGTGACAGCAGAAGCGGCTAAGTTTTGAACGCTCTTACTGCATGTGGTGCTGTGTCCGAGATGTGGTTCTATGAATGTGAGCTCACTTTGCTGGACTAAGCAGACCACTTCCTAACACTACATTACAAAGTATAAATGATAGTGCAAGTCACTTACTAAGTTGGAAAAAAAAAAGAATGTCCACCTTGTACATTAGACTAAAATCTAGCATAGCTTGATATTACAATAAAAACCATACATAAGTTAACCCTCCTGGAGCTGGAGAGATGGCTCAGAGGTTAAGAGCACTAGCACTGCTTGCTCTTCTGAAGGTCCTGAGTTCAATTCCCAGCAATCACACGGTGACTTACAACCATCTATAATGTGGTATGATGCCTTCTTCTGGTGTATATTCAGGTAAAACACTGTGTACTTAATAATAAGTAAATCCTTTTCTAAAAAGTCAACTCTGTTGTTTGGTTCTAATCAACAAGAACTAATGGTGGCTGGCTGCAGTAAAATTGGATAAAGCAGTTATGTTCTGGGCACTGATGAGACTCAGTCACTGAGTAGGGAGAGTGAACGGCAAGGATCTTCTGGTTGATCTGCTATGTGGCGTTATTGCTTGAACTAGCAGGATGACATTTCTGCTTAATGAAATGGCAAAGAATGGAAGTGAAGCGAGGTTAAGGCAAATAGCAGGGAGTGGGAGCCCATTTTGATGCGTAAGTGTTGAAAAGCCTTTTAGGTATGGATTCTAGAGGGAGGCTTTGGATAAAGGACCCAGGACTTTGAGTAGAGATCAGAATAAGAGTTCTGTCCTGTGAGACTGAGAATCACCTTGACCTGCCCATTAGTTTTTAAATCATGAGCTTACAGGACAACAAGGGACACCTAGGAATTAAATTTGAAAATGGTCACACATGCAGGAATATTCCCCAGGGCACCTAAAACCTCATATGATAAGAACAGTGTAAGGGAGAAGCCAGCAGGCTTAGTCAGGGAGCCTCAAAGGAGGACTGAGCAATGTCAGAACCACAGCATTGGAAAGAGAGCCGGCAGGGAATGACACAGGGACAGACTCACTGAACTTGCCCTTTTTTTCTGCCCTGCTAGAAGCTTCATTGTAGCTCCAGATGAAGAGTGGGTCAAACAGCAGGACCCAGAGGCTTGGGACGGCTTTCAATATAACACAGAATGCCAGGGAAAAGACACTGCAGATCTGAAGGGGCAGGTCACAAAAGACCTACAGAAGTCAGCTCTCTAGGCATCACCTACACCCAGTAGAGACTGGATGATAATGTAGGAATGACCAAGTGCACATCAGCGTGGGAACCATGGCGCATCCCTCTAGACCCAGGCCTAGATTGAAGGCAATCATCCCAAATAACATTTAGTTCTTACCTCATAATGGTTGCATGTTTTAGGAATTAAAAGATATAGTATGTTTCTTCCTATTTATAACTCAGTTCTTCCTTATTCAACCCTGCTCCAAATCTTTTTCTGGAACTCTGGTTTAATGTGTAAGAATCTTGGAAGTGTAAGAATCCTATGCAAGCCCAAAATCATTGAAACTTCTCCAAATCACTTTTCCAAAAGCAAAACCCAAGTGAATCAAAATGGCATGAAAGTGATTGGGGAGGGGTTTGGAGAGAAAAAAAAGTGAACAAAGCCAGACCAGCAATGATTCTGTTTTGGAAGGAGTCTAAGAGCCTTCCTCACTGCCTTGTGAGAAGACAGGTTATGTCATCTCCTTAAACAATCTACTCTGGGTACCATAGTAATGTCTGAATTTGGTTTTATTTTGTGCCTATAAGGACCAGTGTTGTAGGTATATGAAAATTTTCAAATGATGATACTCTTTGTATATTGTGTGCTTTTTTTTTGCATGATTTCAACAATTCCTAATAAGTTTCTATTATTCAGAAAGTCCATCAACTGGGTTCTATTCAAACATGCATTTGAGGCTTTCTAGAATACTGACACAGAACACCCATATTTAAGGTTGACACAAATTTCATTATATTTCTTTTTACCTTGCAATTAATATAAAGTAGAAAAAGCTCAACAAGATATTAATGAACACTATATAATTAATACAAATTACTTCATCTTTCTGCTGAATGCCTTCAAAATATATTCTGTGATTTAATATATGGGATATAAATGCCAGAAATTCTAAAAGGCAGCACAGTTGACCTTGAAAAGGCATTGATGATAATTCTCTGTGAACTGCGCCAGTTGCAATTTCAAAAGTGTGCAGACTGCCAAGGCATGCTTAAAACATGGAAATAGGATTTCATATGATTGAATTTCTGGACCACATATGGCTGAAATGCCTTTTGTGCTCAAGCTGGGGCGTTTAAACATGGAGGAGCCCTTAGACAAATGGCATCCTCCTTGCTGCCTCAGTGATCTAAGTCACTGAGGTTTTATAAGCCCAGTTTCTTATTAAGTCCTTGTCACTATTATCTTCCTTCTAACTTCTCTTCTATCTGTCAAATGAGATTCACCAAAAAGACCTGTGCTGGTGAAAAAGAAATACAAAATAAAGAAAAATTATGTCCCTAGTAGTTCTCTTAGCAATTTCAAGTGATATTTGGTAAGAAAGAAATGCTTGAAGGAGAGAATTAAGGAAAAATGAAAACAATTATTTCAGCGGTTCAATTGTTTATGCTATTCTAAATCCCATTGGCTCTGTGCAGCCACTAGTAAATAAAATTTATTTTTACTAAGTAGCCCATAATTAGAATACACATGCAAAACTACCTTTCAACAAGGTAGTTCATTCAAGAAGGGCCAGAATGCCCTAAATAGCCATAAATATGGAGAAAGGTGAGGAACAAGTTTTTGTGGTCGGTGTGTGCAGTTATGGCCAATAAGAAGAGAGGAAGCAATGAGTGACAGATAACCTGTGCCACAGGATCTGCACACAGCTCTGGAAAGAGGCTCTCTTTAGAGGTCCTATGTTCATAAGCAACCCCTTGTTAGGTCATCAAATAAGGACATTCTCTGAAGAAGATGAACAATCAAAAGACCATTTTACACAGCACAGGTACAGAAGGGCTCTGGGATTCCTTTTAAGCAAATTTATTTTTTGATTTCTGGAATTAGTCCTCACACCGTCCCATTTGGTTGTCTCAAAAACAATGTAAGAAGTAACTCCACAATAATAGAAAAGAAGAAAAATTTCACATCTCTTCAACTATAGTTTTTACCGTAGGAAGAATTTGATTTGTTTTTCCTAATGAAAGAAACGCTACATTAGTGAAATTTCTCTAAACATTGTGAGTCTGGAAGACAGCTCTTGACTTCAACAAAGTGGTTCTGACACAAAGGACTACTTAGGCTGATTACCAGTATCTGTATTCCCTGTGGATGTCCTCAGGGGATCTATATGAGGTTATATTTCCTCTTTAAAAGTGACAGTCAGAAATGGAATTAGATTACACATGACTCCCTTTAAAAAGACATGCAATTGTGTAATTCATGTGTGCACTTGACTATGTGGACTTAAGAGTTTCGGTTTGCCCTATGAGCATATACAGGGGGAGGTAATCCCCCTCAGGAACAGTCATAGAGGAGGGGAATAAGGGGAAAATGGGAGGAAGGGAAGAATGGGAGGATACAAGGGATGGGATAACCATTGAGATGTAACAAGAATAAATTAATAAAGGAGAAAAAAAAGAGTTTCGGATTTCCTGTTAGGCAAAGAGAATCAAAAGACCACTACCATCCAGAGCTCTTGTAATTTTAGGAAGAAAATTGCAATAAATATGAAAACATTAAATTTATTTTTTATTTGCTGATTCTCTAATACACCAGAAGGAAATGTTTGATATTGAATTTGTAAATCAGTTAGTGTTATTTATATAAACCCATAGTTACACAGAGAATGCTCATTAGGGAACTATGGTCAGTCACACAAAAAGTCTTCAGTATGTTTTGGCTTTTGGAATTATACTTACAATATTGTGAGAGACATTGTAGTACAAGAGGAAATGGATTGATGTGCATTTTGTGAATACAATAACTACTCAATGTCACATGAGCAGCCACTCTAGTCACATATAGCTCTCCTCAATGAACTGACTCTAATGCAGACATGCAATGTTGTGAAGTTCCCTATATATGTAGCAGAAAGAATACTAAGAACATCCTTCTGTAAGCAAAGTGAAGACACCTAAATGAACAAAAAGGTTCAGAAACACAGGCTCTACAGCTAGCCTTATAGCATAAAGAAATTATCTATTGGTGGCTCAGGGATAGCCTCTGGCTAGCCATCGCTTCTAGGCTTAGAGGAGCGCTGGAGATAAGCCCTTAGCCATAGGCAGCTTGTCAGGGCCTGGGCTGCCAGGAATCTGTTGATCTAATGTGATGTGAGTTTCTGACCTAATTTTACTGTAGGACTTAGTGTTCAGGCCGAGAAAACAAGGTTAATGTGTTGATATGGAGTGAGATTAAACAGCAGACACTCTCCTAATAGCCCTCTCTAATTTTGGCTTCCTCTTGTGAGTGTGATTAATCCAAACCACTTTTCTATCAATCATTTCACAGTACCACAAGCTGTTTTGTTTGTTTTGGGTGTAAAAACGATATATCTAGATTGTCTTTTCCTGAGTTGAATGAGATATACAAATATAGAAGTAATTTGAGTTACTTTCCCAAATACTTAGGCTGGTTTTTGTTGTTGTTGTTGTTGTTGTTTTAAATTTATAAAACTGCAGAATTAGAAGAAAAAAATTCAGTAACCAGTCTTGATCATCCCTTGGTGGCTGTTCTTTACTAAGCCAGAGACCACTTCTACAAGGATGGTCATATATACATCAACTTATTAAAGGTTTTCAGTGCAGGTGGTAGAAATTAAAATTGTCGGATATCTAAAAGCACTCTTGGGATATGCATTATGATGTTGGTGCTGCTGTCCCACTGACTGCAGCAAGGATCACCTCCTGTCCTAAGATGATTAATATATACTTCACAAATCATCAACTTGTGATTCACATGAGGCTAATATTTGTAGTGATGGTGGCTGGGGGCCCTACTTAAGTCACCTGCTAGCACAGACTAGAGCCCTCAGTAATGGAGTCTTTCAGAGCCCTTGTTTAGAGTTTGCCTATTTCAGGATCTCACACACTGATTTCAGAACTACTGGGTCTTTTGTCGCTTCTACTTCAATTATATCCTTGGCCCGGCACTGGGTTTATGCTTTAAGGCGATCAGTATCTGTTCTGTTCTGAAATAAACAGACAGATGCTCACAAGAGGAGGGGCTGTTTACAACACAGAACGGGTAGTTCCCAGGATGAATTCTTTGGATGCAGAGGAAAATCGCTGTGGGGAACACACATTCGGACCCCTAACTCCAAGCCAACCAAGAGACTTAAAGGAACTCCATCGCAAAGGGGAAGGTACTCTTTCCTTAAGGGTTAGTGCTAAATCGTTTCTATATTTTTAAGGGAGGAGCTTACCATTTCCTAGCTAAGATTACTTTGTTGCACGATTTAAGCTATGGTAGATATTCTCAACCTTTTATGTAAAGATGGCATTTAGAAATGTTTAAAAATAACAAATATGGAAAAGGAATTATTGTGGAACTAGAATATAAAGAGGGAATGCTTTTTTTTTCTACTAAATGTGAAATAGCTCCTGGAGAACATGTCTAATGTAATGAAATTGCCAGAGTAGAGTGGACACATGCTAATAAAATTGCCTCTGAGGCTTCGGTCCAACTTTGAGGTTGCCTGAAGAAAATGTCTGAATTACGAATGTATGGGTTAACTTAAAATTAATTATAATCATACGTTGATAGAAGGCAAATCAAACATTCCCCCCATGAATTTATTCTGGGGATGTATGCCTTTAGTTAAAAGTCATCCTCAGTGATGCTTACACTTGGAAATATTCATGGTCCTGCTGGAATATGGACATAGCCAACCTGCCAAGATGCAGTGGGTGGGGAGAATCTCTTTCACTTTCTCTTCAAAAACAAGTACCTTCAACAAGATGTTTTAAAAACACAAACTAGGCCAATATTTAGAATCCATTTTTTAATTAGTAAATTGCATTTTTGCCTTTGTTTGGGGGCTAAACAAAGCACTTAGTATATTCTGGTATTAGAATAAGAAATGAAGTGGCTCCGTGGAATCAAAATGAATATCACCAAGAAGTGATTTTTTTTTTAATCAGGATAAAATGTGTATGCATATCACACAGCTATTTGGTGTTTATATTACTTTTTTCATTACTCCACTATTGAGCATCTTTTATGTCAACCATTACTCTCCATGCCTAGGTTAACGCAGTAACAAAGTTGTCAAAAAAAAAGGGGGGGGAGGGGGAAATTGCTCTTGAGAGATAGAGAGAGGGCAGTTTAAACCAGGTTGTTGTGGCCATGTCAGTTTAAACCAAGTTGTTGTGGCCATGTCAGTTTAAACCAGGTTGTTGTGGCCATGTCAGATGGCCTGTCACATACAAAAAAGAACTGAAAGGGAGGGAGGAAGCCATGCTGTCAGGAGCAGTAGGCTTAGAAGAAGAGGGAACACTAGGAAAAGAGGTCAGAGGAGCAACACTGTGAAAAGAGGAAAGTCAAAGGTGTGACCAGAAAAAGGCTGAGCCAGGGAGGTGGAGAAGGCCAGACAAACAGGTCAGAATGGTGTTGGATGGTCTGGGAGGATCCTTGGGATTACTAACAGCACTTTAACTCAGAAAACTTGGCATGAAATGGGAAGCTTCTGTGGTCATTTGACACGAAGAATGAGAAGTCTGACTCTAAGTGACAAGATGGCCTTGGTGCTCTGTGGATCAAAAAAAAGGGAGGGTCAGGTACTCCAGGTACAGACAGACACTGAGCTGAAGACTGTGCTGAGGAGGCAAGGAGCTGAGGTACAATTGTACACCTTTCTCAAAGGTAGCATAGATAAAATGTATATCAGAGTGGACGTAGAGTGTGAGAGCACCGTTCAGGGGAGATGGTAATGTTACTGGGATTGAGGAGACAGGACAATAAATAGGTTAGTGACAAAAAATGTCGTACATATTAAGTTTCAAGTAACCCTGGGTTTCCAGAGTTTTAATAATATATGTATTATTGATGGTTAACTTTCAACAATTTGTAGGTATAAACTTGAAAAAGTTTGTAGACATCTCAAACTAAGGCACCAGCCAAGGACAATACAGGCGGTAAACTTTAAACCCCTACCCAGATCTAGCCAATGGGCAGAACATTCCCCACAGTTGAGTTGAGAGTGGGGTATGACTTTCACATGTACTCTGGTGCCTCATATTTGTAGACATTTCAAATGTTTATAAAATTGCTAACAGGTACATGGATATATGCATACATATTTAAGCTCAAGGAAATGATGAGGAGGAGGATAAAGAAGAAGAAGAAAATGTTGGACATAGGGTCTATCTAACCTCCTAACATTGTGTCAGTACAGTAATTTAAGTCATAAAATCCCCTACGGGAATTGAAACTTATATTCACTGAAGAGCAAATGAGGGCGAGCTTCTACATTAACTAGAAACAATTGGCAATTGCCCAGCAGAATCAATTTTGTGTGTTTATTGGAGTCAGTGATCTTGATTCTCAGAGTTATGTGTTTCATGCATTGGAGGATTTCTCATGGAGGTTACAGCTAGTAATCTTAATCCTGTAGTTGAAGAAACAGGATGAGATACAGGTGGAAGCCTGCATGACACTTGACATTTTCAAATGGGAACAATGCATTTATAAATGAGTAGATCCAATCATTATTATCATGGGTAATGTTACAGTCTTTTGGCAACTGTGGAGAAATGAATAATTAGTCTGCTAATTGATGTATATAGGACACAATCTCTGTTCTAAGGTCTTTTGATAAACCTATAATTTCTATCCCCATTGCAAGTAGGAAATTTGGAGGCCTGCTGTGGTTGTAGTCAGAATGAAGCATAGCCCAACACTGTTGACGTTTGAGTGTCTAAATACATGAGGGTCTATCTTTGCTAGATTTAGTGAGATCCGTAGAAAGTTCTTCATCTGCTCTTAAATTTATTCATTTATTTTTTACTGAGAAAAATTGTATTTATTTGGTTCAATTGTTAAAAGACAGACAGGTACCTGTGCCATGTGGGGCTCATGCCAACACACAGCTGCCTAGAGCTGGCGGTCTCAGTGACTGCAAGCAGTATTGGTGATGTTGCTATTATTGTTTCTGTAACCACCATCATCCCTTCTTTTTCACATTAGACTGCTCTGATATTCATTACATATAGCTCCATATTCAAAGATGTTATAGCTCCATCGAGGTTAGAACAAATATAGAGACATCTCTGCTTTGGGTACTAACAAATGACAGGCACAGCCCAAAGCTTCCAACTTTTTCATCCTGTTTCATCATATTCACATATTTTGTTCTTTTCTATAAAATTCTTAACATTACACAAGGAAAACTTGGTCATACAGATAGATTCAAAAGTATCCAGTCAGTGATGACTTTGAGTTTTATTAAACCTCTAGTCAAGAGAAAGAGTAAACTATCTCTAGTGGAGAGTAGGTTTCTAACATTTGTCAAGCCAAATTGTGATGTACTTTCCCAGTGTGATAATGTAGCATCAGCTAACACAACACAGGATACTCAGAGTGCACTCAGCTAATCAATTTCCACGTGTTTTAAAGTAATTGCCTTAAACGTTTTCCTTCTTGGAGTATGAACAGCTAATATTAGGGTTATTTTCTTTTAATGAAATTCTATCCGTTCTGTCCAAATGCTGTAATATTCTTTTGCTATGGCTAAGGAGAATTCATCAATCATGAATTACAAAGATAAAATAACTACCAAGTATCTCAAGAGCTCACATCTAAAATGAAGTCTTTCACTACTTTGCATTTGGGTTCTTCTGGTGTGTTTTAAGTACTAGAATGTAAACTCCTCCCAAGACAATTTTTTTCTCTACAAGTGTTTGTGGATGTTAGGCAGGCTGGCCCTTGTGTTTCCAACTGCCCTCTCCCTGGGAGGGGAAAGAGCTTTTCCTGTTTCTTTCTCTTTGATGCAAATATTAAAACTCAGGCAAGACCAGCGGGGTTTTTTGTTTGTTTGTTTTCTGACAAAAGTATACCAGACATACATGGAGAAACATGAGACCAGACATACACAGAGAATTTTGAGCTGCTTAGAAATTTCCTGGAGGGAAGATGCTTAATTTCCAAGGATTTCTGTTGCCAGTTTATTATTATTATTTTTTGAGACAGGGTGTCACTGTGTAGCCTTGGCTGTCCTAGACTCACTCTGTAGACCAGGCTGGCCTTCAACTCACAGAGATCCACCTGTCTCTGCCTCCTGAGTGCTGAGATTAAAGGCATGCAACACCACTACCCAGTCCCATTGTCGGTTCATATATATAATTTGTAAGTGTTGATATATACGTTAATTGTTGAAATATAATTTTTTAAAATGCGTGGTATTTTATTTAGAGGGTGAACAATATTTTGTGCCAATGTAATAGACATCAGCAATGAAGGAATGTAAAAGAAAAACAATGGACAGATAACTGTAGCAGACAGAGCAGATACAGACCCTTCTCTCAGGAGAAATGAGGTGGCTGCCTTTGGCTCTCCTCCCATTCCAGTTATGAAGCAGTATTTTTTTTAAAGTAACAGAGGGCTCAGAGGTAATCCTTCTTTATGTTTTTAGAAAAGTATCAGTATTTGAGAGGGTCATAATTAAAACAGATTATTCTCTCTGCCCCGTTGCCTCTGGTTGATTAAACTAATAGCTAAGATATATGTATTTGGTGCCTTTTCTCTAAACGTCTACTGTCTTCTGTTTGAATTGTATAAAGCCTATCTGGTCTCAGCAGATCAATGAAAATATTTTATTTATAAAGAAACCTGATGATGTGTTATAAACCTTGTTAGTATAAACACTCAGTTTGAGAAATTAATTAATTCAGATGCCAAATATTTTTCTTAGATTGTTTCATCTTTTTCATATAATTATAATTTCACAACTTCTTAATGGCTCCTTGGGATTTTAATTTCATTTTTAGGTTTCCGTTTTTATAATCCTTTTCAATTCAATAGTTCTTTTTAAATTTTGTAATTGTTCTATTCAGTTCCCCTGTAGTTATTTTAAAAAGCTTGGTATTTCAAATGAAAATGGAGCAGAGCACACTTTAAAACATGGTACATAGTTCAACAGATTAAATGGGATAAAGTAAGATGGGGGAGGGGATAAGAGTGACTGCCCAGTAAAAGGCTTTTTAGCAAATCATACTGAATCTCATTAATAAAGAATACATCCACTAAAGCTGCACAATCAATCTCCTATGTGCATTAGTGATGTCTAGCCTGATTCAGGTAGATAAAGTGTTCTCTAAGTGTCAGTCGGCTGCCTCTCAATCACAGATACCCGCAATACATGCCTTGCTAAAATTTCCCTGATTCATGACAATGCTTGGTTTACCCAGAAGTAGACTAGACTGTACAGGTGTAACAAGAGAGTGAAAATAACAAAAGGGTATCTAACCGGAGGGAGACTCCATAACATAAAGGATGAAAACTAAGCTGGCAGGGCATAGCCCAGCTGAATACTACTGCCAAGTGTCAGCTAAAAAGAAAGCAGCAAAGTGTAATTAGTCAACATAGAGCTGGAGGACTGCAATGAGCCTATGACTGTAACCGTGGAGACTGCTACCCATCAGCAGGTAATAGTAGGTCCCAGAGAAGGAGAGTGGAAGAGAAGAGAAGGAAACTGGGTAAACATTCGTTTCCATGAGTATTTTAATTGCATTGCTATAGCATGTTTCCTAACCATGAGTGATGCATTTAATGATGAGGGCCACGACTAACGACTTTTCCAATGAGCAGCTGTCAGGAGCACTCATTGTTATAAACAGATACTTTTCACAAGCCCAATACAGTGCGTCTTTGTGAGACTCTGGCTGGAAATGACACCACGGGATTTTTCTAAAGGAGTCAATCGATTTCACATACGTCCTGAAAACACAAGGACCTGCTTTCGAACCTATAGTCAAAGGAAAAGTGTTCTGTCACTTTGCAAAAAAGATTAAAAGTCTCCAAGGAGATATTGTGCATAGAAGAGAGCATTTTGAAATGAGTTGAAAACACTAAGCCTGCGCAGTTATGTGATTCGATTAATGTAGAGGAGTGAAAGATTAGAGTAGTATTGGGTTTTAGGAAGGAATAGTGCTTGGGGATTTGTACGTAATTCAGGGACCTTATCTGCCCAAGGCTTTCCATTCCAACGTGACTTAGAATTATAAAAAAGAAGGCGGCTTAAAGGTATCAACACAGCCCCTTGTGTAAGTTCCCTCTAGCCAAGAGCCTCTATCTTTGGCTCAATGCAATTGGCAATCTTGGTTTGAGACAGACTGTGATTTAGTTAACATTAGAACAGAATGACCTCTGTCACCCCAGAACTGAATGGAGAGTTCAATGCAAGTTTGATGGCAAGTGTGAACTGATGCAGCGGAAAGAACTCAGGGACAGGATGCAACGGCTATGGTGAGCATAGGGAAGAAGAAGGATGCCCACCACATTGGGACAGGATGCTGTCACACAGATACGCACGTGCGTGCATGTTCACCTTGAATGACAACCTTTAATAATGCAAGCATGTGACTTCATCGCCCATTTGTAATGACCGTGATCAACTTTGAGTCATGGCTCTCTAAACGTGCATCTTCAGCCTCTTGCTTGATGATAGTAAGTATACACTGTGTACTGTGCTTGGGCAGACAACAGGGCAATAGGCAGGAGACATATTCACTAGTCTCAGTTCCTTGACAGAGTGCATCTGGTTAATGGAAACTGCATGGATTGTGAATGTGTCAGATGGAAAATATGTTCATTCATAAGATTGTGTCAGGTGGACACACAGAGTCATGTTAATCCTTATGTACCTGATATTCTTAAGGTTATCAATGAAATGTACTACAGTGAATCTAAGGTCAGACCGAGACTATTCAGTCAATATTTTTTTATCTACAGCCATAACTAGGCTTTGGGGAAAAGACTATTTGTCCTCATGCTTTTTGAACTCATTGCAAATGTCTGATGTGTTCAAATGATAAATGATATTCTGTTATAAGTGTTCACATGGCAGCAATCATTAAAATTAAAGCTTTTATCAAATCATTTCTCTTATCCAAATAATTCAATACCTAGTTTTCACAGTTCCTAAGTATTTTCTAGGCTCAGTTTGTATTATTCAAATCCCAATTATCATCTCAGTGCAAAGCACACAGCCACATAAATAATACAACACTTGACACTTGCAAGCATTGTGAAAGAATTCCTCCACAATATGTGGTTTCATCATTAACATAAAGGTTTAAAAATGTTTTCCTTTTAGCTTTGGGGTGCAAAAGTTTGCTGTATACTTATGTCAAATCCTTACTTTTAAACGACCGTAATGTAATCATTATAGATGCCCAAATATTTAATGCAATTATTAACATTCTTCTGTCTAAGTCATGAGGAAGTCAAACTAAAGGTTTAAAATTATGTCAGTCTACAATTGTCTCTTTTTTGGTTAATCTCTTTTTTATTTTATTGTTTTCTTCCCCTTTTACTGGGTTAATTTTCATAAACTTAAAGGAAGAGAATGAAATACATCTATTAAGAGAAAACAGTTAAAAGGCAGAGAGGTCAAGAAATTTTTATTCAGTTTTCTAAAAAAGCATGCCTTATATCAGAGATTCAGTGTGTGTGTGTGTGTGTGTGCGTGTGTGTAATGTTTATAAAAGTGTGTTTATGAAAAATGATCCATGAAATTTTGTGAAGTCATAAAAGAACTTTAATTAACTCCCAGTTCATATCTAAACTGGTATCCCTTTATATTATATTAACATTTCTTTCTAGAAGCTAAACATTTTTGCAACAGAACTACCCACAGCCAAACGTTAGATGCAGCTAGGGTAAACCTCGCAAAAGATCAGAAGGAAGGATTGTAGGAGCTGGAGTGGTCAAGGAACCAGGAGAACAGAGCCCACAGAACCAACTAGGCAGAGCTCATAGGGTATCAGAGACGGAAATGACAATCACCAGAGCTTACATTGGTCTGTGCTAGGTCCTCTGCATATATGTTATGAATGTGTAGCTTAGTGTTTTGTGGGATTCCTGACAGTGGGAGTCAGGAGGGGCAGTGGCTTCCTCTGAATCTTTCTCCTGCCCTTGGGACCAATTTCCTCCTACTGGGGTGCCTTGTCCAGCCTTGATATATGAGGGTTTTATGTCTATTCATATTGTAACATGTTATGTCATGTTTGGTTTAAATCCCTTGGAGGCCTGCTCTTCTCTGAAGGGAAATGGAGGCGGAGTGGAGCTGGGGCAGAGGAGGGGGGGAGTGTGGAGAGGAACGGAGTGAGGGAGAAACTGTGGTCAGGATGTATGGATGAGAGAAAGACTTTAAAACATGTAAAAAAAAGAAATTGATTTTTATTAATGTTTTATACATTTTATTTTTCTCTTTCTCCACCTCCTCCCAGATCTTCTCCACTTCCCTTCCAAACTAAGTCAATTGATTAATTTTTTTTTTTTTTAGAGAAAGTTCTTTCATAAGAAAAAGATGGTAGCATATTGGGTTCATGTCTATGGAGCGGTCATGTTCACTAACTACTGAGTCAGTGGGTCACACCTACACCCCGGCTATAAGGTTAGCAGCTTGAATAATCACACCAATGATATAGCAATTGACTAGCCAGATTTGCTTCAAACTTAACATTTTGGTATGCTAGAGCTTGCATTTATATTTTAGTTTTTGTGATTGTGATGGCTTATGGTTAGAATTGTGTGTATATTTATGTGTATTTACATGTATGTATATTTGTATGTGCATAGGTGTATATGTTTATATTCTCGTATGTATGTGTATGCATATGTATGTGTTAGAGTGTGTATGCTGTATTCCTGTTTTATGTATGTGTGTATTTGTGTTTATGTGTGTGCATACTGTGTGTGTGTTTGTGAATGTATATGTATGGATTTGTCTCTGTATATGTGTACACAGTGTACTTGCATGTGAAATTACAGTGAAACAGAAATGCACTCTGTAAGTGCTTGAGCCTGTGTATGAGAGTATGTATATGTGTCTTTTGTGTGTATGTATATTTGTGCATGATTGGGTATGTGTGTATTATATGTGCATGAATTTGTGTGTGATTGAATACATATGTGTGTGTATATTTGTGTGCCTGTGTTTGAACCATTAATGTTTTGATGGATTTCACACAGAGCACTTCTCACCAGGAATTCATCCAATGAGTAAGGGCACTTTAGTTATTAAATTGAGGTCCCATGTTAGAGGCCATTAAGCAAATTATTTAGTGCATTCTGCTTTAGAAGGCAAGGGCACAAGTGCAGTATTTTATAACTGGTTAATTTCATGCTACAATTAAATTCTTGACACACACTGTAATGAGAAACACTATGAAAGGGAAAATTAAAAAGGGGTTTCTATTGTCAGGTTTCTGGATTAGAATGGGTTTTACTATGATTTATGTGCAATTTATTTAGTTTGTACATTTTGTTTTATGAAAGAGTAAACTATCTGATATATAAAGAACCATCAAAGCAGAACTATGTTTTATTTTTGGATTTTTAAAAATTTTATTCAACCAGCAGGAGTTTTATTATAATAGACATTAACTGACACTTTAATGAAGATAATTTCAAAGACAAATCATTTATAATATAGTAACATTACATGATTAACATATGCATGCTCAATACATGTCTAATTTCCTGTTGATGACAAGATTATGGAAAAATATAAGCATACATTTATATGCTTGTGTGTCTATGAGAGAGAGAGAGAGAGAGAGAGAGAGAGAGAGAGAGAGAGAGAGAGAAGAGAGAGAAGAGAGAGAGAGATTGAGGTACAAACTTGTTTTAATTTTCATAGTTGGAATCATTAAGATAAATAAAAATTTGAATGTTTTCCAGGAATAAGTTAGTAATAATTAAATCATAAGAAAGTTCTCTCCTGACCTAGGGAATTAGTCATAAAACACATTTTTCTTCATGACTCTCCTTTTCCCTCTATTCTTCCTTGGTGTCTTCATAGTGTGACACTATGGTCTACAGTGTGAGGGGCTCTTTGGAGCCGATGTTTGACCTTAATTTTGGGTTGTGGTTATGGACAAGTTACTGATGCTCTGGGCTGCATATTCTTCACAGTAAAGTGGCCCTGGTGTTCATAATGACACATACCACTGAGGATGCTGTAAGACATCAATAACAGCCATCACAGAGAAAACAGAACACAAAAGGCCAGAGGAGCTGGTGCATCTAATCCACTGACCCACAGCCCTCTCCAAGAGCAGAGGCCCGAATCGGCTCTGTCCTTCACACTTATAGCAGTGCGCATCCAATATATATGTGTGTGTGTGTGTGTATACATATAAATGTATATACATACATACATACATAAATACATACATACATATGTATGTATATTTGAAGATTTACTGAATGTTTCTATCATGGATCTTACTTATGAATGTACCAGAATCTAGTCACATGGAAAGAAGCCAGTAAGTGCTTATTAAATTCTGCCCCTGGGAGGAATTTTTTGATTCATATGTTGCAAATATCAAATTATAAAACCAGTTCTTTGGCTTGCAATATTGCCTCACTATTTTAAGGGAACCCACAGAAACAGCATAGTAAAATAATCCTAATGGTGATAGCCATCTTTGTCTTACAATAAATTATTTAACAGAACTGTTTTCTGGTAGCAGTTAAATGAATGCATGCATAAGAAAAAGATTATGAATGGAAAGAAATGATTCTGTAGTTTATGCTATTTATGAACTTCCTGTTGGACTTAGAAAGCAGCTGATGAATGGAATCTGAGATGCAAATTTATGAAGCTTCTAAAGACCTTAGGACATAAAACTTTCTCTCTTAAGATGATTTCCATAAAGCTTCAAAGCAGATGGTTGAATGGTAGGGTGTGTCTAGATTGACTGAACCCTCCAGGCTACCCAAACCACCACCTTTATCATTAATGCTCACCATGCTGTTAACAAAGGGGCCAACTTAACACTATCTCAAATGTGTGCACCAATGAAAACAACTGTAAACTGCATATTTCTGTGACAACAGGATTGACTAGATGGACATTACTGATAGAAGAAACACTGTTTTCCTGTCAAAGGAGGCTGTGTGTGTTTCTCACCAGCTCAGTGCCAAACTGACCCTCACAGGTTTGTTGTCCTTTGTGTCTTCGGTCCCTGTGCACTGGCTGCTTTAGAACTTGACCCGTGCAGCATCTCTCTGAAGCTATGACTGGTCCTCACAGACATCACTTCTTAGCTTCTATTTGTCTCATGGAACTCTCTGAACAATGTTATTTATCTCTAATGCAACTTCTTTAGTGTTTCCTTTCCATTCATAAAATTAAAGCTGGGCCAAATTATTATACTCTGGCATAGGACTCCATTCAAACAATGGGAGTCAACGACCTAGGATATTTATAGTGAGCCAGATAATAGCCAAATGAGTTTTTCATCCAGAAACCTGCCACTATGACCTCCTTCTCGTTGATAAACTGTGCAGCGGATAACTCCAGTTTACCCTCTTTATTTTTTGGTTAGGCTTCTTATTCCACACATCAAGGTGATTTTACTGGATTTTGTGTGGCTTGAGAAAAAGCAAGAGATGTCTTTTTTCTCCTTATAAATTTATTTTTAAAAATAATACTTAAAAAGTTTAGCAATCTAAACTTCAACATAGCAGAGGAAACAGAGAATCTGTTGGTGATAAATTTGTATTGCATCTCAATTATTTTAAGATAAAGTATAACTGAAGAAAAACAATACATGCATGTAGCATATTTGCTTGCAGTATTTATGGTGAGCCTATGAAGAATTGCTGATGGTTTAAGTAAAATTGTATGGTTTTGCTGAGATTTTCCTTCCAGCATGAATTTAAATTCTGTGTTTCTGTGATCCAACAGCATATTAGGCAAACAGAAATCAGATACTCCCTTTGTGTTGCCCATAACAATATCCTCATCATCACACTCTGTATGTTAGCCTGAAGCCAAAGAGCTCCATGGGGCTCTTAGTAAACATGCACACACACACACACACACACACACACACACACACACACACACACACACACAAATACATACATATGTACATACGCACAAACATACACAAGGGCACATGCATACACACACAAACACACTCGAGTGTACACACATACACACACTCAAGTGCACATGCATGCACATGCACGCACACATACACGCTCATGCGCTCCTAATTTCTCCTGGTCATGTGATTTTTGCCTACATCCAGCAGCCTTAGCCAGGGAAATGTGTCAGTGTAACCTGGTACACTGGGTGATTCTGACATCTACAAGTCTCTAATTTCTTATGATCTGCTTTCTTCTCTCTCCTGTCCCTCTTTTTTTTCCTTCCTTCCCTGTATCCTTCTTTCTGGTACTTTCACTGTGTGGGATAAGAAATGTGATCATTAAAGGCTTATTCACCATCTTAAGCTTTTTTTTTTTTTTCAAAAAAAAAAAAAAAGAAAAAGGCTTTTCTATTGAAATGTCTACATCTGGGAAAAGGCACTTTACAATGCTTAAGACCTTATTAAATTCACCGTTGGTGTCTTGGAACAGGAATATCATGAGCCCTTTGCAAAGATTGAGAAAAATCATGAACTAGTCACAGAATAAAGAATTAGGAAGTATTGTAGTTTTTGAGATTTCTTTCTTTGGTTTTACATAATTTTAAGGCATTACTTTAATAGCATTAAAATTAATTATTAATAAATGAAAACTGATTTTGCATTTGTAAATCACTCAGTCTGTTTCTCCATTTAGAAGCATTTGGGAGAGGGTGACCATACATTTATTGATGTGTGTCACATTGACAGTGAGCCAGGTACCACACAATGAATTATTCCACGAGCTCACACACCAGGAAATTATGAATTGCATGTAATTATAATTCTGCTTCACAGGTCAGGAAAAAAATGAGACCCAAGATCAGTGATGTGAACTCAACATAAAGTGTCCCATACATGATATCAAATACACACAGGAAAATAAATGTGTTTCAAACTCTACGATGCATATGGATTGTAGCTCTTGAAAATGATGGTTGTGTGTTTTGCAAAAGTTATTTCAAATGTTTGTCTAATTCTCAGATCCACTTGGATTAAACATACCACCATTGCTTAATGCTCATATTCTATTACAGGGAAATCATACCTCATCAACAAATGATAGACTCTTGGCATTTTTCAGATTTTCTGTTTATATGATGAATTAATTAAATAAAAATTCATTTTCTAATTCTTTTCTGAGACTCTGCTTTTCTAGTTTAAATTCAAGAACATAAAGGCAGCAGACATTACAAACAGGCAACTTCCTAGATCCTTGTAGAGTAATTAATGGTTCTGTGATTTGTGATAAAGCTTTGAACTTCAAGAGAGTCCATTTTCAATTTCCAATGTCAGTCAATCAGACTCCAGTGCTTTTCCCCAAGTAATCAAATTTATGTGCAAATGTTTTTAGTTAACAGCCATTGAATAATTGTCTGTCTTTCAAGTCAGTCTTCAGCCTCTGTCTCTGACTCTGTCTCTCTCTCATATTGACTTGTTTGTATGCAATCATTTTGGAAATGGTCCAGAACAAAATGTCATTAGCATGTTCCAGGAACTCATTTGCAAATGCATTTATGCATTAAGAAATCCACTTATAATAAACAAAGCCACGTTGCATCTACTAAGAATACAGAAATGTTGAAGAGTCCAACATGGGAGATTACACAATGGCTCTACCAGTGATCAAATGTATTGAATTTACATGAAGCCTGGGACAATAGTATATATTTATAAAGATATTAGGTTATAAAACTTCAGATAATTTTTTTAAAAAGAGGCACTAGTC
Source organism: Acomys minous (assembly GCF_964271855.1). Classification (NCBI taxonomy): domain Eukaryota; kingdom Metazoa; phylum Chordata; class Mammalia; order Rodentia; family Muridae; genus Acomys; species Acomys minous. The sequence goes on along the minus strand of NC_140486.1, from coordinate 94,186,572 downwards.
TATTAAATTTTGTAGATTTATATGGTAGTGTGCATGCAAGTGCAGATTTGTTTGATAGAAAAGACAATACAAACACATTTTAAAAATTCTTCTGAAAATCAGTTTACTTGCCAGTTTAATTATTGTAATAAAGGGCAAAATAACCATGGTCTAAGCAAGGCTACAGTCACTTTATTTCTCTTATTGTTTCTGGTATGTTGGAATTGTAAACACCGTGGTGTGGTGTGGCATATCGGTCATGTTTTTCTTCTAGATTCCTTCATTTTTAATGTCTCTTGTCTTCCTATGAACTCCCTCTTGTGATATCACATGGTGCCCTTCATCCACCTCCCTTATACCTGCATTTCATGCATCAGGAAGAAGATAGACAGAGTCACTTATTTTAAAGCATGACCCTGTAGTGTACAACCACATCCTCTCAAACTATAAGTTACAAGAGAAGTTGGGAAATGTAGGTTTTAGCTGGACAAGAAAATGGATATTGAATGAAAAGTTTAAGTTTCTTCCAGAGATCTATTAGTGATAGAAAATATATACCCAATACTGAGGATATATATTAAACTCTCAAGAACTAGAAAATATTTATGAATAGAAAAATATTGATTCTAACATATAATAACTCATAAACTCCAACTTAACAAATCCCTAATAAGATATCTGTGATTCATGTTATAATCCTTTAAAAAGCCACTTCTTTTGAAACAACATTTACGTTGCACTCTTCCATTTGTTGAGACCTTAGACTATATGCTTAAAAACATAGGTAGCTATATATTGAATATGAAGTGTCTAGCTAAACATTTTTGAAGATAAATTAAAACTACTTTTAAAAATTCGTTAGGGAACACTGTTCAGTGAGGTTCATTTTAGCTCCTTCTATAAGAGTAGAATGAGAAAGTTACAAGTTAGGTGGCTCAATGACCTGTAAATAATTTAAAATTTTTTGTATGAGTACACAGTGTTAAATCATTTCTCCTCTCTCTCTTCTTTCAAACTTATCCTGTGCTCCATCAACCCCTCTCTTCTTGAATTCATGACCTGCTCTCCTATAATTAGTATTATTACATATCTATCTATATATACATATATTAAATGGCTTTGAATAAATTATTTTTAAGTTGGCCTAGTGGGAGCAACTGAAGCTTCAAAGCATCGGCTGTTTAATTCACCTGAATTTCCCAAATACCAATATTTACGGTGCATACTAGTGACTGTAAAGAGAAAAATCAGTGGGCACAGCACATATCTCTAATTGTCAAAGGACAAACAGATATATTTTAATAGAAAGATCTACTGGCATCAGGGCATTCTGTGAACTTCTATTAAGGGATCAAGAAGAGCACTTTGTATTACACACAGAACAGTCATGGAGAAATAGACAAGATCTGCCAGATTGTAAGCGATGCTTCTGAGGCAGTGAGACACTTAGTGAAGTTGCTGTGAGGCAGGGGCATGGCAGCTACTGAGAGGCCTTGGGGATAGCTGCCAGTCTGCTCTCCACTATAGCATCAGCGACCTTGAAAGACACTTAGGAATTCCCATCAGCCCATAATCTGGGTGACACTGGCCTTCCACATATAAGTAGAAAAGATAAGTCTATTTCTTACCTGGTATTCTAGTAGATTTTGGAATTTGTTAAGTCAAGAAGTGGCTTAACAGAATTCAAAAGCATGACACGTGGATAATTACAATGTAATTTCAAGAACAAAATAATGGCTTACAAATTGAACAAAGCAACAGCTTTATTTTTACAGATGTTCATGTATTCTGTCAGTACCACTGATTACCCTTTCTGCACCTGTGCTATTAGGACACCCCAGAGTGTGTAGCATGAATGGGGAGGTACTTTATCGCACTACCTGATGTTCCTGATAAGTGTGTGCTCTATGAATTTTCTCCAGTAATCATTCACTGCTGTTTCATAATAGAGACAGTGTCATTGTTATAGGGGGTACACCCCTCAGTGTATGCACCTAAATACATACACAAGAGCAAAAGTTGGCCTGTAAAATTGAGATTCTTCAAATATGGCCACGCTTGTATATCTGTGAGAGACAGAAATCATGCAGGAATTCTTCCTTGAGTACCACACTGTTATTCTCTGAAGCAATTATGGAGCTGTCTATGAGGCTCTCTGTGGTGATGCTGAAATCAGCCCTGGTATTGGACAGGATCTTTTATCTCTTGCTTCTACTCTTAATAACTTAGCTCATGGTTGCTCACAGTCTATGACTTTACTGTCTTTTATGAGTGATCTTTTGTATTGTCTTCTTTTTGTTTCTGTCACTTTTGTGCTCTAACTTTGGACCTGAAAGAGTGACCATTGGTCCTAAATGATCTCCCATAACAAGAAAAACAGCAGCAAAAACACTCACAGTCAACTAATCTAGTCCATCACTAAGTGATTGTATTTTATTTTATATTTAAGGCATTAAGGGATCAGGTTAGAAGGATATGAAAAGAGGAGCAGAACAGAACATAAGTGGAATGAAACTGCTGTGGTGATTACTAATGAAAGGTAGCTGAAATGGAGACCCCCCCCCCAAGGATCAAATAATGTTCTACATCAATCATAGACTTCAAAAAAAGCAGTACAAATGAACTCTAAGTAAGTTTATTTATTTTTCTTTAATTTCGTCTTGTCTGGTCAACTATACAACTTTTAAATCCTATCTGTAGCTATAATCTATTTATTGGATTGGTCTTATTTTTTGTTTTATTTCATTTCTGGTTTTTTGTTTTTTGTTTTTTTTTTTGAGACAGGGTTTCCTTGTGTAGCCTTGGCTGTCCTGGACTTGCTTTGTAGATCGGGTTGGCCTGAAACTCACAGTGAGTGATCCACCTGATTTTAATGAAATAAATTTTATATTATTACAAATTATTTAAATGCTTGTAAGTTTTCTGTGTCCTAGTCTTTTTTGTTGTAAATTTCCCTGTAAAATATCTGTTTCAATTCAATATCCTAAAGAATTTAAATTATATCAATAAACCTTCTTGGCTTTTTTATTTTTCTTATGCACATGGATACAAAAGTACAATCACATATAAATATATATGATTATATATATATATATATATATATATATATATATATATATATATATATACACATACACACACACACACACACACACACACACACACACACACACACACACACATATATATATATGACCATGTAGGGTGGTGGTAAGGAAATCTCTGGCTTGAATCAGATCTCAGTTTAATTTCTAGCTGCATTACTCACCTTTTTTGATTGTCAGTTTAGTTATTCATGAAACAAAGGTCCTGATGCTATCCTCATCATAGAACAGAAGCAAATAAAAAATAAATAAGAGACTGGGGTGTGGTAGACAGTAGGAGTTCATTATTTTCAGAATAATTGTTCATGGATGATTTTCTCAGCACGGGATGCTGTGGCTTGGGTTCTGTTGTCTGCAGATTCCATCTTCCAGCCTGCACGGCCCTCATTTAGTCCATTTAATACCTGGTGACCAACGTAACTGGTGTGATTGCGTCTCTTCCCTCGTATTATTTGTGCTTTCTATTTGCATCTAAAATCAAAGCCATCCAAAGTTTTGAATGGTGTTCAAAATGTACTGTATTCTGGGGTTAGCATAAAAGCCCACAGACTGGTTGGCTTAAAACATGGAGATTTACTATCTCATGATTCTCCCGGTGCAGCACAGTCAGTGCCTTCTGAGTGCTATAACAATCTACTCTATGACGTGATCCTAGGTACCTGTGGGTTTTTTTTTCTGGAAATTTCTAGCATTTCTTGGATTTCAGAAACACCATTCTGACCTCCGATGTCATTTTTGCATAGCGTTCTACTATGTGGGCTCCTGTCTAAATCTCCCTTTGTACAAAGACATCAGTCTTCTTGGCTTAGGAGTCTGTTTTCTTCTACAGTGACATTCTGAAGTGCTCGGGGTCAGGACTTCCCCATATGACTTTGAAGACTGTATTAGCTATTTTACAGCAGTGCAACACCGTGACCAAGGCAGCTTCTAGAAATAAGGATTTCTTTGAGCTGATGGCTCCAGAGGGCTGAATACCATGATGCGGAGTGGAGGCAGCAACTACAGATATGGAGGCTGGGCTAAAGGGGAAGACTCACATCTGGAACTGTGAGCACCAAGCAGGGGGAAGGGTGGGGGAGGGCAGGGGCCTGAGAGTTCATTGAATCTTTAAATTCTCAACTCTTGCCCTCTGCGATGTTCTTCCTCCCAAATTCTCCCTCCTATATCTCTTCGAACAGCCCAACCAACCAAGAGCCGAGTATTCCAGTGGGAGGGCACATAGGGGGAGTTCACATTTAAAACATCACAGGGATCCACAATTCAACCCATAACATTTTATAGTCAACTCACCCCAATCATCTATGAGTGAGGTGTTGGTGGTGGAGACAGGAAATCTAGTCTAGAGTGAAGAGGACAATTCTATGTCATAGTCTGGTAGCACACTTAAGTCTATAGTCAAAGTTAGATGGTTTTCTTTTGTACAACAAATTGCTCACTTGCTTCTGCACATATTACATTCATATATATATATATATATATATATATATATATACCTTTTTATAAGCTTATGTGGTGTATCGCTAGTTCTCAAATCAAACTACTCCTGCACTGTTTGCTATTTCTCTCCCTTTTTCTCTGGGTTTCACTCTTCCTTTCACTGCTCTTAAAGCCTTCCTCATCAGGTCCTCATCTATTCAACAAGAGTCTAAGAGTTGATCTGATGGGACAGATATACTTACCAGGACAGCATTGACTTGATTAACCACAGGAGCTATCCTGATAGACCTTATAAGTGGAATGAGCCATGCAAAGGAAAGTGGAGCGTTGAAACAAAACAGACCATAAAATTCCACTAACTTGACTGGACATAGCAAATATAGAGTAGAATAATCTCACCATGTGCTGTTTATCCTATAAAGCTAAGCAGCTGTAGCTTCTGAGATAACACGTAGTGGACTGGAGTCTGCGCCCTTCACGAGCTCTCCTCCAATGCCACTTAATACGTCTATATGAAAACAACAAACATGGCTAAAATTTATGGTGGACTTAACATGTGACAGGTATGGGGACGGGGTGGGGTGAGGCTTCTGCTTTTCTGCTTCAATCATCTGAAGAGAAGACCCACAGGATCCACAGAAAAAGTCCTAGATTGGAAATGGCGTGTATCAACTTGAGCCAAGAGGCTGTCATGATATGTCCTTATTTGCAAATAAAATTGGTCCCATTTGGCTCTCATACCAAGAGGTGGCTGGGTGACCTCTGCTATCTGAGCACAGTCAATGATCACAGTGTTCTGTCTCATTTGCCCTGCTGGCTAATCAAAGTAAAAGCCACGCCATGAGATAATTGTTTGGACTCTTTCAGAAAAAAAAGCATGCCATTATGCCAGGCTAAATAAATCTAATTAATGCAAAATTTGATCTTTCACTTTTTTCAGACACAGGGCTACATGTTTCATGTGTCCTGCATACAATAGATTTAAACAACCTTGCTCCCAGGGAAGGTGGGGCTTACAGAGCCTAGGTAAGTATGCCACATCAATCAACTTGAAAGTTTTAGAAAGCATTCTAAATTGAGCTCTATCTGATCCTAGAGTATCTGCTTCTAAACATTATACTATCTTGGTTCTGAGTGTACAAGCAAATTAAAATTTTGGGGAACAATTTAAATAATCTTTATGACATGATAGTAATCTTTTCTAGTTACTCTGTAATGAGTTCTCTCTCTCTCTCTCTCTCTCCCCTCTACCTCTTTCTGTCCAAGTCTCTGTCTTTTCCTTTCTTTCTCTGACTCTCTCCTAAAACAGAAAATGTATTTAAGGTTGAAGTATAGTATCATAGATTTCCTTTTTCTTTTTCCATGACTGTAGTATGAAGACTCATATCTCATCTTGGTTCATGTCTCCTAAATAGTTTATCGTACCTACTCTAGGACCAGGTGTCATTTGAACAAAAGTCCTGATGTCTTGATCAAAATATTAAATGGTATTGAGATACACGAATCTCACCTTAAATTCAAGATATTAAATAAGGCTATGACAATTTTCGGTATATTTTAAATGTTATTTCTATGGCTTGAAGAGACTACTATAGAAGGAAATATTATACCAAGTGCCTTAGCTTCATTAAAGTAGACATGGCCTCCAGTTCCTCACACTGCATTCCTTCTGATACAGCATTAAAACCGAATACTCATTTATCAAGGATATATTGGCAAATATTGTAAATTCACTAATAGATGCATAATGCTTTAATATGGGGCTTTTCAGTGACTTAATTACTAAATAAAATGATCAAGATATATCATAAGATAATAATGGATATCTTTCCATATTTCCAATAAAAGAATTAAGACTTAAATATGATAATCACCCTTAAAATAATGCCTCTGGGGGACTGAGAGATATCAGAGCAAATAAACCACTTGCTTTGTAGGCATGGATATCAGAGTTCTATCCCAAGAGCCCATGGAAGTAACCATATGTAGCAGTGAACATGTATAGTCCCAGAAATGGGGGCACAAAGACAAGAGGATCCCTGAGGCTTACTTGCCAGCTAGTCCTCCTAACCAAGAAGCTTAAAGGGTATCCAAAACAAGGTGGATGGCTTCTGAATAGTGCCATCTGTGTTTGATCTCTGTCCTCTACAAGCATTGCATACATGAGGTGTGCACATGTGGGCGTGTGCGCACACACACACACACACACACACACACACACACACACACACATGCACAAGCACACAAGAATGCCATCAGAAGGACAAGGATAAAGCAAATGTCACTGCCCAAATGATGTATCCATAGACATACTCACTCACTCAGCACATAGCAAGATTATACCAATTATGTTTTGTACAAAGAATTATGATGGGGCAAAGTACATGCTTTAGAAACATGTACCTTATACACAAAAATCAGAAAGTTTCCTGGTGGATGCAGAGTTAGGAGTGCTCTCACCAGGAAATGTCACTCAATATAAGTCTGAGTGCAAGAATATTGTAAAGGACAAAGGGTAAGTAAGGTATGCTCAGAAGTCCACAAGCATGACATGCTTAGAAACACAGCATTCAAAGTAATGGAAGAATATATAGGAAGAGTGATAGTTGCCGAAGAAGAAAGGAGCTGCTAAGAGATGTGATGTGTGCCTATGTGTGAATATAACAATGTGGCGTAGATGTTATATGAAAAGAATGCCAGTTGATTGTGAGGTCTGCAGGAAAGTTTGGCATTAGTGATACCTAACATCAAAGGCAGATATGGATAAAGAGGCAAAGGTGTTCTAGTATCACTAAGGACCATGAACATTGAATGCCAACATGCTGTCCCTGTATAGCATGTTTTCTAACAGTGCATGGGATATTGAGTTAGGTTAGGAAAGGGAAGATGCACAATTGTACACTAGGTGCACTTTTGGAAAGAACAGTTGGAGAGTAGATATTCATGGGTGAAGTGATAAAGCCTAGTTTACAACTGGGGCAGGGGGAATTGGAGGTTCCTTCAGATCGAAGTGCAAGAAAGGAGAGTAAGCAAGAGCAGAGTACCTCAGAGACCTAAAAGGTTGGAAGGTTATGATCACTGAATAAAATATCTGATGATTATGCCAGTATGGCGGGTGGTGAGTCACAGCAAAGTGAGTCACAAGTGTTAGATAGAAGCAGACATCATTGACAATGAAGATTACAAAGAAAACAGGAATCTTGTATGGATCTATGCCCATTGGACATCAAAGATACTCAGAATGACGGCAGACGCAGAGTGTCAAGACTACCAACAGAGCTAACAGAATGTTACGGCACTCCAGGGACCAGTCACTATTTTCTATGATGCTTGCTGACCAAGTGCATGGAAGCACCATTGCACAGACAGCAAAAGGCTAATTCCATTTTTGTGTCTGGGAGTTTCTCTGGTCTCTATTGCAAAGGAAAAGATGAAGAAAGAAAATATATGTTAATAATTTCAGGCCATACTTGAAGATGCATTTTGGGATAACCGATGGATAACTTAAACTCTGCAGTGTGATAACTTGGGTATCACTTTCAACATAAATGAGAACAAAGCATATCATTTTCTCTTATGAGTAGTGTTTCTTTTAAACTATGGGGTATTAATTAACACTCCAAAATAACCTCAATATACAGAGGATTATAAATGCATGGCAAGGGTTATAGAGTGTCAGGCAGAGTAGCATAGGAGACAAAAAAATGATGTGAATTTAGGGGGAAAAAAAAGAGAATTTTCTAGATTGAAGAGTATGACCTCAGGGACAGGCCTGTGGCATGACAATTGTTTAGAAATGAGGGAGAGATGGCTTTATGTTGGTGGGGGGCACTGTTACATCTGAAGCATTCTCTGGAGCGTGGTGGTCAGTGTTGCCTTTTATAAATTCATTGCAGCATAGTGAGTAGTGTATAGACCGTGCTCATTAGAAACTAGGCTATTTGGGGCTCAGGAGCTGAAATGCAAATTCCAACACGCCAGGATGAATTCTAGTGTTCTTCCATATTCGGAAGAAGCAAGCTTTACAATTGAGTGAGTCCTCCCACAGAGCTGAGAGTAGACAACCCATACACTTCCCCATACTCTTGCTCACTCTGCATAATCTCCAGTGCTCAACTTGTAAGATGACGAAGTAGATGCCTTTGATAGAATAAACCATGTCTAATCATTAAGGAAGCAGCGTCACAGCAGGAAATTGGTTGATCCTTTCATGTAAAACAGGTCGGTTGTGCAGTTTCAATAAGGTAATATGTGGATTCAGGTATCTAAGTTTTGTTTCAGAGACCTATTATGCTACTAGCCAGATAGTTGGTCTTGAATAATATTCTTATCCTATGTAAATCTCATATTAGCTATAAACTGCAAAAGTCATCAATACCTGTCACTTAACTTTTATACTTTGCTCAATGTCTTGTTCTCAATAGTTACTACATTGCCATCAAGACCAGAAACCAAACATTTTCAACCAATTGGATGCTACCTGTAGCCTAAGCTTCTCACAGAAATTATGGATTTGTTTATATGGAAGGAATCAAAATGGAATAATGGTCTCTACCTTGGTGAATTTACCAAACATTACCATGATACTCTGTCAGAGTGTGTCCCGTCTGCACTAGGTCATTTTGGATAAACTCCTCTGGACTTCTGTGCATTCATTAGGAGTTTTTAACCACTCAAATATCTCTGACATACGCGAGTTCTAATGTGTACCAGGTTTGTTCTGGGATGTTTAGAGTAAAACTGTGACTAAATGATGCTGTGGCTTGACACAAAGTAAGATGCTTCTCCCAAACGTCCCCTTTGCACGTGCCCTATTTCCATCTCTTCAAACTGGCATCCAAATGGCTTGCTCCTGCCAAGTGAGTTATTTACAAGATGAACATCAATTTATTTGAGTGGTCTTAGGTCAGTGCTGTTCTGGGAAAGGTGTTGGTTAGCATGGCCCCTCTGGTGCTGAGCCAGAATGAGAGGCTGACTTTGGAGGTGAAGACAAGTTCCACAGCAGCAGCTCGCTCCATTCTTCTTCATGACCACCATGTAGTTCTAAAATTTTCACAAATTGAGTCCTTCGTGGAGTACCCTGATGATGACAATGGTTAATGATGGCTTTTGAGAATACTTATATCTGGATACGTATGTATGCTCCTCTGTGAGCGTATGCATGTACAGAGGTATCAGAGCTGGAGCTACAGGCATTTTGGGGACACTGGTCTTATTATATGTGTCCTGGAATCTTGATGACCCAGCAAGTGCTTTTAACCATTAAACATTCTTTCCAGCTCTGTAATTGACTTTTGTCATATGTGGTACTCTTAAAAGCGGCTATAGCCATATATATATATACATGTGTATACATATATATATATATAGTATTTGCATAATCACCATCAGGCATAATGGATTGGTAGCACAAGGACCATGCACGTAGGCAGCACAGTTTCCTTGTCGGTTCCACAGTATGGGGAGTAGGGGCTGCTTCTGACATGAACTCTGGTGCCCTTTCATTGATCACTTCCCCCTGACAGAGTGACCTTACCAGGCAGCAGAGGACGAGGATGCAGGCAGTCCTGATGAGACTTGATAGGCTAGGGTCAGGTGACAGGGGAGGAGGACTTTCCCTTTCTGAGGATTAAAGAAGGCACTGGGGGAGGAGATGAGATAGGAAGGGTGGGACTGGGAGGAGACAAGGGAGGGGACTACAATCAGGATGTAACACATTTTTAAGAGAGAGGGGGTGAGGGAGAGAGGAAGGGAGGGAGAGAGAATCACCTGAGTTTTCGGTGGTCTAGCCTCCATGAGGTTTATCTGGTTGGTTTAAACAAAGAGGAACGACATTTTCCACGGTGTATTCCACAGTGTGGGGTTCTAGTTCTTTGGGACATGGTCTATGTTTCCAAATGTTTGTTGGTTTTTGTTTTGGCTTGTTTGCTATTTTTGCTGTTGGAAAATGTACAATTGATGCTTATGTTGCCTATTTTATATTTGATGACCTGAGAAGTTGTGCAGTAAATATATATAGATTTTTAAAAATTCTGTATGTCTAATGCTTCCAAAAGTTAGTCCATTCTGGCTGACCAGCTTCCCAACAATGTTGCTGCTTGAATCTGGTTCCTATCAGTTACTTTCTTCTGTAATATTGAACCTTGTGAGATATTTCCTCAGATTTGAAATCAACAGGAAATAGCCTCACATAAAAATGAATGGTTAAATTTCTTTGTATATAAAAATTTCGAACTGGCTTGAAGCTTTAGGTATCCCTTTGTGCCGTGTTTCATGCTAATATGACAGATTCTGGTAGCTACAGATAATTCCAGTAGGGACTTCGATACTGAATGAATTAAACTGAATGTTCTCTGTTTATGTTCAGTTTTGGAAAAAGTAAACCTGGTAATATTTTTAAAGGCTGAAAATGGTACACATTCAGCTGACAGCAAACTTGTATGAGAAATACTGTCAAGTCACTAATTCTTGAAGACATCAGTTATGTCTGCTCATTGAAAAAATTAAGAGTCCCTACAGAAACCCAACGTGTGGCCTAATTTTTCCACACTAATGCACTTGGAATCAATACAAATTACATCATGGATACTAGCAGCTATGCTCACTCTGAAGTATGTGTTTTGTCTTATCAGAAATCTTGTTATATCAAAAAGCAGGCAACTGAGTCCATGTCACAGACAGGCCCCAATCCCCTTGCTAGAGAACCCACATGAAGCCTGAGCTGTCACTGCCTACACATGTCTAGGTGACCTAGGTCCAGTGTATTCATGCTCCTTGGTTGGTGCTTCTGCCTCAGCAGGCCCCTCTGCGCTCTGGCTAGTTGGCTCTGTTGGTCATCTCGTGGCTCTGCCTGCCAGATCAACAAGGACTTACTCAGTCCTGATCAGACTTGGTAAGCTGAGGTGGGCAGCTCCCCTTTTCTGAGGAGTAGGGAAGGGAAGAGGGGCAAAGAGAGAGGGATGGTGAGATCCAGAGGAGAGGAGAGAGGAAGCTATGATTAGCATATAAGGTAAATAAATAATTTAATTAATTTTAAAAAATCTTGTTGGTACCATAACTTTCCAGTGGGGTTACAAAATGTTGATAGAATGAAAGCCTGTTATAAAATAAAATCTTCCTGGACTCTAGATGAGAGAAGCATGGGAGAATGGCAAAGTAGAAGGATCCAGAGGGTCCTAGAAACCTACAAGTAGAACATTATGATAGGCAGATTTGGGCTCAGGGGTCCCGCTCAAACTAAGGCACCAGCCAAGGACAATACAGGCGGTAAACCTTAAACCCCTACCCAGATCTAGCCAATGGACAGAACACTCTCCACAGTAGAGTGGAGAGTGGGATATTACTTTCTCATATACTCTGGTGCCTCACCTTTGACCATGTCCCCTGGAGGGGGAGACCTGGTGGCACTCAGAGGAAGGACAGCAGGTTACCAAGAAGAGACTTGATAACCTATGAACATATACAGGGGGAGGTAATCCCCCTCAGGAACAGTCATAGGGGAGGGGAATAAGGGGAAAATGGGAGGGAGGGAGGAATGGGAAGATACAAGGGATGGGATAACCATTGAGATGTAACAAGAATAAATTAATAAAGGAAATAAAATAAAATAAAATAAAATCTTTTTTTAGGGATTTAGATAGGGGCCTAAATATTCCTGAAATTAATGAGTTCATTAAGTTTGTATATGCACAAAGTAACACCAAAGCCAGCAAACAAAAGTTAAAAGCATATTTACCTATAGAAACCTTCCTGAGAGCTGTCATTCTTCAGTGGTAAATTTGAGTATTTGTTCTATGGTGGAAAAGGTCGCAGACATCTTAGTACATTCTCATGCCTGTTCGCTTGGCAATGTTCGTTTTCTCCATTACCTGCTTCCAAGTGACAGTAACATGTAAAACCAACATGGCCTTCAGAAACCCACACCCTCTTCTTCCTACTCTGGAGACATGATGGTGATGCAGCATTGGGGAAGGCACTTGTTTACGTCACTACACACTGCTGCTCTCAGAGAACGGAAGGAGGAAGTACTGAGAACCTGGACTGGCCTTCCTTGTTTCCCTCAAGACTATGAAAGATAAGGGTGGGAAAATAAAGTCACTCTCTACGTACCCTTGCTACCACTCATTCCTGCGTTATTCTGCAGGTCCACTTGACTGCTTTCAGATAGCTAGTCCTCAGACAGCACTGTGTTTGGAGGAAAACATAGTTTAGAAGTATATCGCTGACATTGCTGCAGAAAATACTTAAATCAAGCTTGGTTTGCTTGTAATGTTAGAGGACAACCATCCTAAGGAGAGCACGCCAACTTACGTTTTCCCAAGCTGCCAAACTATTATCTTTACCAGACAAAGTATTAAAAAAAAATCCTTTGTTTTAATGAACCACAAATATCATGTCAATTTAACATTAAATATCCCTGATTCATTTTTATATCTGATACTTTGCATTTTCACAAAGCCCTTCAGTGACATTTTATAACTATGCGAAAAAGTGTTCAGAAAAGATTGTGTGTGTGTGCGCGCGTGTGCGTGTGCGCGCGCGCATGCTTGTGCGTATGTGTGTGTAACTCTTAAATGTTGGGATTTGCATTAACTGAATTCAGATGCAAATGATCCAGATATATGATTTATGTAATCTGTGATTCCTTTTGAGCTGGCGCTTAAACGACAAAGGTTTAAACCAAATATGAGCATCTCAACTTGGGCTAAACCTAGAATACGTCAAAATTTATATAGTATGTGGAATATTACAAAGAAGAAACAGAAAATGAACTATTTTTAATTATAAAGGTGTATACACATGTGAATGCAAAATCCAGACAGTTTCTTCTTATTGTGATAAAATAATTTATTGGTTTATTTATTCATAGTCTTCATTTGTTCCTTGAATTATGTACTAATTTTTGCATTTAAATTTCCTTATATTTAAAACCTGTACAAATCCCATAGTGTTTCTGGTCTGTGTTAGTAATTAAATGACTTAAAAATCATTTGGAACTCGATAGCTATACAATAAGTATTAGCTGTTAATAGCTCTCATCCATCCATCCATCCATTGCATGACTTTTACTCTGAGGAATCTAGGGAAACAAAACAAATATTTGTGAAAAAAATCAACTGCTTTTATGATTAAATTAAACGTGTACATGAAAAGACAGGAAAGATGTCTCAGTGGTTAAGAATATTGACTTCTCTTGCCGAGGATCCAGATTCAATTCCTGGCACTCACAGGGTATCTGGCAGCCATCTTTCACTCCAGTTTCATGTATTTCAATTTCCTTTTCTGACCTCTGCCAGCATTAGCCATGCACATAATGGACATGCATGCAAAAACATATGCATAAACTAAATAAAGTCTAAAATAATCGTGTCAATTAAGTTTCAACCAAAGCATAGAGCACGATGACTGATGTAAACCAGAAGTGGGAAGATCATATACTTCATATACTTCAAAGAAATTGAAATTTCTCCGCCGCGCGGTACACAATCTGTGTACAGCAACAGGGTAATTAATAGTGCTTTAGGATTAGTATTTCAGTGGTCACATGTAGCTATTAAGGAAACCAAAGAGGGAAATGATTTTCAGAAAGTGTATTACTTACACAGACAGTAATGGCAACATCAGAATGGAGTCCACCCGTGATGCCTCTAGTTTGTCAAGACAAGTCTACCAAAGAGGCCAAGGGAACGACAGTGCACTGTCCCTACCCTTAGCAATCAGCACTGAAGCACAGGCAAGCTGTTTCATATGTACACCTACGGTGTAAGGTAGAATGGCAAAGTCACGTCACACTAGCTCCTTGCCAGACTGGTTACCACTCACCACACTCTAGCAGTGTTTAGAGAATGCTCTTCCAAGCACCCAGTGAGGCAACAAGACAGCCTAGCCAATGTAGTTCAAATGAACACTTTCAAAGTCGTCTGTGTCCCTGAATTTTCTGGGTTATTCTCTTACCCTTATAGGTTGGACCCTTTTGTCCTTTGACTATTATAACAAATATTTCTATTTCCATCATGTTATTTAAATGTGAACTGTAATTTTGTTTTGATTGTATGTTCCTATAGCTATTTAATTATTAATAACTAAAGGTTGATATCTGATAATTTATTTTAAAACACCATGCCATTAGCTACCAATGTTCAACAAATGCTACCTTATTACACAGATATAGAGAGGTCTGTCTTATGGCAATAAGAAGTGACTATGAACAAAAGAGTTTGCTACAAACTAACAAAATCTAGTGCAGGAGTGAAAGGGAAACAAAGAAAATGTGAGCAAGAGTAATGTAATTATATCCCCAACAGGATGTTTAGGACCTTGTGTCTGTTGCCAGTTCGTCAAATCTGTAACAAATAAATAAAGGAATCTGACAAAATGTACAGATAAAAGAGGTTTAAAGATCAACTATACTAACTCTACAGTACTCAAAGCACTGAAGTCCAAGGAACTAGGAAATGGCCTCGGTATGGTAAAATCAATGCCTTCCATGTCCCAATGCAACATTTATGCTTAATTCAATACAAGCAATTTGGACTTACAGCTCTCTGACCAAAATGTTATAGCAAAATATTCTGGCAACAGTGAGAGCAATTCCAAGCAGCTGTTCAAACAGACAGCATCTGTATGTTCTTTCTGTCCTTGGGTCTGACCTTTAGTGTAAGAAGAATTCAGGTAGGAATTCCATTTTAAGTGGAATTTAGAAAGATAGCAGTGTGATGGACAAGCGAAAGGAACCTGAGAACCTGACCTGGTTTGTTAGGATGAAAAAATGGGCTTATTCAGGTTTGCTGGCAAAGTACTGCTGCACAACTAGGGCTGGGAGCAGCGATCCGCCATGGTAGGATGCAAAGCAAGAAAGTATGTCTAATGAAGTGCAGAGAGTAAACCAAGCCATCCCAAGATCTGGGATCCCTCTAATAAGTTAACATACCACCTATAATAATGGCAGCTATAATGCAATAATGTTGTAAATAACTACAATAGATAAGAAAATAGGGTGAATGAGATTGAGGATAGTTAGGGGATTATAGGAAACAAAGGAGATCTTTTAAGCCTTAAAAAGAGAGTGGGTATGGAAATATGCCTGTTTTTTTATGCCCGTGTCTTTGCTCGAAGTGTGTGTGTGTGTGTGTGTGTGTGTGTGTGTGTGTGTGTGTGTGTGTGTTTTGTTGGCCCTTTGAGGCCAGAAGACACTAGATCCTCCGAGCTGGAATTACAAACAGTTTCAAGCTATCTTGTGGTTGGTGGAACCCAAACTTGGAACCTCTGAAAGAGCAGTAAGTGCTCTTAGTCACTGAGCCATCTTTCTATCCCTAGATAGCTTTTGATGGAATACTTGAATCAATGTGTCCACTCTTTGCATCATAGTTTCAAAAGAGCTACGCAAAGCAACTGGTCCTAAAACAAACCTCTTACAGTAAAGCTATTGATCACAATGCCTCAGAATGATTGATTGGTAGAACTTAATTAGTATGCATTGTGCCTTCTATGGATGCATACACACACAGTGCACACATTCAAGCTTAAATGACCCTGAGTAGTGGTAGACTGCTTCCTTTTCCAGAGAACCCACACTTTAAGCTGCAGTTTCTAAGCTTTCAAATTATCCTCACTACTTGGAAGCACTGAGTGGAGAAGAAGCATTGTTTCTGTCATGCTCCAGAGTCAGGATTAGCCAGTGGGGATTCAGTGATGAAGTTCTAAGTTTAGGCTGTTAATTTTCAAGTCAGTTTGCAAACTGTGAGCTTTGTTTTTCCCGTTCATTACCCTCCTGGTTGGTGTACGCCCAAATCTACACCCACTCTGATGAGTAAAAGGATACAATTGTGTTTATTGCAAGGGATTTCTGAATAAACTGTGTGGTGAACTCCTGGCGCCAGAGAAAACATCTTTGCTGTAGTACCTCCTGGCATCATGTAGAACTCCACTTAACAGATCAAATATATTTTTAGTAATGAGTTTTAAAGCCGTCAAGTATGGAAGGCGCTTTCCGTATACTCTTGGATTTGTGACCTTCCAATGGAGCATGGTCAACTTAAAGAAAACTAACTAGCTCCCTTAGCTAGGAGTGGAAATTTGTGCCTACCTCACCTCTCCACACTGAGCTTTTGTCTGCCTTGAACTGCATAAGCCGTTCCCACTGTGTCTCAGCTGCTGTGAATTTGCATATGTAATTGCCCTGTGTCTGGAAAATGTTTTCTTGGAGTCATCTCCCAGCTATGTCTCTTATAATCTTCCCACTCCCTTTTCTAGAAAGGTCCCTAGGCCTTGGGAGAGTAGACTGTGGTAGATGTACCCTTTAGAATCGAGAACAAAACAAACAATCAAACAAACAAACAAGGAGGCTGGGTGGGAAGGGAAAAAGGGGAGTGGACCTGTGAAGAGTTTGAGGAGGCAGCAAATATGAAAAATAACAAGATTACCAAAGAACGAATAGAAATGATATATATATATATATATATATATATATATGTACATATATGTATATATATGCAAAGATAAGAAGTACAGAAATACATATTTACTATGTACCTACCTGTGGGGCAGGGATGGAGAGGTTCAAGTCTAGCATATCCAAATAGCCCACTGAGCTCTGTCTATTATAACATCAGATTATCTCTTCTCCTGATCTAGAGACCCCCCACATCTCCTGAGGAGCATCACCTAGCCCTCAGGGAAGATTACAGGCCCACCCTTTCCTGATAAAAACCTGTTCAGCAAGCACTTGGGGATTCCCAGAGATACCCCACCCTATGCTAAGGAGATCCTAGCCTTCATCAAATGACCTTAATCATACCTGGAAGTTCCTACTGACCCATAAGATAATTAAGTGCGGTGTTTTCCTTCTTGTGATAGGACCAGGTGCTATTGTACATAAATGCAGTACTGTACCACTGCATGTAGATTACGTAACCAGGCACCCCTAGCACCAATGAATCAGACACATTCACCCTCAAACCCCTCCCGACTGGCCAGGGTTTATAAAGGTTGGCTGCCTTGCTTTCTGGTGCTCATGCCATTCCTCCACCATGACCATCTGAGATTCCATTTTTTCTGGAGAAGAATAGATGCTGTCAAGGCAGTCAAGGCAGAGATGGCAAAGCTGCCTTGGCAGCCACTAAAGCCTGCTCCATCACCCCTAGCTCAGTGCGGACCACTGGTGAGGCACCTGCGGGGCCTGTATCTCACCGGATCTGCCTTTTTGCTGGTTTTGGGCTTCCTTCCATCCAGATCCTCTGCCATGCTTAGCACAGCAGCCAAACAAACAAACAAACAAACAACAACAACAACAACAAAAAGAGCTATAAAAGCTTAGGTATCATCCTGGGACTGTGGGGCTCACAAGTCTCCATTGCCTCCTGACACCAGCAACTTCATTCTGAAAGAGCTAAGCTGTAATGTTCCATGGGGGGAAATACTCTTTCCACACCCTCACCTAGTGCACAAGCCTTGCCTCAAAGTGCTCCAGCTGTTCTTGAAGGAAGAACCTGGATCTTCGAGCTTAAGATCTATCTGTTCTGATTCAGAAACGAGCAGCGCCTCAACCGGCCCACCAGATGTGCAAGCCAGGGCACTCAGTGAGTGTGGAGTGATACCTTGCAATTAACTGATATTCTCATGGTCATGACATAATAAAACACAAGAGGCTAAAGTGCAAGAATAATGCAAAAAACTGAAATATCTGATATTCACTCATTAGCCATTAGCCAGCAGTCAGTTAGCCTGGAATCAAACTTTCCTTATACAGTAGAAGCACACTGTACAAGAACATTATGAGATGTGAACGAAGTCATATGCTCTAACACACTGCCAATCTAATAAACTGAGTAGATAGGAAGAATGTTTAGATTATTGTGTATCACACACCATTTAAGAACGAAGTCTATTTTTTTTCCCTTTTGAAACAGGGTTTCACAATTTAGCCCAGGATGTAAATTGGTAATCCTCCCTTCTCAGCCTTCTGGGTGCTCAAATTATAGCTGTGAACCACCCTGCCCAGCTATAAAACTGTTTCTTGATATACCACAAAATGCAATATAAGCAATATTGCAAGATCGTTATATTTATATAACATAAAATAAAAATTAAACATAATATACTTTAATTTTAGTACATCAACCATCTTTAATATGTTGTCAATAAAAAGCACGGAAGCTACATGCAAGATGCATGTTTGCATATGTGTTTTATTTGTTCTCTGGCAATTATATACAGCATATTTTTATCATAGTTTTTCTTGTTCCCCAACTCCTCACAGATTCTTGCTCCCTAACCACCCAATATTATTTTTTCTTTTTAAAAAGTGCCACTAAAGCCACATAGAAATCAACAATTCTGAGTACGGGCCATGCCCTGGAAAACACATAAAATTTGTTATGTTCCATAATTAATTCAAGTTATCTGCCACTTCATAAATAAGCATTAGACACATTGCCTTAATCCCTACCTTAAGAACACCCAAAAAATGGGGGAAAGATATCATAGACATTAGAAACAAAATTCAAATTCCTCCGGAGAATGAAGCATGACCTGCCTTAGTGTGAGTATGTAAATCAAATGTAGATCAGAAAACAACCTCTTACTAGAGTTGGGGATTGACTGCTTTATGCTGGCAATGTAGCACCAATAGAAAATTAAATTTTTCATTTCAATTTTTCAGCTGAGAAAATAGATTTAGTGGATATTCTAATATCAGAGAAACACAAAGGTGCTTTTGTTTATGAAAATATGGGTTTAATCTTTAGCATTTCAATCAGGGATAGGAAACCCAAGCTAAAATGTCTTAGTGTTTTTGTTTTTGTTTTTTCTCGGATAAATGAAAATTATGGCAACAGGGCCTATAAAATTAAGTCAGCTGATAAAAATGTTTCCTGTGAAAGAATGACAACCTGAGTTTGTGTAGACCTATACACAGTAGCACACATCTGTAATCCCAGCCCTTCTATGGCATGGTGAGACCAGAGGCAGAGACAGGAACCCTTAAAGTTCATGGTGTTCACAGAGGTGACTACAATGGTGGCCTTTGTCTTAAGCAAGGTAAAACCAAGGACTGACACCTGAGACCATGTTCCAACCTACACAGGCAGGCTGTCACATGTATATGCACACACTTGTAGACATAGACACACACATCATACACACACAGAGAGAGAGAAGAGAGAAACAAATATAAAAGAAATACCAACAACAGAAGTGTCTTGAGGCTCAAACAGAGGCATTTAAAGAAACAATGTATTATAATAGTAGTCAGTGATAAAGGCATCCTTGGCACCCATTAAAGCCATGTGCCTCAGTTTCTTCAACAGTAAAATGGGAGTAAGATTTGCTGGGTTTTTTTTTGTGTGTGTGTGTGTGTCCACATACATACAAGATGTTTAAATATGCCGAGCACCATGCATGTAAAGACAAGTATCCTTTTGTGTGTGCATGTGTGTGTGTACAGATGGACATGCAAGTTCATGTGTTTACAGGTATATATGTGACTATGTGCACAAGTAAACCGTTGACCCCAGGTGCCATTCCTCAGGCTCTATCCACCTTGTTGCTTGATACAGGGTCTTTCATCAGCCTGCTCCTCACCTCTTAGGTTAAGCTGGTCAGCCAGTGAACTGCCTTTCTGTCTCCTCAGAACTGGGATTATATATGGGCTCTGGGGACCAAACTCAGGTGCTAATACTTACAGGGCAACCAACAAGCACTTTGCCCCCTAAGCCATCTCCTCAGTCTGTGGTGCCATTAATCTTACAGTTTTTTAAGCCTCTAAACACACGTTTCTGCTGCCTCTTTCCAACTTTCAGGATCTGCAAGTTATCTAAAATCTCCTTTGTTGCTGGCCGGTACATAAGTGTCTTTGTTTAAGTCATGTTCTTTGGTCTGTTCTTAAACCATCTGAAGTGTTCCACATGTGACCAAACCTGAAGGTTCTTTGTGAGAATATTTGCAAGGTGTGTGAGACAAGAACACTTAAGGTCAGGAGGGACAGCATTCCAAAAAGCAGCACATGGGTACCACAGTTATGTAAAGAAGGTCCTGCAATGGGTACCATGGTTGTGTAAAGGAGGTCAGATGATGGGTACGACCGTTATGCAAAGGAGGACCTACCATGGGTACCACGGTTATGTAAATGACAGACCATGGGTACCATGGTTATGTAAAGGAGGACAGAATAATTAGTAGCAAATAAACTACATCAGTCCCTAAAAGAGTGATTAAAAAAATAATGAATAAAGCTATAGTGAAAACAGGAACCGTGCCTGTGGTGGCGTCTTATAGTGAGTAATAGAGTGAATAGGAAGGTAGAGTGAGCCATGCTTGGGACAGAAGAACCAATTATAAGAACCAGGTGCCTGGAGCAGTGTGAGAACTCCATCTGTTCCAGTCCACAGCGAATGACAAAGGCCTTTATGTACTTGATCTTACAATATTTGTGTTCTTCTTATATAGCAAACATAAAATGGAGAACATAAACGTAGTGTTTTTATATAGAAGCTATTTTGTCGTAGCTAAGGAAGATGATAAGATTTCTCTTATACGCTAATAATTTAGACTTGGCAAAGCGCCATCACTACCTGTAAGAGTAATTTAGAGGCTGGAAATTACTGCTCTGCCTTTTAAAACCATATGTGTATAATAAGACCTAGCAGATGATGTATTCTTTACGGAAACCATTACTGGGATTGTAATTTAAAGTAACAGGTGGGCCATTTTAGAGCAGATTGGAGCCGCTGGCTGACTGTTTCAAGACTCACATCACCTCATTACTCATTTTTACACAGGTACTAATTTGGCAGCATTTAAGAAATATTAGATAAAAGTAATGGATCAAATATTGTGTTTCTCACATACTCTGGTGCCTCATATTTGACCATGTCCCCTGGATGAGGAGACCTGGTGGCACTCAGAGGAAGGATAGCAGGCTACCAAGAAGAGACTTGATACCCTATGAGCATATAAAGAGGGAGGAAGTCCCCCTCAGTCATAATCATAGGGGAGGGGAATAAGGGGGAAATGAGAGGGAGAGAGGAATGGGAGGATACAAGGGATGGGATAACCATTGAGATGTAATAAGAATAAATTAATAAAATAAAATTAAAAAAACAAATATTGTATTTCTTAGTTTGAAAATGTTGTTATAAAATATGTTAATAAGAATGAAATGTCAATTTGTTTAAAAACTATTCAGCAACCACTTAGTTACTTTCTTCTAAACCAAGTTAACTTTAGTTGCCTTATGCTAATGTGTTTAATCTTGTCAAAGGCTGCAGAATGTACATAACCTTTTATCTTCTCTCCTTTGACAAATATACACATATAAAACAATACACACACTCATACACACACCACATTATACACACCCATACACTGTAGATTCACATACATCACCCACACAAAACGTATACTCACACAACACACAAACATACCACATACACATGCTACACACACACACACACACACACACACACACACACCCCGCTCCATACACATATACTTGTATGTAATTTTTACCAATAAGCATTAGACTTGAAGCAGACAAATGAAAATTCCCAATTTTAAAAGCTATGAAAATAATAAACCAATTAACACACATGTCATGGACCAACGTTGATGTTGAGGGGAAGAGAGACTAAATTTATTTGTAGCTCTATGTTCTCAAACATTTGGATTCAAATTCTGTCTCTACTCATTATTGAGAATAATTTGGAGCATTATCTACCTTAATTTCTTTAAATCTGTATTGAAAGTACAGGTAGCAGAACAATAGCATCTATTCAAGGAGTGGTTATGAATTAGTAAGATAGGGCTGAAGCTGTCAGTGGCGCGTGGCATATGCCAGAAGGTACTTGCTCAGTGGTACCCATTGATTTTAACCCTCTATACAGAATGTGCAGTCCTGCGCAGTGTGCATTGGAGCTGGCTTCTCTGCCTGAGACAGAGTGAGGATGGCATTCTAGCTACAGTGTGCCTCAGTGGATATGAGGGCGTCTCTCCTAGAAGACAGGAAAACTATTTCATAAGAAGAATAAAAGCTTTTCCCTCTAATATCGTCGCACAGGTATCAGGCTAGCCCACGAGAGCCACTTTTTGTTCTCCTTTTTTTTTGTTATCCCCTAAAAGCTTAAAGATAAATGCCCCCCCATCTGATTTGTTCTAAGCTAAAAGCACAAAACAGACTAATCTCTTGTTATTGTTTATTCTGGTTTTTGGTTCCTTTTCAAATCAAGTTTAAAAGACAATGAAATTAGGGCCTGGAGATGGCTCAGCTAGCTCTTAAGCCTGCTTGCTGCATTTATAGAAGACCTGAGTGCAGTTCCCTAACCCATGTCTGTCAGGTCGCAAAGGCCTGTGATTCCAGTTCCAAGGGACCCAGTGTCCTTGCTCTGACCTACATACAGATGGTATTCTCCTACACATATGCAGAAACTAAAGAAATCTTTTAAAAATTTATAAAAATGTACCAGAGAGAAGAAATAGGAAGCAGGAGGAGAGTCTAGTTATTAGCTTTGGCTTTAATCTTGGCCTTGGGAGGCCGTAACAAAATGACCATTTCAATGTATTTCTCTGACTCATTTGTAACTAACCATTATGAATTATTTCAGGAGACTTTCAAATTCAATTAGCACATCCTGCTCAGAGATAAAGGGAGGCATTTAATTCAGCTGTGTGTTGTGTCTGAATTTTCACTTCCAAATATAGGCAGATTCTAGATGAAACTCAGAATGCAAAGCTACTGCCTTCACAGATTAAAATCCTACCAATGATTTGGAGTATAAATGTTGACTCACTGTTGTATAAATAAAAGTATCATCATAAAAACTGTTAATTTTATTCACCCAAGTACTAATGAGGACCTTTCAAGCAGTGAAATAAACAGGGTAGAATATTGACAGCCAATAAATTGTTTATATTAAGCACAAAACTGGTGATCATATCAATGTTTCTCAGACTTTAATTTGGTCTCAAATTGGCAAGTGTGTCTATCTGTGTATGGGTGTATGTGTGTGTGGGCGGGTGACTCTTCTAGAATCTCAGATGCTGTTTCAAAGAACTTAGTTCTCAGATTCTGTTATGTTCTATAAGTTCTTAGGTAGAGGCTATGATGGAAAATTTTCAGTCTGGATTGTAAAAATGTGTAACCAAGATCGATCCACAAAAGTCCAGAATATGATTCTGTAGCTGCAATGCTGTTAAGACTATTAATTTTAGGTAATAGTTAAAATTCTTGTACCATTATACATAACTTAAAACTTGAACAATAGGCTTGTTAGGAATAAATATCAAAGTTTTTTTCATTAGATTAATTTTGTACTCTAAGAGGTCGGTTCCTTTATGTAGCTGAGGATGCCCTTAAGTTCTTAATCCTCCTGTTTTAACCTTCCACATGCTCAGACTGTTGGTCTGTACTACCTGTTTGCCTTAGGAATTCAGCCTTAATTGTGGCATTGCTTTCTTTGTAGACAGAAGAATAGCTTCCAGGAATGTCCACATCATACCCATCACATCATTCAGAATGTACATGATGACATATTTTACATTATTAAGCAAAGAGAAATTAAGATTAAAGGTGGGTTGAAACTTTCAAAATGTCTGGCTGCATAATAAGAGGATGATCCTGGATTTTCTAGGGGAGCTTGTTGTAGACACAGGTTACTTAAGTGGAGAGGAAAGCAACAAGTCAGGGGGGTGGCCTCTGATAGGAGTCCCCTGGCCATTGCTGGCACGGAAACTGGTAGAAACATCAGGGAGCCAAACCATAATCAGGTTCTAGGAGTGGGGATAGCAAAAAGATGGATTCCAC
The DNA here is from genome assembly GCF_964271855.1 of Acomys minous. Classification (NCBI taxonomy): domain Eukaryota; kingdom Metazoa; phylum Chordata; class Mammalia; order Rodentia; family Muridae; genus Acomys; species Acomys minous. The sequence goes on along the minus strand of NC_140486.1, from coordinate 94,162,257 downwards.
TTTCACATGTCTACAAAGATGCTGATGCCTTAAGCTTAGCTAGAGATGCCTAATTGCACACTTTGAAGCTCTCAAACTATAAGGATATAAATTTGTGTTGCTTTAAACCTCCAAATTTTTGGTCATTAGTTACAGTAACTTTAGGAAACAAGCATGATTGCCATTCACTGCATCCCTTGTAACTTGTGGCCAGGTAACATATCCTCAAAATGTACACTGCTGCCTTCTCAACATTTTCATATTCCTGTTCTTAGTGATGCTTTGCCCACTCAGCACAAGATCCCATTGAATGTCCCCACCTGAGAATGAGTAGTTGCAGCCTCTTAGAATACAGTTCAGCCATTGTTGCCTCACAATTAATCACAACATTTTTTGTTTCATTGGGCCAGAATAATAGTGATCAATGATTTATGACTTTATGCAGAAGGAGATTCTATGTGAGAATATCATGCTATTTTCCTTTCATTGTATTTATATTTTTAAATGGATTTGTATACAGAAGATGAAGCAGGAACATGAATCTTAAAATAATAAAGAAGCACGGGCAGATTGGAGGATCTCCTCATATACCTCTTTTCCTCTACAAAATAATACGAACACCACACCAACCCACCCATGCATATCAAGTCACGTCAGCACTCAGCACATCCTCTTCCTCTGTGGACTGGCAAAGCACTCCTGCTAGGGTGGAAGAAAAAAAAAAAACGACAGTCAACAGAGTCCACGTCAGAGACAGCCTCCACTCCCCTTACCAGAGGACCCATAGAGGACCCTGAGCTGCCCATTGGCTACATCTGTGTAGGTGGTCTAGACTCAGGCTATGCATGGTCCTTGGTTGGTTCTTCAGTCTCTGAAAGCCTCTCTGTCCCCTGGTTAGTTGGCTCTGTTGGTCTTCTTGTGGCATTCCTGTCCCCTCCAGATCCTTCTGTCTATCCCCCATTTTTTTCCACAACACTCCCTGGGCTTCACCCAAGGTTTGGCTATGAGTCTCAGCATCTGTTTTGATCCACTGCTGGGTGCAGCCTCTCAGAGGACAGCTATGCTAGGCTCCTGTCTGCAAGCATAGCAGTGTATCATTAATAGAGTCAGGGATTGGTTCTCTCCTGTGGAGGAGGGGTCTCAGGTTGGAAGGTTCTTTCTCTTAATCAGGAGCCACATGAATGGTTTTAGGATTTCTAGAAACACTGGTTCATATGAAAATCAGTAAGGCTGTCCACTGGCCGACTGGTCTCTAAATGACACACCCATTTAAACTAGTTTCTGTGGAGAGCTCAGGTGAAAGGTATTGGCCAATATTACACATCTCGCCATAATTAGCAGTGGTTTGCCCTAGTCTTTTGACAATGCTTTTAATCAGTAAGAAATGGCCATATCAATATTTCTCACCTTTGCATTCACTTTAGTTCATAAGACCATATCATATCATCTGATAGATTGTTTGTCAATAGATTCTCACACTGTCTGTTTCACAGACCAGAAGTCTGACTCCCGTTGTACCGAGTGTTACTGAGGCTCTTAGTGCACTGAGACTGAAAACATGAAATTGACTTAGTTCACTATGCTGCCTTCGTTTCTTCTTTGTTACTTCCTTTTTATGGCTTTACGGTGCCGTTATGGAGAGGCTATTCTGTTCCAGACACTGATCCATAACTGTTCCAGAGTGACTGCAGTGCACACACTTTGCTTGGCTTATATTTCCCTTTCATGTTAGATACTACTCAGCTATAAAATTAGTGTAGGGAGAAACACAATACAATGGATAACAGCACTTTAAAGCAATGGAATGCTAATACGCATGTGGGAAAGTCTAGGAGTCCTCAACCCTACACAAAGAACCACAGGCAACTAAGGAATGCTGAGAGTGGAGGAATTCGAGTTCTTCAGAGAAATATACTAGTTGGTTAGCCAATAACAAATGGTCAGCACTGACAATTATGTACAAGTGACATGACATTATACAGACTGAGAAGTTTGTATATAGGAATATATCTATATATGTACACAATATGCGCATACATATATGTATACAATAACAATTAATGAGAGAAAAATGCCATGAATTTGAAAAAAAGAAAACAGGGGTATATGGGTATGTAAAGCTTAGCTGGAATAAAGGAAAGGAAGAAAATATAATTATATAATTATGTCAAATAGTAAAATAAATAAATTAAATTTATTTTATTAAAAAATGTCAAAAAGTAAAAGCAATAATTAAAAATTTTTATTATGTTAAAAAATGTATTTGGCCTAGAAAGATAGCTCAGAGGTTCCATAATGACTTTACTGATAACCTGAGTTGGATTCCTCAACATCCATGCTTGGTTGCACACACATACATACACACATACACACACACACACACACACACACACACACACACACACACTAAATAAATACATACATAAATACATAAACAAATAAATAAATATTTTTAAATGCCTCCAGCTTTATTGGTAGAGAGACACTGATGTTTATTAGCAAGACACTGAAGAATCTGTTAGTCCTTTGTTGATAAAAGAAAGAAAATACTCTCAATTTCTCCATTTATTTTTAAAGAAATCATGAAATTTGTAGGCAAATGGATGGAACTAGAAAAGATCATCCTAAGTGCAGTAACCTTCTGGGTCTGGGGTACTGCACTTAGGAAACACTCATGGTATGTACTCATTACAAGTGGATTTTAGCCTTATAGTACAGGATAAACATACTACAATGCATAGAAAGAAGATAAGTAACAAGGAAAATCCAAGGGATGATGCTCAAATATCACTTAGTCGGGGAAAATAATAGGCAGAGATAGTGGCTTCAGCGAGGGAGCAATGTAGCAGAGGGAGCACAGAGAGATATGAGCATGGAGGTCAGACTTGGGGAGAGTGGACATGGAACGACAGAAGGCCTGTAGAGAAAAGAGAAATGATACAGGGGCATCTCTGTGACAAGCTGGAGACCTATGTCAGGGTAGGCTCCTCGGAGGATATGAGAGGAACTTTAGCAGAGATTCCTAGAATCAGGGACCATAGAGACTGAAGAGGACACTCTGTAACTAGACAAGTCTCCTAGCAGAGGGAAGGAAACACCAATCTACTCACAAAAATCTTTGACCCAAAATTCATCCTACTTATAAGATGTGCAGGGATAAAGATAGAGCAGAGATTAAGAGAATGTCCAACCAATACCTGTACCAATCAAAGACCCACCTCATGGAAGAGAATCAACCCCTGGCACTATTAACAACAAAAATAATCTGCTATGCTTCCAGACAGGAGCCTAGAAGAATTGTCCTCTGAGAGACTCCACCCAGCAGCACTTCAAAACAGATGCTGACACTCACAGTCAAACACTGGGCAATGTGTAGGAAGTCTTGTGAAAAAGTTGTGGGACATTTTCTGGGTATATTCCAAGGAGTGGAATAGCTGGGTCTTGAGGAAGCTCTATTCTCATTTTTCTGAGAAAGCGCCAGATAGATTTCCAAAATGGTTGTACCAGTTTTCATCCTCACCAGCAATGAAAGAGTGTTCATCTTTCTCCACATCCTCATCAGCATGTGGTGGTGTCATTTGAATTTTTGATGTTGGTCATTCTGATGGGTGTAGGTTGGAATCTCAGAGTCATTTTGATTTGCATTTCTCTGATGACTAAAGACATTGAGCATTTCTTTAAGTGTTTCTCAGACATTTGATATACTTCTGTTGAGAATTCTCTATTTAGTTCTGAGCCCCATTTCTTAATTGGGTTATTTGGTTTGGTGATGTTTAATTTCTTGTGTTCTTTATATATTTTGGATATTAGCTCTTTCTCAGATGTAGAGTTGCTGAAAAAATTTTCCCAGTCTGTAGGCTGTTGCTTTGTTCTGTTGGTAGTGTCTTTTGCCTTATAGAAGCTCATGAGGTCCCATTTATTAATTGTTGACCTTAAGGCCTGGGCTGTTGGTGTTCTGTTCAGGAAGTTGTCTCCTGTGCCAATGTGTTCCAGGCTCTTCCCCACTTTTTCCTCTAACTGATTTAATATCTCTGGTTTTATGTTTGAGGTCTTTAATCCACTTGGACTTGAGTTTTGTGCATGGTGACAAATATGGATCTAATTGCATTTTTCTACATGTAGACACCCAGTTAGACCACCACCATTTGTTTGAATAGATTTGGCTTCTTTGTCAAAAATCAAGGGACCATATGTGTGAGGATTCATTTCTGGGTCTTTGATTCGAGTCCACAACAGGGGCATATGCTCAACCATATTCATAGCAGCCTTATTCATAATAGCCAGAATCTGGAAACAGCCTACATGTCCCTCAGTTGAAGAATGCATAACGAAATTGTGGTACATTTACACTATGGAATACTATTCAGCTATAAAAACAAGAAAATCCAGAAATTTGTAGACAAATGGAGGAAATTAGAAACGATCATAGTAGGTGAGTTAACCCAGAAACAGAAAGACTCACATGGTATATACTCACTCATAATTGGACACTAGCCCAAAAGGCATGTCCTATGAATGTCTTCACTTACCAGGAGATTGGAACAGATGTGAGAACATCCTACTGGGACTCTAGGTAAGAAAAATATAGGAGATAGGGAAATAGAAGGACCCAGAGGGTCCTAGAAACCTACAAGAAGAATATTGTAATGGGTGGATCAGGGCCCAGGGGTGTCTGCTCAAACTATTGCACTAACCAAGGATAATACAAGTAGTAAATAGTGAACCCCTACTCTGATCTAGCCAATGGACAGGACATCCTCCGCAGTTATGTGGAGAGCAGGAACTAACTCTGACACGAGCGCTAGTGCCTCACATTTGATGACCTCCCTTTGGTAGGGAGCCCTGGTGGCACTCAAAGAAAGAATAGGCAGGCTACCAAGATGAGACTTGTTAGCCTGCGACCATAAAGTGGGGGAAGAGGTCCCCCTCAGACATGGACCTAAGGGAGGATAAAAGGATGGGGGTAGGAGAGGAGGAACAGGAGGATGCAAGTAATGGGAGAACAATTGAGTTGTAATCTGAATAAATTAATAAAAAAGCAAGCAAGAAAGAAAAAGTGGTGGGAAGGAGAAGAAGACCTGAAGGTGACAGGAGCATCGCAAGAAGCCCAACAAAACAAAATAACCAGGGCCAAGAGGGCCCTGCTCACCAACCAAGCACCTTGCATGGACTATACCCAGGCCCCCTACGAAGATGTAGCCAATGGAAAGCTCAGGCTTCGTATGGGTCTTCTAGTATGGGGAGAAGGGTCTGTCTCTAACATGGACTCTGTTGCACGCTTTTTTTAAATCATTTCCTCCTTGCCAGGCCACAGTGAAAGAGGACAAGTTCAGTCTTGATAGGACTTTATGATCTAGGATGGATAAATAGGGGGCTCTCCTTTTTTGAAGAAGGGGGGGATAGGGAAGAGGGAGGGAAGAAGGGAAGGTGGCTCTGGGAGGTGAGGAGGAATGGGGCTACAACCAGGACATAAAGTGAATAAATAAATAAATAAATAAATAAATAAATAAATAAATGTTAAAATTTAAAAAAAAAACAAAGTCAGTGAAAAGGGACAAAGATTGTAATCCTATAACTGTAGAAATCACTTTTGTGCATACTGTTAAAAATCTCATTACAATTAAGCCATAAAACAAGTAACAGAAACATCTTAACCCAGAGGTCTGCTGAACAAGATGGACTCCTGTCAATTTCCCCCATCATGAGTGTGTTTAGCTAATAATAATTATGATGAGACATATGACTCAATTAGGCCACATGCCATTTCATTGGCCCCAAGAGTGCATTTGTAAATACACAGAGAAAAGTTCAATTCATTTTCACGTTAATGAAGACCAAAGGTCATATGCCAAGCAGGTAGAAAGGAGACAATGCCTAATGAAACATTTGACTTTCTGTATTAAAGGCCACAAGGGTAAACAACACTTTTCACAACTAAGTGAATCCACTGTAGCAATATTACTCATAGAGTTTGCTTTCTATTAAAAAAAAAGTTTCTGATGAGACAGAAATAATTTGGAATAATCTCTAAGAAAATTTTGACAATTGCCTTGACCCTTAGCACTTTCTTTTTCCATAGCTACTTGATAATTGTTTTAAGAGAATTAATAATTTTCACTGATGTTTTAGAAATGATAAAAAATATGCAAATGTCAAAGGAAAGTTATTTAATGTGCCTCTAATAAAGTACACTTAAGTTTTGTGTTTTCTATTGCTTTCTTTAAGATTTGAGGACACATGACAGAATCTATAGTTGCAATTATTTTATTGTTTTTATCAAGTCAGTGTTACTGGGCATATAATTCTTTTACCTAAAAAATATTAAAGATTTTTAAATTTTTAATAGAATGGGACAAATACTTAGTTCTGTGTGATGAGAAACAGAATTAATAGGACTTTTTGTTTGAGACATAGAATTCTGAGAAATCCTTTACACCACAGAGTGTCCTAGGAGGTCCTGTGTTCCACCAGGGCACACATCTCCCCTGTAATGCGGAACTTTGGGTCGGCAAGTGCTCAGAGCAGTCTTCAGTGAACTCTGTCTCACCTTTAGCACCTGTAAATTAAAATTCACAAACTATATTAGTTCACTGAAATGTAAATGTCTAATTCCTTCTTATTGTTTTAGTTAGGAGCCTTTCATGCATGCATTGGCTTTTAGCGATCTTTCTATCCATGCCTTTTCAAGACCAACATGGCGAACGCAAACAGCCATGCCTCTGCCCACCACAAATTGTCATGCTGTGACTGAGCCAACATATACTTACACACTGCTTCCTCCTCCAAGTCCTCATTAAAATTTCCAAGTTTGGTGTTCTTGTCGACTCAGAGGCTAAGAAGAGTCAATGATCTATATGCTTTTCTTGTGTGTTTCTATAGATATATCAGAGAAAAATCCACATAAAACAGTTAACAATAACATTAGGGATAAATTAATGATTTAAATCATAAGAAGCTTAGGATTTAGGTTTGAAAAATTAGACAATGTGTCTCTCTTCAGTTTGTATACTTTCGTTGTGTTTTCTCTTCCAGCTTTCTATTGTTCCCACCATCATCCTCACAACTTATTTCATCTTTTCTTCTGTGTCTTGATAAATTTTATCTATTTCCTGATGACATATACCCTCCCAGACTTGAAGACTCCAGCCCTCTCATTTCAGTGTCTAAATAAATGTCTCTGTAATGGGTCATGTTGTGTACAGGTCAAAGGAGAGGCATGTCTGCCATCCATCTTCCTGATCTCATTAGGTCATAGTTTTCAGGCCAGGTCTAAGAAAATGTGATTCCCATAAGCCATTCTGAAATCCCTGACTTTGCAAATATAAATGACCCGAGCCAGAGCATAATCAGTCTACCAGACAGGAGAAGTATTGTCAGTAATTTTGAGTTCAGTCAGATTGGAATCTCATTTAGAAACCCCTCAACTTGATACCCTATGAACATATACAGGGGGAGGCAATCCCCCTCAGGAACAGTCATAGGGGAGGGGAATAAGGGGAAAATGGGAGCGAGGGAAGAATGGGACGATACAAGGGATGGAATAACCATTGAGATGTAACAAGAATAAATTAATAAAGGAGAAAAAAAGAAAAAAATAAAGATACTATAAATGCAAAAAAAAGAAACTCCTCAAAATAGACTCCATTAGCACAAATATTTTTAAATCCATTTTTGTTCCAGTTACACTTGATATATAGCCTAACTATATTTATAATATTCTTAGATTGTTTCATCCAGCTCCTCTTAGTAATTGATATATTCATAGGAGATCATAACCATTTAGTTTCTATTTGTCATGATCTGTAGCAAGAGAATCAAACTCAAATAAACCATTAGCAGTAGGCATGCAACATGCATGATGAGGCAAGTCATGGGAGAAATGAGCAGGCATAGATACATAAACGCTAAAGCCACCCCCTGGCACCTGATTTCTGCCCACGATATAATAATCATGCTAGTCAGCTTTCCATTCTGTGACTAAATACTGGAGAAAATCCACTTAAAGATAGAAATGTATTATAGTCTATAGTTTTAGAGTTCCGCTGGCTCCATTACTTGGAAGCTGCACAGTGTAGATTGTCAATAGCAGTAGAAACATGTGGCAAAGAGAGCTGCTCTCTTCATTAAACCAGGAAGCAAAGAGGTAGGCAGGAGAGAGCAAGAGAAGAGATCTTGGGATAAGATAATCCTTCAAAGGGTGTTCCCAGTGTCCCAATTCCTTCAACCAGGTTGCACATCTTGGAAATCCAACATCGAAATAACACACTATAAGGCTAGACCCCTGAATCTCATTACACGTCTTAACAGTATCAGCAGCTTGGGACCAAACTTTTATAATACATGAGCTTTTGGAAACATTTGGTTTTATTTTGTTTGTGTGTGTACAAGCATATATGTGTGGCATGTGCATGTCTATGTGTGCTTCTATGGACACAGATACTTGTACATGAAGTGGTCAGAGGTTGATGGTAGGTATCTTTCTCTGACACTCTCCATGTTATTTTATGGGATAGGATCTCTCACTGAACTTGCAGATTGCTGATTGTCTACACTAGCTGACCAGCAAACACTCAGGCTTACCACCATGTCTGTTTTTTTGAGATTATTTTTCAGTAGGCTATTTAGTGGCACACAAATTTTATAAGTAATTCTGTCAGATGGAATAGGTTATCCATCCATCAATCATCTTTTCCACACATTTGTAATGTTGACATGTGTCTGATGAGCATTTTAACTGCAAATCATTTAGTTTATTAGTCAGAGTTGTTTTTTTTTAAAAACATGTTTAGCTTTGTCTGTAGCATTTAACTGGCCCCTGTGAATTTGCAGTTTCTCTGCCACAAAGGGCGAACTGATTTTCTCATCAAGCAATGTTAAAATTGTGCTATTAGGGCAAACTGTGCCATATGGATATGATCTCTTCAATCAAACCATTTGCAGTTTTTTCTTCCACGTCATCTCACTCTTTCCCAGAAATCCTCCATAGAGGTCTTTTTCAGGACACCAAGAAAGCACTCAGATGAAAAAGAACAGGAGGCAATAGCTGGGTGAGCACAGCAGTCTGGCTGCAAGTTGCAAGCAGGACATGCTTTAAGGAAACTGGGGATGCTGTTTGTGGAGAGCGGCAACTGGCTCCACCCTAGTGACTCTGAAACTGATAAGCATGGAGTTTTCAGACCCTGAGAATCAATATATTTGGTTTCAACAAAGAGCATGTCCCCCATTTTCTCATGATTTTGAGTACTTGGTCTACTCCACAGTTGGTAGAACTATCTGGGAAGGATTAGGAGGCATAGAGTTCTTGCAGGAAAGTGTGTCACTGGGTCTCTCTCTCTCTCTCCCTCTCTCTCTCTCTCCCCTTCTCTCTCTGTCTCTTTCTCCCTCCCTCTCTCTCTCTCTCCCTCTCTTTCTCCCTCTCTCTGCCTCTGTCTCTGTCTTTCTCTGTGTGTCTGCCTCTCTTCTCTCTCTCTCTCTCTCTCTCTCTCTCTCTCTCTCTCTCTCTCTCACCCTCTCTTTCTCCCTCTCTCTGCCTCTGTCTCTGTCTTTCTCTGTATGTCTGCCTCTCTTTGTCTCTCTCTCTCTAGCTGTCTCTGCCTCCTACTTTCAGATTAAGATGTAAATTTTTAGCTATTCCTGGCCCTCTAACATCATGGACTCTAACTCTCTGAAGCCATAAATCAGAGTTAAATGCTTTCTTTCATACGTTGCCTTTTTCCTGGTATTTTATTACAGCAATAATGAGTAATTAAAACAGACATCTTAAGTTCCCCATGTAATTAGATTTGTGGAAAGAGGACAGGATAAATTGCTTCCTAAAATGTGGTGTGAACAGAAGTCGTTTGCCTAAAGCCTCTTTCATAGAAAATTTGTCCTCTTTTATGCCATGAATATGAAATGTCCCTCATAGACTCATGCTTGAACTCTTGGTCCATGGGACTGTATCAGAGCTCTGCTATATCATCTACCCAACACTATCGGGGCTCTTACGCCAGTAAGTAGGGCAGCAACGGGAGAGGACTCGGGCCCACCATTTCCTCTCTGAGAAGGATGGTGAGTGTAAGCAACCCAGCTTCCTCTTATGTCATCCAGAGGAAAAATACGGTGAGTTGGGAGTTTCGCTGGAGCGAGGTCTTAATTTTATTATGGTGGGTTTTTCTTATATAGAGTATAGGGAGTGGGCAGGGCATAAGGTGTCAGGAGATATGGCATCTCCCATGACATAAAGTGACCTGATACTGTGGGACCAATTCATTTGTGTTACATGGCTGTTGGCAGGCAGGGCTTGCACCAGGATATGCCCAGATGGACCACGCGGAGTAATTCCTATGTGGAAGTATCTACCAGAGACTGTTACTCTGCCAGGCTTGGTTCTGTCCTCAAGGCCTCAGAGGGCTGACAGATTCAGCCATGGGGCCCAACACAACACTGCTTTCTTTCCACTCCTTCTTCTCATATTGGTCCAATGGCCCTCTCTGACCAACATCTCACTTAGTTTTCCAAACTCTGTTTGGTGAGTGATGTCACAACTTATTGTCATCCATCTTTGGGCTGTGTAGAAAGACCGTGAGAGAACGTGCAGAGAAGGAGGAAAACAGCCTTTGGACGAACACCAGGGAAGATAGAATAAATGACAGAAGAGTCCTGTTGGAAAGCTGATAGGAAAATACGCCAACTCCGTAAAGGGAGTCATCAAACTCAGTTTTGGCCTCGTTACTGTTATGAAGGTATCTGCATTCACCATTGCTGGGCTCTTTGAATTAAGAATAAGGCGAACATATCAGATAAAGCGTGCTTCTTTTCCTAAGTGATTCTGACAAGTTTGGAGCAGGGTAGGAGACCAACTATAGATAGTTCGATGTCTCTCAGTTTACAAAAGAACTAGATGACTGATGAGAATGGGCAGGGAGCTGGTGAGTTTGACCTCTATCATGTACGTTACATGTCCTGTTCTCTCATTGCTGATTACTCACGGAAATGTTATGTACAATTCCCCGAGGTGATATTTGTATGTTTATAATAAAAATTTGTCATAGGATAAACTTTTTTTTAATTGATTTTTTAGTGTGTGTGTGTGTGTGTATTGGTTATAATCATATGTGTGCATGTATGCTTGCCCATGTGGGGTCCAGAGGTTAGCATCCTGTATTTTCCAGCATTGCTGTCTATCGTATTTGTTCAGTCAGGATCTCTAGGAGGAGCTGGAGGTTGTCATTTCAGCTAAGCTAGGTGGCCAGCAACCGCGGGGATCCTCCTCCCTGCTTTGGGTTTACAAATGGGTGCACTGTCATGTTCAGATAGCATTGGATGCTGGGAATCTGAACCCAGTTATTCATGCTTTCCTGGTAAGCTTGTTACCCATCCAGCCATATCGTCAATCTCCCCTTTTGTAACAGTGTCTTACTATGTAGCTGAGACTGGCCTTGACTGATTCTTGACAGCAGTCCAGGCTAGTACTTTCAAACTTCATTTCCCTGCCTCAGTCTCACTGAGTGCTGGAGTTTTATCCCATGGGCCAGATTTGTGAGTTAATTGATAATTCTTGGCATTTTCTATGTCTATGTATATTCTAAAATGACTGTGTCATGGAGTACATAAATCAAAGAAAATTATGTTTGATGTTCTACGAGTGTTATTATAAAGGACAAAAATCTGAACTTGGTCTTATTGTCCACATTCTGCACTCCTGCCCTTTGTTGGGTCCCTATAATGTTCTATTTGCTAGCATTCACTAATTCCTTATGCACAAAATAACCACCTTCTTAAGAAGCAATCAGCAGCCTTATTAAAACCCACCTATAATGGAAGATACCGAATTGTCCATTAATCCACATTGCAAATGGTGTCCCGATAGCCTAAACCCACCCTGTGCCTTTGCTAGCATACAACACCAAACTGATCAAAATGGTCTGTATATAGCCTTTGCCATTCCTCCCAAATAAGATTCCTCTCCAAAAAAATTATTTCTTTAAACATTTATGCCTTTTTGACAAATGCGCATTGATTTCCTTGTGGTTTTTTTTTAGAACAGGGCTGTGCATAAATTATTTATTTTGCTCATTGGGGGTCAGGGGGCGGTGAGTAGCATGAGCACCAGGTGGAAAAGTCCAGATATTTTATCTGTAAGATTAAGAAAATGAGAATTTGGCACCCACTAAGACGATAAAACAAGGACTTGGGTAAAAATATTAAGAGAACAGGAAACGTTTGAATTCTCTTATTTCCAGCATCCTTTGTTGTGCTTCAAACCCCAGGTGTGAGTCTTGCTCTGCACCCCATTGTGAAGCTGATTAGGAGTTGTGCCAAGTGAGGATGGAGGCGGCGGGAGGTGCTTTTAGGATTTTATCCCATTTAAAATGGTGTTTAGCACTAACATACATATTGAAATATAAAAACCGAGAGAACCTGGAAAAATCAAAGCCTGAAAGATGAAGAATCAATCTAGGTGTTGGCTCAAGAATTCTGATTCCTCCAGATGTTCTAGTCTTTCGTTCTATGGAGAGAGTTTTTGCTTGGTACAAACAAAGCATTGTCAGCCAACCTAGTTGGCTTGTCTTTTATCTCTGTAGCCCCTTTCTTGCCTGAGATAACCTTCCACTAACTTTTTTAATACCTCTGAGGAGACACTCAAAGGCTCCTTTCTACCTTTCAATCAGATTTTTGTGTGTGTGTGTGAGAGCCAATCAACTAGCAAAGCATTTATTGACTTTCCATTCATGTGCAGATAACATCCTGGGCCCTGTGACGCTTGACTATAAAATAATGTGCTTCAATTCTTCTTAGAATAGTGCTTAAGGAAAAACAACAACACTATGCTGTTACACGCGTGCACACACACACACACATACACACACACACACACACACACACACACACACACAGAGAGCTAAACTGCGTGGATTATGTTCACTCTGTTGAGGTACTTTGCTGAGGCCACACAGCCTGTGGGGCGCAGGCTCCTGCAGCATGTTAGCTGATTCTCTGGCACTAGGGAACGGTAAAGATTTAGAAGAGCGTTCATAGTGAGCACCAGCAATGAATCAGTCAGAAACTCGGACAGAGATGAATTCTTAAATCTAGGGTAGATTTGGTCAAATGACTAGGAAATGCAGTGTGTGGTGCTGTCTTTGGGCTAGGGAGAAGGAAAACATTCCTTCTGAAAGAGAAAAAGAAAGTAACAACAGAAACATCCAAGAGGAGATTACTGAAATCACTGCTCTAATTGCAATAGGCCACTTATTCTGGGGCCATTAAGATTGCAATTGACTGATAAATAAAGGATCTTAAACCTAGAACACAAAAGACCAATGTGAAAAATGAAAGGTATGTAAAAAGAGGCATTGTAGAAAATTCAAAAGCGGGAGCCAAAGTCAGTTATTTTGATAAAATCTTAAAGAACATAGCTATTTGATAAGAAATTTAAAAAAAATGAGAAGAATAGGGGGCGTGTTAAGGACTTGAAGAGGACAGAGGATAAAACAAACTTTCACTCCTAGTGGTGACACCGCTTGCGTGAGAGCCATAAACTTGATCGTCATCCTATAGTTTTGGATTCTGTCCTTGCCAACTTTTTCTCTCTGTTGATTCTACTTACATAACTTGGAGAAAATGGTGCTAGCAGATAATAGCTAGTAGGGTTACTCTGACAGTTTCACAATTAAATTATTACAACCTTTCATTTATCAGCCCCTCTGTAAGTGGTGAGTGACTGCCCATGTATCTTCCATTAGCCTCAATTTGGCAAAGTATAGAATATATAGATGCTTCCTAATGTTGTGTATGACCTGTGTGTGTGCATGCTTGTGTGTATATGTAGAATGCACCTGGTAAAATGTTGCTTCTGAAATATTACTATAAAAATTACTCTTCTCTATTTTCTTCACTTCTGCTTATTGCTATGTTTTACACACACACACATACACACACACACACACACACACACACACACACACACACAGCTACACCCTCTGTTGCTACAAACGAGAATAAAATTTCATTAGGTTGTACTTTGATGTATGCAGTAGAATAATTTGAAGCCTCGGGTTTCAGGACAGAGGTGTGGTCTGGCATATATGGTACAGGGTCCTTTGAATTCTATTGGTCTGGCTGAAATGTTTGCCATGCTTTAAGAGAAGGGCACTCAACAATTCTTATAGGTAGAAAGCAATTGGGATAAAAGCATCCCTGGGTGAGTGATGGGGGAAGGCGTGATCCTGGCAGATTCTGCTTCCCACCAAATGCAGGGTACCATATATCTTGAATCACTTACAATCTAAAATATCAGTAGTCAAACATCTTTTTCAGGATGTAGTTTTCTATCATCACAAATAGGAGTTTTTATTTGTCACTATTAAAAAATCTGGATTTTAAACCGATTCTTGTACTAGCAGTTCATATCCATCAGCTCGTTCAACTTTAGCACCTGTCTCATCACCAATTGTTTTTCCACAACTACCACCTTCACCATGGAGCTCCAACAGAGAGCACAAAATGACACTGGGCTGAATGGATTGTAAATAAACATACATACACAAACACACACACACATATGTGTGAAATCCTACATCAATCTTTCATGAGGTATTTTCAACAGGACAAAGCCAGATATCATGGCAAAGGTGACTAACTTGGGTCTTTACCTTTGGAATTTTTCACACAACTAAAGCAACATTTCACGGATAGTTGACTTTTATTCTAAACCAGTAGTTCTCAGCCTTCCTAAATGCCATGGCACTTTAATACATTTCCTCAGGTTGGGGTGACCTCACCCCCCACCATGAGTTTATTTTGTTGCTACTTCATAATTGTAATTCTGCTAGTGTTATGAACTGTCACGTAAATATCTGTGTTCTCCAATGGTCTTGGGTGACTCAAGTGAAAGGGTTATTCACCCCCTCCCACCAAAGAGCTGTAACTCACAGGTTGGAAACCACTGTCTAGACGAATTTTTAACTATGCCTCTATTGTTTGTGGAAAGTATAAAAAGATACTATACAAGGTATTTAAAAATATAGACCAGAAACCACATCTGTATTACCTAATATACTGTAAAGTAGGAGTCCTCAAGTGATGCAACTGTCAATTTAAAGCCAAACAGGAACTCTTGTCTGGCTCTGTGTTTATGTTAGAGTGTATATGTGTGAGGGTATGTGATATATACATATCAGTATATACACCCACATGTGCAATATGTCTATATATGTGAGTGTGCATAAACACATGTGTGTTATGGATATATATATGTGTGTGCTTGTGTGTACATGCATATACACGTGTGTATGTATGAATGCAAATATGTGGGAAGCATATGAGCTTAGATAAATTTTAAATAATGATGTTGATCCATCTTAAAATTAGATATTACTGTAATTGTAGGTTAAGAAAATCATCAGATTTCTAAACATATACTTATTAAATGATAGATGAAATATATTCTTTCTATCAACTGGTTTTTATCCTCTCTATAGGAGACAACACTGAGGTCCCTCTGTACTTAACATTTCTTTTAACTCATTTAGCATACTCTAATGTATGAAGAAGAACACTAAGCTGGGCACATGTTAACATGTAAGTGGAACTGACCTACATGGATGTTCTCTGCAATTGCCTGCTCAGTTCAATGGCTGACCAAGCATTTGTAGTGGGTTGTTGTATTAAAAATCTTGGGTGAAATGCTTTATGGAGGCATTATGTTCTGTACTCCCTTAAGTCCCTTACTGACTCATTTTGCGTAAAGAAATGACCTGAGGAAACAAAATTCAATTTTTTCCTAAAATCGTTAATCTATTTTCAAACACAGTCCAGCACTGATATTTTCATTACAGTCCAAAGTAATCAAAAGGGAGGAGGTGTCAAATTATCAGGATGTTTAATAATCTAACATAGCTAGATTTTTGGATAATTTACTGGGTTCTTTTTCCTACGTCCCTACACCACCTCTATCCCTTCCACACTCCCAATACTTGGTAGGAGAGAAAGAAGGTGAGAGGGGAAAAGGGTTCATTGATGTTGTTAGACTACTTTCTGCTGATTAAGGACATTGAGTTTATTGAGTTTGCTCTTCATTGTCAGGCTATCTCCAACCAGCAACCAGCAAACAGCAAACAGCAGCAGCAGGAGCAGCAGGGGGAGCATCAGCTGGCTCCTCTGGCCCTTCTCAGGGCTCTCACTTATAAGAGTCCCCAGAATTCCAAACATAACTATCTTCAGCCAGCAAAATTACACCCCTGTCACAGCATGAGGCAAATCATACTCAGCTGCTGTGGACAATATGAAGCAAGTCCATATACCACACCTGGGATTAAAATAAAAGTATATTTCTATAACATTTATGTTTTTTTTAAAACAACTGAAATATCTCACTATAGTCTAACTTTTTAGTTGTCAAAAGTTTTAATATCTAAATAGAAATTATCAGTCACAAGTTTCTCTGGAGATAAATAAGCCTCTCTATCCTTGCTGGTAACGTGTAAATATAGCATTATCCTTTTCCCCCCCAAATACCATTTTTATGACATTTTCTGGATATTCCTGTGAGTGAGGGTATACACAACTAGAGGCATGTGACATCATTGATGTGATGCTCTAATTACAAGTAGACCAGAAATCTGTTTTCTGAAAGAGCTGTTCAGTGTCTTTTTTAAAAAATATTTTCTTTACTCAGGCTTATGGTAGACATTTTGAAAGAAAATTGTACCCAAAGTGTATAAAAAGGAAAGATATAGATAATTCAATGAAATACACTCACCATATGTATTTGGTGATATTTCACTGAGGACAATAAGCTTGTTCAAATCGACAGTTCTTGGGGATAATTTTCATAGCCTAATTCCACATGGAAGCTGAACAGCACTCACTGTACAGTGAACCCATGAGGCTCATTCTCCCTAAGGGCACCACCATCCCCTCTGTGCTACTTGAAATTCTCTATGCAATGTTAGTGACAATGCCGATATTGGAAACATCAACAGAAACAAAGGGAAAATGAAACTGACTTTTATTTATTTATTGCGAGCAGGAATTTGATATCACATAATAAAAAGATTATTATGCTCAACATGATCTGAAAGGTGAAACTATTTATCCTGACATCTTCCTGTGTATAGCACTCTTACCAATTTTACACTGAGAAACCACTTAGACTCTCAAGTGTGTAATTTGCTATTTGAAGTAGTTAGCCACATATATGGCTTTAATGAACTTTATATCATTTTATCTGGCTACTTTGCTGTTCACCAGACAGAAGTGCAAAGTACACAGTATTTTGCATAAAATTCCTATGCCATATTCCTCATTTGTGATTTCTTTTTTTTTCTAATTTTATTTTATTACACATGTATAAGACAAACTACATACAGCAGGGAGAACCATGTGACAATCATGAGAATAAAGAGTTCTATACATGTTACATTCAGAGTGTCTCATTTGAAGTAAGTATTTTTCCTATCTTGTTGGGTCTAAATCTCTGAATGAGATCCAATATTTATCCTATCTCAACTCTAATAGCTTAACTTCTTTATCTTGATCTCAAACGATCCTGTCCCCTAATCAACTAAGCTTGGTTGTAAAACTATACTATCTTGTCTTCAATGCCCCTCAGAGACTTGAGAAGGTATAAAACTTAAATTCCTGAGTGAACCAGCAGTGTGGGTTAGCAGCTTCTAAAATGTATAAATTGTCTTAAGACAGTTTACTGCCTGACCAGTCACCCAAAACACTTTATAGCGTTGGGGCCTCATCTTCAGCTTTCTGGCCTAATATCTCTGCCAGACTTGTTCATGATTTCTTAGTTCTTTGTTCTTTTTCTTTTTAAATTCTGAACTGATTTCTTTTTGAAAAACTGAAAAGCACCTGTGTGCCCTTGAGGAAGTTCTGTGTTTGGAAGATTTCTCTCAGTTTATATGAAAAAAAAAATTCTTTATGTTTCAGTCAAACAACAGAAGCCAGAGCTACTAGAGGCAGAGAAGCTAGGTAACTTTTCAATAAACAGATGAAGCCAGAATCAACATATAGAACGGTTCACAGTCTGATGGTACTAGAGTCTATCAGGAGGTTCACAGTCTGATGGTACTAGAGTCTATCAGGAGGTTCACAGTCTGATGGTACTAGAGTCTATCAGGAGGTTCACAGTCTGATGGTACTAGAGTCTATCAGGAGGTTCACAGTCTGATGGTAGTCTGATGGGAGTCTATCAGGAGAGTTTTGAAGGAATCTGGATACCAACTAAAAGAGTCAATAAAGGCCTGCAAAGCAAATGAGCTTCATAGGAACCTGAAAACTACTCTATAAAATGTTATGTTAGATTTCTGTTTGTTGCAAAGACATTCTGTTTGTGGTTGCTGTACCCAGTATTGACCTGGAAAATATATAACAGATCCTTAAGATATTTTTATATCTCTCTATAATACATACATATCACTATGTATGTCAGCACACTTAGAACCCATCTGTCTTACCAATTTCTCCACCACTTTCCTGAATCCAGACTTTCAAAACAAGAAAGTGAGCTTCGGTTTGTGAATGTCTGTGTACTACCATGGTATAACAACACCATAAAAGTTTATTTCAAGGAATGAACTATTGACTGCTGGACATGGGGTAGAAAAGCAATCTATGCACCATTACATAGCATGATAATAGGCAAACAAAATCAACCAAAAAAACTCTGAGATGCAGGAAATAATGAAATACCTACAATAATCAGAAAGTGGCTTTGCATAATGTTTCCCTGTGGGTTATTAAGTTGTAAATTTATATTCCATGCTCAAAAATGTTAGCTATGTTTTAAAAAACCCCAGAAATATACCAAAAATCTAAATATCTTTACTAGCTTACTTGCATTATGTGTTATTCACTATGGTCTACGTTTACAAAAAAAAGAAAGAAAGAAACCATGCAAAAGAAATATTGCACAATACATGGAATATATCATGTAACACAAATCACCTTTTGCATGTATAATGTGCACAATTTGCATATGTCCAGTGTTTCTCCAACCTCAACATGCAAGTAAATGTCTTAGGAACCTTGTTAAGATGCAGATTTTCATTTACTATGCCTGTGAATTTCTGTTACTAATGCATTCCTCGATATTGTTGGTCCATACATCAAATATGGTATGAGAAATACCTTGATTAGTTTCCTTAGAGACTTACTATACAACACTGTCTGTCTGTCTGTCTGTCATCTATCTATGTATCTACATATCTATGTCTATCTATCTATCTATCTATTATTCATCTATATTTATCTATCATTCATTCACGTATATCTATCTATCATCTCTATTGATCTATCTATCATCTATCATATCTCTGTCTGTCTGTCTGTCTATCTATCAGTCTATCATCTCATTAACAAAAATATATTACCTTGACCTCCAGAACCTATATAAAAAGACTGGTTTAGAGTCAGCAAAGTGGCTCATCAATGATACTTTCTGCCAAGATTGATTACCTGATCTCAATCCCTGGGAACCACATTGTGGAAGGAGAGAACCAATTCCTACACGTCATCCTCTGACGTCTACATATTCACACATGAACAATAGCACAGACACAGACACACACGCAACCAAACAACTAAATTTAATCAAAATATTAAAAACCCAATTGGAATGACTTATTTAGTTCTTGTTATTTCCAGCTTTGGAGAAATAGAGGCAGGTAATCACCCAACTCAGTGACCATGTAGACTAAGTTGGCAAATTCCAAGTCTCTGTAAGACACTCTGTCTAATACACAAGGTGCATGGTTCTCAAGTAGTAATGCAGGTTGATCTCAGATGTCTACATCTATGCGCCTATGCTCACCCACATACACATACACATCCAAACATAAATGCATATATGCAAACAAATTATGTAAATATTATAAATTCATTTTTTTCTCAAATTTGAAGTGATTCAAAGACACAATTGCTGGTTGCACATTTACTAATGTGATAATAAGATGGTTAAATTTATGAATATGTTAAGCTAATGAAAAGTAATATATACTACGAGTGTATGTGTGTGTATGAGAAAAGGAGAGAGAGGCAGAGAGAGAGAGAGAGAGAGGGAAATTTATTTTTAAAAAATCCAACAAGTTCCCGCATATAGCCTCGAAATGGAATGTTTATTTCCAATCACTCCATTGATTAATTATTTTTATTTTTAGCAGTATGACCTTAACTATTGAATGCCTGGAAGAAATCCAAATTTCACAAACATAAATTTTCAGATGTAATAAGATCAGTACTTGGGAGGTTAAGATAAGGGTGTTTCAAGTTCAAGGCCAACTTGAGTTACAGAGTAAATTTAGAGTTAACTTGAGCATCTTAGTGAGAACTTATCTAAGGAGAAATGCTAGGAAATTGCTGGTGACACAGATTATGGGACAAACACTTTCCCTAGGTTCAATTCCAGAGCTGAAGGAAGAGGTAGAGAAAGGGAATGATGATGAGGAGGAGGAGGAGGAGGGGGGGGAGGAGGGGGGAGGAGGGGGGAGGAGGGGGGAGGAGGGGGGAGGAGGGGGGAGGAGGGGGGAAGAGGCAGAGAAGGGGAAACAGGAGGGGGAGGTGGGGGGAGGAGGAGGAGGAGGGGGAAGAGGAGGAGGAGGAGAAGGGGGAGGAGGAGATGTTTTCTCATAAAATGTATAGGAACTGAACGATGGATATAGGAATGTGGAAATGGAGTAATTAAAAAAAAGCAGTCAGGATTCTATTAGAGACAAGAAGAAAGGTGACAACAGAGGGATAGAGTGAGGGACAAGAGGCAGATGGAGACCAAGAGACAGAAAAAAGGGAATTTTAAAAATATCTATCACCTGTTGGTGCAGTAATATGATAACAGTGGATGTGACAGGAGAATGTTTTTTATGGACAGTTCAGAAGAAAATGGTTTCAACAGTAAATGAAAAGAGTACGAAAAAAGTAGGATTTAGATTCAAGCACAGTAGTGCATGCCTATAATTCCAGCAATCAAGACATTTGGGGCAGGAGTATCTTTACTTTCATGATATCCTCAGCTACAGAGTAATTTTTATCTCTAGAAAGAAAAAAAAAAGGGGGAAAAAGGAATCAGAGATCTAGCACTGGGGTGTGAATATGCTGTAAGATTTCAATAGCATATTTGACTGAGAGTGAAGGGAGTAAAATATATTTATAAATGATTCAAAGAACACGAAAGAACATGCAAAGGAGAGAAGTGTCGAGGGAGGGAAAGAAATTCAAGTGACAAGACTTCTCTTTACCCTTCATCCAGAAAAGGAACCAGGTAAGCAATTCCACTCTTATCAAACTCAGCCCTCTGAATTTAGAATACTTTGCAAGACAGGCTCCTGTTCCTGCAAACTAAGGTCGGTTGCTCCTAATTTAATGTACAAGTTGTCCTAACTTAACAGTGTATCAGAAGTACAGCAACAATCTGGTTATTTAGAGAATAACTAAATAAAAAAAAAATCCAGACAGTTTGAACCACCCCAAATAACCCACTGGGAGAGTTAAAAGGCACTGTTTTTTTATGCATATCAATAGTTCCTTAATTAAACGGTCCAGTTTGCCAAAGGCTCAACTTTCAGCTGGAGCCCACAGTCCAGCCAGAATAATAACGTATAATAGCTTTGTTGAATCTCTTCCAATACACTATGGAAAAGCCTAGAATTCCAAAGTACTATGTTTTTCTTATTCTTGATTTACCAGCAATTACCCAATGCATTTGCTTGTGAACCACATTGAATGTCACCCAATGTGACCATTGTTTCCCTAAGGACACCTTTGAGAGTATTCAGAAGTTAAAGTCAAGTCCTTAATGTACGAGAAGCACCTCATTTCCTCACAGAATGAATGCTTTTACTCAAATTTGCCCATTGTGGTTTCCTTTCCCCCAGTCCAGTTTTGTGTAAAAAGAACTTTCCTAATGCAAATATCATTCCATTTCCATATTCCTCTCTTCAATTTGCAACCAATCCCAAAGGGAAATATATATTGAGAAATTTTAATTCCTTAACTATTGATGAGCCTTAGAATTCAAGCATGTAACCTTGATAAAAGTTAAAGCAAAGTCAGTATTACTTTCCAATAAATCTGAACTGCTCTGAAATGGTAAATTCTTAATTGAGACCACTTTTTTTCTAACAATCTGACACATACTTAATTTCTAGAGGATAACATTATAAAATTTACAAACTTGCTAGTTTTATGTTTAGATTAAATTACAAGACTTAAGAAAAAGGGGCAAAGTGGCCTAGATACATATTCTAGAAACCTAGAAAACACACACACACACACACACACACACACACACACACACACACACACAGTATTTTTCTCTCTGATTTATAAATCTTCAGCAGCAAAAATAAATCTGGAAGAAGATATTGTATGTAATTATAACAAGGAATGTCAGATGGGGAGAGGTGGAGAGAGAGAGAGAGAGAGAGAGAGAGAGAGAGAGAGAGAGAGAGAAGAGAGAGAGAAAGAAAGAGAGACAGAGTGACAGAGAGAGACAGAGAGACAGAGAGAGAGAGAGGGAAAGAGAGGAGAGAGTTTGTGTGTGTGTGTGTGTTCTGGGAAAGACAACTGGAATTGGGGGGCATTTCAGGGGCTAGGCAGGAACCTAGTTCAATGGAAACTCACCATAATCTACGAGGGTGACCCTAGCTAATACTCCTAGTAATGGGGGAAACAGAGCTTAAACTGGCCACCTTCTATAATCAGGCAAGACTTCCGGAGGAGGGATGGGGACATCAACCCAGGCACAAAATGTTCAACCTGCAATTTGTACTGCTTATAGGATGTGCTGGGGTAAAGATGGCATGGAAATTGTGGGAGTGACCAGCCAATGAGACCCACTTGTCCTGAGACCCATTCCATGGGAAGGCCCACCCCAACATTTCTAAAGGGCCAGGAACTAGAGGTTGGGTACCCCAGAGATGCAGTATAGAAACAAGATTGACAATAAGAAATTGGTGAAATGATTCCTACTGATAATTTACTATACTCAGGTTGGTGCCTAGCCAAATTGTATTCAGTGAGGCTTTATCTAGCAACTGATGGAAACAGATACAGAAACTCACTGCTGAAACATTAAGGCAGAACTCTGGGACCGCAGCAAAAGAAGGGGAGGAAGGATTGTAAGACTCAGAGGGGCAAAGGACACCACAAGAAAACCCACAGAACCAACTGACCTGGGCTCACAGGAGGTCACAGAGACTGAATTGAAAACCAGGGAGCCTGCCTGGGACTGGCCTAGAGCCCGTGCATGGACGCCACAATTGTGTAGCTTGGTCTTCCTGTGGGACTCCTAACAGTGGGAGTGTAGCGGTCTCTGACTCCTTATCTGTTTTTCAAATCTTTTTTTTTTCTCCTACTGGGTTTCCTTGTCAATCCTTGATATGAGGGAAGGTGCCTACTTTTATTGCAACCTGCTATGCAGTGTTTGGTTGGTATCCCTGGGAGGCCTGCCTTTCTCTGACAGAAAAAGGAGGTGCATATTGCAGGGAGAGGAGGGAGGGGAAACTGCAATTAGGGTGTGATATATGAGAGAACAAATAAATAATTTTAAAAAATAATAAGAGGCACAGTAGAGATAGGAGAAGGTAGCTGTTACCTGTGTGGGTGGGCATAAGACATATTTTATACATGCAATATCATTCAGAGGCAGGTGTGCTTCAGTGGAACCAGCAGAGTCCTTACAAAGGGGAAAAGGTGTGGAACACTTTTATAGGAGTTCTTTTAAAAAATGGATTTTATAGGAGAGCAAGTGTTCTGTTTGACTGACACAAAGGAGACTGTGCAAAGATGATGCAGAGAATCAAGGAGAAATTTAAACAGAAAGCCAAGAAAAATGCCCATAGGAACCCACTGAAGATACTTAAGCACCAAACAGAATCCTACACATAACGGTGTCTATAAAGATGACCTAAAACTTATTTGGCATAATCAGGACAATGAATGCTGAAGGTTTGGTTTTCTTCTTTATAATTTAACTTGTCAACTTTGAGCAAGGGTTGTTTCTTTCTTTCTTTCTTTTTTTTTTTTTAAGTTAGGCTAGTTTAGTTCAATAACAAGTGACCGGTGTTACGTGTTTCAGAATTAACTCTCTTGAATTTAGGTTCTGCATTCCATCTCGTTCACAGTGACTTTGGCGTGTTCAATATAACACCACAGAACAGAACTTACTCTTTCTCTTCTCATTTCTCATTTCAGGATCACTCTTCCTTTTTTTTTTTTTTTTTTTTTTTACATAATGTCTAGGTCTGGGGAACTTTGGTTGAAGGTTACTGATCCCTGGTTCCTCTTTCATTTAGAGTGTCTTTTCTTCAGAAAGCTTTATCATATTACATATAATCCACATTTCGAGAAATAGACCGATATTCTTTGTTTTTCTAGTGGCTATGATTTGTCAATATTTTCTCATTGGTCAATTATTTGCACTAAATGGGCAAGATACAATGTGTACTGTTTTTTATAGGTAGCTGTCAATTAATTTTATGAGTTTCCTATTCATTTGTAAAGGTCTTATAATAAAAACACCATCCTAAGTTCAGCTGTAGGCCTCATGGTGCTCATGTCTTTGTTCTAAACTTTAATGCAAAATTTGCACACACAAAGGTTTTTGTTGTTGTTGTTTAATAAAGAGATGAACAAATTAGAAAACAACAACATGGAAAATACAACCACAGGGCCAATTACCAATTAATTATCTTTGTAAACTCAGCTTAGTGATTGAAAGTAACAGTGTTCATTTCTGAGTCAACACTCTCCATAATGCAATAATGTGAAGCAATACTTCCAAAAATTCAAATGAAGAGACCAAATGCTTTCTGTAAATCAGAGAACATTTGTAACATTCTTGGTCCAAATGGAACTTTGAGAGACCAATGTGTCCATATTCTCTCTTTCTCTCTCTCTCCCTCCCTCTCTGTCTGTCTCTGTCTCTGTCTCTCCCCTTTCTCTCTAACAGTCATTTGTCATTTACATAAATAATTCTTTTAATTTCTAGTTTAGTCAAACTTTTACCAAGTGCTAGATTTAAGAATGAGAAGTTAAATCCAAAAGCTTTGAACTTTGTGACTTCATCTATAAAAGGAAAGAAAGTACCATAGCACATGAACACAAACATATGGGGTGGAACGTATGTGTGGAAAATGCACACACACACACACACACACACACACACACACACACATCCTGCCTACATGATCACAAATACACACACATAGACACAGATTCACACATATACACAAAGATATGCATCCCACAGAAACATGTAGCAACAACTGTAAACATTGACAAAGGGCAATAATTAATAATTGTGTGGACGACTGTGATGCAAATAAAACTACGAAAGCAGAAAGATACAGAATCCCCCTTCCCTGTACAAAAAAAAGCATGGCGCGAATTCTCATTGTGTCATATTATTCTGTCACCTTTAAAGTGAGATTCTGGAAATACCTTGCTAAATTGATTTGAAACCCTTTAAACAGCACTCTCTGCAATTTTACCATAAAAGGTCCATTAAGGAGCAAAATGTTGTCTTTTGGAGTGTTTTTTTTTCTTATAAAATTTGGAACTGTTTGCTTTCCACCTTTATGCTCTGCATTCATGAGTGTCCATGGTGGCTTCAGGAGACAGCAAAGGATTAAATATACGGTGTTTCAAGCTGGCACACTCGTCTTTCTTGTCTCAACTGCTTCTGCATTCTTCTGGAGATTTTCCTAGTCCTACCTTGCTAGCAGAGATTATGCATCCCATCAACAAGATACTATTTAATATCCTTGATATTAAATATATTTAACATCAGCTTTAGTATGTCAGCGACGATTAAGGAAAAAAGTATAGCCACAAACAATGACTAGAGCGGTCATTTCAATTGAAAGATAGTGCTGAGATCGCACAATGTTCTATTCTCTCTTTACTTAATTGCAAGAGGAAACCAAGCCTTCCAGAATCTAACTTTATGTTCTTGCTGTTTAGCTGCCTGATGTCGCCATTGCCGTCTCTTTCTCTCTATCTAGGATCATCAAGTTCCCTCCCCTAGGTCTCCTAGCTGCTGCGTTCCCTAGGTGGTTTTGTCCCCAGCCAGCCCTACCCTGAGCAAATGACTTAGGTAAACAAATGTGCAGTCTTCCTGAAAATGGGGAAAACAGGAGATTAAAAGAAATGGAGAAAATGCTCCATAGCAGAAGAGTGAAGCCGGAGGACCCATTATTTCAGGGATTCTGTGGACTATTCAGGACCTCCTCCGACAGCTGGTAAATGCCTGATTCCTTTCTAAGGAGAGCCCACACTTTGTTTTGATAGTGCATGTGTTGCTATAGTGTACCTGTGTGGTTTTGAGCATTATTAATTTATACGCAGATGATGAATAATACAGTATACATCCATAGAAAAATGTTTAAAAACCAAGTCGTAGTAAACAGCACTCTGTTATGTACTTGAAAGCTAGCCAAGAGGATAGCTTGATGTCAGATGTATTTACCACAAGTGTAAGTAAAATACACGAGAGTTCAGAGATGTACAGAGGGGTCGTAGATAGACATAAGAGTTAGCTTGCAAGTATAACGCCATGCCATTGGAGTCTAGGTTCACTGAGTTATAAATGCATTCAGCTTTTTGTAGGTCAAAGCAGGTTAAAAAAAACCAAAGCTAGGGATTAAATGAATCTACCACAATGCACAATCCCCTCTCTAGTTTGAAAAGAGACTTTAAGGAGAGAAAATATCTGCTTCTTACTGAACTCTGGAGCTGTTGGTGAAATGTCAGATGCTCAGTAAAAGTGATGGCCAAAGTGTCTCTGTGTATAAATATTTATACTTGTGCTCAAAGTATTATATATATATATATTATATACATATATATACATATATGTGTATGTATATACGTATATATATACATACTCTTACAGAGGGCATAAAGCTAATCATATGAATATATTTAGGTATATAATAAACAAATCTAAATGAATAGACTTAGAAATATACCAAAGAGGAAATTCCCACTAAATCAATATTTAATCTAGTTTTCAAAATACTAGCTAGTTTTTATTTGTGTATAGACACTCCAATTAATTAATTTTGATTATATTTAATTTCTCAAAATAAAATGACAAGAAGTATTTTGATGAAAAGGCATTTAACATGGGGAAATATTTAGTCCTGTCCCCAAAACTCAGGCACAAGGTATTATTCTCTTGAGAAGTGAAATTTTGATCATATGAAAGTCTCCTATTTCCCTAAGGATTAAAAAATAATAGATAAATGCAGACAACTTGATTTTAATTTTTCATCTACTTATATAGTAATTGCATACTTTTGTGTGAAGGACCCACATGTGTCAAGATGTGTTTGGGGGTTGTGTTTTACAGGCAGTGGTTTGTCTTGACCACTACTGTAACTAATCTCTTGGCTATTTATAAATATTATGTTCATAACTTGGCAATTCATGTGAAATCCACTTGTCTGTGATATATGTTTGTTAATTTTATTTTTATTTCCTTTAATTCATGTGTGCGTGTGCATGTGTGTGTGTGTGTGTGTGTGTGTGTGTGTGTGTGTGTGTGTGTGTCTACATGTAGACATGTGCAGCATGGTGCACAAGTGGAGGTCAGAGGAATGCCGGACAACATCATTTTCTCTTTGTACCATGGGATCAAATTGACGTTGTCAAGCTTAGTGGAAAGTGCCTTTGCCCTCCCAGCCAGCCATCTCAGCCAAACCTTTTTCTGACCATTTTAAAGAGCCAGCAGTGATCACATGCTTTTGTCAAACAGCCTTTTTTTTTTTCTCCTGGCTCTGTCTATAGGTCACATCCTTTGGAACTTTTGGCATGATGGTTTTCCTTCCCAGCTCACAAGTTCCCTGGGGAACAGTGCTTATGTAGGAGAGCAGTTCATCACTACCTGGTTACTTGGTGCTGCCAGCTGTGGCTTTATGTAGTCCAGTCTTACTGATTCAGGAACGGTGAAGGCTCATTATTTTCTGCTTTTACCAAACCTCCTGAGTGAGTTTTGGTTCTCTGGAGCATAGCATCACCAGTCTGCTTTCGACACACACACACACACACACACACACACACACACACACACACACACACACACATGCTGTTTGTTGTCTTTACACCATTTGGTCAGAGGCTTTTCAAAAGAGCCCCATAATTTTTATTCCAAAGTCAAGTTTCTACTTACCTTGACCTGATAGCACTTTTCATTGAGAGATTATCTAAGAAGGAACAGGATGAACGACCCGGAAGGTTAAGTTGCTCTCAGACTTGAAGGGAAGAGTATAATGAGCTCATTTGCTCTCTGCTTTCTCTTATGGAACAGCATGACCTGACTCTCAGGGAAACAATTAAAGGACTTTAGCAAAGCAGAAGAGAGACGTTACCACCGCACCAGCCTGTGCTGGAGGCTTCTCAGCAGAAGCATGTCTGATAGTTGGGGCTGGATAAATCTTCATGTAGTTATGGCTTTGCATATTTTAGGATGTTTAGCAGAATATGTGACCTCTCAGCGGTAGACGCAAATAGCACTCCTTGCTACAAAGAATGAGAATCTAAGACGCCCTCAGCTGTTGTCTACTGTCTCCTAGAGGTAAGGGTTTTCTGTGCTTGTGTTCACTTTGGGGTATTCTTTCCCTTGATTTCCTTCTTACAGGCCTCCTTTTGGGCTAGCATCATCTCACATTGGTGATGCTGGAAATGGAGCAACCATTGCGTCTGCCCCTTTATTCTTTTGCTGTTCTCTTATGAGCGGAGCGAGGAAAAGAACCCTCGATTCCTGAGAAGCTTTATGGCTTTTCGTGGACTAGAAGTAAGACATGAGAGGTTTTCAGTGATGCCTTAAGGACGTGCAGTGTTCTTACCCTGGTAACGCCTCACTATGGAAAAATAGCCGAGGGTGGGAGTTATGGAAGTAGATGAGCCGAAAAGAAAACTGCCAGCTATTAGCATTTCTGTGGGTGGTAGACATTGCAAGCTTGGTGCTGCTGAGAATTCTCTGAAGGTCTGTGTGAGTGGGGGGGGGGAAGGGGGGACAAGAGTATTTACTGCTAGTCTAAGAGGAACAGTGGAGCCGGGATT
The DNA here is from genome assembly GCF_964271855.1 of Acomys minous. Lineage (NCBI taxonomy): Eukaryota > Metazoa > Chordata > Mammalia > Rodentia > Muridae > Acomys > Acomys minous. The sequence goes on along the minus strand of NC_140486.1, from coordinate 94,133,223 downwards.
ATGGTATCAGGTATGATCTCTGCTTCCAAATGCCACTGACATTCTCCATGAAGACATTTGCTTCTCATAAAAGACCTATGAAATAATCGCTGGGTGTGTATCTGGGCATGGCTCATCAAAATTCATCATCTGATATCAAAGCATAGTTAGGTTAAAGGGCCCATGTTGGGGGTAACTTGGCTGGAGGAAAAACTCTGATATAAAATCCTCTGGTCCCCCACTTCTGCTCCTCCTTTCTAAATTCATCTTCCCAAGGTCCTCTGCTTTTGGGTAGACTACCTGATACTAACTATTATCTCCTCGTCCATACACATCTGATCTCCAGCTGGTTCCTAGATACAAAAATTCTAACACAAGAAACCTTACTTTTAAGAAATGCTAGCCAATTATAGAAGAACAACCCGGGGCAAGGAAAACATGACCACCGTTTCTGAAATCACTGGGAGAACAAAACCCAAAGGGCTATCGATGATTAATGCCAGCTGCTGGCTTCTCTGTCTCCTATGGTTTCCACACCCTAGACACTCTAAGGAACGGATGGGTTTTGCATGTCTTGACTTCTTTCTCACCCTTAGAGCAGTGGTGTTTTCTCTGCCCTGTCCTGGGGTAAACTCTAAAGAGACATTGGCCTCCTGGTCCAATTTTGGTAAGAATTAAAGAGAGTGAACAGTACACGCATGAAGAACCCCTCTGAGATACAGATTACAGACTTGGGCTGGTCCTCACCACTCCATATGACTTGTGCTATAGCCTGCAGTTTCCTATCTGCTTTCCTTACAGGTACCTTTAACTTAACATTCTCTATTCAGTAATCTGAAACAACTGAACTGTGTGATCAAGCATTTCCATACTTGAGTGACTGTGAGCAGATACACAGCTGTCTTTCTCCATGTGAAACTGCACATTTCTTTGCAGCACTGACTGTGCTTTGATGTGAAAGGGAATGTGGGCTCAATCTGAGAGAAAATAAAAGGTTCCATTTGTAATTAGAAAAGAAAGCTTAGAAGCTTAGGTTAGGTACTGACAAGGTTTTCTCTTAAATCTCCTTAGAAATTTCTTCCGATCAACCCATTGGCCATTATACTAGTTAAAGTTATTACTTAGATAAAGCTAAAATCAAATGTATTGATTTCCATTTTATAACCCCACTGCAGCTTCAAAAACAGAACGACAGAAAAAAAATTTCAATTGTTCTCCACAGCTCAAAGGAGAAGGAAAAAAAAAAAGCTTGGCAGCATACATCTAATGAAGCCATAAATGCCTAAAAACCAATGATAATCCTTGGCTTTAAAAAATACAATAAGCAAATTTTGTTTATTTAATTAAGGGAGAAAGTTAGGTTGCTCACTTTATAAGTCAATCACAAAAACTTAATGAAATTTTAATTTCCTCTCTTTGATAGGACTTTTCTTCCTCAAACTTCTAAGTAAGCAACTCCCTTTTTTTTTCTTCACTTTCTAATGGAGAGAGATTTGGAGAGTTTTTGTGAGTCTACAGAGCTAAATGACTCTACCATGATGGCTACCAAATATGCCACCAGTAGTAGTGAGACAGGAACTTCTTTTCAGGAACAATCCAGCTCAAAATCATACAATAAACAGGGAAATGTTCCTCTCAAGCAAGAAAATGAATGCTTGCCAGCCCTGCATCATTGAGAAGCTATGGCGAAGAGCTGTTTTAGCTCTGTCTATTAAATGCACGATGACGGACAATCTCTGCTCTCAACATGAATGCTTTACTATGCTCCTATCTCCCCAACCCTAGCACAAGTCCATATCTGTACCGGACAATTATGTCTTCTTACATCCTCTTCTTGTCTATTACAGGTCACTTCCTCTCTTTCTAGAGCTTTTGTGTAGTTAATAGTTCTACATCAAATAAGAACATCGATCCCTACTTGTCCATTAAAAACATATCAAATACCTTATTTCTTTTTTAATAAATAAGTGCTAGCTTTTGCTTTACTCAGAAATTCCCATTCTCTTCCCCCCCCCCCAGGGTCCTTGATTCAAATGATTAAAGCAAGGTGCCCATCTCTTAAAAGTATGGGGCTGGGACACCCATAATATTTAGCTTCTCACCCCTGGTTGTCATGGTACAAAGTCCTAGAAAATTGGCTGGCCATTAGTGCCAGTGGAGCCGTGACCTAGAACCCTGACCTGGAGATGTATCTCAAAACAAATCCTTTAAACATCACTCTGTGAGGATCCAATACGCATCCGTGGGTAAGGATCACTGAATAACAAGTCTTTTCCCAGAGGATGAACACACTTCTATGAGATTCCTGCCAAAAAGTATAAGAAATACTGAAAACTACGACAGACTCTTGGCTATTCACAACATATATCTGTGTGCTGTTAATCCATATGACATGCAGCCAAGAAACCTGCTGACTTGACCATGAGGCTGTTGCCTTTCGTACATCAACCATTCCAAGAGTTTCTGTTTGCCAGGATCCTTTAGAGAATCATCACAGCAAATACTCTAGAGATTCCAGGCAGGGTCTAATCCTGAGAGTTAATTTCCATTCCATTCTGTTCTGTTATTTTGCATTCAGCAGGCAGTGATGTCCCAAAGGTAGTTTTTTGATTACTTACAACATAAAGACTCCTGCATGGCTCCATTAGCGAGCATGCAGGAGACCCATAATCATTATCCTTTGAAGAAAATTTCCAAGTCTTCTCCATAGATGGTGCTCAGCATCATTGGTTCAAAACATATACTGCTAAGTGAAGGACAGACTGGCTTTGAAGAAAACTGGTTTTTCCTTGTAGATGTAAATGCAACTGCCCGACTCTCTTTTTCAATTACATCTCACCAGCAGTGGTTATTAGTCCTCAGATACATCTCCTGGGGGAAAGAAATGACAAACAGACTAAAGCCAGGGTGTTATTAGTGAATGTAAAGTGCCTCAGTGATGATTACCAACCCAGAGACTAGAAGGAGATCTGGGCAGGGCTAACCCTGAGCAGAGGTCTAGAAGAATGGGCCCATAGATGAAGGTGGAAGCAACTGTAAATTACAAGTTGGGTGAACTCTTGCCCTTTTTTCAAATGTGGACTTACCAGAGGTTTTCCTAAGTGTTGGCAGTAGCTGACACCACCTTGAGAGGGGCTGAATACCTACAAAGAGGATGGATAGAGGGTGTTGATTGTTCTCAGGTTTGCTGGGTGGAAGGAGCATAATAGTCTTGACTGGTGTTATGAAATTATTCATATGGTCCATTGTCTAGCTTGTAATTTATGAAGGTGCTTATACTGGAGACATAGCGCAAACCACAGTGGACATGATTTACAGTCTTCTAAACACTATTACCTAAACCTATATAATTCACTTTACTAATGATGCCTAAAGAGTCCTAGACATAGAACTTGTTTATAAAAGCAAATAAATAAATAAATAAATAAATAAATAAATAAATAAGTTAAAGGGTTACATAACATTGCTACCTGGAGGAGGGTGTTACATAGAGCAGTACCGTTAAGCTAATTGTATAAGCAATGTGTGGCACATTTTGTCCAATACAAGAACCAGTTTTGAAGAGCTTGCTCTTTAAAGGGCTATGACATGTCTTCACCTCTTCATCATCCAGTGTCCACCGTGTAGCCGTGCAGGTGCAGAAAGGGAAGCCCCGACACCCCAAGGAGAAATGAAAGACATAAAGTTTCTCTGAACTTGCTCACCGAGAAGCCACCAGAGAAGGTTCACTTACTAACAGAATCAGATACCCAGCAGAGGCGAGGCCAGAAAGGAGGGACTCTGCTACAGTTGACTGATAGATATCATATATCCATGCTTAGTGCTATTTAAATCCATGAGAGGTATTTCCTATGAATCTCAGTAGCAAATACCTGTTGGCTGGCTATTCAATATGACAATTTTTACCCTCTAGGAAGTCATTGCTCATAGGATACTTCCTGTAAGGAAATGAGCACTTCTCCAAACTGTAAAGAGTTCATGCTTTGACCATTTATCATCTTTATTTTCACCATTCATTGTCTGATTTTTACCCAACAGTACAAATCTGGAATGTTACTCCCTATCTGAGCCCAGAACTAATTTCTGTTAAACTAAAGTAAAGGGCATGGAATGGAACAAAGGGGTATGACCTGAGTCTACAACCCACGTGGAAGAGGCCAAGGAGAAAGGCACGTCTTAGAGAGACTGAGATAAGCTAATGTGGGCTGAGGCGTGACAGGAAGGGAAATGGCATCGCACATCACATGCCACAGTGACTACTCCATTCCTGTTACTCAAGGACAGTAGGAGCCATCAGGAGCAACACTGTTCTAACAAGTTATTATATAAGACTGGAAATCTCAGTCACCCAATATTACATTTACATTATATCTCTATCCCTAGAATTTTGTTTCTTTTTTTAAAACCTATATGTCCAATCATAATGCTGTGGGTTAGGTAAATGTGCTTCAGAAAGTACCCACATCTAAGCTATGAGATTTTTTAACAGGTGACTGACTCTTCACAATTCATCTCTACATTTGAAAAATGAGATAATTATAGTCTCATGGTATAGGGCTCTTTAGAGTTTGTTCCAACGTCAGGTAATACCTTACTTACAGAGGATTGTGATTTTCTTATCACTGTCATTGCTGTTATTCACAATTTAATCTGTACATTGAGTTACACAATAAAATCAGTTATCCATCCTTGTTTCTGAATTCAAATGTGTTACAGGAATCTTCCCAGAGGGGTAGATAATTCCGGAAGTGAAATGCCTCAAAACTGACCACCTAGTCTATTTACAGACCAGACTAGTTTTCCCTTCATAAATTGGCAAAAATAATACTATGTGTGGTATTTATAAGGGCATTATAACAAACATATCACATGAACGATAATAAATATATTTCATGTACTTATAAACTGCTCTGTTTAGGTGCTGTTTACCTGGTGAATCATTTATTTATTTTGTGATAAATAGTTTCAGATGAAATGAGAATATTTTCTGTTTTAAGTGAAAGTGACTTTAAATGCATCCTACAAATATACATCAGTAAAGAACCAAACCTCTATTCATCATCTCAGAATCAACTCAGAGCTAGTACAGGGCTATCATTTCAGATCTGCAAAGGGAGATTTTTTTGTACAGCCTACTTTACATTTATAAGTACAGTGTAAATAGTATGAATAATAGGAGAGTGTATATGGCATGTGTATTTTATACTCTCCCAAAGCAGCCAGCAGAATTGTCTACCTAGCACGGAATTCCAGGGGAACGTCCTAGAACTTCCTGTTATCTCTCCCATAGCCCTCCTCGTCTAAGCTCTCGCTAAACTAGACTGATTAGTACTTTAGCCTTCTGATTGAGCTCCCTGCCTGTGGTCTCATCCTCTACTTTCCTTATTCATTTCAAAAATCAGCTTGCGTGATGGTATGATTCTGTTACAAATCTACCAACACGGGCTGGAGAGATGGCTCAGCGGTTAAGAGCATTGCTTGCTCTTCCAAAGGTCCTGAGTTCAATTCCCAGCAACCACAGGGTGGCTCACAACTATCTATCATGAGATTTCATGCCCTCTTCCGGTGTGTGGGTGTACATGCAAGGAGAACACTATATGTAATAAATAAATCTTAAAAAACAAAACAAAATAAAACAAAAAGGAATCTACCAACACACTTACTGGTTACTTTTATAGAGACAAAGGGAAAGACTTGACTAGTGGACTTTGCTGGATTTTTAGTATGTTCTCAGAAGCCCTTTTCAAGATCTCACTGGAGTGGGTTGGGAAGAGGCACCCAGGCTACTATACCAAATCAGTGTGGTCCAGCTTAGGCGCCATGTTCCCACTGACTTCTCAAGTCACTCCTACTCAAGTCTTTGCAATATCCGTGAATCAAACCCATGTCTTCAGTTATCTCTGACCTACTACTGTCCTTGCTAGACTCAGTTCTCCAACACCTAATTTTCTTCTTTACTGTTCCATTATTGGATGTATAAAATGACTATGTATCAAGTGTAACACATCATGTAAGATACACAAAAGCATTCAGGACTCAAAAGGAAAGAATTTTGTAAATCCAAGCGTGGAGGAACACTGGCAAGTTTGTTGTTGTTGTTGGTGGTGGGTTTTTTTTTTTAATGTGAGAAAATGTGACACGTAGTCTTTCATTGAGCTGGACAATTACTCAGTGACTTTGTCTTCCCCACAAGACTAGTGGTGAACCAAAGTTTCTGTCGCCTGATTTACAGTGAATGGCCACTATGACTGAAGGAAAGTAGGAAGTCCTGCCTTGCCTGACTTTGAAAATGACTTACGTGGCAAGAATGAATCATCTGCCTTGATGTGGTTAATCACAGCCAGCCCTCTGACCTGAGCAGCACCAGTCACTCATAGGTTATTCTGAAGTGACTGCTGGTTCTTCAAGAGTCACCCTCTTGTCCCAAATAACCATTCTTTCTAGCTCCACGGCAGACCTCCTGGGGTTTTTTTTAAAATTATTATCTTTGAGAAAAAGGTACCTACTATCCAGGTATGCAATTTTATTCCTTCCAGAGAATTATTCTTAGAATTTGAGGAATATTTGTCAGAGCTGGTTTGCAAAAAGATCTCTCAGATATGTTTGTTGTGTCAGGGTAGAATGTCGTGTTCTTGGATTATTTTCTGAATTCAGCGGCATTATGTTGGGGAATGTTTGGGAATTGGGGTGAAGTGGGGAGGGTTGGAGTAGATTGTTGCCTATTGCAAAGTTTGTATACCCAATCTAGTTGAATTTTCATCTTTATATTTGTGGAAGGTCTTATTTTTTTTTATTTCTTTGGACTTCATGAAATGTTAATACGTAAGCGTGGAGGAGACTCCAGATAGTATTTATGTGTGTTCCTATTATATTCCTAGTTAAAAATAAATAATCCTAACCAAAAACTATAACACTAATTGTATGTACTCTTAATTTGACTAATATATTCAAAATAGTATTTTGAAGATCATTCTGAATGAAATTAATAGAGTTTTGTACAGCTTCTTTCTTGCAAAACCTTGCATGTGTGAATAATTTAGTAATTAATGAGTAAACATTAACAGGTCAGTTAGTTATGCTATTTCAACCTCATTTCCTGGGATCAAGAGTTAAAAGAGTTGTAAGGAAAAATACACCAGTTTCTTTGTAGCTTTAATAATGTTTATTTTAGTTGGTTGCAGTTAGCATTCCAGTAATGACAGAACTTGGAAACTGAGGCAAGAGACTCACTTGAGGCCAGAAGTTATAGACCAGATTTAGAAACATCTCAAAACATAACAAGCAAATGAAAATAAAACCAAAAATATTAACTTTGGAATTAAAAAAGTAGTATATTACAGTGCAGTGACTCAGGGGACAATCTACTTTATTTACAAGTCTGGAGCTTAGGATGTAGAGGCATGCATGTAATAGCTGTTACTGAGAGAGGCCTAACCCCATGGGCAGATGAATGTGCTCCGTGTCCTTATAAGACTTGAACAAACTGGAAAGATGTCCTGTTCCAGAAGAAAATGTATCATTCATTCATTCCTCCATCTAAAGGAAGAACTAATGTTTTACTTTTTCTAGCTGCCTTTTTTTTCAATCTAATAGCAATTTTAATCACTACATTTTCAAGCTTTGGGGTAGAAAGTATCCTGTCCACTGTTACTGTGTATGATTATGGTCCAGTAAGCTATCTAGCACAGGCAATCCTAAATTAAAGCATCCTCCCAGGTATTTAGTCATCAGCCACGTGTTGTGCCTTTTATGGACACCCATGGAGACCAGAAGTGAATATGTGAAGCACTGCCATGTAACAACGCAGCTTTAAGTAAGTGCTGCTTGAGTCTGAGCCAAGGGAAGCTTTTTCTTCAGGGCCGCCCAGTCATTTGACTTCTTTAGGCCATTTTATACAGAGGGAAATTGCCTGATCTTGACCTCTGCAGCTGACACAACTGTGCACATCCCCTCCTCCGACGATAGTGGAGTTCATGGAACAGGATATTAAGAGGATGTGCCAGGCAGTGGCTATAAGAATTGCCTGTAAAATGTGAGCTACACTCAGAAAGACAAGATTTACAGCATTTCAGGAAAATGGAGAAGACGGAAATTTCCATGAGCAGCAAAGATGACTAGAACAAAGAGAGGAAGTGTGTTAGAGAGAAAAGTACTGGGAATCGATGATGCGGATGCTTTCCATTGAAGTTTTGGAGAGGGTAACGTTTTGGTAATCCCAAAGTTCACATTAGTCAAAGTAGGAAGCAATAGCGATCTCTAAAGAGTGGTTTCTTCTAATTTGTGTTTCCAGAGAACAAAATTATCTTAAACTTTTTTTTAGGTAAAATAATTTTGTAAGGATAATTTATTTTGATGATTCCATGCTAGATTTATGGTTTGTATGTCCAGACTTTGTGAAGGCTATTTAAGAGAAAATTGAAACATATATCCATAAATGACGATTATAAACGTGAAGGCAAACTTAAAAATCTTTTCCAGAATCGTTTAGTTAATTGCCCTTCTTAAGTTGCAAAAAAACTCTAGTAAATAAGAAACTCCATTTTCAATTAGACAGCCAGAAGCCCCACCCCCACCCCAGTCTCCTTCATTGTGCATAGGAAGGTTTTATTTTAATAGACCAGATCTTAAGTTTGAATTTGCTCTCCACTATACTTAAAGCCTGAGGAGGTTGTATCTTTCTCTATAGTTTAACACTGGCTTGTTGTACTGTTGTGTGCAACAACTAACAGATGAGAAATATTATAAGAAGGCCAACTAAGATAGTGCACCCATTATAATGGGGAGTTGTTTTCTTTTATTTTGAAAAGCATCATGGACATTAAAACTGTGGCTAATATGTTGTGATAATAGCTTTTAATCTGCTATGCATAAAGATGTATAGGAAAAGATGAGGTTTAATCAAAGGCAAGTTTTAATACCAGACCCTGGAGCCCCCAGGGGCTGCCACATAAACCAGCTAATCCAAGTGCTTTCATTGACACAAGAGCATTAGATTCAATTATATTTGTCTAAAGGACACCAATCATGGAGAGTGCATTGTTCCCGGAAAACCGTTCCAGGAACACAGGCTGCCAGGCTTCTGGCCCCCAAGTAGGCTGTCTATGACGTCTATCTTTCAGTCTATCCCATTACTCCATTTGAGAGCACTAAGTAGATGTGAACCCGTTGTGCATAAAGATGTGACACTGATCCATTTACAGGAACTAACACATCCATGAATACATGTCTGATTCTTAAGCAGTGTTTTTTTGTGATTCATATTTACATGTCATTGATTGCTAGGATGAAGAGGCTCTTTTATTATTTTTTTTTATAATTACATGAATGATTTTTAATAGACTAAAAAGTACCTGGAAATATGCTTCTCAGCTCATGTTTTTACCATGTTAATATGTACAATGAGAATATTTGCAAAATACCTTTTGTTCTTGAGTAGGAAAAATGCTTTGTGACTATAGTCTGACCTTCATTTATATTTTCATTTGAGTCCCACAAATATCCTGTGGGATCACTGAGTGAGATACTACTGCTCCTGTTTGATAAATGAATGAATCTCTTTGGAAAAGTGTTTATTAATTTTCACACATGATTCAGAAACAAAATTTCTGAACTAGGATGGAAAAATGTTGAAAAAAGTGTATGGTATAGTATGCTTGTGTGTATGTGTGTGTGTGTGTGTGTGTGTGTGTGTGTGTGTGTGTACATGCACACACGTGTGTGTGCATGTGTGTGTGTGAGAGAGACAGAGAGACAGAGACAGAGAGAGACAGAGGGACAGAGAGACAGACAGAGACAGAGACAGAGACAGAGACAGAGGAGAAAGAATGTGTATGTGTGTGAGTGTGTGTGTGTGTGACACACAGATTACAAATAATTTACTTACTCTTTCCATTTTGAATGTTCTTCCTGGAAATGGAGTGGCTTCATCATTCTTCCTAGAAGCTGGGGGCTTCAGGATGATGTGTAATTCTCCATATTCTGCCTTATTGATTCCTTCCAATTTTTGTTTCTGTTTTACAGCATTTTACCTTTTTTTTATATTTCTTCTATTGAAGGTGCACTTTAGACAGTTAAAACCATTTAATATGTGTCTAGAAATTAGTCATAATAGTTATAGAGCTATTTTAAGGCAGGTCAGAAGTTCATTTAAATGCTGGCTCATGCCAAAGCTACTTTTTATATTCAAGAAGCATGTTGGATGTATAGGAGATAAAGGGATGTACATTATTTGATCCTCATCCTAGAGAACTCTGGAATTTTAAATTTGCATAGGGTAGGTATAATCAAACCACAAACTGACAATAGATAAGACTTTCACAATATAGAAGAAGAAAGTAATTGATAGAAGATTCGGAGGTGGCGTGGCATTCAACCTAGGCTTTGATGAATCTGAGATACTTTTGTAAGTGGAGATGTAGTCTGAAGACGATAAGACTTCAAGACAGCAGGATCATATGAGTTGAAAATAAAATGCAAAATGAAGCTGCTCTGGGTCTCACAAAGCTTCAGTTGCCACGCAGAGGAGGCGTGCTGTCTCAAGAATACGCCCAAAGACTCTAAAGACAGAGTCTCTCTTTCTTAGGAGCATCTTCTCATTGGTAGGGGAAACCAAGAGAGTCCCTGTGTGTGGCTGTACTCACTAATTTGCTTGTCGCCTTGTCAGAGACTAGAATTCTGAAGACGCTAGCCCCTGGGCATATCTGTGAGGGACTATCTATTTCACACTAATTGAGATGGAAAGATGCTAATTCAGGAAGTAAATGTCTTTCCATGGGCTGTGGCCCTAGACTGACTATAAAGGAAAAACCTACATAAACACAAGCACTCATCACTTTCTGCTCCCTGGCTGTGGATACGGCGTGACGAGCCATGCCTTGCTACTACAACCATGCCCTCCCCACCATGATGAATGTACACCTTTGAACCATGAGACAGAGCAACCTCTCCTTTCCTTTAGTTGCATGCCGGCAAGCATTTGGTCGCAGGAATGAGAAAAGTAACCAATACATTGTCTACAGGCAAACACCATGCAAAGCTTTGGAGACAGGTTTGGAAAACAGGTGGCATGTGGGAACGCTTGATAGAAGAGTACGGGATTATGATATGGTGGTTATGAACATATACCTGGAATATAGGTGTGAACTGAGCAAACAATTGGAAGATCTTAGTCGCCATGAATGAAGGCATGATGGCGGCGCAGAAGACAGTCGCAATAGAAGTAACAGGGGTGGCAAGGGACATCAGGGCACAATCCTTTCTCACTGAAAAATACTTTGAAGTGCTTATGTTTTGAATTAACCAAACCAATTAAATCTTGAATCTTTCAGTCATCATAAGCTGTATGCATTGGATCTATAGCAACATTCAACCTTACATATATACATACATACATGTCCATAGTTTCCTTATTTTTTGAGGTACATATTTTCCTCCTCACCCTGATTTGCCTTAAACTTTAAAATATTTTTGAGCTCTGAGGAGAATATTTTTGCAAGAAATATTTCACCAAGTTCAAGCACACTGAATCTCCTGGTACTTTCTATACGGTCACCCAAGACATTTGAAGTGGCCATTAGATTGCAGAGCACCATGGTCCGAAGAAGCACATCCTATAAATGTTTGAGGAGGGCGGACACCTTATTTTTGAGACAGAACTGACATTAAATCTTGCTTCACTCCAGTCCTATGATTTTTATTTGGCAAATTATACCATTTCTCTGCTAGAAGGTCAATGAATGTCTGGCAGTATAATTGGGAGCTTTACAAATTCCAAGATAACTCATTTTTTTTTCTGGCTGTGAAATTTGAAGCCAGAAATAACTTTGGGTCATACCAATCCTTTTTCTGCCAAGATTATGGGAAATCCAGATTTTACAAAATAGAATAGACACTTTGCTGGTTTTGCTCATAAAGTGATGATGATGATGAGGAGGAGGAGGATAAGAAGAAGAAGAAGAAGAAGAAGAAGAAGAAGAAGAAGAAGAAGAAGAAGAAGAAGAAGAAGAAGTGTTCATTTGTGATGTGTGTCAAATGCTGCGTCATAGATGATAATCTTAACTTGGAAATTCATTCTTTTGACTGGTGGTAACACTTTTTTGGGGGGAATAATGAATAGTAAAACTGTACTGAACGTCGTGACATATGCTGCTTCCATGATGTTTCCCCCAAATCCATGGTACTGCTTTGTATGTTACCACTATTATGAAAGCGTATTCTTTCTACAAGGATCATGTGCACGCTCCTTGAGGTTTGAGAGCAAACATAACTGACTCTCACAAGCATGCAATTTCATCTCCAGAGCATAAGTGTGTGGGCAGAACAAAGAGCAGACTCTTGGCTGCTGTTCTCCGAACGCCATGGCTGTCAATTAAGATACTTTACAAAGCTAAAAGAGAATAAGATCCACTCCAGAGATTGGTTCAAAGGAGATTTGTTTAGAACTTTAACTGTGTTATCTCAGGCATCTAAATTATCTCTCAAAACCATGTGACAGGCAGAGATCGAGAATCTCCATTCCGAGATAAGGGAAGTAATGCTGGAAAAAAAAAATTAATGTCCTGGAGGACACAGAAGTAGTCAGTTGCAGAACTTGAATTTTAGGTGTGTTAAGTTTGCAAATCGGCCACTGGGATATGGGAAATAGATTTGAAGATATGACTTTTGCAGATAATAAAATAATGATTTTATTATCTTCCATGCTTCACAGAGTCTTCGCAGCTTCTTTTAAGTGACAGTTTGAGACTACCAGGGCCAAAATAATTCAAAACCAGGAGGGTTCTGAAAATACCTAGTGTTTTTCTCAGGAGGCTGCAACTTCCCTTTGCTTCTGATGTTTTGTTCTCCTGCTTATTTACTGCAAGTAATTCATGTCCTAATGCTCTCAGGGGCTTAGTGATCAGTGGAGAAGATCAACTAAGCACTTGATAAAGTGGGGTTGTGTGCTGACATTTAAGGCTCAGGGAAAGGCCTTGAGAAATGACACAGATACCATTGGATTATTTCTGTCTCTGGATAGGAAAGGCAGAATTCTCTGATAGAGCAGAGGAGAGGAGTCCAGCCTTGATCAAACCTGTCTGATGGTGGGCCAAAGTTTTCCTCAAAGAAACTAGACTGGGACAAAATCCTACCTACATATGATTTAGCAAAAGGAGCATCAGACAGGGCTGCATGGCTACAGACTGAGATCATAAGTGGCCTGAACTTCTGGGCTTTAGGCTCAACACTTTGGCATCTGGTTGATCCTTAATGTTCTATCAACAATCGGGAACAGTGGTAGGGTGGGTATACATTGTGCTGGAAGATTCTTAGGATCAATATGGGAAAATGATAGGCTATCGACAGAGGAACTAGGCCTTAAAAGATGACCTCAAATATCACAGAATAATGTGATGTCTTAGGCCAAAGAAACAGAAAGGCTCTCCAATGGTTTTATTTCAAGTGATGAGAAAATTTGCATTTGGAAGCATGAATCTGGCATCACTGAGGAGGAAGATCAGCTAAGAGGCAATGACATTAATTTAGCCTTAAAGTGATGAGTGCTGTAAGCTCAAAGCAGGGCTAGAGTGATAAGAACAGGATTATGCAGATCTCTGCATTTGAGGCAGTGGTCCCAATAGTAGATGAACAGTGCTTGAGCATTCAAAGATCTCTGTCTTCTCCATCTCTCATGGGGAGAATGACAGCTGAAGGAAAGGGATAAATAAAGATTATCATTAAATAAGAACAACACACAGCTCATTGCCTAAGACTTCTATGAGTTGTTCTCGACTATTCCAAAATATGCACACACCCATTCATTCATTCATTCATTCATTCATTCGTGTATGCTTAATAACTTCCCCTTTGAGCCAAGCTCTGTGCCAACAGTAAAGCTACAAGGCAACAAGGTTCCATGAAGTTCTGCCTGCTCAGCCCTGTCACATTGTTCAAGCTCTCCAGATCCCATGTGTCAGCACCTAATGCCTTCATCTGATGAAGTCTTACTCATGTTATGCATGAGCTAAGAAACCACTTCCTCTCATAGGATTTCCTGGATCCTCAGCTGTGGTTAAGGTGCAAGGTTTGCTTTGCTTATGTAGACATGACATGGTGCTTCCTCTAGAACACTCCTGGCCACATGAAGCTGAGTTCATAACAGCTCTGTAGTCTGCTGTTGCCTATGGCCACTGGCCATAATTATCACGCCTTGTTTATCATCCGGCCAGGAGTGATCTGAACTTTTTTTTTTAAGTAAGTAGTGAACAATTGAAGTAAGTTCCACAACAAATCTGTCTCATGTGATTCCTAGCACTATGGAGGTAGAGGCAGGCAGAGCTCTCTGAGTTCAAGGTCAGCCTGTTCTACAGAATGAGTTCCATGATAGCCAAGGGTACACAGAGAAACCCTGTCTAGAACAACTAAACAAAACAAGCAAAAATACTTTACTCTAGAGTGCCTAGCCAATTATTCTAGCACTTTAAATCTGACTTCACTGAGTCAGTTCTGCAGGGGATGCTCAAGGCCATTATGTTAGCATTCTCTTTCTAGTTTCTACTTCTAGAATGGAAGAAAAACCACATATGGCTAGCAAACTCACTTCTAGAAACTTGGCAGGTTCTCAAACTGTATTCAAAGTTTATGTTGGTTTTCATGACACAAGTAAAACAACATGTCCCAGAACTTCCTCATTTTGGGTTGAATTATTGGAAAAAAAAATCCCCCACCACAATAACTTGTGTAAATTATACTTCAACTGAATCAGAGTACCATGACTTATTTTCCACATACCTTCTCTTCCTCAAGTCAGAGCACTTTAAGGGGCATGGGGATTTTATTTATGCATCGAAATAAGTAATGTTTTAATTTTAGATTCTAAAGTACCATAGGTAATTACATATGTTAATCTTAAAAGCACTTGTCATGTTTTAAGTCTTAAAGATGATGGAATTTGTTCATGCCTTAATAAGTCTTAAATGGCCAAATTTGTTTGGGTCTTAAGAACCACATCACAGGCCTGCCTTTTTAGAATTTCAGAATGAGTGAAAAGAAATTTTAGGAAATTTTATGCATAGACTCTTAATCCACCTAGAATACTAAAACAAACAGAGGAGAGAGAGAGAGAGAGAGAGAGAGAGAGAGAGAGAGAGAGAGAGAGAGAGAGAGAGAGAAACAGGGAGAGATACAGAGACACAAAGAGGAGGGGGGAGGGGAAGGAGAACAAAAAAGTGCCAGAATTATCAGCTTTGTTTGTCATCTGGCCAAGAGTGATCTGAGCTTTTTTTAAGTAAGTAGTGAACAACTGAAATAAGTTCCACAACAAAGCTGCATGTAGTTGAAATATTCCAGCAAGGAGTAAGAAATATGAAGCTTAATAATGTCAAAATTAACATGTGGAGCTAATGGAAACAGTTTCCTGTCTTTAGGACAAATTTTCTGGCTTTTTCCCCCCGGATTTATCTTTTAGAACAGTGAATGAAACCGTGTATAAAAACCACATTTAACACCTGACTTAAGCATCCAAGAAGCATCAACAGACAGCCAGACACAGGAAATTGATGTCTGGAAAAGAAACTAAGAAAGTGAAGATATTAGAAGCAAAGAAGCAGAAAACAGATATAATAGAGGATATGAAGTACTGAAAATGAATGCTTGAGCCTAAGGCAAGAAAGCCACGGATATGGCTCAGAATGAGCAAGTGGGCTCAGGGAAGACATTATGGGTAATGGTGAGTGAATAATTTAGAAGAAAATATGAACACAGCTTAATTTTACAGGAGCCAAGTTTCCACATCAAAGTAGACAGTGGGATTAAAAAGTATATACAAAGCAAAGTGTACCAGGTAGTTAATTACTCCTATGCATAGTGTAAAAATGAGAGGATGTTACAATACATTAGTAGGCTGTGTGCTGCTTTTCTACTTCTTATCACTCTGGCCTTTTCCTGACACCAATTGCCTTTTCTGTCAAGTTGCCAGCCTTTCATTAGGGAAGACCGCCTGAAAAACATCACCGTGGTCCACTTAGGACTTCTTGCAATTCAAATATGGTAAAAACCTCTTCAACATGATTGCTCCAATAACATAAAATTTAGCAATTGACACGCCAGAAGAGTCTTGGCTTTGATCTAGCTTCCAGCATACCTAGACTCGGGGTCTGTAGAATGCTGCAATACAGAATCCCACTAGCCTCACCCCATATTCAAAAGAGAGGCCAAAACCTCCAATGCAGCACTTGGGATTCCCCATGATTTGCCCAAGAGGAAGCCTTTGATGATCCTTTCACCAGTCATGGCGACTAGAGGCTCTATATCAACCTATCTGAGGGGAAAATACTAATGCACGAAAGAAATGGTGTGTGTTCACTCTAGATTCCATCTGCTTGGCTGTTCATTTTGTTTTGTTTTAATTTATATATTCACTTTACATCCTGATCATCACCCTTCCCTCCTCTCCTCCCATTCCCTCCCTCTCACCTTCTTCCCCCCTCCCCTCTCCCCTTTCTTAGGTAGACTTCATTTCTTTGTTTTCTCTTTATTGGACAAGGCTTTACTAGTGTGATGGCCAATTTTAACTGTGAGCATTATGAGATCTAGAATCACCTAGGAGGTAGCTTCTGTGTGTGCCATTGGTGTTGTCCACATTATATTGACTGTGGTGGAAAGACCCACTCACTTTAGGTCTTTCCATTCCCTGTCTGGATCCTCATTGCCCATTCATTTTTCTCTGCTTCTGGCTTATGGATAAGAGCTTCAAGCTCCTACTATCTTAAATCCTCCACCACAATGGACTTTTCCTCGAGTTGTGAGCCAGAATAAACCCTTTCTCCTTGAAGTTACATTCCTGAGAATATTGTATCATAACAACAGGAAAAGAGACTAAGACAGCTACTGACTGTGGCCATGGACGAGGAGAGTTTATCACAAAGCTGAAGATGGGTGCCTGGGAACTGCCACTGTGCTCATGTCTTCTGACTGGCTGTAGCTAGTATGCAATATAATGTTTACAATTATCAGCTGACAGGCACTGAGGCAGAGGTGATTAACCATGTCTGTTTCTGGCTGACTTTGGTTCGAAGGCATTACCAGCCTATCCATGATGCATTAGCCTCAGTCCTCCTTCTGAGCACAATTTTCCTGTACACGAACCAGTGTAGCTATGCATCCCAACAGGAAGAGGTTCTATTCTTGAGAATGAGTCTGCTGTTAGAGTGGGCTGGGCAGCATCTCAGAATGAAGCAGGGGTCAACCTTTCCTCTCTTGCATAGAACGTGGTGGCAAGAGGAAGATTGCATCAAGTACAGTTTCTCTAGGCATTCTTTTTCCTGAATGGTCAGACAGACTGTTGGTACCTTAGCATTCACGATTTCATTCACGGAGAAAAAACTAATGTGAAGGAGCCCAATGTTAGCCAGGGCAGTGATCAACTTGCCCACAGACAAACTTCACTGTCTTGTACGGGATTGTTGCTTTTTCTCCTTCCAATGTGTTTATTTACTTTATGGTTGGAAATGTCCTAACCCTGGTACCAAGTAAGCAAATAGGAAAGGATGTCACAGTGTTTCAGGCTTTTACAAAGGTAGAAATATACTACATTCAGAATCTGTATCAGAAATGGATTTCTGAGCCTAGCTCTACAGAGTCACTGCAGAAAGCATCTACTAACATGAGCAAAGATCCTCCTATCCCTTCTGTTTGCCAACTGGCTTTCTAGACAGATGTAAAAAAAAAAAAGATGCATGTGCACAGAGACTTACCAAAGAAGTCTTTATTTAAAAAAAATACTGGTATGTTTACTTCTAAATCATACACAGAAGCCATACCCGTGTCACTTTTAAAGCTGACACTTTATCTCAGGAACTCACCTTTTCCAAGAGTTTGTTTCTGTCTGAAAATCAGCGATTCTCAGACATAACGATGAGGCAAGGCAGGCAGGAGAGCACTGTGGTGACGAGAATACTGTCAAAGTTCATGTTTCTTAATTTCCTTCCTTTTTCAACCATGATCAACAAGGGCTTTGAGAAAAGGAAGCCAGCGTCTGAGAATGTTCAGAACAGAAGGGTTCTGTTTGCCTAGGCTGTCTTGACACTTGCAGTTAAATATAAGACTTTGTTTTGATTATCTTTGCATGAAGATTTTTCTTTTTTCTTTTCTCTTTTTTTTTTCTTTTTGAGCTTCTCTGGTGCCATATGCTCTGCATTACACATGTGGACTCACCAGAAAGTACTTGAAGGCTAAGGTTATGCATCCGGGAATAGGAAATGAGTTTATGGTACCAATGCAAGTATTTAATAAATTTTATAAAGTGGCTGTAAAAATTTAGGACCTAAGATATTCAGTTACTGTGATATACCTTAGGATATGTAATAAACACACACACACACACACACACACACACACACACACACACATACACATATCTCTCAGACATACACACTCACATATCTTCTCGGGTATATGAGTGTGTGTGTGTATGTGTGTGTGTGTGTGTGTGTGTGTGTGTGTGTGTGTTATTAAGAAGTCCAGGCCTGTCCGTTAGACAATAGCTCCTCTCATTGTTTATGTTAGTCACTTATCTTATTGCTGTAAGAAAATACTTGGCAACTTAAGGAAGTAAGGGCTTATTTCTGCTTGTAGTTGTAGGTTGTAGAGCATCACTGAGGAAAAGTCATGTCCATGGCATAGCAGCATGAGGTGGTGGGTCACATTACGTCTGTGATTAAGGAGTAGATATTTGAGTGCTGCCATTTGGCCCTGTTTCCCTTACATTCATTTGGGAATAAGTAGTGGAGCTGCCCACATGATATGGGTCTTCCCATCTCAACCAGCTTAGTCAAGAAACTTCTTCACAGGCAGCACAGAGATCTGTTTCCATGGTGATTATAAGTCCTGCCAAGTTGACAATTAAGATTAGCTGCTACAGAGTAGAGGTGTAAGGGTATGTGACCCATTATTTCAGGAAAAATCCATTACCCTTTGCTTTAAGCCGCACTTCATTCTCCATGTTTTATGGCAGTCAGACTGACTAAAGACAACTTGATCTTGCTGCTTTACTTCCACTGTGTGAGAAGAAACGGGCTTGTTTAAATTCAAGATTATGAAACTTGTTTTTATTTTTATAGCATAAGATGTGTCAGGCTTAGTCTATCTTGAGTGCTGGAGTCTTACTGCAAATGACTTTTTTTCTTCAGCCCACATAGCTTTCACTCCGAGCCAAGTAGTCCTACAGTAGAACTGGTTCCTCACTCTCTCAACATCATTTCTATGTTCAGTCTGGAACAGGGGAGTGACCTATTTACAAAAGCATTTCTTCTTTCTGAGCCTCACGTTTGTTCTTAGGCCTTGTCTTTGTTGCTAATTTGGTAGCTGAGTTTCATAGGTTGTATTAATAATGGTCGATACTGGGGTTCAGTGCATCTCTGAGAGGATCTCCAGGTTCTTGTGTCCCTGAGTTAGAAACTGAACACAGAGACACACTTGCATAGGAAGTAGAAGCAGGCCATTAGGGAGAGGTATGCTTCCAAGAAAGAGAATCAGCATACAGAGAGAAGTCACTGGCTCTAATGCTAATGCTGTATGGAAGGCCTGTGCTTTTATGTCTCTGTGCAGGTGTTGGGGCTCATCTGTCTAGTGTGGGCTTTTCTGCACATGTTGTTACTTGTGGTTCTATGTATGACTTCCTATGTCACATGTATCATTAGCATCTTAACTCTCCACCCAGGGATGTGTGCACTGTTATTCTAATGAGGGTTAGAGCTCCTGCTCATTGGTAAAGTGCTTATGTAGTGTGTGCAAAGCCATCCATTTAATCCTTAGTACACACACACACACACACACACACACACACACACACACACACAGAGAGAGAGTCTATATATTTCTTTTTCACTTGCATAATGAGCTGTAGATCAGCTTCAGACTCTGTGACAATGTCATTGGTCTTATTTAGTGGGGGCAGAGGGGTTCCCAGCTTTCTTCTTTTCCAACTATTTTTTAATATGCTTATTTTGTAAGGTTCTGTGTAAACCCTTCTGGTCTGAAAAAAGGATTGGCTTTACCATGTCATATGTCATCTCAGGGTCCCCAAGAAACAGAAACTGAGTATTTCTGAGGAGCCTACCTGAGAGAGATGGAAAGGAAGGATATTCAGGGGCGGTGAGAGGAGCTCAGCCTTGGTGTGGTTCTGTTAGCTACAGAAGGAGGATAGGGAGGGGAGATGATTGGACAGGAAGAGCCCGAGACTGTGTTGTAGCTATGGGAACCCAGAGACAAAGATTTTCCCATATGGAGCAGGAGCAAGTTCTCACAGCCCACGTGTCCATCCATTGCTAGGAGCTTCCTGCCCAGAAGGCTACAATATGTTTTGAAGATTATAGCTGGATGCTGCCAGTCAATGGCTTACCTCTGAGAAGATCCTTCTCTTGAACCGTATCTGAGCTACACACTTGCATAGCTACCACATATTGTCCCCAAGATGCAGCTGAAGTGACCCTTCAGTACTTTGCAGGTTCCCATCTGACTCCTCCTGAAGGCAAATTGAGAAGGATGCAGTCAGTGCAATAAATTACAGTTACAATCATTGCACATAGAGGCTGCAACTTAAATCCAACGTACTCTTCTTGCATAAGAATTAGCATATTAGACTGTTATGAACATATTTGGTGGCCTTGACCATCACAAGATTAGTCTAAGTTGGAACTTCTTGTGACTGTGATCTCCATGAGCCAAGATTGCTGTATGTGACTACTCTCAAAGTCACAAGTGAGCAAGAGACACCCAAAAGGGCCAGAGAGATTGTTTAGCTACTAAAGGTTAAGGCTCATGCCCAAAACTCCAAGAAACACCCCAAAACTGCCCATCACCCATGTTCCATATATATTTTTCCTTGCTTGGTTAGAAAAGCCAGTCCATCTGTTCCTGATGCTCAAGGTCAGTAGTCTCATCTGCTGTGAAGGTGCTTCGTCTTGTATTTATTTGTGTGCAATAGTATATGTATGCAGACTCACTTGTCCTTGTATCTGTGGAAGACAGATGTCAGTGACAGGTGTCTTCTCTATTACTCTGTATCGTGTGTGTGTGTGTGTGTGTGTGTGTGTGTGTGTACGTGTGTGTGTGTGCGCGCGCGCGCGTGCACTCGTACGTGACAGAGTTTCCTGCTAAAGTTGGAGCTCACAACTCCAACTTTGACTAGAAGGCTGAGAAGTCTAAGATCAAAGGGCTGCATATGGTGACAGCTTTCTGGTTTCATTATAATTTGGTCTAAAACATCATAGGGAAAAAAAAAGAAAGAAGGAAAAAGAAATAAAGCACAAGATGGTAAACTACAAACCTTCAGCCCTTTTATAATCAGCATAAATCCTTTTACTGGAGCTTTGCTAATGAAATACCTACTACTGGCCTATACTTCCCAACACAGTTGAACTGGGGATTGCATGTCCAACAGCAAATGGGAGACACAAAGGCTTCCCATGTTATTTCCTCAACTAACTCCATTCATCCTTGTTAAGTTTTCTTGTCAAGTGACATCTCAGTCACACATCACTGTAGCTGTCATATGAGGTAGTCAATCCTCTACTTAAAGGCGGGGGTGTACATACCCACATTCTGTAATACCACTTGCAACACCTCCCTGTTACAAAATATACCCCTATCACTAGTTATAATTATCAGGATGTAAATGAATGCCTACGTACTGCATATGAACAACAGCCTTAAGGGTCACTGTGCTTTAGCCATGGCCCCTCTTTCCTGTCACAAGAACAATATAGTTCAATAGGGGCTGACTGTGGAATGAAGACAGACTGTTGGGCCAAACTCCAGCCAATAAACCATTGCTACTTCATGATAAACTAAAGAGATCTGCCTGACAAATCTGGGCCATCTTGCCTTGCACTTTTTCCTTCTGACTCTGTAACAGTCATTTCCTTAGTGATGGAAACCAGCCCTCTAGGGTTCTGGACTGGTGACATTAGAAACACATGGACGAAACTCTAAAGGCACAAAGTCACAGGTAACATTTACAGACACTATTGTAACAGATGCGAATCGACTGTTTGCCCTCGGGATGGGATATTTTGCAATTGGCATATGTTTAAAAAAAAAAAATAACAACCCACAGATATTCAGCAGATTCAGGGGCTGATCTTGTGCTTCATTTCTTGATCATCAGTGTGCTTTGGACTCCTCATCCTTCTACATCTCTTGGAACTCGTCATGCCGTTATCCTTCCTGCCTGTCCTTCACCTTGACTTAATCCCCATGCCTAGGTAGCCCATTCTTAGCCATTCAGCGTCAGGTCAGACTAAGCTTGCATCTTTACCTGCTGTTGTTTGAATCACACATTGTACTTGACTTGAAAGGAGTGTTGCAGCATGAGAAAGGAAATTTACGAGCAAAAGCAGCATCACACAAAATTGTTTTGTGCTGATAAATAGATAATCCTGACATGAAGCAGCAGAGCTAATTATCTGTCTGGGAAAAGGTGCAGACTCTATTTAGGTCAAAGGTAACAGATAAATTGCTGATACAATTATTTCTAGCAACTCTCTCATAAATGCCCATGTGCATTAACACACGCATAGATCTCCCTAGGTGAGTATGTTCCTGGCAGAGAGGCAGCTGTCTGAATAAATCTTTAAAGCAGCTTTTGTTCAGTGATACAACGGAAATGAGGAAGAGACGTGTAGATGAAAAATAATTTAAAGCAAAGTTAGATGAAATCAAATATCTCATCTTCTGTGGGAAACATCAAAGCCGTGTCATCACAGATTGGAATCTTCCCATTCTGTTAAGACTCCTCCCAACCAATAAACCCATTTTCCCAGAAATTCTTAATGATTTTTCCATGAAATACTCTGTCTAAGCTTCTCCTCTGTGTCTTGATTGATGTTCCCAAGACAAACACAGAAATTAAAATGCACAGAAAAGTTAAACAGGATGCTTCTTGTTTCTATATAAAAACTCATTTAGCTGACAGGCTGGGGCCAACTGACCTCGTGCATGTCCATGGCCTGTCTTTATCTCTGTTATCCATGTTACTAAGATGCTATATGTAGTGTCAAAAAATTAACTCAAATTATTACGCAAGGAATGCCATACATAAAAATTTTGTTAGTGTAACAAATCATTTTGTGGGTAACTGCTAGAACAAAACTATTGGGATCTTGTTGGGTCTTCTGGCTTTCCCCAGAATAAACATGTAATTCTCATTTGAAGATGGAAAATATTCCATTTCCCATTTTTGGTCCTATTAGAATTTGGTTTTCAAATATTACTTACTTGTGTATTCATTTGTTTTCTTATTTATTGGTGTTTGAAATTGAACCCAGAGCCTCAGCTATGCAACAGAAGTGCTCTAAGCCTAAGACATATTCCCAGACCTGGGAATTTAAAGCTATGATAACTGTCACAATGGTATGAAGGACACAATAAATAGAATTTTTAAAAATCTTACTTTGAATTGCATCAGTTACGGAAATTGAGATAAAATGAAGATTTAATAATTCTAAATAAGTCTATATACTAAAAGCTCAGACTCAAGTTTACAAAATTCTTTTCATAATTGACACATTTGAGTGAAATGCAACTATTTAATACATGATTTCTCTATTAGTTTTTCCTTTTAGTGAATGAGCTTGATACATAGAGAAAGTTCTAGAAAAATCTCTCTTCTAGAAATTTGCATATACATTCATAATGTTTTCTTCATGAAGTCACCATTACGTACAGTATAGTGTGAGGCTCCAAGAAGTATGTTCTCTGTAATTAATTGCATTTCAATCTGAGAGTGTTATTTCTTTCTAAATCTTATCAAGTAAAACCTGAATATTTTCCCATGTAAAACCAGGAAAAAAATAATTAAGTTTGGAAAGGTTTTACAACCTCCCTATTTAGGAAGCTAGTCACATCAGACTCAGGTCATATTTACGCTGTGCTAAATGTTTCTGTTCTGTGAGGTAGGGCTTGCTGTTTTATGACGCCATCTTTTTTGTTTGTTTGTTTGTTTTGTTTTTGTTTTTGAGACAGGGTTTCTCTGTGTAGCCTTGGCTGTCCTGGACTCACGTTGTAGACCAAGCTGGCCTCGAACTCACAACGATCCGCCTGCCTCTGCCTCCCGAGTGCCGGGATTAAAGGCGTGCGCCACCATGCCCGGCGATGACGCCATCTTTAAATATCTGTGAATACCTCTAGAAAACGAAGTGATAGGCAGTTCAGTCATCAGTCTGAACTGTGTTTCTTCTCCCCCTTTCTCACTGCCCTTGTTCTCCTTACTTCTTTATTCAATCGGCTTCCTGCCTCCCTTCTTAGCTTTCCCTTTGCCTCTCCCTCCCTCCCTTCTCTCCCGCACCCCTTACCTCCTTCCTGTATTCTTGCTCTCTGTCCAGGTTGCATTCCCAGTCTCTTTCCTTCTCCTACAAAGTCTTCCTTTGTACCTCCCTCCCTCTGTTCTCTCTTCCTTTCAGCTGGCTGCTTTTGCTTCTCCCCGGCCTCTGTTTTTGACTTTTGCATCCTTTTTATAGTACTAACAGAACCTTTTCTGCCCGTGCTTATGTCACTTTCCTCAACACTGGGGGCCCAGTCAATCATCAGGAGCTGGTCTAGGGGCCCTAGTCACCAAACTCTTGTATCCTTTTTAAGTCATGAGATTCGACTCAACATCCTTTAGGAAATAGTGAGTGACTGAAGACATTCTGTTGTACAGGATTTCCCCCCTTAGGATATTAAGTTCATCGGAAGATAAAGACGCCTGCAGACACACATCTTACACTCTCTGAGCTTTCTCATCTTAATTAAATAATTTTACTTTTCCTTTCAGGATTTAACTTAAACGTATAGACTGTTTTCGTGCCATTTAAGCCTGGTCTGGATGTCAACTCCTTGTAAAGTAATGATGTACTTCTCCACCAGTGAGAATTTTCACCTTTCAAGATCAGGCTGGTGGTATCTGTGCTTTCATGTATATCCTGGCCATCTTTCTCCTCACGTGTGGTCTCTGTGTTCTCTTACAGCATAGGGGGAGACGTGGGACGAGGCCAGGACGCCAGCTACGCGGGCAAGCACTTCCGCATGGGGTTCATGACCATGCCTGCACCTCAGGACAGACTCCCACATCCCTGCTCCAGCGGATTCACCGTGAGGTCTCAGTCCCTGCACTCCGTCGGGGGCGCTGAGGATGACAGCAGCTGTGGATCCCGGAGACAACCACCGCCCAAGCCCAAACGAGACCCCAGCACCAAGCTTAGTACCTCATCTGAGACAGTCAACAGCACTGTAGCCAGTAAGAGCGGGCGACCTCTGGAGAGGGCGGAAGGTAAACTCTTCGTGTTCACTTCCCACTTATCTCCAAGGGCTTCCACTTCTGGGCACTTGTTTTCCTCCCCTGGGTCCCAGGAAAGAAATATCAAGGGTAGGACACATTATGGTGTGCTATCAAATAACACCCTATCTCACTTAATATGCACGATCAGAAAAGCCAGACAGAGCAGGCGATGCAGTCCCGTAGCACAGTGCTTGCAGTAGTTTGTGTGGGGCCCCAGTTCAGCCAACCGTACAAAACCAAAACAAAACGGGCAAGGCAAGACGTAAGCCTTACAGCCCCTTTTAGGCTTTGAGTCATTCAAAAATTATTTTTGCGTAGAAGCATATCTACTATTTATGTTTTCTTACTTCTATTAATTTCCTATTTACACAGTTGAAAGATGTATTGGATGATCACTAGATGATCTTATTGGGGAGATTTTAACGTGGAAGATATAGTAAGAAAAATTTATGATCATGCTGTTTAGAAGTAACCGTTTTTGACATTATTTCCTATTTATACCAGCTAAGTATTTCAGTCTCTGCTTGGGAAGTCTGATTTCTTCTTTTGTAGTTTTTTTCCCCCCTCTCAGCTACAAGATACACAAATCAACCATAGCTACTTTGGGGTTATGAATATAAATTTGGTCGCATTAGCCTTATATCTCAAAAACCCTTTAGCCCTTCTTAAATAAAGCAGCCCATGGCTTACCTGAACTTTTTTTTAAAGCCCTTTGGTTAGAGTGGAGTCTTAAGTGGGCTTTGACACAGCTGTCCCCCAGTTGAGGCTGTTATAACAAACTGCCATTGGCTGGCCTGTTTATGAAAGAGTGGCGATTCATTTCTCCAGCTCTGCTGAAGAGCCCAGGAGCTGCCGTGATCTCCGAATAAAGCTCTCCTGAAGGTTTTGAAACCTTGTCACTTTGTATGCGATAGGAGTGAGGGTAAGAATGCTAAGCAATCTTGTCTATGAAGCTTCTGCCCTTGGGTTCTTATTACTTCCCAAAGACACCGCTTCTCAAACACCATTACACTAAGCTTATGTTTTCAGCACCTTAATGTTGAGGGACACAGCATTCTGGCCCTTGTTCCGAGCCATTACAATATCTGTTCGGCTGTCATGCCTCAAGGTCCCCAGTGCTGTGAGGGTCAAGTCTACAGGAGAATTCGATGGAGGCCTGTGGTCTTTTTTCTGACTTGTCCAGTTTGAAGATTCCCTGAGCTCCAGAGTACCACATCTTAGGTCTGTTTGCAGTGGGAAGAAGCCATGCCATCTTTTCGTCAACTGCTAGCTCTTTGCCAGCTAAGATTTCCAGTCCCTCATGAAGGTTCTGGCCTAACCCTTTGACTACTTCACATGCAGTCTGAGACATAAGATGCCTGTGGTTACCATGACAACTTGCCCTTCACTCTGCTCACTTCTTTTTCTTTATTGCTGCCCAGATACAGTCACAGTGAATGTTAAATAGTGCAGGTAAATACCTAGAAAGAGAACTAATTCTTCTATTTTAAAAGAACAATTTGCCTCTTTAATATTGTTTGTCCACACCTACATGTCTGTGTGAATGCGTATATTATAAAAGTACATAAGCAAAACCATACCATGTGTACACATAACTGTGAGAGCTTGAGATCACAGCTCAGCATGCTCACGGCATTGCTAGTCTTACATTTCCATTGCTTTATTGTGACTCATTTCCACAGCATCGTATTTCAAAGACACACTATTTTTACAGAGAGAAATTCTCATAACAAGGATTTACGAATTATCCATCCTATTTGAAATCCTCAAAGAAGCTCCCACCCTGATTAGCTACAGGGATGATTATGATAGTGGACATTGTGTGTGTGTGTGTGTGTGTGTGTGTGTGTGTGTGTGTGTGTGCACGTGCACATGTGTGTGTGTCTGTATGTCTGTGTGTGTTATTGTTTACATTCATTTCTCTTTACCTTCTTAGAAGCTATTAGAATGTAGGGTTCTTCTCATGGTTCTGGTTAGAAGAGTGTCCTGCACCTTCCAGCACTACACATTTATGCTTTTAGAAACAGCAAATGTTTAGTTTCCTTATTAATAAGGGCTGGGTGACAGGAATTTTGAAAAATTTAAACATTGTTCTTAAGTTTTCTTAAATATTTAAACATGACATCTTCTATTTATCTTTATTCCTGTGTCCAAAAATCAACTACTTTCTGTTTATACTGACAGAACTATATGACCAATTACACCAGGTTGTTTGCCAAAGAAAATTATAGATACAAGACAGGAATCATTGAGGGGTGAGACCTGAATGTAATCCAGAATGGACACAAACAAGCATGCTGCACTCAAAGAATTGTGGAGAACAGGACAAAAAGATGCTGAGGTCAAGACAAGCTTGGGCTACACGGAAAGTTCAGAGAGAACTCAAGCTACAGAGATGGCAAGAGCTGCGCTATAAGGCTATGCCGTGCAGCCAACTCCCAGAAGTGTAGGGTCCATACCTACAGAGCAGTCCTGCTAAGAGGAGGCAAAAGTAGGGTGTAAAGAGTGAAATTAGGGGCAGCACAGTCACAATCACCTGCTCTCAGAAGCAACATTGGCTGTCAACCACCTTAAAAATGTCATAGATCTTCATCCACTTGTAAGGTGGATGATGTTCCTGAAAGCCTTTATTCTTTTTTTTTTAATTTTTATTAATGTATTCTTGTTACATCTCAATGGTTATCCCATCCCTTGTATCCTCCCATTCTTCCCTCCCTCCCATTTTCCCCTTATTCCCCTCCCCTATGACTGTTCCTGAAGGGGATTTCCTCCCCCTGTATATGCTCATAGGGTATCAAGTCTCTTCTTGGTAACCTGCTGTCCTTCCTTTGAGTGCCACCAGAGTGGAGAGTGGGGTATGGATTTCACACGTACTCTGGTGCCTCATATTTGTCCATGTCCCCTGGAGGGGGAGACCTGGTGGCACTCAGAGGAAAGATAGCAGGTTACCAAGAAAGCTTTTATTCTTTCTCAGGTCCCTTCACTGACTAAGCTTCAAGGGTTCCTCCGGGCTGGTCATCGAACAGAAAGTAACCCTTCAATAGCTGTTTGGGGTTTTTGTTGCT
Source organism: Acomys minous (assembly GCF_964271855.1). NCBI lineage: Eukaryota > Metazoa > Chordata > Mammalia > Rodentia > Muridae > Acomys > Acomys minous. Next base: position 94,104,888 of record NC_140486.1, on the reverse strand, counting down.
GTTGTGGTTTTGATTTGGTTTGGTTTTTTATTTTGTTTTCTTGGTGTTGTTGTTGTTGTTTTGTTTTTAAGACAGATGTGAGAAAGTGACACAGATCCTATAGCAAGGGTTTAAACTAGGGGTAAAAGTTACTTGACGGGCTCTGAGACTTATGGACCACCAGGCCCAAGTTCACCATTTCCCTTCAGAAAGGAACTTGCAGGGCAGACTGGGAACTTGCAGGGCAGACTGGGAAGCACTCCGCTGGGTGGGTGTGTAAGGGCCTTACATAGACTGCATGATGGTTAGCGTCCAATAAAAGGCAGAACAGTATTTGCTGTGCAAATTGACCTTTGTTATTGGAGCTCATAAAAAAGGGGCGACTGCAAAGCCATACACCACCAACTGTTTTCTAATACGTTATTAGAATAATAATGACAGTGTTGAATCTGGGCCCAGTTCAGAGACACTTGAGTCCGCATGCATGTGCACACATATCCACACACAAATCCAATATTATTGAAATGTGTAGATTGACCTTTTATGAATCCCCAGTTCTTTATAATCAGAAGCTAACTGGAGCTTATTGCAGTTCTTGTGTTTTCTTTATCAACTCCTAGCTGTCAACATTGTAACAAGAACAACAGCAAAAAGAATGTGACTTTTATACATCTTAGCCTGTCTTTTCTTTTTTACCTGAAATGTCAGCAAAATCAAAATATTGATTCAGGGGCATTAGAATGATTTCCATGGTAACCAGCTGCTATTTAAAGAGAGGATTTTGACTTCCCTGTGGATAAAAGTAAAAGGAAGTGGACTTTAGCAAAATGCCTTTTCAGAACTAAGAAAAAAGGAAAGAAAGTTGAACACACACACACACACACACACACACACACACACACACACACACAAATAATCACACAGGAAGGAAGAGCAAGATTTGCTGTTTAAGAGGTATTGTTCTAGCCCATTCATTAGCCACTCCTGCTTAGGATCTTCTACAAAAGCCACGCCTCTGAAACTTCTTCAGTGAGTAACACAAACTGACAATAATCATGAAGCCATAACTACTTAGACTGCTGAGCTTCTTTTTGTCTCTCTGTGGTAAGTTGTTTACTGTCAGGAAATAAGAGGGAAAGCATTCTCTAGAAAGAACAACAGGTCACACGAGCTGTTTCTTCTGTGTAATTCAACCTAGGAGGCAGCTACACAGCCTCACTCCAGGCATCCTCCTTTGTCTGGTGAACCCATTCCTCCTTAAAGACAACGAGAGAAACACTGCCTGGGCATGGTCAAGGGAGGTTCACAGAGTCAAGTGGCAAACTCTGATTTTAGGCAAGTGATGAAGTGAGACTGTTTCTCTGTCTTTGAGGCAGCACCTACAGTATGGTACTATTCCTCCCTCAAAGCTTTATGATGACTTGGTGTGTCAATGCTAATAGTGTCTGATAAAAATAAGTTGCTGAAGAAATATAAGTTCAGTACAATACTAAATGCCATTAGTAGTCCCGGATGACACGAGTGTTTGGCTTGGTGCATCACAAGTGTTCAAAAGAAATATGAAAAGGAAAGAGAAGATTAATTCACATACTCTCCACCACAGAACATACACATATACTATAAAAATATGAAAAACTAAAAGTGCAGGCAAGAAGGTGGGGAAAGGGGACTTTTGTACACTGTCCGTTGTGTTGTTAAGTGATGCAGTTGTTAATGGAAAACAGCATGGGAGCTTGAAAGAAAGAAAGAAAGAAAGAGAAGAAAAGAAAAAAAAGGAAAAGGAAAAGGAAAAAACCCCAAATCTCTGAAAATAAAACTACAATGGGATCCAGCATTCCCACTACAGGATATACAAATGAAAAACATCTTTATTGTATCACTATTAATAATTGTCACTATATGGAATCAGCCTAAGTCTAGAAGCTTATAATGGATAATGGATACCCACAGCAGTCTTTTTTTCCCCCTTTATCAATTAACATTTTTCTGCAATATGGAGGAATCTGGAAGATGATATGTTAAGGAAAATATGGTAGTTACAGAAAGAGAAGTGTGGTGCCAGCTCACTTACACGTGGAGTGCTTCATGGATGATCCAAAAGAAGAAGAATAGAATAAATGCTGCCAGGGGATGAAGTTAGGAGGAGAACAACCAAAGGATACACATTCAGGTTAGATGTGTACTTTAAGAGATTTACTGAAAATTAATTGTAAGTAAGTCAATTGTGGTATACTCTTGCACATTGCTGAAAGTGGATCTTACTGTTTTCTTTTTTTAAGTATTTATTTATTTTTATTTTGTTTTTGTGAGTGTTTTACTTGCATGAATGTGCACTGTTTTGTGTAGTGCTACAGAGTGCCAGAGTGGTCACTGATCTCCTGGAACTGGCCATACATTTGTTAGCAAACTTGTGAGTGCTAGAAACTGAACCCAGAGTGTCTGAAAGAGCAGCATGTATTTTTTCACCACTGAACCATCTCTCCAGCCCAGATGTTAGGGATTTTAAAATGAAAATCTAATTATGTCAAGTCATCCATATTAATAAACTTATTAGCTATCCTACAACATATGCATATTCAACCCTATACAGCAGAACATGACAAGTATAAATATTTTATTCATTTGATTTTGTTTTATGTGTACATGTGTTTTGTGTGAGCGCATGTACATGTACCTTGTGCGTGCCTGGTTCCATAGATGTCAGAAAAGGACAGAAAGGGTAACCTGGATCTGGAGTTGTAGATAGTTATGAGTGAACACATGGATGCTGGAAAGAAACCTGGGTCCTTTGAAAGAGAAGATGGTAGTCTTAACTACTGATCCATATCTCTAATCCCAAGTCTAAATAAAGTTTGAAGGTTAAAAATATGTAAATAGAAAAAAGGTATGAAAATCTATTAGAAATAGTCAGGTACTAACACATATATCCCAAGTCTAATAAGCCTTTAGTACTAGGGCACTATGTACTGTTTAATATAAGGACTAAAACACATGCTTTCAACTTTAGGAACTTTACAACCAGCATCCCTGAAAACAGTGGTCCTCAACCTTCCTAATACTATGACCCTTTTAAACAGTTCCTCATGTTGTGGTGATCCACAATTATAAAATTATTTCTGTTGCTACTTCATTATGTAATTTTTCTACTGTTATGAATTGTAATGCAATTCCAATAACTTTGGAAATAGATGTTTGCCAAAAGGGTCATGACACACAGATTGAGAACCACTGTCCTAAAATAACTCAATCTCTTCAGCATGCATTTACCTTTTGCCTCAGGTTGTATTTCATGCCTCACTTATGCTGTTCTCTTATGACTATTCCTTTCCAAAACCCCAAGAAGATAGTTTTGAATTGGTACAAGTATCCTAGTTTCAGATTCTGTCTTTCAGAAATGATTTGAGAATTTATATTTTAATTTTAATTTTACTTTTGTAAATATCTAATATAATGTAGGCTGGCCCAGAGCTGTCTGTGCGACCCCAGATGGCTTTGACCTTCCAGTGGTTCTAGCCATCTTCTTCAAAATCCTGTCATTAATTGTGGGCTTCTACACCAAGTGTGAAAATCCTTCTTTTGACTCACACATGGGAGTGGGATCCACCTCCTGCTATGTTTTCAAATTGTCCCTAGTGATCAGGAGTATATCATTGACCCAGAACTTAATGAATGAGAACTTCTGTCTACCATCAGTGTCTCAAAAAACAAGCAACAAAACAACAACAACAACAAAAACTGTTATAAAGGCTGTCAAAGAAAGAAAAGTAGGCTTCTTCATAACATTATTTTTCTTCACCACTACCTCCCGGCCTGCCATGTATTCAGCAAATACTTTGAATGTGTCTCCCATGCTATCTTTGGGATTTAACCAATAGAAGTAGTCTTGTTTTTAATTCTTCATCTTAGTCTCTTTGACTTGATCCATATCACAGAGCAAGCAATGATCGGAGGAAAGATTCTGGAAACCAGAAACCCTGCGATGACAGCCACAGAAGCTTTTTTTCCTAGGCAGCTTACGGTTTAGCTAGGAAAGAAATGGTTCCACACATTTTCATCCATGTGTTTGTTATTCTTTGGCTGCTGGCAATGTAAAGATTCCTGTTCCTGAGCAGGTGGTGGCTTAGTCTTTTGGTTTCAGAAGGTCCCCAGGGTTATGGTCTGTAGCAGTGTAAGGTAATAAATAATACTGGTTTTTTTAAAAGCAGGAAAATTTGTGATTTGTGAATTAGCCACAGAAAAGTAAACATCTTACAAACTCATTGGCAGAAGGAGTGAGGTAAACTGTGGTTGAGAGTGCCTGGCTCATGGGGTAGCACGCTTAAGTGCTCTAGAGCCTTGCTGTCTTTCCTCCCTCAGAATGAGCTGTTATTAGCAGAGACTGGCTAATACCAAGTCTTCCTAGTCTTTCCCAGCTTGGCTTTGAGAAGAAATGAGATAGTAGAGCCTTGGAAAACCCTCAGTTTTAGCATTATATTATCTGCTGAGTCCTGTCTTGACTCACAGGCTCTTTAATGTTCCCCACACTCTTCCTTCCTCTTTTCCCAACTGTTTAAAATTATTTTATTTGTTCTAAGAACTTCATACTTGCACACAATGGATTTCAATCATATGTGACCCCACTTTCCTCCTCAAACTTCTCCCAGTCTCCCTCTAAACACATCCCCTTCCAACTCAATATCTTCTCATCTGTCTATCTATCTATCTATCTATCTATCTATCTATCTATCTACCTATCTACCTATCTATTTATGTATCTATCTATCCAGCTATCATTAAGGAGTGAGTTAACCAAAAATAAAAATTGAGTAATATACTATAGAACTCCGAAGGGTGCTTGTTCCTATAAGGGATACAGCAGTGGCTTTTTAACCGACTTCTCCAGATAACTGCCAGTCACCTTCCAAGTGCCTTTGTACACGTAACAAGAGGTACCTGTCCTTCACAGCCTCCTTCTAAGAAGCCCACTAAGCCCCATGTAGCCTATAGTAATAGAACACAAAGAACTCCTTAGTGCGCTTTCTATCCTGTTAGCATGGGATGGCTCTTATGAGTGTGGAAAGCATGAGGTTATAGTGGAAGGCCTCCATTCCTGGATTTCTCTTTCCAGGTTGGCAGAATCACATGCAGCTTGGCTTCCCGGAGTAAAAGCCATCTGCCAACCAGGCACTGTTCAGATGGAGATGGGGCTTTACAACTAACATGTGTGATTGCTCTCTAAATGAACCCCCAGGCTCATGAATGAAACAGTTTGCAAGTCAAATCCTCGTGCAATGTATTTTTCTCTCTGTATTTGCCATGGCTAGGGCTCTAATACAAAGTACTAGCTTCCCTATTTAATGGTGTAATCTAGTATCTTCTATTGAGGCTGGCATTGACCTAACTTTTCCCAGAAGGACTCATGATCTGTGTTCTTAACACAAATAGATTCTTTCCTGAGATACCAACAGGCTCAAAGCTCTTGGGGGATTCTACTGTGATTGGGATGGATTTTTGAGACTTTTTTGTTGCTAGGAACACATCACCCCACATACTGAGGCTTAAAACAACACACGGTTATTATTTCACAGTATACATTGCTTAGCTAAGTCCCAGGAGCTTGCAAGATTGTCATTCAGGATACCAATACGATTTGTGGTCTCAACTAAAGCTTCGCGTCACTGCCAAAGCTTATGTCATGTTACAATTTATTTTGACGCAATTTTGGAACACGTGGTAGCTTGTTTTTTCAAAGAGATGAGGCAAGTGCCTAGCAAGCTGATTCTTCCCTTTTAGAGACATCTGGTCTTTTTTTAAAGTATATTATTGTGTTGTTTGCATGTATAATGTGATGTGTGTGTGTGTGTGTGTGTGTGTGTGTGTGTGTGTGTGTTGCATGTCTATCTTTTAAGTGTGCACATGTCATGCACAGATCAGAAGGTCAAATGGCAACTTTAGGTGTCTGTTTTATCTTCTCCTTGTTTAAGGAAAGATCTCTCCTGTTCACCAGGCTTTACATCCTTGCATTTACACGAAAGCAATGTCATTTTCACAAGAAAAATGGAAGAGTGATGGTTGATAGCCTCCTGTCTTTCATTGAGATCCATTTCTTTTACCTCTCATCTCCTCAAAGCCATCATTTCCCTCTATCCCTTTAGGTTTCTGTTTGGTGTCCGAGTCTTAAGAGGAACTGAAACTACCGTTGTTAGAAGTCAACTCCAGGGCCTGCTTGGACTCTCAAAGGCATGCTCCCTGAATTAACTTAGTCCCATTCCCATGCTCCCAAGTTCTGTCCGAGTCTTTCTGCAACAATTTGTAGGGAAAACCCACACTACCACTCTTTTATTCCATAAAGGATATTATACTGAATATTAAACTTTTTGTTTTAGGAAGTTCCCTTATCTTGTGTCTACAGTTTACATAATGGGGCGGAATCACTCTAATATTTAGGAGTACATTTTCTCCTTCAACTTGTTAGGAATTGGTTGACTCATGAGCTGAGAGATTTCTGCTAACTGTGACGCCACGTCTCTTCTTTCTTTGCCAAATGGTCATTTAAAGGCTTCCTATGCATGCTTACCCCACTGCCCAAGCTCTAATTTGTACATAAATGCATCCAATTCTTTTGCTCCACAATTCTACCTTCACTGTGCCTTCTCCGTGATGTTCTTCCATCCCAATCCTTTGCTGTTTCCATTTAGCATTGCAGGCTAACAGCTCTCATACTTCCAAAATACATTTCTCCATTGCATTTCATTCATGGTCTTTTACTGGCCTCTTCCTCTTAGTGTTGTCACAGACCATTTTAAAATATATTATCTCTTTTATTTTTTGAGATTAAAAAATTTCCCATTCTCTTTCTTCATCCCAAACACTCTACTATGCTTCTCCTTTTTCTCAATTTCATTAATTATTGTTGCATATATATTTAAATATATGTGTACTTAGGAATATATATTACATGAACACAAACTGTTAATTGTCTGTATAGGTAGGATCTTTTGTCCTCCTTATAAATGATGATGTGTTTGAACTCTGGCCCCTCTCCTCCTCATTTGAATCGTGTTGAACACATAAGTCATGAATTATACTTAGTCTCCAGATGCCTGCCTGAATATCTACATACTTCTCCGGGGAGGTATCATGAAGAATTCCTACTGTTCGTACCCACACTAACCCATTGGTTTCTTCCATGTGGTCCTTCTTGATGCTCAAATAAAAAAAAAAGCAGTATTAGAACGTGCCCTTTGCCCCAGCCCTGATGTCTCTCTAGCATCTGTCTGAATCTCACTATCTCTATTCACTGACGCCTTGACTAGTCTATCTCTGACTGTCACCATCCTCTCAGGGACATTTGCAGGGAAGCCTGCCTTCCCACAGCCTCACCATCACAAGTGGTGCACACATAAACTCACAACAATGGAGAAGGCTTCTTCTAGGCTTTTATCACTCACTATGCAATTCTCAGGAATTGGTCACATCACTGTGCCCTTCTTCACAGAGGTGAGTTCGCTATCACAGACCTTTATTATCTGACCCCAGACTTTCCACAAAGCTTCATCATGATGCTCACAGCACATGCAAACACTATGGCTTTCTCCAGCTAAGCCAAGCCAACTTCTACCTCATTTATGTAGAATTCTCTCTTTCAAGAGTTTTCTCCCCCACATCACTTTGTATAGAAAATTTTCATTTCTACAAGGTCCAACTGCTGCTTTCCCTGTGATGATTTATACAGGTGTTTTATTTTTCTGTGATTAAACTACACTTTGTATGTCTTTCCATTATATCTGCTATTTCAACTCTTTAAAACATTTGACTACCTTCACTGTTTTACTGAGTGTAAGCAGTGAGACCAGGGTTCTTGCTTCTTTCTCTGTATCTCTCATACCCATCACACAGTACAGACTCACAAGGAATTCTGAATAGTGATATTTGTTTATTCAGTATCACGAGTAAGTCTTCTGGGAGATTAACTGCTCAGAATAATGAATACCTGTTCTTTCTCTGACATCTTTACTACAGAAAGAAGTTCAAGTATTTGGGAGCATAGAGGAGAGGCACAGCGAGTCACGATCCTCAGCGGCTAGTTCACTGTGCCTCCAGCAACCTCCCAGTCCCAGCTTTGCTTTTGACAAAGTAACCATTTGCAGTGATTTAAAAGATGGGATTGTGTGTGTTCACTCTGAGGTTTATATAAACCTTGTATTTCTTTTGGTTTTCTGAAATCCTAAATCTTGATAACCACAAATTCAATACAGGTAGCTGCAAAGGATACAATTTACAAGTTATATTATGTTATTTCACCATGTACCTTTGTGTTTATTTGAATGATAAGAATCAAAGTGTGTTTGACTTGCACCATTATAATCTTGAAAAAAAAAGTATATTTCTTGATTAACATGCAACACAGAACTGATATTTCTTTCACTTAAATGCCTTTAGGTAAGAATTTAATTTTTCTTATACTTATATTTCAAGATTTTATTGAGCTATTTCAGCTCGATTGTAGCATTTTATTTATGTATTTTAATTTTTCCCTTTTATTGAAAATTGATTTTTTTACATAACATATCCTGATTACTATTTCTTCTCCTTTTAATCTTTCCAGTTCCTTCCCATTTCCATGCCCCATTTGCATCTATCCTCTTTCTCCCTCTCATTAGGAAAAAAAACGACTTCTAAGGGATAATATTATAATAAAACAAAATGTAATATGATAAATGAAAAACTAGCAGTTAAAAATAGGAAGGAGCAAACCAAGAAATGGTAGAAAGCCAAAGAAAAGATATAAGAAAAACAGATACAGACTCAGAGATTCACTCACTGGAACACACTGATATTCCATTTAAAAGAAAAAAAAAAACCCTAAACTGGAAGTCCTAAAAGAACTGTAGGGTAAAAAAGGAGAAAAATGCAAGTACAATGATACAATGTAAAAATAAAATACAATAATGATTTTTAAAAGCCCTGACATGACATTGAGAGACAAGGGACCTCCAAAGATGCTGTTTAGTTTATTTTCTGTTGTCCACCTACTGCTGGACATGCAGCCTGTCCTTAAAAGTAGTTTGTGTCCCTAGTTTGCAAGTGGATATCAGCTGGAGATAGCTTCAGGGATAAAAATGGGGACATGTGCTCACTTCTCCTTTAAGCTCTAGGACCCATCTGGTGCAGACCCGTGCAAGTCCTGTATGTGCTGCCTCCATCTCTTCGAGGTCATATGGGCTTAAACCCGGTTGTACTTAGAGGGCCTTGTTTCCTTTACCTCTTTCATCCCTTTTGGCTCTTATGTTTTTCTGCCTCCTCTTCTGAAGGGATCCCTGCATCCTGAGAAGATGTTTTTGATGGAAGCATCCCATTTAGTGCTGAGTGTTCCAGGGTCTTTCACTCCCTGCATATTGTCTGGCTGTGGGTCACTTTTATTTGTTCCCATCAGTGCACGAAGAAGCTTTTCTGATGATTCCTGAATTAACACTGATCTATGAATATAGCAAAACATCATTGGAAGTCAACTTATTGCTATGTTCTTTTAGTAGAACATTAATGTTTGACTTTATCCTAAGCCTCTGGACTATTTAGTCTCAGATTCTTGATCACTAAAGCCATGCTGGGTGTTAGTTCCATCTCCTAGAGTGGGACTTCAGACAAATCTAATATTGGTTGGTTACTCCCTCAAGCTCTGTGCCACACTTGCCCTAGCATATCTGGCAGACAGGACACCAATATAGATCAAATGGTTTGTATATAGGCTGTTGCTTCTATTTCTCCTTTGCTAACATGCAGAGTACTTTTCTGTACCAACGACACTAGCATGTAGGAATTCAGGCTCAATGTAGACACTAGCTTGACTTGTCCACATTCAATGAGTTGTGTAAGTTGTTGTCTTCAACAGATGGGTCTGGACACTGTTTTGTGGAGAGCAATCTTGGCAGTGGCTTGTGGTAGTAGTGATGGGAGTCCTGCCAGACCCCTTTGTCCAACCACTCAATTATATGTAACCTAGTCCTAGTAAAGGAAACTTCATTTTGTCATCAGCTATATACAATTGAGACTCTGCCCCTTCATTATTTGGAAATAACTTTTAGGTCACTTTCATATATGCATATATTTTAGGAAGCTTCTACTGTATTAAGTTTCATACTCCTCCTCAAACAGCCCTTACATTTAGGTCCCTTTCCCTGTATCTTCTCCCTTGTCCACCTATCTCTCCTTCTCCATTTGACCCTCCTAATCCATCTTGACCACCATCTATCCATAACTAGCTGTTTTAATACCCTTTCCTAGGGAGAGGCATCTATCATCACTAGCCCCTCACTCTATACCTGACCCCTGTGGTTCTAGCTTGGTTACCATTGACTTAACAACTAACACCTACATTATTGTATTTCTGGGTCTGGGCTACAACATAATGATTTTTTTTTCTAGTTTCAACCATTACCTTTGAATTTCAAGATTTTGTTATTTTTTATGGATGAGTAATGTTTTGCTGTATAAATGTACCATGTTTTCTTTATTAATTCATCTATTGAGGCATGGGGATTGGATTTAGGAGAGACTGAAGAGATACAGTTAGGCTACCTGCATTAGGGATTGGGGACATGTGACTACTGGTTTCAGCTCTAGGTCAGCATCTTGTCTAGATCCATGCAGGCCTCATTCTTTAAGAGTACAAGGTGTGCTTATCCTGTTGGGTTTACAAGGCCTTGTTTCTTTGATGTGCTCCATCCCATCTGGCTCTTAGACTTCTTTTGTCTCCATTTCCAGTGGGTTCCCTCAGCCCACGGGTGTGAGATTTAACAGAGGCATTCCACTTAGTACTGAGTGTTCCAAGGTTTCTTCTAAATGCATATTATCTGGCTGTGGGTCTCTGCACTTGTTTCCATCTGCTGTAGGTGGGAGCATCTCTGATTATTTGAAGAGCCAGGCTTTATCTGTCTAGTTAAGTATCTCTTGCAATTATATAGGCATCCAGATTTTAAACAGTTTTAAGTCATATCTTAAGAGAGTATGTAAAGTCATTGGTTAAGGCAGAGTGAATACAAACAGGCATATATCTTCCTTTTAGTTGACCTCAGTGGAGCACACAGTCATCACAGAATGAGTCTTTTGATTTTATGGCTCCTGTTCTGAGAGTTTCTAGACTATGAACTGCTTATTATGAGGTTCTTTGTTTTGTTTCGTGTGAGGGAGGTAATTTAATAGTATCTCCTTTTAACTTTATTACTTGATATTAATGTTATTAAAATTTCACGTGGAGGTCCTAAATCCTTCACAGACTTCTGTTTTCTGACATTTTCATCTAACTAGAACAATTAAGCACTGGTTTGGGGGAAGTTGCTTAGGGAAGCTGAACTTATTCTTGCTTTAAGTCTTATTAATTTTAGTCTCTTTGTTTACTTCATTTATCTTAGTGAAAGTTTAGCCTCAAGTCTATTGCTTTTGTATTGATGTCTTTGGGAGTGTTACTAGTCAACAACTATTTGCTGAGCATCTAATATGTACAATGCACGATGCTAGGTAGTGGAGATAAATCATCCTCCCCCAAAAGGAATCAGAAGCTATCTAAGTACCAGGACACTTTAAATGAAGAGGGATTAGAGTTCTGGGTTGGGGATATTTTAAGTACAGGTAGAAGATGTCCAGACCAAACTACAAGAGTCAGAACCTGCTTCTTCAAGGAAGTGTTCTCAAATGTTGAAAGTTAGAATGCAAAATGTTTCAGAAGTATTTTTTTTTTTTACTAAAACTGCAGATGAAAAATCGCAATGCTACTGAATGAAAAGGTCTTATATTCTAGGATATCTGGGCAGCTAAATTGAGTTATGTGTTTTTGTTTGCAAATAGCCCAAGTTCTATCTTCAGCATATGGCCATTACTTGAGGAGTTCAGTTACTCTTTTTGTCTCTTGTGTCTGCTAATCTGCATGAGATATATTGAGGTTAACTAAACTTAAAGAAAATGGAGTCCACAAAGATGAAACTCAGAGATGTTTCCGAAGAGTAAACATAACATATTAAAAACTTAGATACTACCAAGAGAAGCAAAAATTAATTAGCCTTTGCCATTCATGAGTGTGAGATAACATCTGGGTTAATGTTAACACATGACATTGGAAGCAAGAGGTCAAATACAATACTTCTTTGATTTCTTGTCAACTTACAGTTTGAGACAGTCTTTTACCAAACATTGAACTCTTCATTGATTTTACTAGATTTCCATCTGGTGGGCTTTACGGCAATGGCTGCCCCCACCTTTCACCCAACAGCACTGGGGCTACAGGTGTTTGCCAGCTCACCTGGGTTCTCCATGATTTCTAAGGATCTGAAATCCCTCTTTGTGCCTGACCAGTAAGCACTTCACCTAAGAACCATTTTTCTGGCCCCATATTTTTATTTATTTCAATTAATTATTTTCTCTAATTGTGTCTGGCCATGGAATTTGGCCAATGATAATTTGCATACTATATCAACTTTAAAAATAGAAAACATACACATCTCTACTTGCCTTCAAATTAAGGAAGCCAGAAGAATATAGATTTTTTTTCTTAATTGAAATGTTCCCCTGTTCCAATGTTTGTGAAATCATTGCTTTAACAACATGTGCAAAACAGCTTGACAGTGAATACAATTGCAATACATGTAAAATTAATTGCCACATTCCAAAAACAACTGAATAGAGAATTACTAATTTGGATGGGAGAGTCAACTGAATTTGGATGTGTTGAGACAACATTTTTATATGGCAAGAGAGGAAAAAGTTATGTCTTACAGGTTTATGTAATCAGTCTAGGATAAGTAGAATTATTAGCCTTCTTCTCAGATACAGAGAACATACAAATGCTGATGCTGTTACAACAAGTCAAAGTCTCTTTAACCAATGGGATCATTTTTCAAAAGCAGCTACCATGATCCATGTGATTGTCCTTTCAGGAGCTATTTATTGAGCATATCCTATCAAAGTAAATACATAAATAAATACAAACATTAGATTTATGAATGTATTTGTGTGTTAGAAGGTAATTTGTGTCCTACATGGAGAAAGGAATAATCCCAAGCAAAAGAAATAGAGTCACAATCAGAGAAGATAGATTTTTAAATACAGAGACTATAAGTCCTTGTAATATGGTATTTAAGCTAAGATGTTGCATCATATAAGGCCAAATTAGGAGAGAAAAATCTTGCAGTAAAAAGGAAAGGGACATTTTTTTTCTATAAAGAATCTATAACTGGGGATTGAGTAACAGAGTACCAGATTGAAAAAAAAAAAAAAAAAGAAAACAAGCTGGAAGGAATGCAGGAAAGAAAGATATAGGGAGTATCCATTGTTCCTAGAGCTGAGATAGAGCAGCATCCGGCTCAGGTCACAGGACCAGATCATCTTGAGAGGTCCTTAATGCAAATCCCTGGATTGGAACATTATCTTCCATGGAAGAGCTATGGAGGTAGAGGTTATGGGGAATCCATCCCTTGAGCTGAGGAAGATGTTAGGAAATCCAGTCTGTGCACTTGGAAATACTGCTGCCAGAAACTTCAAACTAGAGACCCCTCTACTATGAGACAACTTGGGTCAGCAGGTATCTAAGGCCTAAGAACTTGCAGCAAGTTGATATGGCATAGCTGTCTGTCCATCCTATAGGAAGCTGTACAATGAGACCCTGGGCCTGCAAAAGCAAGCCTTGTTCAACAGTTTTCTGTGATACCCTTTACTGATGAAGCATAACACTGGGACAGCCAGTCCACTAGCAGACAGGCAAAGGTACTAGAACCCGTGTCACAGAAACCTACAAGCTGTAAGACGGCTCTTACCATAGTTACAACTTTGAGAACTGAGAGAAATCTATTTTTGTTGTTTTTAAGGCACCCAGCCTACAGTACATTATCATAGCAGGCTAAGCTAATGCATCTTTTCAAAGCAAGTTGTTGGGCTCATTTAATGATAAAAGCCTGAAGAAAGTTTCAGGCATGGGTCTCTTGAAAGAAGGGTACTCCACTGATACTGATGCTACCATTGTCCTTCAAGCACGATGGGGATTTTTGAAGACAGAGGATCCTGGAAAATAGAAGTAGGCATTTCTATTGGTAAATAAGAAAACCCACCAGGGAGAAATTAGAAACTTTTTTTTCTTAACAGAAGGCTATCTTCTTCTGTTGGTTTCTATTTGAACAACCCTAGACAAGCAGATACGTGATGTTCAGGGTGTCAACTCAGAGTCTCAGGGCTGAGCCTGGGAAGGGGAGGCAGGAGGTCAGTAATAAACTCTCAATAACTGCACCAGTTATTTATAACCATTTTGCTTTCTTTCTCTTCAGTGGTATCAAGAAGGAAGAAAGAGGAAGGGAAGCCAGGCTCTACGACTTTATATGACAAATCCCTTGCTTTGACACCATCATCTAAGAAAGTCTAGATGTGTGTCTATCACTTTTCATGGTTATTTTTGTAACCATTGTTTTAAAATTTCCAATGCCAAAGAGTATATATGCCTTCCATTTCTGGGTTATGATGATTTGCAGAAGAAAAGCAATGGTTAGCCAGGATTTAAGAGACATAAAAGTGCCAGAAAGAATTGAAGAATTTAAAATCACTTAGATATTTTATTAATCCATGGTCATTTCATTTCTCATTTTCATGACTAACATTTTTGTGTGGTTCATTTTTTTTCAAAGTGGCATTACAAACAATCAGCTAAATAATAGATTTTAAAGTAGCTCAAGCATTTCTTTGTTGTTTCCAAGTATGGCCTTAATATCAAGTATTTGAATTATAGAAAAATAGCCCCAATCCAAATGCAACACTGAGACTGTCATCAGAAAGTATTATTCTTGATAACAATTAGCATTCAGATCAAGAGAATTCTGATTCACTTTTGTGAACTAATCAGTTTTCTAAACCCAGCTCCCAAACCAAACAGAAAATGCTGGTGTTTTCCAGTTTTTCTTCCCTATCTTTCATCTAGAGTTACTTTCTATATGAAATAAGCTCATTCTTTTGGAATCAATTTAAACATTTTTTACACTGATAGATATATTGATCAATTGATTTGTTTATTTGTGCTTCTCCTCTTGAGTGGGCAAGTGTAAATCACGGCTCACATATGGCTGCTCACAAATGGAGGTCAGAGGAACACTTACTGTTTTCTCTTTCTACCATATGGGTCTTAAGAATTGAACTATAGCTGTCAAGATTGGTGGTAAGTGTCCTTACTTCTGAGCCATTATGCTGGCCTTGACATAAATTCTGCAGCATAATTTGTGACCCAAAATAACTATATTCAAATGATATCCCAGAAGTTGTGTTTTTACCAGACATTTGGAAAGTGGTATAAGTAGCCAAAATAAATATAGCATAGGGTGGGAGTAGAAAGACAAACATGTTGTTTCTCCTGTTTTAAATATATTTTTTGTGCACCTGAGTTATAATTTAAATCCTTCATACTTCCTTCTTTTAAAAATTTATGTGCGGAAAAAAGTCGAATTTAGGTTAATCAATGAGCAAAAGACCCTTTCATAGAGTTTCCCTCACAGACAAAGATTCCACGTTATCAATCCTCTTCATTATAGTCTCAACCATCGCATAATTGTTTAATAGTCATCACTACAATCTCCAGACTTGTGCTCTCTGCTGTCTGCCCATGGTGAAGTTAAGCTGAAGAAACAAGGCCAATAATGCCAGTGAGCATTAGAGAATTTTCCTGGGCACACAGAGGCATGCCCTACAAAACGTGGCCAAGATTTAAGAGTCACATAAGTGCATCTATGTTTACCATGCCTGCTATAGAAAATTAAGCCTGAGTAGTGTTTCTCCCCCTTTTTCTTCCCTGGGATAACGGCCTGAAGAGTTTAAAGTCAGTGTGAGAACAGAAGGTCTAGAGCTAGAGCTTTCAAAATGAGCTCGGTAGGTGGGGAAGAACGTGAATGGAAGAGATTGACGAGGGGGTTCTCCTCCTTTTTCCAGTAACTCTGGAGTGCAATGAACTGAATAGCAGCACAAGTGTGCCTCTCACCACCCTAAAGAGCAGGCTTTTGTTTCTGTGCACAAGCATTACCTTTTGATGAGTCACATACTCCAAAGTCTTATTCCTTATTCTTTAAATATCTTTTAATATTTACTCCTGTTTTACATTTTGCCTGTATATGAACACATGTACACGAACATAATATGTATGTGCACATACATATACACATAAATATATGCACCGTGTTTGTGTCTGGTTCTCACAGATTCCCAGAGGAACACCTAAGATCCACTAAAATTTAGTTGTGCATAATTGTGAGATGCCATGTTGGTCCTGGGAACAAGGCCCAGGTCCTCAGCAAGAATAGCAAATGCTCTTAGTCACTAAGCAATTCTTAACCCCTATCATTTACATCTTAGTGCTGTATCAATGCTATAAGAAGAGGTATTTTTTTTATACTGGTGGAGGTGCCCCAGCCACACTATCTAAATATGCATTAAACTTGGTTGCAGAATTAAAGTTAGCAAATTTTATGCACACTCAATTATTACTTTTCTTACTTTTACTATTTATTTTAAGTGAAAATTGTATTGGAAAGCTAGCTGCTTATGAAAGTAATGACTTACTTTAGGCAAATCCCTTTAGGGTCATGGAAACATTTCCTAGTTTTAATAATCCCAGGCACATTGCAGATGAATATGTAGCATATAATATTTTATAGATGCTTATCATATTACATAGGCTAAATCCAGCTTCTGAAATTTAAATTTCATTGGCTTACCAAGGAAATTTCACCGATATTAATTATTTGTCTACAGGAGGGTATTTGGCAGCCTTGTATATTTTCATACTACATGAGAACCCAGGTTCCTAAGCTTCTTCAAGTGTTTATATGGTGTATTGGTCATCTATGTGTATGTTATTAAAGAGAAAGAGAAAGGCCTTAATCATGACCTTCCGATCTTGTCCCATTGATCGGAACTTTTTCTATAGACTCCCTCAGGGGCCCATGTGTTAGTGCTCAATCCTCAGTGTGAAGGTGGCAAAGTATGAGAACGTTAAGAGATACAGTCTAGGAACTGGATCATCAGTTAAGAGCATTTGTTAATGCAGAGGACCCAGGTTCAGTTTGCTGCAGCATGTCCACAGCATGTCTGTGGGATGGAGCTTACTGGGAGTCTTTAGCTCCCTAGGGCTATCCCGCTAGAACAATGTTGTGGAAAGAGGATACCCCTTGTCTCTTGCTCCAAGCTGTGGTTTCTTCTGCATACCTATTGTGTTCTATGTCATCAGCTACTCATCCCCAGGCCAAAACCAACTTACTTTGGCTGCCTTCTCCAGGACTCCCAAAACTAAACAGTAAGGAAGTCTTTTGCCTTCAAAATAGCACACCTCAGATATTTCTTCATGGGGTCTTTGTTAGAGAGGCCCCTGAGTCACGGTCATAGGGGAGAGGAGTAAGGGGAAAATGGGAGGGAGGGAGGAATGGGAGGATACAAGGGAGGGGATAACCATTGAGATGTAATATGAATAAATTAACAAAATAAAATTTAAACAACAACAACAAAACGAAAGGCAAAACCAACACAGGTTCTGATTGGCTTGATTCCACATGGTCTTCCATTGGGGTTGTATAATCATGAGGAAAAGATGGCTGCTATATTAACCAATACTCAAGATGATTGGGTTATATAAAGCTAAGAACTAAAAATGTCGGCAATGAAATCTTTTCATTCCCACCTTCAGCTCTGTTATTGTTCGCTACTATTGCTTCCGAAAAATGTTATAAACTGAGTAGCTTAACATAACAGTTATTTATCTGGTGTGAGTCTTGCTGAACTGAAATAGAGATGTCAGCATGGGCAGCTGCGTATCTGTCTGGAGGCACTCATGAGAATCCTTTTCATGGCTTCAGCTCTGCCATCCACACTTAGTCTTGATGTATGGTCTCCGTGTTCAGAGCTTGGCTATCTTATCATGTTCCCATGTTATTTCTCTCTGGTGCCACTTCCGTTGTTCCATCTCTTAGTCCATAATCAAGGAATGGGTTCTCTGTCTTAAAGGTTGCTGTCGTTAGACTGGACTCAGCTAGATTATCCAGGCTATTATTCCTTTCTCATATCCCTTAAATCACATCTCCCACGTCCCATTTTTCTCCATGGAAAGCAGTGTGTTCACAGAGTTCTGATTTTAGGATATGAGCATCTCTCTTTGTCATTATTCTGCCTACTGTAGCTTCTATTTGATGTGAACATAGTTCCCATGAATGTGGGGTGCATCACCAGGTAAAACCACTTTTAATGAGTGGATGCTGATTATGGGAGAATGAGCAAAAAGAACAAAAGTATTGTAATGTGATATTACCAGTCAGCTTCCAAGCAAAAAAAAATTTTTTTCAGTAAGTGTAATGGCTGGCTGCTCTTGGAAAATTCCATTTGGTAGTCTTTTGTACCTGGAATTTGAGTTAGCTCTTGAGGACTCTTTATGATAAACTGGAGAAACTTATCATTATGGGAGGTTTAAACATTATTTAAATTCTTTTTAAAATTTTTTTATTAATTTATTCTTGTTACATCTCAATGATTATCCCATCCCTTGTATCCTCCCATTCTTCCCTCCCTCCCAATTCCCCCTACTCCCCTCCCCTATGACTGCCTGAGGAGGACTTCCTCCCCCTTTATATGCTCATAGGGTATCAAGTCTCTTCTTGGGTTAAATTCTCTCTCTCTCTCTCTCTCTCTCTCTCTCTCTCTCTCTCTCTCTCTCTCTCTCTCACACACACACACACACACACACACACACACACACACAGAGAGAGAGAGAGAGAGAGAGAGAGAGAGAGCATCATGTGTTTTTTTTTTAATCTTTTGTTAGAGTTCAAAATTGTTCCAGGGAGTAAACTTTGGAAATATTCTAATTTCAGTTGACTTTGATCCAGGAACTGGTTTGGCCCATGTCTTTGATATTGTACTTCTTAAATCACAATCCTGACTTCTAAAATGTGAGAGTCATGGAAGAAAGGCTCAAGCCCTGTGCTCATTTATCACTGAAGAGGTGCTCTTAAGGAAGGTCTCAAGTGAAAATGCTGTACAAATGCCAAAAACAAAGAGGGAAGTGCTATGCCTGGGGACCAGCTTCCCATTGTCTGACCTCAATTAGAAGACACCAGAAGTGTGCTGAAGGATTGCTTTGGAGGGGCCTGAAGTGGCTTCCTGGATGCTAGAGCTAACACTGCCTTAATCTGAAGTTCCTGCCATTTGTGATCCAATAAACTTCCCTGACATGTTTTCAGAAACATTTACACAAGGGTTAATCTTCACAGTCAGTTTTTGAATTTGAACTTGCACTTACTGGAACTGATGAGTACAACAGCATGCAAAATAAGTGAAAGAAACTTTAAAATTGTAAAAGAAAAATTAAATTTAAATTTATAAAACCCCACAAGCATGAGATTTAAATATTTAGACTGAAATGAAAAAGGCTTCCCAGCAATGCTGTCATTAATATTCCCATAGGGATCCTTTTAAAATCTATTCTATCTAATAACCATCTATGTGTTATGTGCTTATGTAGGCTTTACACACAAAATAATATATTTTGGTAGTCCCTGAAGAACCAATATTCACTCATGTGAAGTATTTTTCCTAGTTAAGAATGTATGGCATAAATTTGAGAGGCACGCTTTATCTACTCTCTAAGTTTGTATTTCTCTAATTCTATGTTTTAAAAATAGAGCCTTCTTATATTATGAAGATTACAATATGAACACAAAGGACAACCAGTAGTCACAGTCTATGAGTTTTATAGCCTACAAAATGTCAATACTCCTCAGTACTTCTCTGTACATCACACACACACACACACACACACACACACACACACACACACACACACATACAAATGCACACACACAGACACACAAACAGAAACACACACAGAAAGACTAACACATACAGGTATGTGTGTGCACAATCACACACATTTGTAGATTTGAAAGTCATAACCACTTTTCCATGAAAAGTGACATTCTATAAGAACATTGCTTGCATTATAAAATATATAATTATCTAGTTATAGATTTCTCATAATTTAAGGACAGGATACCCTTTCTTGGCATTTGTGGTCTTATTTTTCTAATTTTTGAGAGGAAAAAAGGTCACTAAGTTATAGCAACTTGGCCATCTTTACATATGTAACTGCATTTCTCCTTGAGATCCAGGCATGCAGGTACAATTTGTTAGCAAACACAATGTATTTTGTCAGAAATTTGAAAAGTGAGGTTGCGTTGTACATCAACACATTTATAGTTTCTCTCAAAAATCCATTATTGTAGCAAACCGTGTCTCTGAGCAATTGAGCAGCATCTATACTACCAACAAATGTTGCATCTGCATTCAGATGAGTGGCATATTTTAAAGAGTGCAATTGTTCAATTGGAATAGAAGCCATTTTGAGCAAGCAAGACTTAGAAACAGAATTGTAGTGTGCTCAAGATTTTACATTTATAATGGCTCAGCAAGACTACAGGGATTTTCTGTGTGTGGACAAAAAAGTGGGAGATGTGGTTTTCATACAAGTCATTTTTTGTTTGTCTTGCCCTAAATTCCTATTTCTTGTTATTTATAATTTGTCCACATATTTCAAACTAGGTTTTATACGTGGATGCCTATACAAGTCAGAAATGGAAGAAAGATGTACAGGCAACAAAGAATCTTCTCCAAACATTCAAATGTATTGTTTCTCATGAATTTATCAGCAACTTTTTATTGAGGAATTAGTAAGTGATGGGTGCTGCTGCCAGTCTAGGGGATGTAGTTATGCCTAAAAGCTAATCCCTACCATTGGGGAATTTATGTTTCAGTGGAGGGACGCCAGTAAACATAAATAAATAAGAAGGCAATTAGAGATGGATGAAAGCCAATAAAGCAGTATGCAGCCGGGAGATGGGCAGAGCAATAACCATTTATAGATAAGGTGATCGGATAAAAAGCTTTCAATAATTAGGTGACATTTAATCAGAATCGCAAAAAAAAATAATAAAAATAAAAATTAAAGAAGGATGCTACATAAATGTCAGGAGTAGGAATATGTCAGACAGAAGGAGTGCTGTCCCCAAGTGCCATGATTCTGAGGCCAGAACAAGGCTGGCAGTTGAGAATAGGAGACCAGTACGGCTGGGTCATAGTGAACTTGGAAGAGAAAACATGACTGATAAATTGGGTTTAGTGTATGCCCAGTGTTATAAGATTCCATACCATGTATTTTAAGTCATTACACCCATCCATTCAACATGTATGTTAAGCCACCAGAAATGCCACTGGTCTCAGGCTAGTCTCTGAGTAGCAAAGGATGAGGAAGCCAGGCAGCCCCATGATGGTGGAAGCATTCCAGGGGTGAACCCAGCAAGGGCAGAAAAGATTACACTTTATCCCATTAGTGCTCTTCTGGGTGAAACAGGGGACTTCCGACGGGGCTGAAAGGGTAACACTTTACCTAGAAGAGTGCAATGCAAAAATCATGATCTTTTAAATCTAAGATACTTTTTTCTTTCAATAACCTGTTAGTGACATTCTGTTGTTGCAAATATGGTGTTATTCTTGACACTATCGGCCACTTGCATCAGTGCATTAGGCCGTGGAATTAGGTAGTACAGCTTTTCAGCCATCTCCTGAAATGCACAGCAGTGAACTTTTGATGGAAAGCCACTGTTTGACAGAGGTCCAACTTCCAGTAAAGTTCCAGACTTACCTGTAAACTAGAGGATTATAACATCAAAGAGAAGCTTGCTAGAAATCTGGGGACAAAGTAGGATTAAAGGAGGTGGAAAGAGTCAATTCAGTCCCATTGGGTGCTTTTAATGCTGATTTTGTCAGTTTTGAACATCACTTGCTGGTAAATAGCAAAGAATTGTATGTTTTGTTTCTCCTCTAAATTGTTAATCCACTGGGGGAAAAGAAAAATTGCTGGTATCACCTCCTATGGGTGTTTGACAAATTACACGCAAATGAGCAAAAGCAACTCTTCCGAACGGAATCTGTTCACAGCAATGCACTGAAAGCCCAGCCATCCAGGGGCTGTGGCTTCCTGTCACTTTGCCATATGTGCCCAATGCCTCCATTATCTCCTGCCATCAGGACGTTCTGTTACTGTTTCAAACCACTTGCTGGGCTGTGTCTTTGGAACGCTCTTATCCTCTGGTCTAAATTCTGTGTTCTTTGGGGTGATTGTGGAAGAATGTGAGGACATAGATTTGACTGAAAAGGATGCCTATCTCCAAGGTAACGCTGGATTCTTATTGGGTGAGAACAGTTTGTCTTCCTTCTGTGAGTCTTTTCAGTATTTGGAAAGCATTATGGGGGCAAATTTGCTTGGGAACATTTAGAGTCTCAAAAATGGAAGAATCAGCGCAGAAGCCAATTACTTCGAGTGCCTGTTTTCTCTGTGTAGGTTTTACCTGCTGAGCAGCCCAAGGCATCCCTCCATACACTGCTTCTGGTAAGACAAATTCTCTGCAAACTGAATTTTTCTAGCACCACCCTCCTTTGTTCAGTTTGTGCCCAAGAAGCAGGCTTAGCTTCTACCTCACTAAATATTTCCCTTTATTTTAGTTGTAACAAAACTCCATAGATTTTCACATCATAATGGTTGTTTGTATGGATATGATGACCATATATGATACTCACTTATCCACTCATTAAACAATGTTTTTTGAATCACTATTAATATCAGGGTGTTTGGAGTGAAGGGGCAATGTGAAAGTTTACAACTTGCTATTTGGCCCTTTATAAATTTTCCATTTTGTTTTTAATGTATTTTATTAATTTATTCACATTACATCTCAATTGTTATCCCATCCCTTGTATCCTCCCACTCTATTTCTGTTTTAAAGCAGATATCAAGCCAGAATCTGGGGCTCTAGAGATAAGGAAGAGACATTT
Organism: Acomys minous; assembly: GCF_964271855.1. Lineage (NCBI taxonomy): Eukaryota > Metazoa > Chordata > Mammalia > Rodentia > Muridae > Acomys > Acomys minous. The sequence continues at coordinate 94,082,040 of NC_140486.1, read as the reverse complement.
TACCTAAAGGACAAGAAAGACACTAAATGAGAAGTAACACAATGCATGTGCCTCTTGAAATGGAGACTAGCAAAGGGAAGACAACAGCGTTACTCTTAGACTGACTTTTGGAAGAGGTCCTTGGATGAAAACCAACCTGGAATTGAAAGGCTAAGTAGGAAAGTGGGAAGGGAGTATGGGATGTTGAAAGAGCACCTGGCAGGGAAACCCTGAATGGAAGGGCTTCTGGGATCTGACTTCCTGGGGTAGGACCCTCTATCTTCTGGGGTTACCATGGAAGCAAGCTCTGTGAAACTTGGTTGAAGAAAGCAATGGAAGCTCTTCTTCATTCTATTATGTAAAGTTGTCCCAGTCAGCTTGCTATCACCAGGACAGAGTATTTAGAAAGAGGGAAATAGTTATTGCTGCTCACAATTTCAGACATTTAAATCTCTCTCTCTCTCTCTCTCTCTCTCTCTCTCTCTCTCTCTCTCTCTCTCTCTCTCTCTCATCATGTGGCAACAGGGAACATTAACGTGATGATATGTGATTGAATTAGTACTAGTCAAAATTCTAAAGACAGAGGGAGACAAGAGTCCTAATAACCTCCTTTAAAGGCATGCTCGTGGTAATATAACTCACCTTCATTAGATCATTTCTTAACAGCATCAGCACCTCAAAACGGAGCCAAGGGCTGTACCTTTAACACACAGGCTTTTAGAGATCTAAGCCGGAGCCCCTGTGTTACCAATGTAAACTATGAAGTGTGTTCATGACAGAGTCAGTGTCAACTTATTGGAATAATTGTGATCTTATAAAGGTTTTTCATATGCAAAAAAATAGATCTAGGGATGTGCACATGTATGACTTAGGAAGTATGTGTTGAGATTAATCCTAGACACACATCATTAGAGTGTCACCATTGATCAAAATGTCTATAAGTTGAGGTTTAAATTTGGTGCTACTAAGCCTAGTATTGAGCCAGAAGCCCAAGATGTGACTCAGAGTTGGAAAGACTAGCAAGCAATAATGGAATAATATTGAAGTCCGGACGTCATGATGCCTTTCTTCTTAGTTATAATCATCTTTGTGATTAAAAAAAAAACTTAAGTGATTCTTCAAAATTTTCACACATATATGCCATGTATCTTCATCGTATTCCCAGCTCACTACACCTTACAGATGCCTCCAGTTTACCCCCCTAACTTGTCCTCCCAACTTCATGACATCTTTGTATAATTTTTAAATTTATTTTTAAATCACAAGTTCAATTCATACTACAGAGAAGTACACAGGCCACCCAGTCGTACATGGATAACCTTGCAGAGGCCACACTCCTACAAAGAAGTGACTCTCCTGCCCCCATCACTAGCCAAGAGATCCTCAACTAAGGATGGATCCACTGTTCTTCTCTTCCATCACGTGCTGGAACTTTTAACTGATCTTATGTAGGTAATCACTGGAGCTACATCATGTCCAGAAGACAGCATGACATAGCACACATGCCCATCCTCTGGCATTTGCATTCTTTCATCTCCCCCTTCCAAGTTGTTTCGCGAATCTTTGTTGGGAGGTGTTGCTACGCAAGCTCCATCTATGGCCATGCACTCAGGGTCACTTACTCTCAGCACTTTGAACAGCAGTGCATGTCTGTATTAACTGCTATCCACTCTAATTAGAAGATTTTCCGAAGGTTGAGGGCAGCAGTGATATATGTATATAAATTTGATAACATGACCCTTAATAAAACCAACATCAATTGGTTCTCCCCTAGAGACTATGACTTCACTAGCCATGTTTTTTTCCCAATGTTTATAGTTTCAGACACTAATTCCTTACTGTGAATAAAGGTCCTAATTCAGATAAAAGAACAGTTGTTTGCCCCCATAAATTGTCTTGCCACTAATGTACCAATGAGCACATCGTGCCTGGAAGATTGTTACGGTAGCATGCAGGACCTATATTATTGTATATGACTGTTGTTCAGTGGGGAAGGTTTCCTGGTTGGTCTAAAATTGGGTTCTTTGTGTCCTGCAAAGATTGTATGTGGTGCTTTCAGTGATAAGGTCTTACCATCTAGTTATACTGATCAACCAAGAGCAACTGCAATAGCCAGTACTGTTTTGAGTGCCTCTGTGCCCTCTATGGTAAGATATTAGGGAGAAAATCCCTGTGTACCATGTCTCCTGGTAGTAATATGGTAGTAATATTAATAACTAATATGTGATATTTCTGTTCAGATTTTTAAAAATACACTATATTTTGATTAGGTTATGAAGTAATGGGGTTTCATAAGCCTTCTTTGTGGTTCTTGAGTATTGGCTAACCCATCCTATCTTCTTCCTTTCAGCCCCCTGTTTCCAAGTTTTCTTAAGTCCTTAGGTCCCACTCTTACCCCATTTCTTTTATATTACATATGATCTGCTATATCCTCAACATACCATTTTACAGGAATTGTGATATCATAGGGTCAAAAGCAGCTTCTTCATGGGCAGTCATGTCCACTAAGCCTTCCCTGTCCCCCCTTTTCACCAACTTTAGTGCCTTGCCTAAAACCTGTACTTAAAATTCTACCAAATAATAGCTGGTGCATTCATCATAACTATTTGAATAAAGGCTAGATCACACATATTCTTTTGACACCATCCAAGCTCAGCAAACATCCCCAATCCTGTGATGACACAGATGGCCCTGGCGGAACTACATGGGTCACACAAAAAACCAACTTCATGAATCTGGAGAAAGCAGAGGTAGGGAAGAGGAAGAGGAGATGATGCTGGTGGAGAAAGATAAGAGATGGAAGAAGGTGATCAGAATGCATTCCACACATGTATGAAATTAGCCAAGAATTAATAAGAATTGTTTAATGTGCATTTCTTTTATTGCTGTATCCTATACACTAAAACTTTATTAAGAATGTGTGTGGCAGTGTTTATAAAAATATTTAATTGTAGTTTCCATATTACTGAAAAAAACATGAAGATGATAAAAACTAAGAATGGGAACACCAACATCACTGTAATAGCAAATAATCCCAAAAGAATGTTCTGTTTTCCAGAGTAAACTAAGTTCTAAAATATGGACAACCACAGAGTTGAAGCTTATTGCACTATAAAGGTGGAATATTGATCTGACAGTTCAATGAACATAAAATCTATGTTTATCTGGGTAATCACTCATTTTACAATTTCCTGGAGCTGGTAGTTCTTTGATACTGGCACCATTAATTTTTATAGCTCCATGTTAAACAATTGTGCAGTATATGTGAAAGCACATGCTCTCATTACACCATTTCCTATGCAGCCAGAAGGAGATTTATAGAGAAAGTGGCAATAATTGTAAAAGACACTGTTTCCGTGTTTTGAGTCTTTCCTATATCCCAGACGGTATATGAGAGACATCTCCAATCTAGCATCTTTTAACATCTTCATATGGACATATGAAGAAACGTTGCTAATTCTCTTTGAGAGCTGAGTTCCATGAGGCTTAAAAAATTTATTCTTTACTTTCCCTAGGTATACAACTGACACATTCAACTCAAGTTAAGAATAAGTCAGTTCATAAAAGAACATGTTAAACATGGTTAAAACCTTCCCACTGTGGGACTTTTCTTAGGGAGATGTGGACAAATATCTGTTAATCACAGATAGGGCACCACCAGCAGACTAAAGAAATAGTTTCAACTACATCCAAGCTAGTGAATAGTGGGTGCCCTATAGTCACCTATAGGAACATTGGGTAACTTGGAGCATGAATATCTCTGAGGTAGCTGTATCACAGAAGAGCCTACCACAGTATGAATGTCAGCACACAAAAGTCGCATCGCTAGTGTGCTCTGCCCAACTTGCGGTCTATTCCCTTGAAGACCCTCCTATACTCCAAATCTTGTTTACTGTTCTTTTAACATTGGAGAGAATCTTTCTGAATCTTGGTATTTTCTAGGCTTATCAAGGCTTCCAAGTTGAATGAGTTTCCTTTAAATGTCATTAGTGTTCTGAGTCGTATAAGTCTCCATTCATCCAACAGGAGAGAACACTTTAATTGGAAAGAAATAGCTATCTAACAACACTTATCTTTGTATTTGTAAATCTAATATGAACTGCCATGCTTTTAGGCAAGTTATTCTTTGACTGTACAACAAGAGAAGAGGTAGACAGTCTGGGTTCAGAGCCACATTCTGAACTTTGGTAAGTGATTCAGTTTTTCTTAAAACTAAATTTTAATGTCAGAAAAAAAAAATAAAATTTACAATAGTGTCTACAGGAATGTGATGAGAATCACAAAATATAATCCTGCAAAAGTACACTGAGAGAAATAAGGAATCGAATAAATGATTTCTGCACTGATAATATTAATGATGTTGCCTTCATCTTTGAAGTTATAATTCCTTTACAGATGTTGGCAAACATCAGCACAGCTTCAGTGAAGTTGAAAAATGCTTTGCAGCTTTGGAAATTCAAGCTGTTTTCCCTGTGATCTCACATACTTACAAAGATCACAAACATTTCTATCTTTATATCACAACCGGGACAAACTTACAAAGGATAATCCCCAGGAGACCATATCTGTGGAACTGCAGGGAGACTTGGCTTCTACAGGGTTGGCCGCCCCAGGGACAGGAGAAATGTTCTAATCGTTAATCGGATTTCTCTTCCATCGTACGTTCCCTTAACATAATATCCTCCTGGGTGAAATCCAAATTAACTGAGTGTCTATTGGGTGCTCAGCACCATGCATTTTCCATGCGTGCTTTGATGTTATCACATTTCCCCCTCAAGACAGGAAATCAACTTATTTGGTGACTTCCTTTCACTGAAGGCAGAGATGCAGCAAATGATAGCTACTGTCAATTCATAGAGATAACTTAAGAGTATTTGGTCAAAAGGAAAAAAAAGACTCATGACCAGTAATTTAATAGCTTGGATGCCTCTAAGTTTTCAATGTGTGTGCTGCTCTTCCTAACTTGGAGTTCCTGGTATTTGGATGGTCCCTGGTTATACGTGATTTGTATTAAGAAAGAAAACCAAGTGTAGCACACATACTCAGGGAAGCACTAAGTAGTAATGTGTGTCAATATTTATTTAAATTAGTTTTCTAGATATATCTCATGTTTAAGATTAAGCATTCTCCAAAATGTTTGGAATTTAAAGTTTCATTTATAAAACTGAAGATGGAAGAAAAGCAGAAAAAAAAGGAGTGTGTGTGTGTGTGTGTGTGTGTGTGTGTGTGTGTGTGTGTATGAAAGGGGACTTGAAAACATTTGGAGTTAATTGTCATGTGAATGTTATTGATACTAATTATTGATCAATTTCTTATTGGGAGCAAATCTATGTTAAGTTTTGGGGCTCTTAAAAATGGGTTAATTCTGCTGTCAGAGCTCATATTGTCTAGGAGTAAGAAGTTGATATTCTAGTACACTATAAGAAAGGAGAAATTTAAAAAGCAGAATTTATAAAGGGAGGAAGGGAAAAGGTAGTGTCATTTGAATTGGACCATAGAGAGTGGGAAAAGAGTCATCTCAGGAAGGCATTAAAGAAGAAAATGGCAGAGTAAAGTGTGAACCCACATAGCTGAGAAGCATAAAAAAAATGGCTGCCTGCTTTAGCTCACATGAAGGACACATGAAGAATTAAAAATGCCTGTGGAAAACACACAGCTATCAGTTCAGCTTGGGGTGAGTTAGCTCTCTGCCATGCTATTAGATAAGTAAAGATCATGTCAGCTGTTATGTATTCTGTGTTATTCTTCCTATTACACGGAGATCCCAGTAAAATGTCACGCTCACACATGGGACGGTAGCTATAAAGGAATGTATAACACATTGGTGCTGTTTTTGTAATGGCTTCGCTATATTAAGTTTTAGATCAACAAAGAAAATTTTCACCAGGAAATGGTCACTTGGACTCCTGATTCCTGGGTTGGGACAAGATTTAACAGATCTTTGGACCGTATACACTACAGAATCCACTTGATTTCCCTTTTATTGAATCTTCATTTGTCTCTATGGCCTTCCCTTAGAGTCAGGTGGTGAATGAAAACAGGAGCACTACGATTTCTCACCATCCTTTCTTTTTGGCAGATAAAATAGTTAACCTTCTTTCTGCTGCCACATGGGTAATCTGAGTGCTCCTTCAATTACACCTCTTGCACTCATACACTTCCTTTGCAAATGTTACCACTCTTGTTGATCTTATCATCTCTCCTATTGAGTCAAATAATACCTAAAGAAGTAGCAATCTCTAGGAGCACTCATGGCTTTTTAAGGTCAGTAGAGAATACTTGAAGTCTGAAAGCTGACTATAAGAATGTCAAATGTCTCACAGTTACTCAACAGTGAAAAAATATTTTGTCACATACATGCTTGTAATTATTCCAGCCTATTTATCTTAGTTATTAGACAAAGGTTGTTGCACGCAGAATCATCCATAGTTCTGTAGAGAGCAGAGTTAAGTGTGGTAAGGGGCATACTTGCACAGTCAGGTGTAATTCACTTGAATTAATCAGAAAGGTTGGAGAAGAAACTCACATTGGTAGCTTGAGAGGTAGCCATGAAGAATTCTCTGAAAAGGGGACATTCAAGCTGAGGTCTGAACAACACAAAGCAGCCAGCCATGTTCAGGTACCACAGTTTCACTTGTGCTTTGACTTAACGATGGCATAAAAGCCATACACAGTTGCTGGAAACCATAGTAACCAAGCCCATAGAGATGGCAGAACTCAACTATGGTAGTTTCTAAATAAAAAACATGTGCATGCACTTTAGAATTAAAATATTAAAATATCCAGAAGCAAATCTGAAGTTAAGCAACAAATGCCTCATATGGATTATGAAGATGCTAACTTAAGTCTCAGGCAGCATGCTGTGCCTATAACAGATATATTTGATGTCCATAGCATCTGACAACTTCTGTTGGACAGCAAAGCTTTGCTCGGTGTGTCTTACACTTTTATTCTTTGTGGATAACTAGCTCCATCCTGGTTTGCTATTTCTTTTATGTTAATACCTTCACTCTGATTTTAATCTAAGGTTTTGATCCATAGAGTATGTAACTTCTCTTTATATCTTTTCTCTGAATCACCCTCTGGTAATTTGATAACATTCAAGAAGAAATATTACTTCCTTAATTTTTATATTTTGGAAGGAAGCATTCTGTATCCTTAGAGTACAGTACGTACCTTAGTTCTATGAAAATGGCAATAGCTTTTTTTCTGAGATATCCACATGCACAGGATATTAATTTTGTATTATTTCATTTATCAATTGTTGTATGCTAAGCAGACCCAAAATGCCATAGACCAGAGAATAATTTATTATTTCTCATTACTCTGAGACTTGATTTTGCCTCTAAGAATGTTTCTTCTAAACACTGAGATACTTATTATGGCCTTTCACTAGGATTTGCATACGTGACACTGTGTGAGTTTTGGAAGTGTAAAGAACACTTCAGCCTGGGACCCACCAACTCACTTTGGTTACTTTCTATTGGTAAAAGGAAGTACAACTCCGATCTAAGGCAGAAAGAGACAGCCAATACCTGTTGATGAACGGACCGCATCTTGGGGAGAAAGAAACTAAAGATGGCTGTCTTTGAAGACTATTTGTTTCCCACAATTTGCCTTCAAGCTTAAACAGGGATAGTAAATTAAAATGTCCTCATGTTGGTGGTCCAACAGAAGTATTGTGATATCGACTTGAAATCAGTCGCTTCTCAGGGAGAGCTCCTGCCTATATAGTTCCTACAATGAAAAGGTTTTGAACACAAAGCCAAATTTATCTGAGCTATGTGTATCCACCATGCTGGCATATCAGGAGTAAAAAATCTGCTGTCTTTACTTATGGACAAAAAAATAATCAGAGGAAAAATAAGCCAACATACCTAAAATTCAATACTCCACAGCATCCCAGAAATAGCTTGTAGCCATTTCCTATACTCTTGAGATCAGAAAATATTTTTTGACCAGATCTTAGATTAGGTATAATATCTCTGTGCTTATTATTTGCCTCCTGGATTTGCAAAATTCTCTCTCCAAGTTACCCTTTCGTAAAAAGTTCGTGGTATCTACAGTGAATCGTTTTTCTGTTAACTTGAAGCTTTCATGCATTTTAGTTCTGAAAGTCTTCTTTTATTTAAATTTTGATTTGTCTCCAGAAAATCTGAGTGTTATATCACCTTTATACTTTTAATGAACTTTCTTTTAATCAAATTAGCCTCATTTCATTAAATGAAAAGCAAAATAACTGTTTGAGCTAGGTCCTCTCTACGTGACGATAAGGTGACGTTATTGTACAATACGTACAAGATCTTAAACCCCTGAGTCCGTGACCTAAAATACTTTAGAATTTTCAACAATGGGTTGTATAGTCCTGATTTTGAATTTTAATCCTCATGGTAAGATTTTGCTGGTATGGCTCTGAATTTGATGTTAGCCTGAAACTACTTTTTTTTTGGAATGATTGGCTGTCAGAGAAGGCTTCTGGACAGATCACAGCACTAGATGCATTTCCCTTCATCTCTACCTGAAGACACAGCAGCTTCTTTTTCCTCAACCTTCTGCCCTATTGTCTTTCACTGTATGTAGCTAAAAGAAGCCCACTGTTGCTTTTACATCCCTCTGAATCTCTCCATAATTTTATTATGTACGTTTTATATTTCTCTCTGGTGGCTGACAACAATCATCCTGATCCTTCCCCAACCTGTATCATGGATTTCCCATTTTCCTACCTTCTCTAGCAATTTACTCAACAAACATGTAGCCTTCTAGCACACTGGCATTCAACTCTCTACTGCTTCTACATCTCAAAGATGTTCTAAGCTAGATCAGCATCACTCCAGATATTGATTTAAAGTAGGCATCACTGCATAGTGAACTGTCCTCAGCAGATGCATCCAACCTTTTTACATCTCCACATAAGAAGCTTTTGTCATCTACAAATTTCGTACCAGAGAACTATGCAAGTGAGTCAGGATGTTTGAAGCAAGTCTGCCATTTTCTACTGGGCTACATTCATTGCTACCCTGATACCTGCAGCTCATGGAAACTGGTTGGGCATGCCTGATATAATAATATTATTGCATTATATTAATAACAATACAAATTCAACCATGGTTTTCTTGGTGAACTCCACAAAGACACAGTGGGAACGGTCTTCCCGTGGCTGAATGTCTTCTGTTCTAGAAATAAGTGAGGCAGCGTTGCTGGGCTCATTCATCTGTTTTTCATTGTGTGGTTCTGTTTTTCTTATTTCTATGGGTAGCCTGGGCTCCCTTCCAGCAGAGTGGTCTAAGAGAGGTTAAGTTTCCTAGTACAAGGTAGGTTGGCGGATTTCTTGAAAGAAGGTGGAAGTAGACTTCACTGCTCGGGAAACAGCACGTGCAGATCGAACTAGAGGTAACTGTTACTGAAGAATACCAAACAGAGATCATCTTTGCTGAGTTAAGATTATTTAAACATTTCTCACCACACCTGTAAGAACTATGTGTGACATAGGGAATGCCTATATACATCAGTATCAGTATGATTTCAAGAAACAACCTTGACATTCACCATATGAAATGAATTCACACCATCAAGCTTATTCTGGTTTTATTTTCAAACAAAAATTAGAGAGTTTAGGTTTATTTTATGAGCAGTAGGTTAAGGAGTAAGGCAAAGAATAGCACTGTTTTCTGCAAAATATCACACACACACACACACACACACACTTCGAGATATTTGTGGACGAGAAAGGGGAGAAGAATATGAATCTAAGTAAAAAACATTCTTTTTAAATTTTTTTATATGTATTCTTCTCTTTTATGTTACATCCCAACAGCAATTTCCCTCCCTCTTTTCCTCTCAGTCCCTCCCTCACTCTCTCCACTCCCCCAGATTCACTCCTCCTCAGTTTCTCTTCAGAAAAGAGCAGGCCTCCCAGGGATATCAACCAAAAAAAAAAAAAAAAGTCAATGAGAAACATTTTTAAAGGCAATCTGTCTAATGTCACAGATCTCAAGTCAGTCAGAGCTGGGTTAGGATCCTGTCTTTGATTTTAAGCCAAAGCTCCTTCAAGCCTTGCCCAGCTGAAAGTCTCTATGGGCCAGAATGCATAGCTAAGCCAGGAGCCAGCCCTGGTTTAATCTGACCCACTCCATTGCTAATTTGCATTCTCTGCTTGTTTGGGCACCTTATCTGGAAGTGTAGCACAGGTCCTGAAACTTCAAACTCGATCTGTCCTGTTCATTTATCGTGTTTTTTATTTATTCCTCCTGTAACTAGACCAAAGGACATTGCAACTTCCATCCCTTAACAAATGTCTTCAAAACATTGTTGATAGTATTTTGGAGCTTGTGACTGTGAAAATAAAAATATCTCTCAAAGCTGTGGAATTGTGAGTTGTGAAGAGTTATTGTGAGCACAATTTCCCCCTGCAAGTGGGAAATGTGTCTCTCACCTTCAAAAGCAACCTGTGCCGGCATCACATAGTGTGGACATTATTGCTTAAATAAGTCTCTACAGCAAGTTCCAAAGCACTTTGGCTCTGCTTGTTGTATGGATGAATACCACTTGAAACAATACATTACGACACACCATAAATATGATCATGAATTGTATTTCTTTGCTTCTCCCAAAAGATATAGAATATTATTTTGAACTCGGACTATTCTTCTCTAGAAGCACAGGTGGTGTGCAATTCATATTTGCTTATCAGCAATATATAATTTGACTACTCTAGTTACCTGTGCTGAATCCACACAAGACTGGCCCTGCTGACAATCAGTCATGAAAAGGGGAGGGGTTCAACTAGGAGCTATTGATAGATTCCGGGAGTTGCAGAAGCAGCGTCTTCTGTTGTATGGCCACAGCAAGGCTCTAACTGATAGTTCTAAACCCACAGCCATACAAAAGGCCCTGGATGAACACAGCTAGTCACAAAATAAAATGAACAGACGCAAGCATGGGAGGTTAGTAGGGAAGAGGTGGTTGAAGGTGGAAGAGAGGTTATGTGGGGTAACAAAGAATAGTATGCTTTATGCAGGCATGTGAGAACAAATTATAAACACACACACACACACACACACACACACGCATGCTTTAAATGAATGAAAGTCTGAGCTGAAAAATCTCTAACTGTCCTTCAAACTCTGGAGCTCTATGGTCCCAGAGTGTTGCCATGGTTGCGGGGGAGGGGAGGGAGAGAAAAAAAAACACTGATCTGTGTTGTGTTACTATTTTACCTCACAGGCTATTCACACTGACAGATATTAAAGCATATTTTTATATTACCCTTTTGAAAAACACACAAAAATGTATTTCTGAAGGATAAGTTGACAAAGGACATGGTGAATTTCCAAAATTAACTGTGAAAGACAGATCATCAAGGCATGACTGAAAGCCACGCATAACCTTTGTGCTCAGGTACCTCATTTCAAAAATGTCACCTTCTGCTCATTCAATGAGACTGTCATTATACTATTTTAAGCTTTAAAATTTGTGTTCTGAAGCTGAACAGGATTTATTGCTTCTATCTTTGGGCTTATTAGAAACAATTTCAAATTCATTTAAAATGATAAAAATCACCCTTTTCTTATGGTTGAATTCAGTTAAATGTTGAAAACTGCAGTGCAGTTCTTATTGTCTTCATGTGTGTGAGTGTGTGTGACTTTAATTAGAAAAAAAATCTACATCTGCATATGTAACTCAAGACTATTTAAGGGGTTTAGGAAAAATTACATTAAGAATTAATTTTTTGTACTTTTTACTTCACCAGAAATAGATTAAAGTAGCATAAATTACATGATAATGTTACCTAGAATTTCAGACTTTTCTATAGATAGATTAATTTTAAAAATATGACAGTTGAAACATATTATCATGGATCTATCCTATGATACAAGGAAAAATGAGAAAAGTAAGATCTTTAGAGACTAAGATTCTAATATAACTAAAGGACTCAAGCACCCACATGAAGACACAGCTGCCTATTGGCCACATCCATGTGGCCTAGGTCCAGTCCATGAATACACAGTCCTTGGTTGGTGCTTCAGTCTCCATAAGCCACTCTGGACCCTGGTTAGTTGGCTCTGTTGGTTTGTGGAGCTCCTGTCCCCTCCAGGTCCTTCTATCCTTCCTCCTACTGTCTCTGACATGGACTCTATTGCCTGCTTTTTGATCACTTCTCCCTGGAGGGGTGCCTCTCCAGGTCACAGGGCAAGAGGATGCACTCAGTCCTGATGTTACTTGATGTGCTGGGTGGCTTTATGAGGTGGGGGGGCTTCCCTTTTCTGAGGAGTAGGGGAGAGTGGTTAGGGAGGAGAGGGACAAAGGGTGGGACTGGGAGGAGAGGAAGGAGGCAGCTATGATCAAGATGTAATTGAATGAATGAATGAATGAATGAATGAATGGACACATTCTAAATTTACTTTCCAAAATGAATTATGAGGTCCTGGGAGGTTGCGGGATAAAGACGCAGTGTAGGAACCACCTCCTTGCCAATATCCAGGGAATAGATTCAATTATTTGTAATTTATTTAATAATTTATTCTCAAAAGTAAATCATTATTCTCCCAATTCAAAATTTGTGTACAAAGCTAACTCAGAGGACCAGAGAAAGAACTGTTAGAGTTATATGAATCTTCTGGAGTTGGGCACTTTTCACCAATAAGGGAAGGGAGGGAAGAAGAAGATTGCTCCCCGACCCCACCCCCATAACAGGTGGGGTTTCCCCAGGAAAGGCTAGCCAGAGAATTGATTCCTAGTGAGGAGCTGGCCAAGCACAGGAACTATGTGTGTAAAACCAGGTGTCAAAGATGAGCAGCAGACATCCAGAAAGTGGATCAGAGTTAGGCAGTCTATGTCTGGGCATAAATTAGAGACCAGAGACTCATATATCACAAGGAACCGTGATTTCCCTCCTGGTGGTGGAAGCCTGTGGGTGGATATTTGTCCTGAATAGTGCTGTGTGCAACAACAGCATGCTCTGAGGAATGGGATGGAAAGACATTTAAAAGTCTGCCTTGTAAATCACCTTCATTAAATCTAAAAATAATAGAGGAACTCACACTATTCTAATATCAGAAGATGGAATTTAAGTAGGTACCCATCATTGGACTACAAGGGGCTCTTAAATATTTACACAGTGGCCAATAAATATAGTTTTGTCTTAGCTATCTCAGGGTGACATTTAAAAAATGGGGACGTGATTCAAATTACAGAAGTTTCTTTCCCCGTAGTCCTTAACGCTAGAAGTTTAAGATTCCCAGCACCAATGAATTGCAAAGAGCGCAAGCACAGATCAAATTTGAAAGCTAGAAGTTAAGATCATGGGGCTGTGTGTTTAGCTTCTACTGAGGGTTTTGTACATGGCTTGTAGATAGATGCCTTCCCTGTGTTCTGATATGACATCTAAGGAGAGGGGAGAGACTTTTCCAATTATTGCAAAGGCCCCTTACTCGCCAGACTCCTGCCAAGCTTACCACAGCTGTCTCCAAGTCTCACAGTATTGGCTGACCTCTTTAAAACAGGATTTTTTTTTTTTTTGCGTATGCCAGAGGACCACAGTTCAATCAATGGCAACTGACTGAGGTCAGTTTTGATCATCTCACTGATACCAGAAGATTCATGTATCATATTTTGTTTTCTTTATACATAGTCCTCTGTAATTGGTTCAAACATAAATTGTCTCCATGAGCTGAAGGGCTTGTCTGTATTTCTTAAGATTAGTTGTCCTAGCTTAATTATGCTATACTTTCTTCTGAAATGAGAAATTTCTTTATTCATTTCATTAGTACAAAAGGTCTTTATTTCACTTTTGTCCCTTTTTGTATGTAAAAGAGTTATTTGCTCACAATTTGAGTAAAACACAGGCATTGACCCCACTCATTACAAAGGTTACCTTATAGCATAATCCTAGTTCTAGGCTCAGCCTAAACACTTGCTCACATGGCTCCTCACCTTTAGACCCCAACAGCCAAAGAGAAATATATTCCTAGTACCATTAGTTTAAGTGATTCCTTGTGGTTGAAGATAACAGGAAATAAACTTCAAAGAATACTCCCAGGTAGACTTTCCTTTTTTGAAGTTTTCATTCTCTCAAAAATCCTCTACAAGTAAACTGGCCTTGTTTATGGCTAGTTAGTTACACATTAGTCCAATTTGAAATATTTTGTATCTATAATCTGAATTTTGTTTAATATAACAAGATTCATGACAAGTTCGTTGATAGAAGGAAGAGCTAGCGGTAGCTTTGGTCCCTTCTGCAGAGTAACTGACTAGCTAGTTCCCACTTCATTATGCCTGTAAACTTTTTACATTGGGAACTAAAGATTTACACTAGGCTAGTCATTGGGAAATGACAGCTAGTTTTCGGTAGTAATATTTAAAGGAAAAAATTAGATGACTTGAAAACATTGTTCAAAAAGCTGTTTGATCATTGTGAGCATAGTCATCATCAAGGGCAAATGGAAGCAAATATTTGAAATTGTGAATCACCCAGACAAATGAAACACATAGTCAATATCGAATATTTGATTAGTTTCATATTAAAGACACAGTGGATGCACAAAGCAGTACCATAACTATCACTTAGAATATTTCTATACTTCAGTAGATTTTAGAAAAGCATTTGTGTCGTAAGCTAAGTGATTTGAAAACAGCAAAGGAGAAGTTCGCTATTTCTTGATTCATGCCTTGACACCTTCTTAAGTCTGCTTAACTTCCTCCAAGTTTTTGGTACCTGTGGGCTCTGACGTCAGCTCACCTCATACCCTGCCATCTTCTTAAGCCACTAAGGCCTGCCACATTGTGTCAGGGGATAATCATTATGAGTACTGATGAACACCAACGAGGTGATCAGACACTAACAAGATTCCAGAATCTCCCCTGCCTGATACATGCCAGACTTTAGCTGCAGACATTTTCCACCTGAGTGTGCCTTACGGGAATGTGTTACAAGTTGTGTTCTCTTAAAAGGTGTGGAGCAGGGACGGGACTTCCGGCCTAGAGGGAGGTGAATGCTTGTGACACACACCCATCACAAGCTTCCAGTTTCTACAGAGATTGAAGATTATGAATTGTCCCTTGGTTAGTTGCTTTCAAAACTCTCCGGGGAGTTCAGATGTAAGAGCAAAACATCACTAAGAAACTCACACCAAGATATCATTTGGGATAGCCTAAGATACCTTCTGAACAAAAGCAGATAAATACATCCTAAACTGTAGCAGGTGATCTAGAGATTAGCTTGTTTAGACTCATAAGATTTTTCATGGCAATTTCTCTGAAGTCTTGATCTATCTTCATAAGAGCTATTTCTTTACATCAGCACAGAGATTACATCCAGTAGGGTAAGCTTTTTTTTTTTTAATCCTAAATGAAAGGCAGAAGCATGTGTTACAGGCACACCAGTAAAATATCGCAATTTCTGTTATTCTTGGTGACTGTACATTATTTTCTCCTCATCACCTCCAATTTCAGTCTCACTGCATCCTTCGGAGTTAATTTTTAATATGTCATTATCCAGGAAGCTTCACTTGGAAGTTTTTCATTTATAATCACAAGGCAGAGGAGCGATCAGCCCCAGGTCTACTGCATTTATCAGTGTTGGCTAAGTATGTGGATAATAATTAGTCTGAAATTGAGTTGGTGCAATTCTACCATCAAGACTTTATGTTTGACTAAGAGTTAGTGTTATTTTTAAAATTTATATATTCACTTTATATCAGACCGGAGGCCACTCCCTTCTTTCTTTCCTTCCACCCTTTCCCCCCTCCTACTTCCCCTTGCCCTCAGAAAAGGGGAGCCCCACCCACCAACCCACCCCAGCACGGATGTCTGGAGCTGGAAGTGCAGCGGATTACTCCTTCAAAGAATTGCAGAAAGCCCAAGCACAGGTCAAATTTGAAAGCTTTCCTTTTACAATCACCTGATTTACTTCCCAATTTCCCCCTTTTTTTCTTTCAGTGTCTGCCAAGCCAAGACCCCACAGTGATGAATATTCAAAGAAAATCCCCCCTCCCAAACCGAAACGGAATCCTAACACTCAACTTAGCACATCTTTCGATGAAACCTACATCAAGAAACATGTGCCAAGGAGGACCTCGCTCCCGCGAGATTCATCTCTGTCCCAGGTCTGCAGCCCAGCGGTAGACCCGGAAGAGGAGGAGCCTGTGTACATCGAGATGGTTGGGAACATTCTCAGAGACTTCAGGAAGGAAGATGATGACCAGAGTGAGGCTGTGTATGAGGAGATGAAATACCCCATTTTCGACGACCTAGGCCATGACTCCAAATGTGACTTTGACCATCACAGTTGTTCTTCGCAGTGTGCTACTCCCACGGTGCCTGACTTGGACTTCGTCAAGTCTTCAGGACCATGTACTCCTAAGGGCCTGCTTTGTGAGATACCCCCACCCTTCCCCAATCTGCTTTCTCATAGACCACCCCTGCTGGTGTTCCCACCAGCCCCAGTACACTGCTCTCCCAATTCGGATGAGTCTCCGCTGACCCCTCTGGAGGTCACAAAGCTTCCTGTGTTAGAAAACGTGTCTTACATGAAACAGCCACCTGGAGCATGTCCATCCTCACTGCCATCACACAGCTCCAGCCATACTAAGGACCAGACCGGAGCCTTGGGCCCTGCTCCTACCGCGTCTGTGCTCTCCTCGTCGCCTCCACCTCCATCCACTTTGTACAGAACCCAGTCTCCCCATGGCTATCCAAAAAGTCATTCCACCTCCCCGTCCCCTGTCAGCATGGGGAGGTCCCTGACACCCCTGAGCCTCAAGAGGCCTCCCCCCTATGATGCTGTGCATTCCAGCAGCCTCTCAAGGAGTTCCCCCTCAGTGCCTCACTCAACCCCCAGACCCGTGTCGCAAGATGGGGCCAAGATGGTCAACGCTGCGGTAAACACCTACAGTGCTGTGCAGAGCGGCTCCAGGTCCAGGACACCTACCAGTCCTTTGGAGGAGCTCACCAGCCTTTTTACCTCAGGGCGGAGCCTGCTGCGGAAGTCATCCAGCGGCCGAAGGTCCAAAGAGCCTGCAGAAAGTAAGTTGAGCAAGGCCCCTTTATGTACATGCAAAGCTCAGGGCACTTCCTTCTGAGTCCTTTTAGATCCAATGTCAACCTGCACAGACTTAAAAAAAATTTTTTTTGGCATGCTAAAAAGAGTGTTTTAAGTGGTAACTAAGGACAAAGATTTTAAATGGCAGCCTGCCAAGTTATAACATGTCCTACCCCACAAAAGGTATTTTAAGGCAAAACTTGAAATTCTTACAATGGCCACAAAAAGTTTAATGGCAAACACCATAAGATTTTTATGTAAAAGCTTTGGAGGAGCCTAACCATTCACCTCCAGAATTATTCAAAGTCAGAATTTACCTTTTATAGTAAGATTGCTCCAACTTGGATGTCAGGAAATCTTACAGGAAAGAAAGCAAACTGGAAAATGTTTGCGATTTCTTTCCTTTTAATATAAACCTTATATTATATTAATATATTCCTTATGTTTTAAGCAATACTTCTGTCTACACATTTTATATTATTGCAGGCTTCCCTTCACTGTCAACTAGCATAGACTCATTAGTTCCCTACTACACACCATGGTAGAGTCTGGAGAGATCTCTCAGCAGCTAAGAGTGTTTGTACATTGTGTGGTTCACAGCTGCCTCTGATTCCTGCTCTAGGACTTTTGCCGTCTGTACACATGTAGGCAAGTACACAACACACATATACATGTGCCAACACAGCCTCTACCATAGACAAATATACGCACACAGACACACACACACACACACACACACACACACACACATCACCACCACCATCTCACCACACAGCACACAAACATATGAATACAAACACACACATACACAAATACACACCAACAACACCAACAACAACAACAGCCACCACCACCACACCACACAGCACACAGACACAAATAAAAATAAAATGAATCTTTAAGCACCATACTGTTGTCTTATGTTTCAGATGTACTTCCTATCTCCATTGTTGTGTACATGCTGTGAGGCCGCTAAGGTGTGAGCTTTAAAGACAAGTAAACTTCAGTGTCTTAGCTCTTTTGTGTGCCCTGCATGCCTGACACCGTAAGGCAATAGACAGTCCCGTGAAGATCCAGGTCAGATGTCTCCATGTCCAGGTCACTCAGTCACACTGGCTCCTGTTTTTATTTAAAATGCTTTAGGCATCTACACTGATGTAATCAACATATGTCAGATGAGCCCACCATGCAATCTGGTTATCTGTTTATATAGTTCTACTAGTTATATGAGGAGAAAAGAAGGCCCCGACACTTTTGATGCTGAAGATGACCACAGCATCCTCAATTGATCTGTCGTTATTGGTAATTATAAGTGACGTTTCCTGCTTTTATTACCTTTACCTGGAAAGATATATGTGTGCATTAGTTAATCAAGTGGTAGCTCCCCCATCTTTTTATGCCCTAGCTAAAAGTCAGTAGTTTTTAATGACTCAGACATGCTTGAGTGACACCTATACATATAGCATACATGTAATTATTTTTAAATTATTTCAAGTATTTAACTTAAAAATTAGGGGGATTCTACATTTCATGTTAGATACATGAAACCCAAATTATATAGATATGTAACTTCAACATCTCAAATCACTCAAACACTCAAAATTCTTAGGAGCAATCTGTCTATAGAGCTGTTCTGAATTCAGACAGTTTTTGCCTGCAGGAATGTATGACAATGTCAATGTCTAGTAAAATCACTGGTTGGCACTCTGGTATGCTACTGTTGTCTACAACACAGAAGTTGGGCACTATAGAGACTAACCAAACACTACACATCAAAATGCAGATCCATATCAAGTCGTTTGGGAGATAGAAAAGAAAAATGTGAAGACATTATTTACTTCTAAGATACACAACTCTCCTGTGAAATTATGAGTTTTCCTTAGGATTGGTAAACTATTGGGCTTTCTCCCTACCTATCTCCCTACCTTTGGAGGAACCCTTAACACTTCCAGCTGTCAGCTGTGCTAATAGCTAGAGAAACTATGTATAAAAGGGACAATTAACTAATGAAGTTATTTCAGGAGGAAAAAAATACATCTGTTAGTATCAGTCTATGGGATGTGTATCAGAGACACCACTATCTGACTTGGAAAGAGATTCACATGCTTCAAACACAAAGCTTGTGCATGGAAGAGTGACCTGGGTCCTCTGCAGCCTTTGGGAGCCAAGCTCTGGGCCCCTTTCCATCAGTTATCAGCTGTGCTTCAACCCTTCAGAGAGAGAGTCAAGGTCTGAGTTTCATTAGCCTTGGCATTTTATTCTACATAAATGGGAGAAGGAAGAATGTGGAGTAGGAATGAATAACCAAAACTTCTGTTCTCTTTGAATGTAGAGTAAGATAGAAAAAAATATTACTTGGATGCTAAAAAAAAATCAGAAGTGCTCTTAAAAGCATCATGTGAAACTCTGGTGCCCCATATTTGACCATGTCCCCTTGATGGGGAGGCCTGGTGGCACTCAGAGGAAGGATAGCAGGCTACCAAGAGGAGACTTGATACCCTATGAGCATACACAGGGGGAGGAAGTCCCCCTCAGTCACAGTCATAGGGGAGGGGAGTAAGGGGAAAAATGGGAGGGAGGGAGGAATGGGAGGATACAAGGGATGGGATAACCATTGAGATATAATATGAATAAATTAATAAAAAATTTTAAAGCATCACATGATACACAAGAATCAAAATTGTTAATAAATGTGGGTTAGCTGGTACCTGTCACTGCAATGCCTTCAGCTACACTTTCCCTCCTTCACCCTAGCCTGACAGGGCTTGCAGGAACTCGTTGATATCATAAGAATGAGAGACACAAAGTAGTGAAAGATTCATGACTCAAGTGTAATTAAGTTTTCTGAAATAATATCCCACGGTTATTTTACATTTTAGGGAATAAAAGTAAAATCAGTATCTTCTTTCCTTCCCCTTTTGCTCATTTGATAAGTAATTGTAAAAAAAAGTGTTTACTCTTTTTAAAATATCATGATTTTGGTTTTAATTAAAGTAGAAAGCATATCATAAAATTTATACCGGTAAACATTACTTTTAAATATCTAGAAGAGACACATTCTCTAGTTTGGTTTCTGTTGCTGTGATAAAACTCTCTAACAAAAGGCAAATTAGGGAGAGGAGGGATTCATTTGGCTTATACGTCAGCTCACCACTGAAGGACATCAAGGCAGGAACGGAAGGCAGGAACCTGAGGCAGGAGCCTGAAGACAGGCAGTAGGCCTGCTTATTTCACCAGCGTCATCTCCGACCAGGGGATTCACTTTATAGTTAAGGAAGCACAGCGGAAACTATAAAGAAACATTGTTTGCTGGGCTCACTTTCCAGTTCACTTGCTTGCAGGCTCCTGTTTAGTTAGCTTTCTTATGCTCCCCAGGAGCACCTCCTAAGGGATGGTGCCATCAGTAGTGAGCTATTTTCTTCTGAATCACTTAACAAGCAAGAAAATCCCTCACTGGAGCTGCGGAGATGGCTCGGGTACATTGTTTCCCTTACAGGGTACCCAAGATTAGCTTCCAGCATTCACAATACAGCCACATATAATTCTATTTCCAGGGGATCTGGTGTCCTCTTCTGGCCGCCGTGAGCACCAGGTTTACATGTGGCACACAGACAATACCTACAGGTAAAGCACACTCACATTCAAAATAAAAAATAAATAAATCTTTTAAAAATTTCCTCACAGACCTGCTTACAAACTAACCTGATAGAGACAGTCGAGGTTTTGGTCCTGACCTGTCATTGCACTAGATGCATTGCCCTGAGAAATCTAGCATCTGCTGTCCTTGGCTGCTGATACTATGGCCACCGCTATACAATAGATTGGTGGTCCATGACCTCCCCAAGGGGAACTAATACACTGATTCAAAACTAAGCTGTGGCTAGGACGGTGGCTCAGCAGGTATGAGGGCTTTCAACACAATCATGGCAACCAGTATTCTGATCCCCAGCACCCAGGAAAAACACTGACCTTGCTCAAACTATGGCACCAGCCAAGGACAATACGTGCAGTAAACTTCAAACCCCTACCTAGATCTAGCCAATGGACAGGACATTCTCCACAGTTGAGTGAAGAGTGGGGACTGACTTTCACACAAACTCTGGTACCCCATATTTGACTACGTCCCCTGGAGGGGGAGACCTGGTGGCACTCAGAGGAAGAATAGCAGGCTACCAAGAAAAGACTTGATACCCTATGAGCATATACAGGGGGAGGAGGTCCCCCTCAGTCACAGTCATAGGGGAGAGGAGTAAGGGGAAAATGGGAGGGAGGGAGGAATGGGAGGATACAAGGAATGGGATAACCATTGAGATGTAATATGAATAAATTAATAAAAACAACACCTAAAAAAAAAGAGCGCATATCCCTTTAATGGTAATGCTTTGCTTTGAGTAACAGGGACGGGAGGATCCATGGGGCTTCATTTTTATCAGCTTACCTCCAGGTTCAGTGAGGGACTCTGTGACAAAGCAGGATACATGCACACATGCGCGCGCACACAGGAATGCATGCACTTGCGTGCTTGCACACACGCACATATACCACACATGTGTCATACACATATTAAAAAAATAACAGCAGCAGCAAAAATAAAAGAGCTAAAGGCAAGGACAGCCTCACAACAAATGATCCGGAAACGAACTCCAGTAAACAGGAGTCCAACAGACCATTGGTGAATGCTCTCAGCAGCACCTCCTTTGTCTTTAGATTTGTGAGCCTCTCCCGCCAGACACCTACCTTTAAAATTACAAAACCAGACAAAATAGTTTGTTAAGAATGTGCTGGCCTGGTCTATTTAATCAGTCTTACTTTAAAGCCAAAACACTGTCTATTCGGGGTGTGATAGGGTTAAGCAAAAACAATAGCTACAATTCCTTGATTTTGAAAATTCACTCCACTTCTTGGTAATTAGGATGGAGCCATTGTCTGTTTTCCTCGTGCAGTTTACCCTAGAATTGCAGTTCAGAATCACCGAAGAAAACATAATTTCATAAATAATTGCTTACCTTTCTGGGGATCCTCTGCAGCTGTCTCTGATGGATGCAAGCAGACATGTTTATCCCTAGTGTTTATATTCAGTGGCTGCTGGGTCTTTAAGTGCAATTTCTTGTCAGCAATTTAACCAGCAATTCTCTCCATTAAGAAGAACCCTTGCTGCTTTAGACTCTAAAATCAAGTCACATTGACAATTCAGAGATAAACTACACTGGTCTATTTTTTTTTTTAAAGACTCTCTTGGTTATGCCTAAGTTACACAGGTGAAGTATACTACAACTTATTTCTTTCCTTCTTGCTCAGATAGATGAAAATAACATTTGTTATCTGAGTTTCATTTATTGTCATGAATTTTGAAAGCTTTGGCAAATATAATTAATGAATTCACATTTAGGTAAAATGGTTCCTAGTGCCATATTTCATTCCCAGATGCATGGTCTCTTACTTGACTAAATGACTTCGGTATTTAGAACAAATCTAGATGTCAGATGACATAGTGTCCAAAGAGCCCCACCCAATCACCTGTATTCACAGGGAGATCCTTTACTAAGTGCGGATGAAAAGTTAAAGTGATTGCCTTCTGACTCTGGCAGAAAGTCAGCAGTAAATGACCTCACAGGTGTCACTTTTAAAAAGAGAAAAAAGGGGTGGTCTCTGTTGGAGTGGGCTAGGATTTGGTGATACATCTTGATTGCACATGTTAATGAGGAAAGCCAAAGGGAGTTTTTGACTGTTGGACTTAAATGCTCTGATAACTGGGCCCAGGTAGTCAGCCTCAGGAGGAGGAAATGGCCAAAGAAGCAAATAAACCTTGCAGGGTAGCTTCAGGATGTAACCTAACAGTTTCGTTTTGTTTTATTTAGCAAAGCAGAGAGACTATGGGAGGAGGGCAAGGCCTCTCAGAGCAGTGATCCCCTTGCTCCAGCTGGGCAGAGTCCTTTTACCAACCACAAAGTGCTGAGATATTGGATAAGATTTTCATGCCACAGTTTTCCTACTCATTAAATGAAAAATTAGCCAGTAAAACTGAAGTCTCTTCTGCTTCTATGTTTTGTGTTTCTGTGGACTTCCAGGTGGCCTGAGACTTCTTGTCTAAAGTCCTCAGTTTCTACAAAGGCTTCCTCTAAAATTCCATAAAACAATATTAGTTTCACTCTGGAGTCTCTACCCGGAACCATTAACATTTTATCTGTGATAGGGCTTTTGCAAACTGCCCTTGTACTTCTGTGACGATTTGTAACTCGTTTTAATGTCTCATAATTTAAAAAAAAAACATTATTAAGACGAAAGGCGGGTAGGGAAAGGGCTATATCTTACAGTCATTTTATTTCCCGTAATACTTGGTCTGCTGTGCATTTCTCTGAGTAAGAGCATGATATATTCATATTGAACTTGAGTGAATATGCATTATAACTCAAGAAGGCTATAGAACTCAAGCAGGAGAAATCAGATAAAAATATTTAACCATTACATTTTTTAAAAGTAGGCTTCTATGACCTAGAATATGTCTCATTAAAATCAAAAGAGTCATTCAAGAAGAGAAGTGGTGTAGCATGCTGAATCTATGGCTTACACTCTTCACTGGCATGAGTTAAAGAATCGTTCTATTCCAGGCATAGTTAGCTGGGACAAAAACATGTATAAAGTGTATAACCATGGAGTATTTGGACATGAGCCATTCTGTAGACGTGAAATCACCATCAGCTTCTGGACCAATGAATGAGCTGTGAAAACTGATCTCTCTTGGATGTCCAGAATTTTTGAAAGGTGCATTTATAAGAGAAAGTAGGAGATTAACACTTTAAAGAAGGAATTCCAATCTGCTTAGCATTATGCATTATTGAACACAAATAGAAAGAAGACTGAAAACCTCTTCAAGTAAGTCATTTAATCTCTTTGCAAAGAAGTAATGTGGAAACCTAGGGAACAATTGTGATCAGCCACTAGCTGGTGTGTGTGTGTGTGTGTGTGTGTGTGTGTGTGTGTGTGTGTGTGTTGTGAGTGTGTGTGTTCTTAAGTAAAACTGAGTTCACTTGTAAAATATTTAAAAACTTCTCATAATTTTTTAAGGAGTCATTTTTCCTAGAAAATTGTAAACGAACAACAATTCCGCATTTAATAAGGAGTATGCAGCAAATGTGTGCTGATTCGTGGTTGACGCGAGCTCATTACTGCAGCTCGCTGATGGAAGCTAGGTTAATTAAACACTCCAATCCTAGCAGAAAAGCAGATCAACTGGAGAATCTGGGCCATTGCTATTCCCAAAGGAAAGGAAGGAAAGGCCTAACGAGTACCTGAGAGGAGAGGGAGCTGTGTTGGCGACATGGATTTTGAATGTGTGCATACTGTCTAGCTAGGTATACACAGAAAGCAACCTACTGGAGACAGGGACTTCAATTGAGACGTCTGAGCTTTTCTTCTGACAGCTGATCACGGAGGAAACCATTTCCCCTACATTTTCTCCTGCTCCAACTTTAGTGGCCTTCCATAAGATAGCATTTTTTTTTCTATTTTCGGTGTGTGTTTTCCTGTTATAAATGGGATTAATAAGACTAAGCAAGAAGGAACAAGAAAGGAGAACCAACAGCTTTTCAGAGCTCCAGGCAGTTAGTGGTTGTTTGGGGACAGGGAATCATATTTCTCAATGGTAGATTTTTCAAGTTGCCCTTGTCAGATAAAAATAACCTGCATCCATGTCTATTCATGCAAGATTAATTAAATGTGATGGGACACACTCAGGTGTGTTCCTGCATGCATGAGCGCACACGCGCACGCACAAACACACACACAGACACACACACCTCACATGGTGGTATGAAAAAGCTACTGTTGGAAAGAAGGGATTCACGAAAAGTCTAATTGAGAGAGGATAACGTGAGCGACGTGCATGATATATACATGCATGTCTGTGGCTGTGAAAGAATAAATCATAATAATTTTAAACAAGTGTAGGTCAGATCATGACATCCATTCATCATCTAACACAGATTCTTCCATGGTGCTGCAGATGGAAACTTCCCTGATGTCTTTTTGTTACCATGACATAGCTACAATATCCAAATGGGTAGACGGATTTAGTTGTCAGCAACCCTCAGGAGAATGATCAGAGCCGAGGTGAGGCATTGCCTTGTTCGAGTTACAAATTCTGGATGTCAAATTAGCCGTTGCACCTGCATGCCGATTTCACTGTTTTGACTGATTAGCTGTTAGCCACTTACTAGTGCTTAACATCACAAGAGAGCTGTCAGAAGATGAAAGCTTGTCAGTGGTAAAATGGTCCCGAGACATTTCAAACCTAGGAAATTCAAACAGATCACCTCACATAGTTCTTTCACTAATTTATTGATAATCTTAATTGATTGCTAAAGAATTCATTTTGACTGAATATATATATATATATTTATTTCTATATATATCAATATATATATCAATATATATATATCAATATATATATATATCAATATATATATATATCATATATATATGATCCTTTAATGTTTCAAGAGAAAAAAAAAGAAGGCTCATTCTACATCTAGCCATGGGACTCCACTCAAGGGGATGCTCTGCATGAGGGGGCCACAGGTCCCATCTCCCATTCTGTCTTAGCCTCAGTTCCTTTCTACTCATCCTAAATCATAAAAGCCTTCCTACTTTTTCTCTGACTCTGGTTTATCTTCCATCTTGGGTCTCTTAATCCTTGTGCTGCTTAGCTACTCTGAACTTGATACTAACTGGAGAAATGCTAACCCAGAAAGCAAGATGGTTGAGAAATTGCCTCCATCACTTTGGCCTTGGAGCATGTATGAGGGCATTTTCTTTTTTAGCTTTCAGATTTGTATTTAAATTTTTTATTTTATATTTATACATATACAGTAGCATTATTATGCATATATACAATAAACTACCTATAGAGAGAAGAACCATGAAACAATCAGAAATTACCTAAATTATATGTTACAGGCTTAGTGTTTTTGGCTATTTGTATTTGACAGCCTTGAAGAAAATCTCTCTCCTGTCTTGGTGCGTCTAAAATTCTGAGTGCAAATCAATCTCTATCTTTTAATTGTTAGTTGATATAGGAGGGCCAAGCCATACCTAGGCAGGGGGTCTGGGATCTAGAAAAAAATGTAACTGAGAAAGCCAGGGGAAATGAGCCTGTAAGTAGCTTTCCTCTAAGGTCATTGTTTTTCTTGCTGCCTTGACTTTCCTCAATGATTGACAATGACTTGGCAATGATGTGTGTGTGCAGGTATGATTAGGACACACCTAGTAGTTTGACTGTAAGAGCTAGCAGCTTTTCTAGGTCAGGGACATCTTTTTAAAAAATCCCAATGACTGAGTGAATGAATGGGCAGTAAATGAATGAACTTGATCACATGGTTTCTTATTCAAAGGTCATATTCTGTCCTCATTTAATGTCCATAGTGTTCACAAGTGTATTTTATAGTATGTATAATGTATATTACATTTATCACTTGATCCTGGAATTATAGGGTTTTTCCAAATCTAAACATTTAAATAATTTATTTGTTTTATTGTATGTGCTTTGGTTATTTGCCTGCATGTATGTCTGTGTGAGGGCATCAGATCTCCTGGAACTGGAGTTCCAGACAGTTGTGAGCTGCCATGTAGGTGCTAGGAATTGAACAGGGATCCTCTGGAAAAGCAGCCAGTGCTCTTAACCTCTGAGCCATCTTTCCAACCCCAAATATAAACATTATAAGAGCATTCTAAAACATCATGATTATCAAGTATTGAAATCTGAGTCTCAACAGGCTCAACCCAAGATGAACAGTAGTTAAGATGATTAAAGACCAAATATTCCAGTAAATACCAATAAAAATTCTGGCTAAGATAATTTATACATATTTTACATGTGTATAATTTACACATCTAACATATGAAAACATATATTAGCTAAAAGAGGAATTGGTATAATTACAGACTGGGGGATGAAGACAACAGCCAGCCAGCAACAAAAATAAAAACAAGTACTTTTTGTCTCAGGTCAAATAAGAATTAATATATAAGTTCTATTAAAGACAACAGAGCACAGATTTTCACCAGTGAGTACTGTAGGCAGATTCCATAGTTGGTGAACTTAGCTGGGCTGCAGGTTGCATTGACTATGGCCTATTTAATGTTTAATTTTTAGAGAACTGAAAAGGAAAAGTATATAAAAGAATGGAAATGAAAATGAATATTCATTTTCATTGGTTTATTTGAAAACTATTGTTCAAACAGTTTTAAAAACTACTTTAATATAATGTACAGTAGTTTGGACACTCATTGTGTATGTGTACAACTGTCTTGTATGTATGGATGTGTGTGTGTGTGTGTGTGTGTGTATATATGTGTGTGTGTGTGTGTGTGTGTGTGTGTGTGTGTGTGTGTATAAAAGAGCAGCATTCCAGTGTTTTGGGGTAACAGATTTCCATCTAACTGCAGTTATTTTAGAGTAAAGTAAAATTCCACAGCCACATGTCTTTGGCTTTTTTAATTAGTTGGTTAGTTGTTTGTTTGGGGGGGTTGTTTTAAAATTTACCTTAAAGGTGGTTGCAATTTTTAAAAATGATACAAATGAAAATATCATTTAAATACAAATAGCCAAAACACTAAGAATATAACACTTATATAATTCCTGATTGTGTCATGGTTCTTCTTGCTATAGGTAGTTTATTGTACATATGTGTAATAATATAAATGTATATGTAAAAAATTTAAGAATGTTTAATTATTTTAAAAAGATACAAAAAAGGAACTATCTTTTAAAAACATTAGTTGTATGCACTTTAGCGGGGAAATCACAGGACTCTTGATATATCTAGAAAGAATACACAGTTCATTTTAAAAGACTGAGATGAAGAGGAGTGAAAATGCTGGAGATCCTCGCCATTGTCTGTGCACCTTCCTCTCCAGTGAGAGCTGGATGAAGGATCTGACATCTTAAGTGAATAGTCCCGGCACCTCATGTCTGGAGCATAAAGAACTGTACACAGCTAAGGCCTTTTCTGCTCCTGTGGGAACTGTGCGGTTTGCCTGATGCTGAATGAAATCTAAGCCTGGAAGGTGGGGAGAGGCAGAGGTGGGTGGAGAGAGGTGGAGAGGGGTGAGGAGAACTGGAGGGCCATCGCACAGATAGAGCCACCTTCCCTTACAAACAGCAACTCTGAGAACAAACAGGCCGTCTTCATGATGTAATGGTCCAAACCTCATGCTGCAAGGAGTATGACAAGCACTAAACTCCAACTGTCGGCATGTTTTCCAAATATTATACATAATTTGATTTCCTTTTAATGTGGTTGTATTAAATGCCCCCTCCTCCAATGTTAAACTTATATTTGAAAAACAGAACTCTCAGAATAACTAGCAAACACTCAGTCTTTACTTTAAAACATGTGTGCTGTTTTATCAAAGGCATAGGGCTAATACTAAACTCCTACGTGCTGACTACCTGGCACACAGAAGGTGTTTTATGACAAATGACCTTCCAGAATAATATTTGTAAGGGCAAAGCTACAGATACAAAAGCAGCTGTGGAAACACTTGTCCATTTAGTCCTTTTTCTATTAACTTCCATGGGTTTCCTCATTGTGTCTTTATCCAGATGCTCATTAAGCAGTGACTTGCTTTACTCATCAATTTTTAATATCCACTCCTCACAGTAAAATGAAACCTGCAGCACAAGGCTTCTCCAGTTAAAAGCAAGCCTGACCTAGTTCCTTGTGAAATCAATGGAGAGCTTCAAAGGGCTGGCCAATAGCTGGCATTTAAGGAAGCCAGCTCATAATCTGTGTTGGTGTGAAATATGTTTCCCTTGCTTCCTGTCATTTCTCCTCTTTCCTCTGTCTCCCATCCCCCACTGCCTTGTCTCTTTTAATTTCATCCCCTCCCCTTACTTTCCTTGTCTCCTCCCTCCAGCCTCCTCTGTTACTCTAACAACAGGGAAGGCTGCAGTAGAAGTGGCGATCCCAGAAGGGAAGTAAGTCATGCCACAGTTATGGGTCCCCAGGGAATTGTGAGTTCACCTACATAGGAAGTGGTTTCTAGTTAACAAGTTCCCAGTCAGACATTGGACGAGATCAAAAGCCTAACTCTCTGCTCCTTTTCCATGGTTATACCACAGATGAAGAAGAATTTACTCCAGCAGAATTCAGCCTTCAGATACTTAGTGTTCCAAGGCCATTGGAGTAAGGACAAGATCCGGACCAGGTGCATGGAGAAGTCATGGTCCTTCTCTTACTGAGGAGCACACACAGTCTACATTAGAGCTGGGGCTCTTTCACAGGGAAGTGTGAACATGCCCATGGAGGTTAATGTGGACTCACCTAGAGGGTTAGTGTGAACTATCGGCCCTAGATCCTGGAGAGACTGCCTCGTGCTAAATTTCAGAGTAATCAATCTGGATTGAGAGACTGATGGGGGAAAGACTGTAAATGCAGTCACTAAGTCCATTTATGTAGGAAGCCTTCAAAGGCCTCATAATCTCGGTTAAAGTTGGAAGGCAAACATCAAGGTTTAGGAATCAGTTTTACTGCTCCCCGTTTGTTCATGCCAGTCCTATGACCCACATAAGTACAAATATAAGTATTTATTTACTATGGGAAAGTTTATGTAACATTCCACTTATGATTTTAGTAATTTTAGGAATACAGCTTAATACTAGTCAGCAAATTATCATAGTGTGCAACCACTGCCATTGAACATCTCAGGAGATGATTTTCTTTCCTTCTTTAATCCTCCTCCTCTTCTTCTTCCTCTTCCCCCTCCCCACCTCCTCTCTCTCCTTCTTCCCCTCCTCCTCTTCCTCCTCCTCCTTCTTCCCCCTCCTCCTTCTTTCTCTTCTTTGTTCTTTCCAAACTGAAGCTCCACTTCACAATAACCGCTAGCATTGCCTTGCCACTATTCCTATTGCTGTTCTGGTTTCCCAGACTGCTCTGGCTAAAGTACATAAATGCAAGCATGCAGTATTTCCCTTCCCCGCCTGGAATACTTTGCTCAACTCAATGTACTCAAGACTCAACCCTGTAGAGTCTCTGAGGCCCGTGCACACAGCACTGTTATCTATATATTCATCGTGGTCCTTTGGGATGTTTCCACCTCTTCAGTATGTCACCAATGCTGTGAGGAACATGGGTGCACAATTATCCAACTAAGGCTGGAGTATCAGATTTTGAGTATGGGAGTAGTTACTGAGCCATGTAGTAATTCTGTGTCTCCACCTCTGTCTTTTATTTTTAACCTTTTTCCTTCCTACTCTCTCTTTTCTTAGCCTATGAACCTAAATCTTAAAGAGTGAATGTCAGAGCTCTCCTAGATATTTTTTTTTAAATCAACTAGATTGACTTTGCCACAAACCAAGTCAGCTATTTGCAAACTATGAAGTAGGATAAGACAAGATTAAAAACTTTTGTAACATCAGACATGAGGATGACCTCTAGGAAACATCACAAGGCCAGAGCCCTAAACAAAGAACTACAAGCAAATAAGGAACTTTAAAGCCAGAGAAACAGTTTTCTCTAGAGCCGGTCAAACCAATTGGATATTCAATTTCAAATGGTCAGCGCTGAAAACATACATACAAGTAACACTATATACACTGAAAAGGAAATATTTATATATTTTTGGAATATATATATATACACACATGTACACATATATGTACATGACAGGCATTAATAACTAATCAATAAAGAGGCTATGAATTTGGAAGACAGCAAGAAGAGATATATGGGAGGCCTTGGAGGGAGTAAAAAGGAGGAGGAAATTATGTATTATATTATAATCACAAAAAACCAAGTAATATATATATATATATATGCATATATATGCATACATGTAGTTATATTGGTTTGGCCTGCAACTTCATTTTATCTAACATACATTCATTTAAAATGTCCTTTTGTGGAGAAACACCAAATCCAGTTAGAATTTACCCCATTTGAGTTTCTATGTGCATTTCTTCCCTTAGATACTCTGACAGATTTTATATTGTCCTGGAATGGTTCCAAGACAACCTTACCCTCTCATAACATATTTTCTAGAGAATTGGTAAGTTGAAATCAGGGAAAACACAGTTCTGTGTAAATGAGGTGCTGCAGCCATCAGTTGTCATTGTTTCCTATATGTAAAATTTTCATATGAATGCCATCTTCATCCCCCTCAAACATGGCCGTTAGTAATTGTGATTCCAGTGACGCCCACCTGTTTCTTTGCTTTAGCAGACACTAAGTGCTTCTCTTGTCCTTTATTGTGGGGTGCCATTTTTCATTCTTCTTACCAGCGGTTGATGCCTACTTCAGAAACCTTTATGGGTTTTTTTTCAGAGTCACTTTTTCAAGAAGAATAGAAAGGACAGTTTTCTCCTCATACATTAATATTTTTAGTGCTTAAGTGTTTCTAATTCTTTTAGGATAAAGGTTTTTCCATCTGTCTGTTAAAATGATTTGAGTCTTAATTAAATTTGATCACACCTGTGCACACATCCAACTACCCACACACTTCCCACTTACCAGTGGAAAATCTTCCCTTTTCTTTCAAAATTAAAAGAATCGAACTTTGACCTTTATTTTTAAAATGCATAGGCATGCAAGACTGGAACCATTGGAAAATGTTAAGATTTTGGGGTTTTGTTGTTGTTGTTGTCTTAGGTCATATATATATATTTTTCCTAATAATTATCATTGATGTAGTGAAGTTGTTTCCTTGCAGAGAAGGTCTTGTTTTCTTTTCTGAGATACCAGAGCCGATGAAATAATTAGAAACAGGGCACATTACTGTGTACCTTTGTAAGTTCTTAGATTTGGCAGTTAAAAAAAAACTCTTAAAATGTGAAATAACCAACCTATGTTATCTTTTACTTTTTCCATTCTCTTAAGAAAAAGAGAACAATAAGGATAATATCATCTAAAAATAGGTAAAAACATAGGAGAAAAAAGACGTAGTCAAGTCAACAACCCAAAATATTTTAAACAGTGATAAAAATTTCCCCATAATATTAAACAATGGCTCTGAATCTTAATATTGAAATATCAAAAGAGTTTTAAAAACACCCATACTGAAGACCAACTCTAGAAAATTTAATTGTGGCTTAAGCATGAAGTGCTTTAAAAAAACAAAAGCAACAACAACAACCACAACAACAAACTGTCACCAAGCCTTTCTAATAAGCATTCAGGAACCAGTATCTAATGCAGACTCTATTCTAACATGTATCCTTAGGATGCTAGATTTGAAGACCCTTGAGTCTAAATGACTCGTTTACAGATAAGCACATGGATGCTCACGAGAGGACAGTGATTTGCCCAAGGCCTGGGAGTGAATTAGGGACTAAGTTCAAACTGGTACTCAGGGGCTTATTACTCCAAAGAGAATTCCTCAATCATTACTATACCACATTGTGGCTGGGACTCCACATATCAAAGAACCCCAAGGGGTGAAAGCTTTGCACACAGTTCCCACGCTACAGGCATTAATTCATGCTCTCCATTATTAATATCAGTTGTATAGTTTCTGTTGGACCCCACTACTCTACTAAGGTTTCAGTCTTTTCATGACTGGAAAGCTCTGAGCTCTGCAAAATGGAGGACTCTCTTTGTCAGAGGGCTCCCTCTACTGTGCTTGATCTGGGGAAGCAGAATCCTCACACTCTCTACCTGAGGAGATCACAGGTCCAACTCCCTTCCTCCCTATAAGAACCAGCTCAGCCAGCACTTGGGATTCCTGGACTACCCCCCCCCCCATGCTAGTGAGGTACCACTATACTTTAGTCCTCCTCCAGCCAATAATTTTTACCCACTGTGGAAATCACTACCTCCTCTCCAAAGTTCTATATAACCCTCCTACACCTGGAACAAAATTGATCTGCCTCCCCAACGCCGATCCCAGAATGTCATCACTTCGGTCCATACTCAAGGGGCTTCCAAACTCCCCATCTGTCACCCCTTCTCCATTTGTCCTCATGGACCAATATCTGGCTGATGATCCCTAGGGGCAGGGATGGCCATAATCCTCCAAGAACATTTACTTCATTTTTAAATTATATGGTACTGACCTATGCAACAGGAACCTTGACTTTGATTCATAAATACTTTCTAGTAATTTTTCAAGACAGAGCAACCCAATCTTCATGATATATAAAAATCAAAGTCCTTCTAGCTTTTACAATATCTTTTAACAGGGTTCTTTCTTCTTTTCCCTAGTCAATGTCTTTGTCTCCCACTGTTCAATGGATTTTTCTGCTTTGATAAGCAAAACGCAGGCAAACCAGAAAGAGTAGATAGATGCATCAATAAAGTTCAAATTTTCCTTATCAATGAATCGGTCTGTTGAATTTCTATTAAGAAATAATTGTTATATTGTTTGTCTCATGACACTAGTAAGCAAAAACTCTTCAAATGAAGGCAAATATTTTTTAATTTCGTAAAGAAGAATAATCAAAATTACAGTCATGTTTTTTTTTACCTGCTCATCTCCTTGCTGCTTCTCCGAGTTTTGCTCCGTTTCTTCTCCAGCCTGGTGCGGGACTGTCCTGGCTATGAGCATCATCTAAAAATGTTGTTTAGTCACCCATTCTCTATTTTAAAAAACCACCTATGTTCATTCTATGGCAAGAAATGATTCACTCTTTGAAAACTTTATTAGGACAGGATAACTTCATAGCTTGAAAAACAATGGATATTAGTAGAGAGAGACATGTATATAAAACATGACTTATGTAACAGACGTAGGTTCCCACAAATTCTAGTTCCAAAAACATAGAAACTATTTCTGCAGCTAGACGTAAGTTCACCTGCATTAAACACAAACATTAAAAGTTGTTTATAAAGATGAAACACCAGTAAATAGTTATCAGTTCTGCATCTTGGCATATTAGGACTATACGACCCTTTGCAAAGGATATTCTAGAACTTGGTGGCATACTCATGTTCAGGCAGAGACACTTAGCGTTCTGTGGGTTTCCTGAGAGCAGAGGCCAAGCAGGCATGATCATGAGCCTCTGACTTGGGTAACTGCGCATGCCCTCATTTTCATCGATTTTGCCTAATTCTCCTGAGTAAAAATTTCTTGGAAAAGCATATCACTTTACCCATCTTAGATGCCATTCTTTCCCATACAAAGCATATTTTCAGCAAGAGGCAAACATACTGGGGACCCTGAACCCTTGCCCTTTTACCTGACTGTGGAAAGTCTGGCCTATACTCTTTGGAATGGCTGGACGTTTCCAAGGTTTTGACTTACCTACTTCCTCTGTGTCTGTTCACTGATTCTCACACCGTAGTGGCTTTCTAGGGAAAAGGTGGCCAAGGATCTGGAAGTTATTGCAGAACTATTCATTCAGGACGTTCGGAGTCTGGGGAACAGCAGTGAAGAAAGAGGTTGTATATATAATCCGACAGACGCAGACACATGGCTTGACAGGCCTCTCACTCCATTATGAAGGTTCAATAGAAAAGGAGTCGGAACTCGAATCTTCATGAGGCTATGCAACGAGTGGAAGGGCACGACTCTCTTGTATTAAATATATGAAACCAAGGGATAGTAAAGTGTAAATGAGTGTGATAATACTTGAGATTTGGAAAAGACTTTAAAAGTGGTCTAGTATGGTGTGACACACTGTAGCCGGAAGTGGAAGGGTGCAATCTTAGAAAGAAAAAGTAGTACGCTAGAGTCAATGCAGTGTTTGCAGTCAGGCCAATTGGAGGTCACATCTACCCTTAATTGCTCACCAGTCAGGTGATTGTTGATAACAAAATCTGAATGAGCTTGGGTTTCCTCATCATAAAAATGAGGATGATGTAGTCACCTGCAGTGACCCTCTCTGCTTGGAATCTTATCAGAACTTGATTTCCGTATTGCCTTATACAATTGTTTCTTTGTCTTAGATAGCCCCTTTTGCATGGTGGTTATGATGCCAGTCCACTGTCTAGTTGCTCAAAATCACAGTGCTTGACTTGAAAACATCTAGTCAAAGGGAGCAAGGCAGATATGTCTTAGATGTGTATGTTAAGGTAGAGTTATAGCATTATTGAAGTCCACACTATTTTGCTTTCCTCTAGTACTGTCATAGAGGTACAGGCATGTGACACTTAATGAGCTCTTTAGAAACATTTTGTTCCAAGTCTATCATTTTATTTAAGAAATCTAAAATGGTCATTGTCACTCCTCAGATTTACAGGGGTTACAGAGTAGAATAGAGCATCAATTATAGAATCACCACAACCCCATGGCAGCATGGGAAAAATAGGTTAAACTTAACCCCTTAATATGTAGCTTGTTTCTGAATTATTTTCATGTTGAAATGTTCAACACTTTCTTCCTGAGAATTTTCAAAGAATCTTTTGTTTTGTTTTGTTTTGTTTTGTTTTGTTGAGACAAAGTTTCACTGTGTAGCCTTGGCTGTCCTAGACTCAGTTTGTAGATGAGGCTGGTCTCGAACTCACAGCCATCTGCCTGCCTCTGCCTCTCAAGGGCTGGGATTAAAGGCATGCACCACCATGCCCGGCCTTCCCAAAAATGTTATATTGTGATTTAATACTGCAGAAAACAGACTTGCTCAACTACTTATGACAAACATGATTTTTTGTGGCTAATTAAATAGACACCTATAAGAAATTGGGTGCCTGGTACCATCCACATTCAAGTTCATATACATAATATATGTAAAATATCTGGACAATTATTCTAGTGTATCTCTTGTATATTTGGTATAAATTTATTTAAACCATGGTATTTAAAATATTTCTTAAATATTCATGAAAGATTATACATTACATCAAAGAATTTTCCTAGAGTTAAAGCAAGGAGGAAAACAGTGTTGAAATATTGAGCTTCCTGTGTGTGAGAGTCCATGCCTACATGTGGCATGTCATGTGTGTAGAGGGCAGAGGCTAACTTGTGGCACCCAGGTCTATCCCTTCCCTTCCCATGGGCCTTAGTATCTAACTTAAGTCTTCAGGCTTGTGTTGCAAGTGCTATATTGCCAACCAAAGTTTTTGAGGTTTATTTGTTAACCTACCTAATATCTTTGTCTTTTAATTTTTATGTCAGTATATTTATAAAAATGTTTTCTTTTGTTAGAAATTCAACAAATCTACCTTTAGAATGCTGTTTTTCAGAAGGGGAAAAGTGAACTAATATGCTAAATAAACATTCTATGCTAAGATAGTTCAAAGGCTACAAAAATAACAGCCTCCAAAATTTATGGCTTAATGCAAAGAGCAGATCCATGGGTCAAGCATGTTCCAGGCCAAAATTTTATCACAGATTGGGTGACAATAACTTAGCAGATTGAAAGATGAGCCTCTGTTAGTGGGAGATTTCCCTGTGTAGGCTCTGCCAGCTCTTAAGACATGAACACATTCCATTAGGCAGGAGAAGCAAGAGCCCGGCAATGCGGTGGGAACTTTTATGAGCACAGTTGGAAGAAGCAGTCAACACTCCCTTACCTTCTGTTAGCT
The DNA here is from genome assembly GCF_964271855.1 of Acomys minous. Taxonomy (NCBI): domain Eukaryota; kingdom Metazoa; phylum Chordata; class Mammalia; order Rodentia; family Muridae; genus Acomys; species Acomys minous. The sequence continues at coordinate 94,045,569 of NC_140486.1, read as the reverse complement.
AGAGTGTGGTGATGTTATTCTCCTTTTCCATGAGGAGTGCTGGAGAGATAGATTAGGGTCATAGCCAGGAAGAGAGGAAAATATGTTGTCTGTGTAGCTTCTGCCCAGGCATCTTCTTAGCTTTTATACCGTGAACACGGAGGCAAGTGTAGGGGGCCTTCTTTGAGTAAATTGCCTCTCTGTCCTACACTGTTAGGCTTCTCAATGCAAGCTTTACCACAATAGATACTTCATAACTTCATTGTTTCTTGATTATCTTAGGGAATGATCTTTAGAAACAGATAACTTGATGGTTGTGTCTCTATAACAGTCACAGGCTTCAGTCATCTGCTTGTACAGCTGAAGACATTTCTTAAGAACAACCATGTTCATGGGCTGGAGAGATGGCTCAGAGGTTAAGAAGAGCACTGTCTTCTCTTCCAGTGGTCCTGAGTTCAATTCCCAGCAACCACATGGTGGCTCACAACCAAATGTCCTCTTCTAGATAGGGCACTCATATACATAAAATAAATAAAAGATTTTTTAAAAAAGGAACAACCATGTTCCAAAGTGGAAGAATGAGTAAAATTTCCTGGGAAAGTAAACCTATTTGTTAAATTCATACTCTTACACCCATGGGAAAGGATCAATTGATTTCCAAGTCAACAGCAGAGCCCCAGTGTGCTGAGCTAAATGGTGCCTGGGTACGCTGTCTCTCTCTTTGGTTGTTGTTAATTGTCCCTTGGTCAGCTTGGGCAAGTTGCTTCAGATGATTAGAGCTGGTTAGGAGTAGAGCTCAGCTGATGGAGGCTTACATAGCATACATGAAATAGCAGGTTAATATCCCATATGGATATGGTACACACTTGTAATCTCAGCACTTGAGAGGTGGAAAAGGAAAGAAAATCAGAAATTCAAGGTTTGTGTCTACCAGGCAATTTGGTGAGCCGCTCATGGATACATTAGACCCCGTCGAAAAAAAAAACTCATTAGGCTTTGATGTAAACTCTGCTTCAACGTGCCTCTTCTTGTATACCAAGATTTTACACTGTGCATCTTCTTAAAAACAAACTTGGACATTCAGATTTATTTACAGCCATCAGATCTACAGATGACTGAGCTGTTATTGTCTGTCTGTACATGTATTTGAAGAAGAAGCATCCCTTGGATGTCAAAACTGACCTTAAATGACAGGGTTCACACAAAAGTGAAGGAATAATGAGAGATAAGAATTTACCCCTGACCTCCACTGCCCTTTGATTGTGGAGACAGGAGAGTTTTCCCCCTAGAGATTCAGGAAATGAGATGACAGAAGGTCACAAAAGGACCTCGTGTTTGTCTAGACTGGTAGGTAAACTGTCTCTGTCTGGCAGTGATCAGCCCCACACAGCAATGTTTTGAAAGACACAATAACATGCAATTAGAGTTCAGATTAGGGTCACAGAGAGAATGAGAGTTCATCTGTATTATAACAAAGACATGACCAAACGGAGACAGGTAACTTCACTATAGATTCACTAGGATGTTTATGAAAGAGAGAGAGAGAGAGAGAGAGAGAGAGAGAGAGAGAGAGAGAGAGAGAGACTGGTTCTGAATTGTTTCAGAAACAAGTGTGTCCTTATAAATAAATCCTCTGTGGGTAATAATGATGGGTGAGTCCTTAGGACTGTCTTCCCAATGAATGGATTATTGTCACAGGAATGCATTATCATGTGAGGGTGTTTCTTACAACAGAGTGAGCTTGCTTCTCTTTACCTCTCTTTCTGTCATTGTCCTTCCCTTTCCCCTCGTTGTCCTCTCTCCATTTCTCCCTCTCTTTTTTTCTGTCCCTCCTTTTCTTCCTTGCTCTCTTTCCCTTCTACCTTCAAGGTATGGTGACACAAGGAAGCCATCACTAGTTGTGAACCTTCCAGTCTTGGACTTTCAGGCTGTAGAAATGTTTTTAAAAAAAAGTAATTTTTTACCGATTATCCAGATAGCATTAGTACAATTGTACCTTGGGTAAAAGGGGTGTGCAGAACACAGCTTATTAACTTTATACAAATGGGATCTATCACTGTGAGCACTTGGACACTATGGATCTGTAGAAAGTGCCTACATAGTATATAAGAAAGATTTTGTGAACGGTCCATGCTAACTAAATCCAATTGGCTTTAAAAGACATCAACATGTTTAGATATGGATAATTGTCTTTACTTTCTGAACAGATTTCTTTGAGTCTTCAATATTTTTTTCATTAATTTGTTTATTTAATCAATGTACAGCTGGGTTAAAGCCCCCACCCTCCTCTCCTTCTCTCCCATCCCTCTCTTCCCATCCCCATTCCCCTTCTCCTTCAAGAAGGGGAGGCTTCCCCCACTGGGTACCAACCCACCCTGGCACATCAAGTTGCAGCAGGTCTAAGCACATCCTATCCCGCTGAGGCCAGATAAGGGATTCCAGCTATGAGAAAAGGATCTCGAGGCAGGCAGCAGAGTCAGAGACAAACCCTATTCCAATTTTCCGGGATCCACATGAAGAACAAGTTGCACATCTGCTACATATGTGTAAGGAGTCTAGGTCCAACCCGTGCATGCTCTTTGGTTGGTGTTTCAGTCTCTGGGAGCCTCCATGGGCCGAGATTGGTTTACTCTGTACATCTTTTGGTATCCTCGAGCCCTACAGCTCCTTCTGTCCTTCCTTCTACTCTTCCATAAGACTCCCTGAGCTCAGACTATTGTTTGGCTGTGGCTATCTGCATACATTTCCATCAGTTTCTGGAGGAAGCCTCTCAGAGGACAGTTATGCTAGGTTCTTGTCTGCAAGCATAGCAGAGTGACAGTAATAGTTTCAGGGGTTGGATCTCTCCCATGGTGTGGGTCTCAAGTTGAGCCAGTCATTGGTGGGCCGTTTCCTCTATCACTACTCTATCTTTATCCTTAACTCTGAGTGTTTTATGGGTGGGCTGGTGTCCCACTCCCTGCATTGGAAGGCCTGCCTGGCTAGAGGAGGCGGCAACTTCAAGCCTGAAGTTTCTCTTAATTGAATAATTCTTATCCCTATTGTCTTAGTCCAATAAGTTTTTAGTTCAGCTGTACACTTTCCACGTGTCCCTTTTTGGCAGGTATTTTGAAAAGTTCTGTATTTTAATTAGAAAACTAACTGGTTTTGAAAGCAGTTCTTACATATGTACATGGGAAACAGGTTTATTACAAAATTAAAGCTCAAGGATAATACACTTTTGATTTTCTTACTTAATATTTTGTCTCTGCCTTCTAATTGAGAGGTATACATGAAAATAGACACATTTAATCCTGAACACCACAGACTCTTCAGTCCTTTTGTTCAAGTTTCTCTAAATATGCTTGCCAACACTCTCCGAAACAGACCCTTGGCACTCAGAAACAGAGAAAGACACAAAGAAGAAAAATAATACTCTTCTTTGTATCTGAAGCTGTAGTGGGCTTTTGAATAGTTGAGGCTCAAGGCCTCAATGATACTGGGATCTACAGTAAAGTGATTTAAATAAGAACAAAGATGCTGACTTTGTCTGAGATGCCTTCACACAAATCTTCTCCTTTTGTAGTTAAAATGCCTGAACCAACAGTACTGGCTGCATCCTTAAGGTTTGCATTCTTTATCTGTTTATTTATATTTGGCTACTTCCAACTCTAGAGGCTCTTGTATATGTGACAAGTTTTTGGGAGAAGGTGGAAGAGAAACAGGGGGAGAAAGAGAGGGAGGCAGGAAGGAAGAGATGGTAGAAAGGAGAGTCTTATTTTATATGTAGTTTATAGCACTAGGACCCAGGCAGCTGGATTAAACAGTGGAAAAGAAGTTCAAGTGCAACAGATTGGCCCTTAGATTTGAGGCCCTGACATTCAGAAGCCAGAGTTACATTTTACTTGAGACTGAATAACAGGTTGAGAATGGCCTGTGCTCATCTTGTCTGGTGCTGATTTACTTCCATTGGTCTCGGGGCACTGACTAGAAAGTGTGGTTAAACGCTCTTGTTCTAATGACTATGATTAAACATGTTATCATTAGAAGATTGTTACTTCTTATGTTTGAGTTCAGGGTAACTGTAACCTAACTTTCTAACCCATGTCTTTGGAGACCTGAATTCTTGCTGATACTGCTATTGGGTTGGACTACCATCCTGGTTTGTTCACATCATAAAATGCAATTCCTGTATTTATATAGCTGCATGGCTTCTTGGAGCTGGAGGGGGCTGGAGAAGTGTGAAAAATAAAAGAAGAACAGGATGATATGGACAGAAAAGCCGTTTATTCAGGGCTTTCATTTGGCAGAGACTCACAGCAGGCAGAGGAATGGGAGAGCAAAATGGCAAAAATGTGAAATTAAATCTGACCCACAGGTGCTTCCCTATAATCTAACATGTGTGTAAACAAGCTGCACCCGGACAAATAGCAGAGTGTTGACTGACCATTTCAGCCAATCATAGGCTGCAACGACCACAGCATGTCCAAATCAGGCCCTACAGCCAAGTGGGCTATTTCAGTCGACCACTTCCCCTTTCTGTGTATAATTACACTTCCTCACTTCCAAGCAGAGCCCTGCGAGGCCCTCAGCACCCTGAACGCTGCTGCTCCATACATAAAAGCCTCTTCTTTTTCCCATATAGCAAGATAATGAGGAACCAAACATGGCCTTTGAGTTTAACCCTGATGAAAGCTGATGAATATTTGAAGCTAAAGTAAAAGGCAGGAAGACAAAAATACATTTTTAAATTATTACTATCCATCAGAAATCTTTATGTGAATTAAACTTCTAATTTGATGATTTTTATATCTTATTATTATCATCATCAAATGATCGGATTGAAAAAAACACTACCCAGTTAAAGCCACTTTAGTGCATTCATAGTCACTCAACTCTCTGGTTCTGTTAGAAATAATAGCAGAATGATGTAAATGAAGTAAAATATTTATTAAACAGGATGCTTGCTGCTGGAGTGCCCAGTTCTAAGAAAAGAAAAACGCAACATGTGGCTTGCAAGAATTTGGTGTTTGGGGGCAAAGTAGACACGTGGAAAGTTGATATGGTATATTAATACACAGATGACCAGAAAATATTGAAATTGAATGACTATGCATAAGTTTATTTGCTCAGCTAGAGCCAAGACAAGATTTAAGGGTAATTAGAGCAGGGGTGGATGGGTTGAAGTTGTAGAAGGCAGCATGGTTTTTCTCAGGAGTGGAGGAAGGTGACCATTTTGACACCCTTTGGGTGCAATGATTATCAGGGCATTATGTTAGAAAGAAAGGAAAGGCCAATATGGCCGAGACTCTTACAAGCAATTCAGTTACTGTTTTGTAAGCAGGAGGCTTTCTCAGAGTGTTCTGGTCAGGAGTACATTATGATCACATTTGTGTTACAAATGGCTGCTGTAACTTGCACCTAGGAGTGCCAAAGACCAAGTCAAGGAAGCCAGTTGTGCTGATCTCAAGAGTCATAACGAGAGCTTGACCTGAGCTCGGGTTGTTGAGGCAGGCTTGATACCAAGTAGAGAAGGGTGAAAAAGAGGCTCAGAAACAGTCAGCAGACTCTTTCAACTAGCACATTTGGACTTGAGGTTTAGCAGTTAAAGACAAGGACAGACAGTCTCTTAGCATGGATGAATGGGTGGACAGGAAGAGTCAGCAGCTGGATGAGAAATGTCTGTACCAGAAGTGTTAAATTTGGGTGTATATGAGGCATCCATTAGATAATGAACCCAAAGCCAAGGAGAAAGTTCTCATCCTTTGATGAAGAATTTGGGAAATTGTTAAGAACTAAGAAAAATGTTTGTTGAAGGATGAAAATCATACGAAGAGTCTCTAGTGAATGAGGACAGCATCTCAGCTAGTGACCAGGGATGACCAGTGTGCAAAGTATGTGCAGAAAAAGAAAATTACATGTGACACAGCAAAGGGGTTTGATATAGAAGAAAACACAAGAAAAGGAAGGGCCTGTGAAAACAAGTGACTGGAACTGAATACATAGACACTAGAGGTAGAAGATTTGCTAATCACTAGGAATTGTGTTAAATATTTCAATAGAATCTATTAGATTTTCTTGTCACAAGCAGTGCTAGGGAATTACTGGGTAGATTTCATGCCACAGCAAAGGAAAGATGAAGGAATAAAAAGTAGGAAGAGATGGAACGTGTTCCTTAAGAGAATCCCTTACAGATGAAACCAAGAGGGAACTTAATAAATAAGACTCAAGATTTGTTGAGATTTTCTGTTGCAAAAAAGAAGAAAAATTCTTTTCTTACTGGTAATACTAACACACTCACAACTTGGGGGAAAAAAAGAAAAGCCCCTTGGGACTCATTTCTCTGTTATATTTTATTTATTTGTTTGTTTGTTTATTTATTGATTTATTCTCTGTTATATTTTAAATGCCAAAATCTCAATACTGTTTTCAACAATATCTTACAAGTAACTTAGGAAGACATTCAAGTTTCTGAACACAATTCGGCGAATGTGGGGAGCACGGTTACTTAATTCTGGACTCACAAGTAATTTTGTTAATACACAGAATGCACAGAGGAGCTGAAAGTTCGCAGCCACAGCACGGAGCCATTACCAAAGCTGGACAGCAAAGAGAGAGGTCATCACCATGGAGCCTCTTCCTCCAGAGAGCCAGTGAAAGCTCAAGAATGGGATGGCACTCCAGGGCCCCCTGTGGTCACCAGCAGAATGGGCAGGTGCTCTGTGAGCCCCACCTTGCTGGCAGGAAACCACAGTTCAGGTAAGCAGGACTCTGTCCTTCCACTTGCCTTGATAAGTCTGGAAGCCGCTCTTCTACAGATATCACTTAGGGAACCATCACCTCAGATGAGTCTGCCTCCCTGCAGCCCCCCTACCCCAAAACACACAGTAAGGGGTAGACCCATGCAGTATTCCATGATACAGACATTCTCATATAAATGACAGAGGGAGAGATGCTTCTTGAAGCTCTGCCATGCAGAAGTCTACAGTTAGAAAACCTTCCTACTAAATGTCTTTAAGAATGACTACAGGCCTTAGCTCAAGCCACTTCTACCTATGAAAGTTGTCCGATTTTGTGCTTTTTTTTCTTCTTTAAAAAGCAAGGTAACTGGTAAACGTTGAAAAGCAGAGGACAGAAATATGACAATAATGATCTGATGGCATGAGAGGAGAAGCAGTTTGTAGTCATACAGTCACTGGGCGTGTGACGTGGCATGGAGTTGTCAAATTCAACCCCAAAGAGAAAACACGAATGCACCTTTCAATTTCACGACTTGAAATTAAAATATGCCTTGCAATCATGCATGGTTGCCAGATAAGGACTATTAAACATCATTTTTAAAGGGGCATATGTTTGCTTTGATCTGATTCATCTACATGTTGGATTCACAGAGAGCTGTCAATTAAAATAAACAGTGAATAATCAAGGAACCTCCTGTAGTTTTCAGATTTCTTTTCTGAAAGAATGCTGGGGCTCTAAAGAAAAGACCATTCCTTTCATGTTGTTTTTGACTTTGATACTCATCCTGCAAAGCAATTTACATGAATTTACCCTATATACTCTTGACATAGCTAAGTTAAAACATAGGAGAGCCAATGATCTTTGTACTTGAGGCTTGATGTTTAGGGGAAAAGACCCAGATGTAGCTTCTCAGATTAAAATACCTGTGAAGAACTCAGCTTATAGCACAAGTTAAAAATCTTCCAGAAAAGTTTATACATTTAGCAGAAATTCTTAATAATGTTTATATTATAATAAGAATGGTCCACAAATTTCGGGAATTCCTTGTTTTTAATAGCTGAGTATTATTCCATAGTGTAAATGTACCAGTTTCTTTATCCATTCTTCTACTGAGGGACACTTAGGCTATTTCCAGGTTCTGGCTATTATGAATAAGGCTGCTATGAACATGGTTGAACAAATGTTCTTGTTGTGTGCTGGAGCATCTTCTGGGTATATTCCATGGAGTGGAATAGCTGGGTCTTGAGGAAGTCCTGTTCCCAGTTTTCTGATATAGTGCCAGATAGATTTCCAAAGTGGCTGTACTAGTTTGCATTCCCACCAGCAATGAAGGAGTGTTCCTCTCTCTCCACATCCTCACCAGCATGTGGTGTCACTTGAATTTTTGACCTTAGGGACAGAGGGGAGGACATCCTTTGGGGACTCTAGGTGAGAGAAGCATGGGAGAATGGGGAAATAGAAAGATCCAGAAGGTCCTAGAAACCTACAAGAAGAATATGGGCAGATCTAGGCCCAGGGGTCCTGCTCAAACTATGGCACCAGCCAAGGACAATACGTGAAGTAAACTCCGAACTCCTACCCAGATCTAGCCAATGGACAGGACATTCTCACAATTGAGTGGAGAGTGGGGGCTGACTTTCACATGAACTCTGGTGCCCAATAGTTGACCACGTCCCCTGGATGGGGAGGCCTGGTGGCACTAAGAGGAAGGATAGCAGGCTACCAAGAAGAGACTTGATACCCTATGAACATATACAGGGGGAGGAAATCCCCCTCAGGAACAGTCATATGAGAGGGGAATAAGGGGAAAATGGAAAGGAGGGAGGAATGGGAGGATACAAGGGATGGGATAACAATTGAGATGTAATATGAATAAATTAATAAAATATATTTTAAAAAATAAGAATGGTGATAGGGATGCATGATGGCTGGTCTTGTCAACTTGACATGTTCTAGAATCACCTGGAAAGGTCACCAAGGATTTATCTAGATCAGGTTAGTTTGTGGTCATGCCTGGGGAGGTGTGGGAAGACTCGATCCATTGTGGGCAGCGCCATTGCTTGGTTTGAGCTCTGAGCAGTTTATGAGTAGATGAATTGAGCTGAGTTGTCAGCATGCATGCATTTATTCTCTCTTCACTGTGGCTGTCACTAGGTGCTTTCAAGTTCCTGCTGACAAGGCATGGTGGCTAAAATAAACTTTTCCCCCTCAAAGTTTCTTTTGTCAAGGTAACTTGAAATAACAACTATAAGTCAAATTAGGACTACTTGTGCATTCTGCCAAAAAACATTTAGGACTGCCTTGTACATTCTTTACACACACACACACACACACACACACACACACACACACACACACACACTTTAGAGCTTATCAGTATTTTATAGACATGTAAAACTGTACATGATATATCTAGAACACAGATATTTTATAAAAACCCAATGATATCTGAGAACCTGTGATGCACTATAGCCAACATCTTGTGTTCAGGTGTAGAAATGATCAATAAAATATTCTTACAGTGGTTACTAAAAGTCTATTAATAGACAAGTATTGTAATTAAATGTTTATTTTAGTCACTGTTGCCCAAAGAAACAAAAGCAACAGATATATATGTACAGAAGGATTTATTATGGAGAATATCTTCACATCATTGTGGAAACTTGGAAGATCTGCTACTTACAAGGTAATGGTCCAGGAAAGCCCATGGCATAATGCAGTTCAAATACATAATCAGATGGTACAAGCCGCCATCTGAGTTCAGGGGTTTCAAACCACAGTGTTAATGTCTAGAGGCGTATGTCCCAGCTCAAGGAGAGGGAAGGGATCTGTCCTTTTGTACCTACACTGAATGGCAGGGTGCTTACTCACATTGGCAAAGATGAATTTCTGTTTAATCAAATATTTGTCACTTGCAGAAACTTCCCTACAGAACACTCAAAATTAACTTTTTACCAACTACGTGTAGGTCCCTTAGCTCAGTCAAGTTGATACATAAACTAAGGTGTGAAATAAAAATCAGTCAATTCCTCCTGGGAGACTTTGACTTTGGAAGGAATAAATGGGTACTTTGGTAGAAAAGGCAATAATTTCCAGCAGCTCACCAGAGCAAGATGGAATAAAATGGCATACTTTCTGATGAACCTGAAAATTTACAGGATGCAAAAAAAAATGCTTTTAGTGTGAAAAATGGAAGGACTGGGAAATTGCTTTCATAATTTCTGGGAATCTACTAATGTAGAGGAGCATCTAAAGAACCCCACGTATTAATTGGAAATACATCTTCCATAAAGCAGTGGCATTTACCACGTGGCCCTGCGTCTGGAGGTGTGTATCTACAGGTTTTCTACAGCTGTGCCTGGATGCCATCATGTCCTCACAGCTGTCTACCCAGATTGTGATTCTGCTCTGCTTTCATAATGATTTTTTTTCACAGCCATGGGCTGAAAACTGAAGGTTGGGGCATTCTGCCCTGGTAGACTTTCTGATTTTCATCCAATTGGTTAGAACTGGGAAGACAGCGCTGAGACCAACTCCCACCTGGAAAGGGCCTTCCTTGAGGGAGCAAGATCTTTTCTCCCGTCAGTAAAGGAGAAGGCTTACAGCAAGCAGGGGTTATGTCTAATGAGATTCAGCATAACTTCAGTCCTGAACTAGAAACCTTAGAAATGGTTTCAAGCCTAGACTGGATGAGCCATACATGAGGAAGAAAAGAGACATGAAGGAGAAGAAAACTGTGATAGGATCCAGGGAGTCTATAATTTAGAACTTCAGACAACCTAGGCTGTGAATAGAAATGATGGAATTCTGTGGTGAATGCTTACACTCTCACTAAACAGTTAGTTGCACAAAAACTGGCAAACATGTGCCTTATGCTCTTCATCACTTTGAAATCCTTTCCTAACAAGCTCAGTGTTTAAATAAATTTTGTAGCACTTTTCCACATTCTCCTACCTCAGGCTCCTGAAGCATCTCTACTTTGGTTTGCATCATTCCAAGCCTGTTCTTCTGAATCTTATGTCAGAGCAGCAAACTATCTACTGATGAGAGGGAATGGAAAACACAGTGTATTGGTCCCTTATTCCCTCTATTGTGGATTCTGAAACATACATATATAGTAGAAAGGGGGGTTGTCAAAAAATTGGTTTCATAATTTAAAAAATACAAAATGTAGCTGGTGGTGGCACATGCCTTTAATCTCAGCATTTGCAAGACAGATACAGGTAAAGTCTCTGGTAGTTCAATGGCAGCCTGATCTATGTTACAAGTTCTGGGCCAATCACTGGTATATACTGAGACCATGTCTCATGAACGAACAAACAAAAAACCATGTAGAAGCAAATGGAAAGGAATGAATTTAATGTCAGCACTCTTCCGATTTTGCATGTGACAGTGTGTTTTGAACAAGTGTTACTATTACTCAAGTATTTACTCTTTCTTTCTACTCTTTTTGGTTTTGTTTTTGAGAAAGAGACAGAACAGAGGAAAAGCTGTTTCTTGTGTTTTTATGCTTTGTTTTTTTTTTTTCTGGACAGCAAGAGTTTAAATGTTCCAGATATGTTCTAAAAAAAATAGCATAGTTCCATCAGTGAAGACTTGCAGAGAAAGCAAATCCCATTCATCTTTGGTATTGTAAACAAGCTAGTCAACATCTGAAGCTCATCCTCCCACAAAGATGGCCTGGGTCTGTAATTGGGAAGTAGCTACCTAAGAAGAACCTTCTGGACTTGCTGTTTTGGAAGAGAAGAAAATGAGCCAATTTTAACTGTCTCTCGCTCTGCTCACTTCATTATTTTCTTCTAGTTGCTGCATCATTGGGCCACCAGTGCTTCACTAGAAATGCAAGAACAGTAATCCACACCTCCTCCCTCAGATGGGTACTTATCAGTGATACCATACCGCACACAGAGGGGAGGATGCTCTATGTATGCACTTCTCTCTTCCACATCAGTGTTTACTTCTGGTACTCTGAAATGCCCCTAACAGCATGTGCTTGTTCTCTCTCTCTCTCTCTCTCTCTCTCTCTCTCTCTCTCTCTCTCTCTCTCTCTCTCTCTCTCTCTCTCTCTCACGCACACACACACCCCCCTACAGGAATAGATGCTTGCACAAATACACATTCACATAAACTATTGCTTTACCCAAAGTAGTTTAGCTCCTTGGAATGGCTGTTTTTAACAGCCCTGTTGAGGAATGGGGGATTGCTGAAGTAAACAAAATGTGTCAAGAGATCCCAATTCTAATTAACATTGCCATTGGTTGCGGGAGTGGTTTATTAAACCACTGTTGTTTAGTGAGTCAGAAAATCCCCAGAGGGTGATTTCTGAAAGCAGTGGAGAACTGGGGCCCACATACTCAGGAAAGTAAGGGGGAATGTGGGTGAAGTTATACAAGTAAATATGGTATTAACAAAATCTCAGATCCCATCAGTTACAGTTTCCATAGCTTGTATCTAATGTGATTTTGGGGGATACATACATGATCACACATATGTACAACAGGCTGTATGCTATAGTCTTTGATCTCCAGGATCTTATTCTATTTCTTTATGGCACAGAATTTCTGATAATGCATTAATTTGACTTAACCAAATCTATCATTTTCATTTTTACATACTATTTACATCTAAAAGTCATTCTAAGGACATAAGAACTTGCAGACTTCAAAAATGATGATGTCATAAATAGTACCCACATAGGTCTCAGACCTTCCTGAGAGCCATTTTTATCATCAATTGAGTAAAGGACAGTGTTGCACATAGGACAACAATGACCTGACGCTGGGAGTATTTTTGGCTCAGTGCTGTCAGGATGGCCTGATTGAAGCATTTTTACAATGGGCCTATGATGGGTGGGTCATGGATGTGATGGTGGAGGACAGACAGGCACAGCAGTAACTACAGCGGGAGTGGTTTCTTCCTGTAAACCAGACATTATTTTGCTCACATCTGAAGCATGTCAACAAACACGGTATCGCTCTCACAGAATAAATTATTTGTCTCATTTTTTTGAAGTATGAAGCCTGTTAGTCTATGCTGTGTATTTCCATGTTTCTTGGAAGCATACATCTCTGTGAGAAGGAAAGACTATTGCAAGTTGATGAACCCCAGGACTCAGTAATAAGCATGCAGGTGACTTAGAGATCATAAGCCATGTTGAGAAGACAGGATCTTCCCAGAATCTGCTGATGACCATCTGACATTTCCAGATTCAGTTGTGATTATGTGAAGGCTTTCAACTTTTAAGCACAGCTCAGTTATCAGAGAGCATCTAGTCAAATGCATCCCTTCCCTCAATTGGATGTGACCTGAGGGTGGTCAGTGTGTGTTTTCCAGTTAATAATATCAAACAGGACTGTTAAATGAAGTCATGGGTTCTGACTGAACAGCACAGAATGTCTAGAGGAACTGTACTAAAGGGTTACAACGTTAGGAAGGTGGAGAACCACTACCGATGGCCAGGCAGGGAGAGAGAATGCAACAAAAGACATTAGGTCTGGACTCCCATGAACGTGAACACCACAGTCCAGTCTTTCATGGAACCTTGCCAATGTGCCAGGATCTCAGTACGGACAGGGAGAGTGGGTGACGAAAATATTGCCTCCAGTTTTCATTGAGGCTTCAGCTTTATACATTATTTTTATTCTCCCAACCTCCCAAATATGGAGCTCGGTGTTTCCAGTGGTTCTCTGTGCTGGATAATAGACTCTGCTGCTGTAAGTGAAGTGTACTAGAAATTAGAGGGGCAAATACTGTGTATTCTCCTCTGCAGGATAGGCGTGGTCATTTTAAAACTCATTTCCAGGATGATGTATGCTCTGCCAACACTTGTGATTCTACCCTGTCTCTGAAAGGAGTCCCAACTCCAGAGACATGAAAATGAGATGGAGGTCTAATTTCATTTTTTTAAAATAGAATACACTATTTCTTGTAAGCCTCATCTGCAGGATGAATTTTGTATTAATTTTAAGATATGTGTACCTAATCCAGGAGTTGGTCACAGAAGTCGAGAAACCAGCCAGTGGGGACATTAATCCTGATTCTACTTAGCACTGGTGATGACAGTGAGCAGACTCCTCCATCTTCCTAAAATTGGTTTGTAAAAGATGGATGATAATAATATCTAACACAAAAGGTTTTCAGTATTGAAGACAATGGCTGTAAAGATGTCTCAGATGGTAAAGTCTAGACTCACTAGCAAGCAAACAGACAAACAGAAAAGGAAAAGAGAAAGGCAAGGATTGCTTGAGGCAGATATGTGATACACTGAGCACAGCTGCTGGAACACAATGAATTATAGATAAATACTAGAGTTGCCCATGTGGATTCTTGGATATTACAGAGGTCTTTCTGCCAAAGCACAGAAAACCATGGGCTGGAGCAGTAGAGGAACGTGTCCTATAAGAAGTCGAATTTGAGATGTAGCCTCTCTGGCCAGAATTTGGATTAAAAAAAAAAAAACAAGATGAGACGGAAGACGGACAATAGGCAGCAAGAGAAGAGCCTGGCAGGAGCAATGTGCTGTCCTCTGGGATATGGAGCCCCCAGCCAGCGCTAGCGCTCTGCACACCCAAGCCACGGCTCATAAGGCATCTGCAGCTGTCCTTCCTACTCCAGCTGCCTTCTTGGAAACTGGGAAAACGGCACAGATAGTGGAAAATTTCCCACACAGCCTGGAGAGATGGGAAGGAGCTCCAGGAAGATGGAGCCACATTAACCTGAGCAACAGGAAACAGGTTTGGGAATAGGATCATAAGTAATCCAAATAAATGAGCAGTGAACATAGAACTTGTGTCCATTGAATTGTGAGGAAAATGTTTTTTTCTTGAAAATAATGAGGTATTTGTCACACTTGGTGAGGCTGGAAGGACAAGCAAGCTCCTCTGGTGAGCATCCTGATGTTGTGACTCATAGGGTGTCTGGGTTCTCCCCTTTGTATACAAGAAGAACTCTAAGTGCAAATAAGTAAACAAGTAGCAGACAGGTCCATAACTTAGCATCGTGGGACTGAGGACTGTGACAGCACTTGCGACAATAGTCCCTGCCAAACTATAATGAACCTCCTTAGCTTTTTACTTTTCGTGAAGAAACCATGTGGGGCAGCAATATTCATAAAATAGCATGTTGATGGTAATGAGTTGAACAAGTTATAGAACTCTGCTTTCATCTAAATCTAAGATAAAAAGAAATCTCATTGCCTATGTCATTAAGGACTTTAAAAATGCATGGGAATGTCTGCCATGAAGCCTACATGAGGTTGCTGATAGACTGATGCTATTTGAGTCCCTTTCAACTTCACTTGAAAGCTCTGTGAATTGTCTTCCTGAGATTAAGGCAGAATGCTTTCTTTAGAAAGACCAGCACAAAGAATACAAGAGATTTTCTTACATAGGCACTCAAGGATTACAGTGCTCCAAACTGTATGTGCATGCATGCACATTGTGTGTGTGTGTGTGTGTGAGTGTGTGGTGTGTGTTTCAGAAAAAGACTAGATCATGTGCACACCCCTCTTTCATTCAACTGAGTATGCATTATAGATGGAATTTACAGACAGGATCACAGGCAAGCCTCATAGTTTGTTACTATGTTGTACAAAGTTGTCAAAAATAATTTTGGGGCATCAATTTAGCTCAGGGATAAAAACAAAACAAAAACAAAAACAAAAAACTTATCCATGGATTTGATTCCCAGGTCTTAAAAGGTAGCAGGAGAAAATGGACTCCCAGAAATGTCTCTGCCTTCCATACCTATGGCATAGCACATGCTCTCCTGTAACAATGCTTCTCTCTCTCTCTCTCTCTCTCTCTCTCTCTCTCTCTCTCTCTCTCTCTCTCTCTCTCTCTCTCTCTCTCTCTCTCACACACACACACACACACACGTTCATAAAGACATACACACAAAATGAAACTTTTTAAAAGTTAAGAAAAAGTATCTTAATTTATCATATGCCTTCTGTTTCACACAGTAAAATTAATGGAATATAAAACTATGTAAACAGGGGGAAAGCATAAGAAAATGTTGATATATACACATGTCCTCTTTGATGAATATTCTCCTTGGCATTTGCTCAGTCATTCACCCTCTTTTGGATTATATAATTTAATAGGAAAACAATATTTGGCATTTACTCTCTATCATGTGGGGGATGATTTGCTCTGTATCAGATAGAAGCTGGGGGAATCACCTCTTGCTAAGGGGGAGGCAATTCCAAGGGCTTCTGGAATCTTTGATATTAAACTTGGAACCAGCACAGTTAATAGTAGCCAGATGACCCGGAAGAGCTAGGCTGCTTTCTGGGGCTCCCTTGTAAAAGCATCTTTGGGAAGCGAATGTTAACTGTTATAGTTTTATGTCTACAGAACACCCTCTTTCCTTTCTCCTTTTGTGTCTCCAGGCAGAGCTAGGGCAGTAGGAGTTGTCACCTAGCCCTGCATTCAGGCCTTTGGTGTCCACAGTCACAACTTCTTACCAAGAAGCGAGGTCCATTTGCCATCCCTCGAGTCTGTGTTGACCTTCTGTTTTATGTGGCCAATGCAATGGGATGGAAGTTACTGGGCGTGGCTTCAGGGCCCTAGTCCAGGGGGCATTTCCAACTGGCACGCAGCATACGAGCAGCCCTGTGCTAACAGGATGGTAGGAGAAACTGATACAGAGAGAAGCAGAGCTTCCCAGTCTTTACCCAGACTACCCATATTTAGAAGAAAATGAATCGTTTATATGCACACACACATACACAGACACACACACACCACATACCACTTACCACACACATACATACCACATACGTCACAAACCACACACATACCACATATCACATACACACACGCACATACACACTCACATACACTCCACATACCACACACATAATACGTATCCCACATGCACACCACATACCACACACACACACACACACACACACACACACACACACACACACACCTGGCTGCATGAACAACAGAGTTAAACCAAAGCAAAAAATCCACTTGACCAGTTGCACGAACCACTGGTGAAGACATCGTGGTTTCTTGGAACTTACTGTCTTTCTCCCAAATGAAATGCTTTAACTTTGCTGTGTAACAATATGGGGGAGATAACAGCAAAGTGGAACACACTTATTGACACATTTACAAATAAAATGAAAATCTGGTCTCCCGACTTCTCCCTCACCATCTTCCTATTCAAAGTATGGTGTTTGACTAACCTGCGAGTGCATTACGTTCGCATTCCTGCTGCAGCAGGAACAGCAAACCACTCCGGTAGCGCCCTCCGCTCACTGTAAAGTGGACTTGGCTGTGGGTTGCAGCCTTAGCTTCCTGCTGACTCCGCTTAGGCCCCACACAGCTGTGGCTTTGTGTTTACAACCCTCTGGGCTGCCATTCTGCGCAGTGGGCTCGCGTGCCGGAAGGCGGCTTTCCTCCTATGCTCCTCTTCCCTGCTACTTCCTCCGGGAACATTTACTCCTGCTGCTTGAATCTGCCCACTCTTGCCTCCCTCTGGAGTTTCTCTCTCCCGTTTTTTTTTTTTTTTTTTGAGTTCTATCAGGAAACACATGGCCAGATTCTCATGTGGACTCTTTGGAGAGTCATATAAGCTACATCCCCAATGATTCCACTGCTTCTCTGTAGAAAACTGTAATTTCTGTCACCAGAATCTATGTTAACCGGAGAAGTGGTATTATTTGTGCTTCTCCCAATATTGTTCAGACAGCACTGGGAAATAACCAGAAAAGGAGAAATGGGAGTGTATTAAACATTTTAAGTGGTCAGAGTGTTTCTTAATAGAGTTGGCATCGAAATAAACAGGATATAAAATGCAAAAAGCTAATTACAAAATAATATAAGGTAATCACTCTCATATCCCAAGACAAAAACCAAGCCAATGAGGCTAACAAAATGAATATTGGTGTCCTTATCTGAACTCTCATCTGTTGCCTAAGTAAGTGGTTAGAGGTAGAGATAGGACCCAGTATTACACAGGGTTTGAGATTGACTTTGTGTGTAAGGTTGTATTGATTTGTGTAGTGTTGTATGTGATTTGAACGTATAAAATTTGTGCGATGGCATATGTGTGATTTATTTGTGACTGACAGTAATTTCATTATGGGGTTGTGCCTGTGTATGTTGGATTTGTTGTGGTCTGTCCATGTGTGATTATGTGTGTGTGATTCTTTACAACTGAGTATATTTGGTTTCTGTGTGATTGTATGTGACTTGAATATGTGGTCATGTGCATAATACTATCTTATGAACAGAGATTCTGTGTGTAACTGCAAGTGATTGTGTATGTTGGCTACATGTGTATGTGATTGTGCATATATGTGATGCTACCTGTAGCTATATGGGGGATGTGATAATGTTGTGATTGTATATGCATGTGACTATGTATATGTGATCATGTATGCATGCATGAGTACAAGTATTTGGGAGCTCCATGTCCAATGGACTAAGAGTAGGAAGAGTCCTTCTTAGTCGAAGACCAAGTGACAAAGGCTATGAAAAGGTTGATATTATTTCTAGTTATCTATATTATATAGTAGGGAAAAGTCACAAGAGATTAAGGTGGCCAGCCTATAGCCACAGAGCTAAAAGCTGCTTGGGAAGTTATTCCTGGCTACACACTATGGCTATAAGGTGTTGCCGTGCAGCATTTCTTGGTCAGAAGTGAACCAACTTCTATTTACCTCAGATAACAGAAAAAGGAATGAGCCCATCCACTAGTTAGTTAGGTAATTAGTTGGTTAGTTATTTAGTTAGCTAATTGGGATTTCTATAGAATCAGGCAATAGAGGTTACTGACTGGAGTGTTAATGATCTCAAAATATAGCTGCCTCACAGAAGAATTACACCTACACATAGAGGGTGGCCCGCTTTATAGCTGTGTTGCTACATTCTCCTCTTCATGAACTATCCACCTATTCCCTATCGTCTTCAGCACCCATGAGACAATGTGAAATCAGGTAAGATTACATACACTGTAAGTGGAAACAGCTCAGAGGTAAGGAGTGTGGAGGATCTCAGGTGAGGCTCTATGGTCCCCTCCAACTGTCTTTGTATCCGGTGGAGCAGTTTCATCTACTCTGGTTAAGACCGGTGACCTCATTGTATGCCTAGAGGACAGCATTTCACATGTGTGAATCCACAGAGCAGATCTGGGTTTGGGGGGGGGGGCGGGCAGCCATGCAGGTCGTATCACTATTGCTCTGCAAAGGCTTCGCATCTTGGCTCAAGGCATTCTTAAGAATACCGGGCAAACAATCAAAGACCCAGAGCAAAAGCTGTGAGCTCTCTAGATGATTGTCAGCCAATCCTGGGAGGCCTCCTTTTGAGCCCTGGAAAGCACCCTAAGAAGAGAAGTTTTTAAGTTCAAATATGTCCTGAAGCCACAGAGGAGAAAAGCCTGATAACACTGTGCAGTCAATAATCCCTTAGGCGCAGGGGTTTTGTGTGCAGCACTGGGACACAGGGACAGAGGAATGGGTGAAGAAGACAGCCAGGGAGAAATGACCAAGTTCTTGATTAATCAAATCATTTGGACATTTAAGTTACAACTTCATGATGGTTATATTATTATTATTATTATTATTATTATTATTATTATTATTATTATTATTATTATTATTGGGTTTTCGAGACAAGGTTTCTCTGTGTAGCCTTGGCTGTCCTGGACTCACTTTGTAAACCAGGCTGGCCTTGTACTCACCACGATCCACCTGCCTCTGCCTCCTGAGTGCTGAGAATAAAGGCATGCACCACCACACCTGGCCTTATAATTGTTTTTTAACTTGTCTAAACTGAATGATTTTCTTTTAAAAATAGTTTATCTTGTGTGTGTGTGTGTGTGTGTGTGTGTGTGTGTCATAGCTGCAAGTACATACAGAGGCTGGAAGGCTTTAGATTCTCTGGGGCTAGAGGTGTTTGCAAGTCGCCTAGCTTAGATACTCAGGGTCAAACTCAAGCTCCCTGGAAAAGCATCAAATACTCTTAACTACTGAGCCATTTCTGTAGCCCCCAAATGAAGGAGTTTCTGTTATCAAAGGAGGAAAAGGAAAACTCTAAGCCTTGCCCTACGATGTATGTAATAGAAAGAATTAGATAAATGAAACTCAATTTGCACACAGAAAATAACAACATGGTTTTCTGTTCTGCCTTGTTTGATGCTAACTTAACACCCGCTAGAATCATTTTGTAAAAGGGAACATCAATTGAGAAAATGCCCCCACAAGATTGACTTGTGGGCAAGCCTGTGGGTGTGTTTCCTTGATTCATAATTGATATTGCTTGGCCAAACTACTGTGGATGGTGCCAGCCCTGAGCATGTGGTCCTAGAATGTATATAAAAGCAACCCATGAGGAGTAAGCCAGTAAGCAGGGCTCTTCTATGGCCTCCGCATCAGTTTCTGCCACCAGGTTCCTGCCTTTGTGTTTCTGACTTCCCTCAGGGATAGACTAGGCTGTAGAACCATAGGGTGAAATACATCCTTTCCTTCCCAAGTTGCTTTTGGTCAAAGTGTTTTATCACAACAATAGAAACTAAGACATTTTCTGATTGTATGTAAGGTTTTATACTATCACACAAGCAATTCAATATACGAGTTTAAAAAAATAGAATGCAAGACAATTAGAAAATTTATTTAAAATTACTACAAATGATATGTAACACAAATTACAGAACTGAGCCTTATTACCTCTGTGGATATTTTGTGATACACTTGAAATAATGCTATTATAATATATATCATATATAGTATATTATATGTATTATACATATAATGTGTTAAAAATTGATACCATGTCATATCTACTTCATAAGAGCCTATTCATGTTCACATGCATGATCTGGTATTATTAAATGTTAAAAAAATACTAAGGTTCAAACAAAAGTATGTAATTTTCAGGATTCTTTGTCAAGGAGTAGACGTTAGGTTCTTGAACACCAATGTAGCACTCGTCCAGTGACTTATTTGGTGCAACATTATTAAGTATTGCATATGTGCTGGAGGCTAGTGGCGGGGGCAGGGGGTGATTAATGGCAGAGGTAAAAGTCTGGCTCTAACACTTCCTTTGGAGCAGGTTGTCTGGCATTCTGACTAGTCTTCTAGACTAAGGCCTCATGGCTAAGTAGGAGGAAGAGGACTAGAAAGGGCTATGGCTTTAAGATTGGATGTCCCACATTGTACAGGGGCTCCTAGGAGGGAAGAGAGGCAGCTCAGAGCCATCATTTGTAATTTGTGTCTTACCTTAAAAATGACAGAGAGCCATTTATGGATTTTAAAACCAGGGGTTATGTGATCAACGGGAGCCTCTAATTTATCATCCTCCTAAATCAAGAGCAACAGAATGGAGATAAATATGCTGTCCCAAATGGCATGCCTTATAAAATGAAAGGATAAATGTTTTCTTTGCTCTTTGGCCTGGGCAATTTCTGTTTCCACAACCAAGTGGATAGAAGGGGTTGGTGGCTAGTGGCATTATTGTGTCACCATAGTATAGTGTTAGCCCTTGAAATCCTGGGCCACTGGATCACAAGGGCATTTAGGCTGCTCACAAAAATACAAAACAAAAGTGACGTGCACTCCGGTGAGCACTGATTCTTCCCACACATCCGTGAGAAGCAGCATTCAATAAAATGGGACGACAGTCTTTGTTTTCCAACAGTTTTATAGAGTTTCTCTTAGGCTATTATATTGTTACTCAATTGGGGATGGGGGCAGTAAGGAGTTAATTACAGCTATAGGGGCAGCCTGCAGCCAAGGTCTTGGGAGACACTGGCATTTCTCTGTGTGTGCCTGTGAGAGTCCCTGCCTGTGAAGCATGAAGCCACTTAGAGCTTTAAGCTAGAGTCTTACCTGACCAGGTTTATAATGTCAGCCATCTGCCCCTCACGACATTCTTCCCTCCTGTCCCTGCCTTCTGTGTCTCCTTCCCTTCTTCCCTCCTTTCTTTTCTCTCTGATCATAAACACTAACACATGGAGAAAATTCCGCGCTGTAAATGTGAGCTATAAAGTATTTCATCACACAAATATTATTTTGTATGCATACATTTTGCATAAACTTGATGGCCACTAACAAAAAAATAATGCACAGAAGATGATGTTGCACACTACAGAGATACTGTGAACACTACAGAAAAAAATGTAACTTGGTAATAATTTCATTCTAGTCAAAGGAACTCTGGATTTACCAGCTAATCTTATTTGAGACTCCTGAGAAGTAACCAGCCACACACAGTTCATCAGTTGACACAGAAGGTAGCTTTATTTGACTGGTCTCAGTAAAAGCTTAAGGATTGTGATGGCGCTATTGCTGGCACATGTCTCTTTCCCAGCTCTCCAGGGATGCCCTCTTTTCCTATTGGCAGCACCGAGTTGTCCTTGGGAAGACTCCATAGGTACACTGTACCAACAGCTCTCACAAAGAACGCCCTAGCTGTTTCTTTGAAAATCCATACAAGAAGTTAGTGTAACGGTAAAGCTCAGTCTGATTTCTTTTAGGCATTGAGATTAGTTCAGGAAGCTTAATGTTTTTACTGCCACCTAGTGTTCATTACAGAAACTACAAACTCCAATATCAACCCTCCCTCCCTCCCTCCCTCCCTCCCTCCCTTCCTCCCTCCCTCCCTCCTTCCTTCCCTCTTTCCCTCCCTCCTTCTCTCTCCTCCTCTTTCCCTTCCTTCCTCCCTCCCTCTTTCCCTCCCTCCCTCTCTCTCTTCCTTTTTCCCTTCCTCCTTCCTGCCCTCCCTCTCTCCCACCCCTCCCTGAGTGCTCCAGCTCTTTCCTCTGGCCCCCTTTAATTTGAAGGTTTCCCAATGTATTTTAGCATTCCTCTTTTCCTCAAGATACGTGGGAAAGTTTAGAAATGGAGAAAATTCAACTTTACGAATATGAACTATAAAATAACTCCTTTATAGTCGCCTCCTTTAAAATATGGTTTGAATTTCTTTGTTTCATAATTACCCAGTGAGTTACTATCAGAGAGCAGTCATTACCACACTAAGGTTAAACATATGAAGGAAATCCAGCCATAGATAGATAGGTAGCTAATGGGGGATGAATATTTAAATGGCATTTTTTACATAAATGTGCGTTCCTCTTCAGTATTCTTTTCAGGCTCAATGCACAGTAGTATCTTAAAGGTTAGTTACAATGTGTTTTGCATATCAATAACCTTATCATAGTTTTGTTATGTTCAAATCCATCATTTTCTCTTGCCCTGCAAAGCACAACTTTCACTTACCATGATTTATAACCTCATATGCCTAGAAAATGCCAGTTCACTAAGACTGTCCTAAGTGCAGCTCTAATGCTCATATGCTGAGGCGTTCCATTATAAAATCAACATACTACCTTCAGTACACCTACACTGATCTCAGAAGAAGTCTCCAAACGTTGGGTGTTCTCAAGCTCATGGTGATAGACCCAAGTATAGGAAATTAGTTTTTGCCTGAATGCTTGATAGACTATTGTGAACAAATGTTGTCAGCTATCTTCTTTGAACTAAAGGAATCTTAAAAATTAATTTTCAAAAATTTGTTACTTACCCAAGCCTGTGTGGCAGGGAGCAGAGCAGCACAGAACCTGCTTAGTGCCTCTGCTATGATGGGCTTAAGTAACAGCAGGTCTGAGCATCGCTTTGGGGGTTTAGATGCATCTGTCAACACAATGAATAAAGATTGCTAATATATTCATAAAAAGGGTCTTGAGATCACCCCCTGATACCTAAAAGAAATTAGGGTCCCTGGAACTCCTGCTCCAGAGTACACAAAAAAAATCTGTTATGGGAGTCAGGTTGGATGAAGCTCCTGGAATGGACTTGTGAGCCACCTGTGCCTTTGTAGACACCTGCAAAAGTCATTGAGATAGCAGCATAGAGCCAAAGGCCGTTGAAACAGAGCATGCCACTGCCATTTATATGTCTCTGACAGAGCATGAAATTTATAATAAGTTCTCACTCTTTCATGTTTGCTCATTAACCCACTACATAACCCACTGGGACAAAAAGGAAATGTCATTAGTATTATGGCCAATTTTAATTTTAATTTTTGGATGGAAATAGTTTTTGCATCGACAAGTTAAACGATGTGAAAATCTTAAACCTACTACTTTCTTCTATTTTTTTTTTTATCCTGTAGCAGAATACACAATTTTTAAAATAGTTGAAATGGCTTTTATTCCTCAAATTGAGGAGAGGAAGGGGAAGTGACTCGTTCATTAATTTACTGTAGTTTAAAACTTTGTAATGGGCCAGGCAGGGTGGCTCACGCCTTTAATCCCAGCACTTGGGGAGGCAGAGACAGACGGATCGCTGTGAGTTCGAGGCCAGCCTGGTCAACATAGTGAGTCGAGGACAGCCAAGGCTACACAGAGAGACCTTGTCTATAATAATAATAATAATAATAATAATAATAATAATAATAATAATAATAATAATAATAATAATAAATAAAACTTTGTAACACAAAATGAAATTTCTACTCACCTGGAAATATATGTTCAATCCTGATTCCATTTATCATACTCTTCAGTTTTATGCCTCAACTGATAGATCTGCCTCACATAGTACTTTTATAGTTGATTAAAGATTATCCGTGCTTAATAGATAACATACTTTGTTTTATAAGTTTATACTTAAGAATTTAAGATAAATAAACTTTTAAAAATGAAAGCTCATTTTGCATTCATCTGAGGGGATGAAAATTCCTGAGGTGTTTTTAAAATTATAGATTAGCCCAGGAGAAGCTGCCAAAGGGAAACGTGCTCTGGTTTCACTCCATTTTGTCACCCTGTATGAAGCTACAACATCCTAAACATCCCCATACAGGAAATGGTGTGATTTATATTCTCCCAGAAAAACAGTATGGGACAGCAGGGACCTTGAGCCCTGAAATCACAAGGAGGAATGGAATGGCTATTTCCACTAGAATATGTGTGTGATTCTCTTTCTCTTATGTACAACAAACCTTATATTCCTCTACACCCATCCCCACACCACAAATATCACACGGTGTGGCCATTTCATTATTCTTTGGAATTTAGATTTGTATCAGGTTTCTGATGCTCGTAGCCACTACCAATTACCTTAGGAGAGTGACTGTATTATTTAAACCTTCACACAACCCTACAGCTAGCTGGCACAGGATACTGCCAGTCATCCAAAGCTGCATGCCTCCTCGTTGCTTTTCTACAAAGGAAAATTCCTTGGAAATCTAGAGAGAGAATATCTTCTTCTGTGATGGATTTTTACATATTGATGACTCCTCCCCCTTTCTCCAGGGTCACAACATGGTGACAGCAATTTCAGATCTGTCTTCTCTTCAGTGCCATAGCCGGCCAACCATCTGCTCAGATCTACAGAAATATCTGATATTAAACAAATAAACTAACAAAACTGTGTGCTTTGAATGGCTGCCACACAAACATCAGGACTTGAGTTTGACTCCCTGCAAATCCATTTACAATAAAAATTATTGTGGTGTGTACTCATAATCCCAGAATTTGTGGTTGGAGACAGGATAATCCCTAAGGCTGCCTGGCCAGTCAGTCTAGCCTGATGAGTGAGTTCCAGGACAGTTAGGGATGCTATCTCAAAATAAATAATGTGGAAGGCACCTGAGGAGCAGCAAGGGAGATTGTCCTTTTCCTTCACATTCATACACATATGTACAAATGAACTTAGACACCTATGTGCACATGGAGACACTCATGTGCATACACATATATACACATTCCAAAATCCCTGCCATGTTAGCAATAATAAAAAGTAAAAATCAAGTACAATGTGACCTGAGCTGTAGTTGTTAAATTCATATAGAAAAAAGATGCCTTTATTCTTGAAAAATATTTCTAAACTATATGTCCAGTTCTTTAAGAGTTTTTGTGTAGAATGCTGGGTTTGTAGCACACGTTTTAAAAAATCTCAAGCTGAGTATGGGGAAACAGGAGGCTGAAGTTGGGACTAGCCTAGTAGCCAATCACACGCTATAGGATTATTTGAAACTCAATATTTTTAAGCAAGTTATTAAAATTCATTAATATATGTATGTGTATAAAAATTAGATCCAGTCTGTTGCTTGAGGTCATCATAATATTTTTTCTACCTGTCATAGAAACATTTCACAAATTCATGTTATTATTAAGTTGTCAATTTATCTAAAATAAAAAACATTATTTTCAAAAATATCTTCCACAGAGATAAAAGTCTATGGTAAACACAGTTTGGTGTACTGGGGGAAAGGCTACTCTATACCTTCAGTGTTGAGCCTTGGAGTGGCAGCTTTGACCAGCAGAACTGACTTGGGGACCAGGGCTTGTCTCTGTTAGTACAGGATCTGCTGAAAGGAATATCAACATGGGGAAAGGATGGGCACCCAAGTTTGATGGACTTTTCTTCTTTGATGCTACATAAAAGTGAGATATTTTAGTATGTATGTATGTATGTATGTGAAAATGTACATATCTCTTAAGGCCATGCAGGTCTTTCTGAAAGCAGACCACCAGCCTACAACAGAACAGCTGCCTCCTCTTGGAGCTTCTCCTGTAGAAATGCTCAGGGACACAGGAAGAGAGGGAAAAAAGGGAAGGAGGTCAGAGAGGGGGGGAGGGGAGGCTACTGGTCATTATCACAAGGTCAATATTAACTTAATTTTTTTGTTTTTGTTTGTTTTGTTTTCCTTCAGTTATATACTCAGTGAAATTTTATGTTTCAAAAAACCAACCATTTCGCATCTTTGCCGTATAACAGGAAGTGGGTCTCTCTGCCTGGGCTTCCTTCCTTTTCTCCCTCTCTCGTTATCCCCTTTGTCTTCTCTGTCTGCTTCTGAATCTCCTGTATTACTCTTGTTCTTCTCCTCATTATCCTGGATCTTTACAGAAATTTCACAAGCAACATCAACTTCTCTTGTGCAGCATTGCTGATAGTTTTCAAAGGAAGGGATTTCCCTGCACCCCTCAGTTATAAAAGGAATAGCTGTTCTCCAGCTCATAGTTAACCTATCCATGACATGGATATTCCTTGAAGCACGACACTTCTACCCTACATTTCTTCCCAGGTGAGATTCATTGTTTTTAGAGCCCCCAAAACCTAAACCTTATACTCAAATTGAAATGAAAGAGTGTTTCATTCTCAGTAAGTCTGAGAGAGTATTTCATTTTCAAAGATGAGAGATCAGGGTAATTTAATTTTGATGCCTTAAACGTAGACAATCTCTAAAAGGGTCAACTATAGGTGAACTATTTTCCAGGTATTTCCGGCTGATACTGTATAATTTTTTTGCCCCAGAAATCTCAGTGGTCATATGAGGATTTGTGTCCTCTATCTTCTCCGATAAGCACCTCAATAAATTTCAAGTGCATATGAGCTATAGGCCACATGAGGGATGAAAACCACACCATTTAAAAGCATGAGTGTTACTCAGTGTGTGTGTGTGTGTGTGTGTGTGTGTGTGTGTGTGTGTGTGTGTGTGTGTGTATGTATGCATATGTAATGACATGGGAATAATCTCAGTCTAAACCTGCAGGGAGAGTCATAAATCCACATATTGTAAGCTAATATCACACAATTGACTCTTGAGTGACCTGAGTAGAGTGACCCTTGGAGTGGCTTACTAGTAGTTTACCAGCCTGATTTTCCAGGCGCACAGCTAGGCTTCCCTATCCATAATAAAAAATAAAATCTGACACTTGTTTGAGTGGTAGTGATGCTTACACTACATATTAGAGAGATCCATTACTATATGCAATGCTAATTAAATAAGATTTGAACTGGAAATCTCAGTAATGGAAATTAATCTACAATTGTATTAGATGATATAAAAGGCCTTAAAGTATGCCAGACCAGAGAGTTTCCTTTCATCAGATAATACTATCACTAAAAACTTGAAAAGAGTCTTGAAGTAAAAAAAGAATTTTATCATTAAAAATGAACATTTTCACTTGGTCTGCTACCAACAATGGGATACAGGGACCCACTGACCTCTCATAAAGACATTACCGAGAGAGCCTTCGATGAAGGCTTTGCCTGCTATTTCGTGTGATAAAAAGCAGTCTCTAAGTAATTTCTCAAGGATTTCCGCTTCCTAGTAAACAAGGCTAGACTTTAAGCTACAGTGACACTTTATCTATGTTCTCATATTACAGATATATATATATTCACTCAAACAGCCTTAGTTTAAATCACATGCACAAAGCTAAAGTTTTCTGAAAAGTCTCTAAGATGGTCATAACCCTTTGAGTGAGAATTACTGCCTCCAAGTGGAGTGGAGCTGGACCTCTAATCCAGCTCTTACCAAATAGTCTGTATTAACTGATTGGTTTCAGACGTGCTGGGCTCATCTTCATGCATTTGAGTCTCTTTGGTGATTAAAACAACAACAACAAACAACAATACCACAGAACATGAACATCTACTTTACATTCCCTGCCAACCAAAAATGCTCAAAAGTTAAAAAAAAACCTGGAAGGTGGGAAAGAAAGCAAGATCAAAGGATGGTTCACAGTCTCAGCAAACAGTGAGCCCCAGTTTGATGGGAAGTTGATGTTCAGGAACAACTCCAGGAGAAGGGTTAGGAGATCACTGTGCATCCCTGAGCAGAGACATATTGTCTGTGTGTGTTATGGTGAGAAAAGACTAATGGGCAACAGAGTAAAACTTCCTAAATAATATCAAATTGTAGAGGCCTTCTGAAGTAATTTCTCTCTGTCTCTCTCTGTCTCTCTGTCTCTCTGTCTCTCTGTCTCTGTCTCTCTGTCTCTGTCTCTCTCTCTCTCTCTCTCTCTCTCTCTGTGTGTGTGTGTGTGTGTGTGTGTGTGTGTGTGTGTGTGTGTGTGTGTGTGTGTGTGACATTAGATATGGAATCATTGGAAACATTTAAATAGGCAGGTAAACCCACAATGATCTAGGATATCCAGTCTGGCATGGATTCCTAGGTAGTTTGGGCATATATATTATATCAGCCAGTATGGAGATCTCAGAGATATGCATGAGACAAACAAGAAATATTGCAAAGTAAAACAAAAGTTCTAACAGGGCTATGCATGTACTTAAAGGAAGGAAGCAATGAGCTGAAAATGTCCAAGATTTTTCCAGGTAAATGGAAGTGGTAATCCTGCTATGCACTAGGAAGCCAGGGCTGAAGGGGAGCTGGGGATTGGTACAAGACACTAGAAAACTGATCTCTCCTTCCCAAGATGTGAGAATGGTGTGCAGACGGCACTGAGGCCGAGGACAAGACATGAGCACATGGGGAGAGCAGAGCTTCAGATCCCGTTTGTGACCCAAGAAGGAGAAAGTATTAGAAAGAGAGGAGAGCAGCCCAGTGGGGAAAGTCCTGCATGGAAGGAAAAAGAGAGCAGCAATGGCAGGATGGAGAGACAGAGGTCATAGATGGAAAGAGGAAAGAAAAATGTGCTCAGTTTCACCAAACACAGATGGGAGATAGAAGTGAGGGTCACTACACATGCATATGCAAATTGTGTGCACAGTAGATGTTTGGGCATTTGTGTGTTTAGAGGAAATAGAAGCCAATGTCCATCAGAAATTCTCATCATATGGCTGTTCCCCATTTTCAAGTTAATGAGATCTGGATTCACTTCAGAGACAAGCCTCTAGGCATAATTATGGGTAATTCTTCTCATTGGATTAAGGGAGGAGGGACGATGCGTTCACCATAGGTTCTGTCAGTGCCTTGGTCGGGATACTGTGCTATATATAAAGGAGAACGTGAGTGTAAGTGTCAGTCGCTCTCTGTTACTTGACCATGGGCACAAGTGCTGTGCTGCCTCAAGCCTTTGAGGCAGTGGCTTCTCTTCCATCTCCTTTGAACTGTGAGCTAAAATGAATTTGTTCCCTCTTAAGTTGATCTCATCAGAGCATTTCATCCCACCAAACGAAACTGAGACACCAGTATTTTTCTCTGAACTTTACAATTGTTGTACCTTATGGTTTTTTTTTTTATCATTTACTTGAATGTATAAACAGTAGAGTAAGTGAAAGAAATGCACTTTGACATACTTTGAATTTCTGCATAGTTCCTATAGATGCATAGATGCAGAGACCTGCCCGCACCATGTTGTGCCACCTATGGTGCAGCATCTTTCGGTCCTCTCTTCCCTGGCTCCCACAAGAAAGCATAATCCAACTGGCAGTATTCTGTGCTTCTGATTTCCAGTGCCTTTCTAAAGGTCCACCACATGAGTATAGGCACTGCATTTGCCTTCTTGGAACATGAAGCTCCTTGGAGGAAAGATAGTCCATGCTTTCACTGCAAAGCCTTTGCAGCATGTTTGGTACTGTGCATACAGCAGACACATGAAGGACTCATTATAGCTGCTGTTAGGAACCGCGTGTGTGTAGAGTTGTGTAGAGTCTTCACTCCCTGAGAAAGTAAAAGCCCTTTTAGGGCAAGAGAAGGATTCCAGTCACTGTGCCCAGACGAGTTAATTTCATGTAATAGGTATAAAATAAATACCCGAGAGATTGCAAAGCTTTTAGAAAATACTTGTAAACTTCAAAGTAAATGGAGGGCCTGTGAGATTTCACAGTGTGAAAGGCCATTGTTGCAAACCTGGCAAGTGATAACTGGTTTCTCTAAGTTGTTCCACTCATGTACACGCCATGGCGTGTGCATGCTCAACACACACACACACACACACACACACACACACACACACACACACACACACACACAATCAGCCAGCTGATGGAGACAAGTTGAAAGCATTGTAGAAAGCATTATAAACATATATTCATAGCAAGAAAAAAAGGATGGAGGGGAAGAGGGGGAGGGGAGAGGGGGGAAATCGAGTGAGGAAGGAAGAGAGGGAGATCGAGAGGGAGAAGACATATTCAGAGAGGGTAGATAAGATCATTTGAGGCCATGGATTACTAGGAACTAAAACTAAAAATGAATCTCATCAGTAACAGGGTCACTTGCTCTTCTCCTAAATGGGGTAGTTTCTTCCACGGAAACTAATTTTAATGTGGTAAAATGTGCAGGGAAGCAAGGCCTGTGCTTGAGGGGATTTTTTTTTCTCTCTCTACTCCCCGAACACGTGTGTGAAGAAAGTGCCTGCGAGAATGAGTAGTTATGAAAATGTTTGTCCCCGGGATAATTGTTAGCCATTCTGTACATTCCCCCATGCCACAAACAGGAGTGGAGGCAGCGCCCCACCCCACCACTGCGGATGCTGCTCACCTAACGTCTTGTCTCCCTCTTGTTCACAGAACCTAAAGTGAGCTGCAAGCTAGGCCGGTCCGCATCTACATCAGGAGTTCCTCCTCCTTCGGTTGCTCCTCTCAGGCAAGCCAGTGACCTACAACAGAGCCAGGTACCATCATCGTTAGCCAATCGTGATTGACTTCCTGTGATGCAACATACCAAATCCTTCCCACCTGTCTGTCCTGTGTTGCTGTAGACAACGTTTTGCATTTGCTTTGATTCTCTCTTGTGTGTTTGGCTAAGGGAGGAGCCGAGCATCTGTGTTTTCATCTCCAGGAGAATGTCTTTCTTCTTTGTGATTGGTGAAACTTCCTTTGCTGTTTTGTTACTGAATCGTTTCTGTCTCTGATTTCCATCATTCTGAAGTGTAAATGTAGTAAATGTGTACTCTGTGTATGGCATAGCGGCTACTTTTTAAAACTTCGTTCTCTTTTCCATGTTTTGTGTACTTTTATACTGTCTTTGATAATTTATCAACATTTGATAAATTTATCTACTTTTTTTGTGTAAATTTCCTTTTAAATGTTTTGTCCACAATATTTGCACAGATGTTGTCAATGAATCTGTACATATATTTTAACTTATCCTACTATACTGTAATACTTGTGGTAATTTACTTAAATCTTTATTTAGCTTTAAGCATGACTGTAAGACAATGTCAATATTGTTGTTCTTATAAATATTCATATATCTATCGACAACTTTGGATTGGATGTGGCAGCTGGTCTTTCTTGAATCTTAGGCCATAGAGACAAATTAGCCAACCAGATAGTTTAATATTTGCCAACAGTTATAGATTAATAAGGCAAGCTTTTAAATAAATGGCATCTCTCTCTCTCTCTCTTAAACCAACAATATCGGAAATGTCCTCAGAAAGGGGATGTAAGTGTCTATGCATGGCAAATGAGATCCTCATTATCATTTTGAGAAAAGAGATAAGAAATAAAGGCATAAGCTGAAGTACCACTTATTTCTTCACAGTATAATATGTTACTTTGATGTTCATTTGGGTACATGGCTGTGAACGGGAGTTTAGGGCACGGAAAACTACTACATGTAAATATCGTTTTGTAACTCAACCAATAGGAACCCAACCCCTTAATTAATGTTCAGTTACTATCACTCTGAGGTATTATGGGTATTAAGCAGGACAACACCATTTTGGAGTAGTTGTTCCACTTCCCAGCTCTTGTGTTTGCCTTCAGGATGCTCTGGCAAAATGACACATTATAAAACTTAATTATAAGCTCTTCTAGGAAACTACCCAGCACTGATTATCAAATTGCACATTCATCAAATATGTTAAATGTCAGGATCTTTTAAAGACAAAACTAAGCAGAATAACTGGATTCTGTAATGACAAACATTGTCCTTCTTAGTGTTTTTGTATGAGTAAACTATGCATAGTATTCAATTCATGCATATATGAATATCTACAAACACTTGTGTCTCAGGTGCATCTCAAGCGTCATTTATGATACCTCGCATCTTAATTTAAACCACTAAAGGCCTTTGTAAGTAAATGTAGCCCTGTTACCTACTTCCAGGATCAAGGACAGGTCATCGGGGACACTTGCCCCTGACTCACAGTGGCAAAAGGACCTCTTCTCTACTGTCTCTCACATCCTGAAAAACTGTTGAAGACTTAATATGGAGATTCGGCTCTTCTAACACAGAGTTAGGAAACCCTGTAACCCATTTGTCCAGTTACTCAGCAGATCTGGTTGTGTGCTTGTGGTTCTCTAACACGGAACCAGGAAAATGACCAAAATAAAACAGGTGGTCCTGTAGCCAAAGCTGACCTCTTACTGAACACGGATCTTGCGGGGAGAAGAGATTTTCCTCTAGGCCACGTAGGAAATCTGGCTAATATCATCTGTCATTTGGCTGATATCACTGCCTTGAGGTCAGCCCAGCATGTATTTCTAAATACAGAAAATCCCAAAAGAGGGATATTAAAACAGCTACAAAGGTGATTTAGAGAAAGCCAACTCACCTCGGGGAACTGTTTATCTGTACTTACTTCAAACTGAAAAAGAAATTGTATTAGGAGAGAGTGTGTTACAGAAATAATGCTTATTCCAATGCCACTTGTTAAAGATGGTATCAAGCTCTGTGAAAATATGGAATAAATTCGTGTTAGCGATAAGACTACTGGGGACTAAATTAACCTATAACCAAGCACAACCACGATGTCGCATTAGCCCAATGCAAGTACGAAAGTCCTCACTATCTTCTATGTGTTCTCAATAGTTCTATCTGATTGATTTAGAAAAAAAAAAAGGAAGGCTTTGTTTTCCTGTAGAGCTCTCTATTCTACTTAATTAACGTCAGAGTTAAATAAGAGGAAGATCATCTTTAAATTGGCAGCTGGATCTTGACATACTGTAATTATTAAATTTCTACATTCATACAAGGAATTCAGATAGCAGGGGTTCTGATTACATTTCATAGCCAACTGTGTCATGGGGAATTTTGGCACATAATTTAGATCTGCATGGTCATTAAATTTGTATGCTTTAAGTAACAGATATTTAGAGGCCACTATTTGAATCTAGCAGTCTCATAACCAACGTCTCAGGAAATCCGCAGCTGAACAGAATACAACAAATAAACTCCTGGCTGCCTCCAACAGGCTTACCATGGGATTACCTGCAGGTGTGAGGCAGAGTAATGAGGTTTAGAACTCTCTCTAAGAAGACTTAAACCCATGGGGTGGCAGTTAGGTCCGAGAACTCTGGGAGTGTCTATGACCTGACCCAATAAATGTCTGTACGTGGAAGTGTCCCTTATACCCTTAGCATCAGATGTCAAAGGTGTCAGCATAAGTAACCAGCCCTATGGAAAAATTATAAAGTAGCTGAAGTATATTATTTATTGTGTGAAAAGGCACAGGAGTTAAGAGAGGCTCTCAGGTGAAGTTTGCGCAGTGACAATCCAATGCCATTCATTGACATTTCTGCTCCTTGCATGTAGGACTCACACAGACACGTGCAAAGCATTTCTGATAAGTGCCCTTGCTAGCCCACACGGCAACTGAGAATGCCAGTGTGAGGTCGTTGACATGGCCTGTTCAGGAATTTTGCCTATAAATGGACATTCTTGAATGTGTCACTCATTTTTTTCTGAACATGTGTTCATAACTGTAGAATATAGGACATATTATTTGCTTAGTAGTATTGTTGAGAATCAAGGTGATTATAAATATATTACATATGATTTATACTATATATGGCATACATACAAAGTTTATAAATATTTATTCATATAATTATATTATATATTAAGTATAAATAAATTTAGATATAAAGAACTAGGAAGATAATATCTGCGAGAAGAATATTAATTCTTTCTCTTCTTGCTTTACATCATTTTACTTTCATAAAAATTCAACTTTTCTACTTGCTGGAAAATTCTAAGGGGAATACTTCTTACCAATGGTATAAGAAAGGGGGTAGATGCGGAGGGTTGGCTTGGTTCGCCCCAGTATGACAGCCTTAGTACTACTGTGAGAAATTAAACACTCGGGATTTTGCTATATAGGAGTGACTTTTTTCTTGTATTGTACTTTCCATGTATAATTTGGCTGCAACATAAGTGGAAACTTTCTGGAGGTGTCATTTCAACTCACCTGTCATCTAATATTATTTATTGTCCTATTTGAATGGAATGACACATGAATGCAATGGAAATGCTACAGCTAAGCAGGATGCTATCATCTCTTGTGGTTAGGGGAAAAAAACGATGCAGAAATATGGGGCACATTTTAGTTAAGGTCAGAATTTGCTTTAAGATTTACCACTCCACTGTTCCAAATACCTTGCTCCCTTTAAATGCCAGCATGCACATTTTAGAATACATATTTAACAACTGAAATGATAGAGCCTGGCCCACACTGCTTGGAGAACATTAAGAAATTAAATGGATACATGGCTCCCCCTAGCAACCAAAATGTGTACTGCAATTTGCTCTCTACTTTCTCTTTCACTCACTCCGTCATTAAATTTGCAGATTTTCTTGGACTTACCATTGGTGTTCATCATTCTTAAATGAAAATTGTGTAGGAGAGGATGAACTTCACCAGGACTTCAACTAAACAAGGTCCTACCTATGACTAGAAACCCCTGAGGGTGAAATGAGGTTAACAATGTGACTATCTTTGGGATTTGATTCTCAACTCCCCTTGGGTCCCCACTCTTCTGTTCTCCATGGAAAGAATTGAGAAGAGAAACTAAGAATGGAGTGTAAAAAGACAGACGTCACTGGAGAAGAAAGGGATCGTTGCCTCCAATTATATTTTAGGTTGGCGTATTGGTTACTTTTCTACCATGGTGACAAAATAGCGTAACCAAGGCAACTTACAGAAAGCAGGGCTTATTTGGGCTCTGGTTGTGGAGAGGTGAGAGTCATGATGACGAGCAGCCAGTGGCCAGTTGGATGAGGATTCTGAGTGTTCACATATTGAACTACACGCAAGAGGCAGCTAGAATGAACTGGGAGTGACTTGAGGCTGAGTCCTCAAAGTCTGTTCCAGTGTCACACTCCTGCCAGCAAGGCCAAACTGTGCCACTCACTGGGGACCAAATATTCAAATGCCCGAGACTAGGGGCCTATCCCATTCAAACCACTATAACTGGCTTCATATAATTTCTGAAGTTTCTAGGCCATCAGCTTTCCTTTGGGGTATTTTCCTGTCCAAGTCATGGTAGGCCCTTTTAAACCGACAGTTATAATGGGGGATAACTGTGTCCTTGAAATAAAAAAGCCTTCAGCAAGAGAGCAATCACATAAGGCTTAGGTAGTTACCTGTTAGTGAACTTCTGTTAGGTCAAATGCCATGCTTCCTTTCCAGAGCCAGAGATATGATTTCAGTCCCATTCTGCTGAACAGGAATCAGAGTCTTAGTCCTTAATTTCAAAAGCTGCCGATTATAAGCATGCTACCCGTGCCTGGTAATCTCCAAGCCTGCTAATACCTGAGCGACTTGACAGCTAGAAGAGAGGCAGGTGTCACTTAACTGTTTGCAACATTCTCTCGCGGAGTATGTATAGGCTATTATTGTTAGGAGAAGCTTCTGACCATGGTGAAACCATGCCGAAGTGTTCACTCAAGTCGATGTGAGCATTCAGAGTGGGTGCATGGTCCTTCACACATACATGTCTATGAATATGCGTAACTGGACGTGAGCTGCTATGAATGTGCATAAACGTATTTGCACTTGTGTGTGAGTGTTCATGCTCCTGAAGACTAGGCCTCAAGCACACCTAATAATACACTGCACACTCTGAAAACAAGGTGCACATCACGACACAGCTGAGAGCATCAGCTGCAGGAGTGTGGGTGTAGATTTAGGCAACAACACACAACAGACATTAACGTATTTACTAAGGCTTACCTGGCTTCTGGATTTCTACAGCAGTTCCATAAACAGACACTTTAAAGGGGGATAAAATAACCATACTGTCAGTTCAAAGCATTTGTTTTTGTGAGGCAAAGACTGCATTAGAGCTGGTTAATAATCCCTGGTTGTCAGCTATTTTGACAGGGATGGTATTTGGTATTTGAAAAGCCGCATTTTTATGGCTCTGTTCCTAGAAAATGAGAAAGTCATTTGAAGGACCAAAGGGTGTCAAGAGTAATCCTACCTGACATGATCAACTTTGCATATGAAAGGGAATGAGGCTCTGGGGAGAAGCTCAGAGAACCAAACTTGCTTATCTTTCAAGTGCACTCTAGGTAGATACGCCAGCCTGTGCCATTTACCACCAAAATCCTAAATAATGAACCGAGGGGCCCTTGGGGAGTCCAGACACTCACTCACACAGCATGTTGGTGTTGCCAAGCCTGTGGAACCCCCAAGGGTTTCGATTTCTGAATTTTTACAAAATAAGGTAATGGATTTGAAAGCACATCTTAAACTAGAACGTTCAGTGGTAGCAATGTTCCTTTTCCATCGTTCATTTGGTCATCATGTGCCTCCTTTGATCATTTTGTTTAAGGACAGCAACGCAGAGAATTGCCTCTTCTCGGCACAGGCACTCACCAAGGGAACAAAGCACTGGGCAGGAGACCAGGATATGGGCATCCACGCCACCAGCTTTATACTTTGTTCCTTTTTCTTGAATCCAGATGTGTTTTGGAAGACAACTGTGCAGTTTCATAACAGGACCCTTACCTCTGGTCTATCTTCACATTTCCAAACTCTATCCCAGATCCATTTTCACACCTATATAAGAGTGAGTATATGCACACTTCCTTGTGTGACACTCTGTAGAGTTGCCCATAGCCTACAGCACAGAAGGAACACTACTCTATGGACTTCCAAGCCCCAGTGAGCTGGCCCTGGTATTGTTCAGCTAAATTATCCACCACTTAACCATATTTTTCGGGCCGTGAGACACACTTTTACCCCTACCCCCACCCCAAAGTGGGGTGGAAATCAGGGTGTGCCTTATGGTCCGATCCAATTGCTGGTTTTTTGTTGTTGTTGTTGTTGTTTTGTTTTTTTTGTTTGTTTGTTTTTTACTGTTTTTCTTGTTTTGCTGCTCTAAAAACTGGGTGGGTCTTATGGTCAGGTGCATTTTATAGTCTGAAAAATACAGTATTCCTGTCCTTCCTCTACCCCTTGTGTCCACTGCACACTAACAGGCAAAACCTCTCAGATTATACTGGTCAGGAGATGTCTACAAAGGTTGCAAATGCCTCATTTTTGGCTGGGATCCCTCTAGTTAACAGTTCATCCTCTGGTCAGAGCGAAATGCAATCAGCCATTGAGGAAGCTGTTCCTGCTATGCCAAGAATGTCTTCCTTTTCTTAATGACCTCGTAGTGAACATTGGCTGAAGAATGTTAATTTATATCATGAACCCGTCGTCCCCTGAAGAGGCTTGGTGCTCTAAAAGACCAGATCCTGAAACCTGAAGAAAACAGAGCACCCTCACCTCTCTCTCCCTCCCTCTCTCTCTGCCCCCTTCTTCCCTTCCCTCCTCTCTCTTTGGGAGAAAGCTAAGAAGCCCCACTATGCTATCCTGTACTGTGGCTCACACACTCTTAATTGATGGCTCCTCCATGCTTTCTGGCAGATATGTTACATTGAGCTAAATCATGTGATGCCTACCCTGAAGGATGCAAGTCAGATAGTTTCTTTTATTGTGGAGGTCTTCTCTGATGGTCTCTCCTCTGGTTACTCCTAGCACCTGTGATCTCTGTTCTCTGCTCCCAAACAGGGAGCCTGGGAAAATTTTGGCTAAATAGCTTTATTACCCTAAATTTACACACATATCAGATGTTTAGGGGAAAGAAAGAGAGAGGAGAAGGGAGGGAGGAGAGAGGAGAGAGACTGAGACAGAGAGAGATTACATTGCTCTACCTGAACTTTTATTTTTCCACAAGGCCATTTTTTTTTTATTTAAATTCCAGAGATTCAATAGCCATAGATTAGGTTCCTTGAGAGTGCAGATGTGCATTTCCCAGTCAGAAAGTTCTAGCTATCGTAATATGTGTTGGACGGATGATTCCTGATGAAGGTGTAACACATAAGTATGCTGCACTCTGTGATGAAGATTGGTAGAAGCGTGGGGACTCCTGGCGGTGGTTCTCACAACTCACAGGGACCCCTCCATCTGCTAGTGCGTGGAGGAGTTCGCCTGCTTGCTGAGGATGACCAAGGAAAGTCAGAAAGATAATGGAAGTGGGCTGCCCAGTGAAAGAGGTGCCAGAAATGAAACTCACATAAGAAGGAAGTCCCCATCAAACTCGTTCCTGAACATAAAGCTTATTTTTAATCAGCTTTGTCAACAAAGGGAGAAATAGTGTATCGCCAGTGCCATTATAGAAAGACATTCTTCAAATATGTATTTAGGACAGAACATTAACTTTGATGTAGAGTGGATGAAAGTGAACGAAGACCTGAACAGTCCCTGAGAATAGAGTGGTGTGGGGTCTTTCCCAGAAATAATTCAGTACAGAATATTATCGGGGGGGGGGGGAGTTAATTAAAGTTGCATTTTCCCCTTTTCTGCCTTTCTTTCTCTCTGTCTCTCTGTTTCTGTCTCTGTCTCTGTCTCTGTCTCTGTCTCTGCTTCCTCGTCAGTTACATGCTGGTAGAATTTTTAAGAAGACCTCTGCAGCCAGATTTAAAGAGAAAAGGCTAAAAGAGAGTAAGATTTCAGACAGTCGTTCACAGGGGCAGCCCACTGACCTGATTCCAGCCAGACTTCGTTTGCGCTGTTAATGCCCATTCACAAAGTGACTCACAGGGGGCAGCCACGCAACTAACACCCGGAGATGGTGGGCAGCAATTCACCATTCCCCATCTCTGAGCCAGGATAAACTGTCCGGTTCCAGCAAGATGGGCAAGTTTCAGTACCCATCCCGGAAGTGGGGCTGCAGAGTGAGGCCCAGAAGGTGGAGCAGAGGAAGCCATATTCTTCTTCCATCCTCACCTGTATTTCTCCTCCTACCCCTCAGCTATTGCGCAGGCTATGTATGTGGCAGGGAGCCTCTGGAGGTTGCTGGGCAGAGCAATGTTCTGACAGTAGTATGTGCCACGGGCCCGACAACAGCAGCTGAGAGCTCTGCAGATGTGCAGGGGAGAAAAAAACAATGTGAGGACACTTTAATTTTTGATTCACATTCGAAAAGCCTGTGCTCTGTAAATCATCCATTTTTTATGCAAAATTATCCACTCCCTGTGTCCCTCATCCCCTGTGTAGCCTGGCTTCTTATGTGCCACTGACTACGCCCTGATAACTAACATGTGCCATGACTTTTTACAGTG
The DNA here is from genome assembly GCF_964271855.1 of Acomys minous. Classification (NCBI taxonomy): domain Eukaryota; kingdom Metazoa; phylum Chordata; class Mammalia; order Rodentia; family Muridae; genus Acomys; species Acomys minous. The sequence goes on along the minus strand of NC_140486.1, from coordinate 94,005,883 downwards.
ATGCTCAGCGACGTATTAGACTTCACACGTGGTTTTCATATACTCAGTCAGCAGCTCTTTACTGTTCAGGTGCTGCCACCATATGGTCTCTTAGACATCCTAGTTTGCGATGCTGTTGATTCTTATATTCAGATTATTTGCAGTTGTGTGTGTGTTCATGGGTGCACACTCACCATTCAGTGTAACTAAGAAGCACACACAGACAGAAGACAGAGCGGGTAATTGCCAGTGGTGGAGATGTCGCTGAGGATGGTCAAGTGCAGCCTCAGAGGAGGAGGAAGTGGCATTTGAAGGGCACTTTAACAAGAGAAGGGGAAAGGTCATTCCAGCAAACAACAGGTTTGCAAAGTAGTGAGGATCCGTAAGCTATGTGGTTCATCAGTGCAAGGCAAGCACCTGGCATCAGGGGAGTTAAAGCTGCTGAGCTGGGAAAGATGGGAAAACGCATGAGGCTGTGAAGAACAAATGGCCACGCTCCCCCAAACCAGAGGGGCAGTCAGTCTTTCACCATGTTGTACACAAAGCAACTTGCCTAGTTAGGATATTTGGCACAGATTTACTGAGACTGCTTCCTTAGAACTCAAATGCTCATTCCTCTGAGCAAAATCCTTAAGGCTCCCATGACAAGACAATCATAGAAGAGAGCCTTAAGCTAAACAATTAGTGTGACAAAAGGGGGAAAGTTTTTAAAAGAGTGTTTTGCCTGCATGTATATAAGTGTTTCAAGTGTGTACATGGTGCTCACCGAGGTCAGAAGAGGGCACTGAATTGCTTGCAACTTGGGTAACAGATGGTTGTGAGAGAAACAAGTGAATGCTGGGAACAGAACCCAGGTCTTCCTCTACAGGGGCAGCAAGTGCTCTAAATAGCTTCAGCCCACAGTTGTAACTCTGCCAGGAATATTTTCCATCATTCAATGTAGTGACCTTTTCATGGCCAGAACATTTTTTCCTAGTCTTGATTTTTATGACAGTTCCTTTGCAGTTAGATTTGTTATTCACATTAGTTAGCAGGAAGTCTACATGGGTTGCTCTCCCAGCAGTCCCAGGACTCAGGTACATGGTGTCTGTTGGCTCCCTTACTTTTTCAGATCTTCCACTTTAAATAGTCTCTGTACTGTGGAGCAGAGACAAAAGTTCTTGAGAACCTGTCCACCACAGGATCAAATCCACTGACTAAGTATGTGTGAATTTTATAGAGAAAAAAGAAGGACCTATTTTCTTGTGTATTAACATCTTATGAGTATGATGGTGTGTGTGTGTGTGTGTGTGTGTGTGTGTGTGTGTGTGTGTGTGTGTGTGTGTGTGTATCTGTGTGTCTTCTTACAGTGATCACAGTAGTCCTGCAAATCAGCACTCTATCAAAGAAGGTCAAAACAGGTCTCAATTTCACATAGAATGTAACAGAAGGCCAGGGACTGGACAACTCTCTTCTTGTTCTCAGTGTAATGTCCTAGGTCAGAACCCGTGGGCCACAAAAATGACCCTTTCACAGGGGTCACCTACAACCATCAGACAACACAGATATTTACATTACGATTCGTCACAGTAGCAAAATCACTGTCGTGAACTAATAATAATAATTTCATGGCTGGTGGTCAGCACAGCATGAGGAGCTGTATTAAAGGGTCGCAGTGTTAGGAAGTTTGGGAGCCACTGTCCTAAGCTGTATGGATCCCTTCCAGTCCATTGCCACCAGAGTTCTGTGGCTTTTGCAAATTTCCTGTGCAGTTCATCACCACTAGAGGGGGAAAGAGGACCTTCAAAGATAGCATGACTGCCTTTGCTTGAACTAGAAATCATTTGATGGCCACAAGTTTCTTGCAACATAAGTCTCTCTCTGTCTCTCTGTCTCTCTGTCTGTTTCTGTCTGTCTGTCTGTCTGTCTGTCTGTCTGTCTCTCTCCCTCTCTGTCTCTCTGTCTGTTTCTGTCTCTCTCTCTCTCTCTCTCTCTCTCTCTCTCTCTCTCTCTCTCTCTCTCTCTCTCTCTCACACACACACACACACACACATATAATAACAACCAAACAATGAAAACACCCCTATCTCCCAAGTGTAACCCTCAATTTTGTTTGTAGTTTAAAGTATATTGTGCAATAATTAACTATAAATACAGTGCAACAAGATTCAGGATGCACATGAATATTAACATACACTGTATGAGCCATGATCCTTATTAATTTATATACAGGTTTTTTTTTTACAATATCTATCACCAATCTACAGGAATAAACTATGTTATATATGAAATTAATCATGGCTACTTTCCTCAAACCTACTTCTTCCCATTTAAAGAAAAAGTTAAAAAATCATTGGCAAATATAAATTTGATTTCTATTATATCATATTACTCTAAAATTAAGACCCTCCCCAAATAAGTCTCTGGCCAGTACACCTGTACTTAATGTACCATATATAGCATTACATCTTTATCTTCCTTGAGTGAAATATGGTTATATTAATTTATCCAGTTAAAACTCACTCTTGTGGATTAATAAAGAGTAAAGCTATTCTTCATATGTTTTCACTGGGGCCTATAACACTAAATCCTACCTAGAGACAAACCTAGAAGCTCATATTTTAATTATACAAAAAATAGTGATAAATCATTTACCATAGAGATAAGACAGAATAAAGAAGTACAATCCTGTGGAAGTAGGGTTTCAGAAAGTACTGAAAAGAGTTCTGTCTGTTCTAGCACTTGAAAATCACTGAAAAATCATGATACCTTCTCTCTCTTTGTAAACTGGGGGTTGGGAGATGGCTCGATGAGACCATGGCTGTTAGATTATTAATCTAAATGCCCCTGTGGAGAGATAGAAGTTGGAAAGAAAGAGAGACTTGGTCTGACCTTATGAGTTTCTGAGCATTTTGTCCCCCCAGTGTGCAGATGACCAAAATGCCTACAGAGGAAGATGAAATGGTGGGCTGCAAGGCAAGCTGGGTAACGTGGTCTTCCATCAGGACATTATTATTCCTAACTCCCAGATGGTACAAAAAATACAGGGCAGAGATGTTATAGCTGTTTTCTGCTGAGGAAAGTGTTTGTCAGGGGGGTAGATCTAGGTTCGTTGAAGAGGGGGGTTCTTTGGCCATGCAGCCAATGGAGAGTCTAACTTGATTGGCTTCTGATGGACCAGGTGATTGTCATTCCATATTCCTGATGAGTCCTGGAAAGTGATTGTTGAAGGCTGTGAGCAGAGGATTTCCTTACAGAGTAGAACTGAAGGATTTTTCTGGAAAGGCTGAGGGATAGGGAGGAGCAGAGGTGTGAAGACCTGAGCTTAGGGATGATTTAGGATGACAGAGACTGCACCCATTGCCAGGAGTGTTGCAATAAAATGAGCTAGCAGAAGCAGCAGTGAGCCACAGAGCATCAAATAAAGGGAACAGGAGAAAATAGAAGACTAATGTAAAGAATTGTATCTGCCCTGGGGTGTAAGGGATGAAGGTCCCTTTTAGCCAGAGTTTCTCCACAGCATCCATAAGGTCTTTATGCGATGTTTAAGGAACAAATGGAGCTACTGTAGGCAGAAAGCTATTGTTAGAGCTTGCTTTGAACATCCTATTTGGGTAGAGGGGGGTATAGGGTGAACTTCAGTAAGCAAGACACTTAAAAGACAGGGTAGAAACATAAGTGTTCGTATAATAATAAGAAAGAATGATGTAAAAATAAGTTTTATTCGCTGGAGGTAATTGTTGTTGTGGAGGCTTATTGCCTCCATGTGCCAACCCTGGCCTAGTTCTGGAAGCTTCTAACCCTCGTATAACTTAATCCAGGCTTAGAACGCTTTCAGCCTTTAAGACTTATTGCTGAATAAGATCACCCTTTCTAGCTGTTTCTGAACTCTGCCAATCTGGTTCAACTCAGCCATTCTGGCTCAAACTCCTCTCCAAGCTGACTGATTCAAACTGGCTTCTCTTTGGGGCTCTGACTAAATTTTTCTGCTTCGTGTCAGGCTAACTCCAGCAATCTTTTCTAATCTTCTGGCTCCTTCTCATTCTCTGGCTCATTCTGTTTTCACCTGCATCTAGTTTGTTCTCCCTTCAACCTGGTGATGCATCAAGGTTAACTGATGCATAGAAGCCTTTAGCCCATTTTTATTTTAGTTCTGAGTCCCCAAAACAAGGGCCAAAGTGGCAAGAAGATCGATGAATTCAGTGGTCCATGCCCCACCAATCTCCTTTTAGAGGTCACCCAAACTGCTTTTAGGGGTTTGAGGGTGTCAGTGTCTTGGTAATTGCTTCAAGGCTGACAGAAGGGTAAACAAGGGAGCCACAATCAGAATGCCCAGAAGAAGGCATATCAAAGGGGCCATGGTAAAACTTAACAGTCATCAAAGATCTATGCGATAAAGTGAGGAGGTAATAATTGTACAACTTTGTGGGAACATTAAGAGAAAAAGTTACACAAAACCTTTTATGTGAAGATTAACGTGAGTTAGATTCAATTGTATGATTGTCTGAACCAGGCACCAGAGTTCTGTAGAAAGATAAGGCAATTGTAGTCAGCTGTTCCTTTAACTTAGACTCCTGCATAAGGAGCAAGCACCTGAATGCCTTGCTCCATCTAAGAGAACTGCTTGATCCTGGGCGTGTTTGCAAAGCATATGCATGTGCATTGTTAAGTAACCCACCTTACTCAAGCTCTTTCATATTCAGTTTTTATATACCTGACTCTCAATGTTATCTTACATTAAACAAACTTTAAGTTTGCTTTCAACTTTCTCTGAATTACTAACTTTAGGCTTAATTTTTGACAACTTATGCTGAATACTTACTCTCTGATGGGAGATAAAAATTGTTCTGTCCTGTCAAGCTTGTCCCTGTAATGAATTACATTTGAGCTGAGCACGACTGACCACAGACTTGTATATTTTAATTATCTTTAACAGTCTAAAATAAATTGGTACCTTTTATAAGATTAGGAATTCACACTTTTGGAATTCACACTTTTATCTCTATTTGTTTGAGCCTTAAATTTTTATAATTTTTGAATTAAAGCTCTTTTAGTATCTAATAGGTAAACTTGAAACCACAAATACAGTCCACAGAGAGTCTGGGGACCTCACTTTCCAGATCAGTTTACAATCTGGTCTTTATAAAAATGACAGTTTTTCATGACTCATTTTCTCCAAATAGCTAAAGTTTAATACAAATATCAAAGGGAACCTTAGAAATTTATAAACCTTAATTATTGAATATATGTTACATAGACCTTGTTCATGGTTTTGTTCTCATATTTAGTTTTCATTCTCAGTACAAATGTCATCATACAAAAAAAAAAATACATGCCAATCTAAAATATTTCGGAGTCCTGATGTCACCAGCTAAGACGGTAGCAAGCCAAGTGGCTGCTATGTCATCAGCCAAGATAACAATAAACTACATGGTACACAAAGGTCAGCCCATCAGGCACATATCCTTTCCTGAATAACCATTGAATCCACATCAAATACATGGTGTGCTATAGCAAATTAAAATTATCTACGCATTCTATAAATTCTACTCAATGAACCTGCCAATCCTAAAATACAGAGTTAAATTTTTGACAAATGTTTTTTAAAAAAGTAAACAAAACCAAGAAAACCAAGAAAAAGGGGGCAGAATTCAGAGAGCTAAACACCTTGCCATTTGTAACCTCTGCAGGAAATAACTTACTGCTTAGTTCCTCTCAAGTGCAAAAAATATCTTTTCCTGGGCCACTCTGTGTTTCTGTCTTTTTACCTTTCACAGAGTTAGGTGGCTGGCCACTGGTCTATGGACAGAGACTCTGGACGAAACTTTTAAAGAAACATGTTTGGGTCTGGGGCAGATTGGCCAGATGCCAACTCCAGAGCTAGCCTTCTCAGTAGAGTAGAACAGCATCAAACACTTTTTCGATATTTTAAATACACAAATGACTTTTGAATCTCTTTAGAACTGAACCCAGTGATCTATATATCTGTACCAGTGTATGTGCATCTTCAGAGGAGAGCAGACAACTCAAAATGTTTTAACCTACAAAGGGGATGATGTCCTTTATAGGACAGAAGTAACTTCCGTAGTCCACAAGGAAAGCTGGGAAATGTAGTCTTTCAGCAGAAAGCCATTAGAATAGGCAAATAGAATGCATATACAAGCTTAAGTACCTGGATTAGAGTGCCCTAGAACCCACATATAGCCAGAAGTGTACTGTAAGTGTCTGTAATCCCAGAATTCCTATAAAGAGATAGGAGGTAGAGAAAGAAGACTCCCTTAAACCTCTTGAGCCAGGTAGCCTGAAGTATGCAGTGAAGACACTATATCTCTTTTCCAAATACTAAACCAGCTCTGACCCTGCTCACTATGTGAGATCAGACAGGACAGGAACACTCAGGATGTTACCTTCATAGATCAGACCCTGCCTCAACCAAGATGGAAGGCCCAGATCAACAAGCCATGGTATGAGTGAACTCACATTCATTTACATGAATATATATATATATACACATATGTGGACACACATATCAAAACATTATACATAACCCCATGCCTTAAAATATTTGAAAAAACAATTTAATTGAAAATGGGGACTGAACAGACAGCTCAGTGGGTAAGAACAGATAGTGCTCTTGCACTGGACCCAAGTGTAGTTCCCAGTACCCACTTCCGATGCATCACACACATCTGTAACTCCAGCTTCATAGAGATAGGGTGCCCCTGACCTCTGTGGGCACTACACTAACATGGACACTCCCACACACAGACACAAACCCATCCACATGATTAAAAATATAAAAACAAATCTTAAAAATTAAAACAACAGAAATTAGGTATAAAGACAACCTAAAATGGAAATAAAAACACAAAAAGCAGCTTCCCTATGAATGATAAAAGTTATGGAATGATTATTTACATTAGAGTTTATAGTTCAAAAAGAAAAGAATGAAAGGTTTTTCTTCACTTCTGTGTACCAGTTGCATGGCTAACAAAGGGCCGAGAGCTAACCAGATAAAAAAAAATTCTTCAGAGGCTCTAGCTGTTTGAGATGCCCTCTGATGAAAGCTTACAGCACCAGGAAAGTACCTTTGTGAGAACGATGGCATAGTCTTTAGAGGATGATGTTGACTTTGCACATTTTGATCTGTTCAAATACAGACTCCCCACCATCACCACCAGTTTGCATATGTAGCATTGCTGGTCCCAACTTTGAGGTTTTCTGAATAAATCATGATCAGTCAGTCCCTCTACCCGGGCCACCATTGCTGTGGTTCTGCCTGGCTTTGTCCTTGTACAAGTAATCCATGGGACAGAGATGGAAGAGATTGTGCCGCCCTCAACCAAACAATCAGGTTTGACTGGAAAAAAAAAATGGGTACATGCTGCTGTGAATGGCATTTTTATTAGGTGTCAGGACAACATTGGAATGTTTCAGAAGGTGAGGCCAGAGAACCTTTATGGGAGGACCTTTAAAACTGTGATAGATTTCCAAAGTGATGAAATGACACCAGCGGCCTTCTTCTAGGTCAGTGAAAAGGGTGGTGGTGGGTTGTTAGGCCTTTGCAACATGAGTCTGTGGGAGAGTCTAAACACTTAATACTATTATTTACATACAGTCAAATGTTGAAATGTGCCTTAAGTCTATAAAACTAGATAGGAGATTATTCTAGGGGAACAGGAAGGAGGGATCCCAGCAAGGCAAAGGGTGTGTGTGACACGAAAGCATTTGAAAGGGATCTGCCAGGCTAGGAAGAGCCCAAAGCGAGGATTGGAGTTGGGAAAAGAGAGTAGAGAGAGAAGCAACAGAAACATTTTGCTTGAAAAATAGCATACCAAACATGAATACTTCCTATGCTAATTAGCATTTTAATGGCCACATTGACAAACTCTTATGCTGCCACAAGATGGCAGTATTGCCTCAGTGTTTTCTCCTTTATATGCACCATCTCAGCTTTTCTCCTAAAAACCCTGCAGTGGTGTTTTTTTCAGCACTTGCTTAGGAAGCAGCAAGCCATAATTTATCCTGTACCATGTGTTGCAGAATGACAGAGATCTGGCTATGGATCAACACTCCTAAAATTTCTTTGTAACCATACATATATATTAGAATATATCAAATATATATATTAGAAAAATGAATGACATCCTTTGGTCTTTATATGTCAGTGAAAAATGTCACTTTTTCTCAGGCCATGTGGGCCTCACCATGGCCTCTTGTGAATCAAACCTGTGGTCATGTAACCTCTTCAGCAATAGGATTCCAGGACTAATGAGAGTGGATTAGGCCTTCAGGGGAGTAAAAAAGCTGAGGCTCCTTTGGGAATTCAAAGACTAGCCTGGCTTTCCAGCAGCTGGGTCTGCCCTCCCCACTTCCCTGGCAGGAGGATGAAAAGGCCAAAGGAATCTGTAGCCTTCTCTGTAGTCATTACTAGCAGTTTGGTCTCCATTTTGTGCTGGGAACAAGGGCAATCAGGCTAGCCACTCTGGTCCAACTGGGCTGCAGAATGACACCCCAGTGAATTTGCCGCATGATGTGCAGAGATGCCATTCATAGCAGAGGAAGCCAGGTGAAGCCACAAAGCTTAGGATCTAATTCCCCACAGTTAGGTCCAAGAAACTTTCAATGATGAACGGTCTATGTGGAGAGCTGCTGGGTAGAGCCAAGGAAGGATAAAGCTAAGCCTTTCCTTTCTCATATAAGAACTAGATGAGACAAGCATGTCTCTCAAAGACTGGCTAACTCCCACAGTTTGGGCCTGTGAGTCTACATTACCGTGTAGTGTTTGAATTTGAGGCCTGAACACGTGAGTTTAATGTTCTGAGATGTCACGTTAAGGGTTATATTACCCTCATGTCATCAAACGAAAATGACTTGTGATGCTAACTTAGATGAGGGAGTATGTAGTCCAACAAGCAGGGGCGTGATTACAAGAGCGAGGATTTATTAGTACCAGGCTGGAGTGTTTGCTTCCCTTTGTCTAAATCACTTTTGGCCTGTGGGAAAGGATGTTGCTGAGGGAGTAATTGACAGGAAGTGTTTGTGTTCGTCTTTGCCCCCTTGAGACTGTGAGTAGGATCCAGGAAAAGGGAAGTGGTGTGTTGTGCTGTGGCACTGATTAGCTGGGGAAACTTGAGCCCTGCCCTGTGAATTCTGCACCAGATGCCCTCCATCTACAGCGACCACAACATCTCTGAGCTCTTTTCCCTTGGTTATCTGAGACCAGAAAGACCCTCCAGAATTTGCTGTTAATCATTTGAAAACTGGACCATATGTTTGATTTATGTGTCAAATGTGACCTCCTTGCAGCCTCTCCTGGGGACAGTGTGTTGCAAGAGAATTGGAGGTTATATCTGGTCACCGTAGACTGTGGGGATTTCTTGATACTTCTTGATACATGAGGATCGTCAGAACTCAGGGCATTAAAAATGGAGTGTAGCTTGGGAAGAGGTATAATTTAGTTCCTTGTGTAAGGCAAGTGCTCTAACTCCACAGCCCCGACCCAAATGGACATCACTTGGAAGTCATATTTCTAATAACATACTGATTGTATTAGTGTCAACAATGGTTCAGCAAAGAGAGAAACACAGTCTCAGTTTCATATGCGGCCATAAAAGGAATGGGGTGATTCTTCATTTCAAAAGCTGAGTTGATGCTGATCTACAACCAGTGTGGTGGAACTTCAAAAAAAAGATACGTCTTCTCCCACAATCCATACACGGTAGTCAGTGGATCTTCACCGTTCCTTGTACACTAACAGTGACCGCGTTTGCATTTCTGTCTTAAAAGTTCAGAGCAAACCAGCGACCCCCAGTTCTCTCTCATTCTTTTCTACAATGTGATGGCAAAGTGGCAGCCCTTCCTTGCACACTTATGTAGTCTATTAAACAGTGAAAATAACAATGACGGCTGTTTCTGTTTCTTTCCTGAACACATATTCTTTGTGGTTGCATGCTAAGGTGTGAGGCAGAAGCTGGAGGGACCCGTAGGTGCCCCAGATGGAAGTTTCTCAGTTATGAACGATGTCACTCATCAGGTTAGAAAGGAAAACGCAGATGTGCAGTCTCTCTCGCTAGGTTTCATCCTGCCTCAATTATCCCCTTACTGAGTTCCATGGACAAATTCTTTAACCTCTCTGACTCAAGTGCCTCGTCTGAAAAATGGTAGTAATTAAGAGGACTGTAATTATAGTCCTAACGAGCAGAGGATCAAGGTACCTTATGATAAAGTGGGTTGACAATATCATCTGTTTTCCTATCATTGCTTAATACTCAAAGGACAATGAATACATTACTTTATGCTGATTTCAGAATGGAGAAAGATATCAAATATATTGTTTAAGAAATTTGGCAGGTGCTGGTGAGGGAATATATGCAGTCCAGCAAGCAGGGACATGATGACAAGAGCTTTGAGAGGTATAGTCTCACTCTTTAGGAATGCTGTAGGAAAACAGTTACTTTATGTCAGGGAAAAATGTAGAAATAAAGATATTAATAACACTAAACAGTCCAAGACCATGACCTAGAAAAAAATAATGCTAACAAGTACTGTGTTTCATATCAGTTATTTTCTGCAAGAACTGACTTAAACTTTTATTTGTGAGTGGATTATACATGCTTGTATGTGGGTACATATGTGCCCAGGTAGAAGTCCAAGGACAATTTTAGGTGTCCATCCTTAATTAGGATTTTAAAAATTTTTAAAATAGCTGTTTCTTTTGTTTTGCCTTGGTTTTTTTGTTTGTTTGTTTGTTTGCTTGCTTGCTTGCTGGCTTCTTATAGAAGAGGCTGGCCTGCCAGAGAGCTTTTGGAGATTCTTCAGCCTTTGTCTTCCATCTCACCACAGGACTACTGAGATTTCAATATGTGCTCCCACGGTCAACTTTATGTATGTGCCATGGATTCAAGGGATTTGGTCTCAGGTTTTCATGGTAGCATGGCAAACGCTTTACCCAATGAGTCATCCCCCTTAACCTGCCCTAACTTTTGTGTTAATGCTCACAGTGTTCAAGAAGCATCTAGAAGCATGAAACCTTTATTTAATTCTACTTAGGGACTGGGGAGGTGGCTCAATGGCTGCTCTTCTAAAGGATCAGGATTGGATTCCCAACATCCACAAGGTAGCTCACAACCATCTGGAACTCTAGACCTAAGGAATCTGATGTCTTCTTCCGGATTCCATGGGCAATACATTCATATAGTATGCAGATATTCATGCAGGCAAAATGACCATATATATGAAAATTTTTAAAAATTCATCAAAAATACATATAAAATATTTTAAAAGAAATTTTAAATATTTCTAAACACAAACACACTAATATATTTTTATTTTCAGAGTGTGCAGTCTCCAATGTCTTAAATTTGTTTTTAAATATCTATTTTATTTTTGTTTTTTGTTGTTATTCCTCTCTGTCCATTTGCATGTCTTGGGACATGTGTCTCTCACCCCCCCAAAAAAATAAATAACATGCACAGATAAATAGTTTGAGGCAGTTCCTAAATAATATAATTGCTATGAAACATATTAGTTGTTGCTATTAAGTTTGTTGAAGATCATGATCTTAAAGCACATTGTGTTATTAATATTTTCATGTGTTTGTGTTTAGTAACATAGCAGCTTCTGGAATCAGTCAGGTTTGGCTTTAACCCTAAAAATTTGTTTCATTCAGCCCTGCAAATGTCATTTCTCCACCTATAATCAGTAGGTATTCTTAATTAGACTAAGTTAGGAGGTTATCAATAACAATTATTGTTGATATTATTGCCAAGGTCTATTTTAATTGTGTGAAGTTATTGTTGCATGAATATTTTAGACTAAATGCACTAAACTGTAAGACATCTGTTTTGTTTTTTTTTTTTGTTTTTGTTTTTTTTTTTTTAACACATTGTGAGCAGCTTGCTAGCTTTTGGAATACTCGGTGTAAGTTTCTCCAGGGACAGTTGATGCATCAAGGAAGCCGTTGCTTGCTTAGATGCATCAAGTTGCAATGTCAATTGATACATGACAATTCCTATCGAGTTTGAAAAAGAGGTCTCTGGGTAGAGGCAAAGATGTGCTACTCAAATTTATAGCTGTACCTAAAACTCCCAGTCCTGCACGCCCTGCCTTGGCAAACCATTCCAATTCAGTTCAAAAGTATGCGATAAGTTAGGGGAGGTTGTTATATGAAACAAGCTGTGGTTTACTCACACAGTAGATTGTCTTCTGCTGGAAGTGCCAAGCATGATGCTGGTTTCTGCACTATTCTACTGATGACATATGCTTCATGATGCCAGCTCTCAGCCACTGAGTTACATCCCGTTAATACAATGTTTTACATTTTTATTAGAATGCTCATGATCAATCTTCTCAAGACATTGATTTTTTTTATTGAAGGAATTTTACGAATTTTGAAATGATAGGTGTAGTTACTCAACTTTACTTTAGAATTGATATCATTGTTATGAGGTATGTGTGATGCTAAGGAACCACCAGACAATAATTACTATAGGCATAAATACAAGTGTTGTGATGACAACAACGGTGTGTAAGAAGAGAGGATGGTCCCAGAGGTGCCTTAGGATAGACTGAAGTACTTCCGTATGAAGGAGGAACAGGAAAGCTTTTCGTGTGCTCTGGAGTTAGGCAACTGCTTCGGATAGGTCATGTACCTGCCCCAAGACTCACTTTCTTTATCTCTGAAGTATTAAGAGAAAGAAACAAAACACTTAACAATCATGTTGATTCCAAGGAATGTAGTATCAAATTTCCCTAATCTCACTGCCTTCACAGGCCCTCGCCAATGGAAGATACACATAAGAAACAAGGGTGGGGTCTACATAGCTAGTTAAACTGAATTCAGACTCTTGGTGCAGCTATAAATATACTCAGTATTTAGAAACATGCTTCTTGTTGTTGTTGTATTCCATTTTTTCCCAGAGAGCCAGTGGGTATTATAGTGTCAACTTTACAAAGTTGACAAAACATTGACTAGAAGAGTCATACATAAAGTCAGCATATAACAGACTTCCTCAAGGCTTGTGAGACATTATGTGAGATCAATTTATGTTATTAATCATCACTCCAATTCTCATCATTTTTATAGGAAAATATTCCTTAATTACCTTTGTTTTAAAAGAGCCAAGCTAGCCAATTATGGTAGGGTGTGGGGCTGTATTTGAATATTTTTCTTGACCAGCTTTCAAGATAATTTACATTTATATTGGTAGAGAAAATTGGTCCTGAGGTAGATTCTCTATGAAATAATGTGATTATTAAATATAGGTTTTTAAAAATTAATTTCCTAGATGGTCCCAAGGAAAACCAAAAGAAATTTTATTTTGTTTTCTTTTTCTTTTGAGCCAGGTGTGCATTCTCCCACAACCTAACAAATTCTTTGGGGGCTATCACTATTCATGTAAGTGTGAGGATATGTATGAAAAATCAGTAGAAATGAAAAAGAATAGACTAAAGTTGAAAGCACCGGGAGTACTCTGGCTGATTCACTCTAATTGAAGCCTTCTGTGAGCTACAAACCACCCACATCCCTGCCATTCCCCTTTGTCCTGATTTTCATTTTTCGCCACTTGCATCTCATTTTGGCGTGGTTTATAGGTTTGAATCTGGAAGGAAAGCATTGTCATTACAGTGTTTATGAAAGAGTGGTCCTGAGAGCTATATTGGTCACCTCTTCAGAGATTTAGAAATTGAGCTAAGCAGCTGTCAAGAGAAATTCCTCATATGTATAAAAAGAAGTAGACATTTTACAGAGAAGACCTAGTAGTCTCGATGGAAAGAAAATTTCCTTTGATTGAAACAGAGTTGATATGGGTTCCAGGAAGTTAGAGAGAACTCAGATTTGTGTGGTGTGTGGTGGTGGTGATGGTGTGTGTATGTGTGTGTGTGTGTGTGTGTGTGTGTGTGTGTGTGGTGTATGCACATGTGTGTGGGGTGTGTATATATATGTGTATGTGGGTGTACATGCCTGTGGGCATACACAAAGTCCAGAATGTGAAGGACCATTTCTTGCCCTGTATCATTCTCCACCTTGAGACACAAGTCTCCTCACCAAATCTGGAAACAGGTAGCTAAAAAGCAATGCCCAACCATCAGCAATCCTCCTGTCTCACTACACACGCCCTTCACCCCTGCCCATGGTGCTGGGGTTATAAGAACAGTCAGCCACAGCTAAAGTTTTTATGGGTGCTGGAGATTGAACTTAGCTCTTGTATTTGTAAACTCTCTTCCATGCTGAGCCGGTTCCTAAGCGCAGAGCTCAGATTAAGGGGGAATGCTTTGACTCACTGGAGGCAAGTAGCATATGAGGGTGGATGTACCCATAGTCTGCGTGCCTCCATAGTAACCTACATTGCGTAGACATGATATTATTGACCATGAGGCTTCTGGCATGGCTAGGCAGACACCTGACTTCACGAACAAAATATGTGTCGTTATAGTTTTCTGTTTAGTATTCTTCCTATCACTGTTCCCAGCATTAAACCTCTGTTGACACCTCTTTCTGAAACATCCAGCCAAAAGGTACTGAGGACAGGAGACAGGAATTGCCAACTCGACCTCTGATCTGAGGAATCACCATCTGACAAGGGCACAGGCATACTCTTGAAATGGTGCCTCGCCAAAACTTACTGTGACATATCTCGTCGTGGATTCCACATTGGACTGAAATTCTAGATAGAGAAAGGTAGAGGGAATTCTTTGCTTCTTATTTCTAGAGGAGAACAGAATCATGCCCCTACGGAATCCTTTGAGAGGTAATTCCATAAAGGGCCTAGATTCAGTTTCTCTATAAAAACTTCAGTCATTTTCAGGCCCGAAACAACATCTGCTTGTCACAACTGCAGAAGGCTTTCTGTGAGCGTTACCTCAGAGGAGATACGATTAAGGTAGCCTGCACCCTTAATGTCAGCCAGAAACAGTAATCACCATTCAGTAAGGAATTCCTTGCAGTCATCTGTGCTTGAGCAATCCACAGGGAATGAATTGTCCTCCTGAGAGTAGGCGAACAGAAAATAGAGCCTTCAATTCTGTCAATCAGGCTTAAAGGCTTTCAATTAAGAGTGGGGTAGGAGGCCCTGTTTCCGGTCTCTACCCATGTTACAGACGGCATCTCTCTTGGTTAGCATAGTGTGTGTGTGCTTCAGTTTAGGAGCTCTGGTTATGCCTTCTGGGATGCTGAGTAAGGAACACAGGGAATGGAGGAAAAGCGAGAGAAGAGCACAGACCGAGAAAGAAAGGCTGCTTCTCTTTGAACTCTTAGCTTGTACATTATGAACTGCAATAAGCTGCTTATAACTTATTTTTGAATTTGTTGTTAAATATTATTTTTTTAATCTTTGTGCCTTCCCAGAAGGTATTCATAAATATTTGGATAAATTTAGTTAGAAGGAAAATAATCATCTCTTTTGAGGAGTTCTGATTAATATACAGGTGAAATTACAAATGTAATTTACATCACTTTGAGACTGAGTACAGAATTTTGAGATGTAATAAAGACCTTGATCTTCTGGTCAATGGGTCTCAGCCTTCAAGTTACAGAACAACAACAACAAACAAATAAAAAAAAGGCGTTCATACCAGTGCTCTGGCCAAAGAAGCGAAGACCCTGTGCCTACATCTCCTCGGAGGCGATGGAGAGTTGTTTCTTTTCTCACTTTGATAGATTCAAAAATACATATTCTTCTACTATGCAACAGGGTTTTTTAACAAGGAAACAACAACAAAAAAAAAATCACAGCTGGCACTTTGCCCAAGCACTGAGCTTGCGACACGACTAGGCTGAGTGGGAAAAACTAGCTATTCAGGAAGACAGAGGAAGCAACTGATGGGTAGCTCTGCTCTGCAAGAGCACCTCAAATCTGGGTATTGTTGGTCACTTTTGGACCCCAACTTCCACAGCCACCTTTTCTCTTAGATAGGTGATGCTTCGGTTACATTCCTTATCTGTGTGGACTCAAAACATTTTCAATTGTAAACCAGAAGCCGGAGGCAGGCTTATATCACAGTTTAGACTCTCTGACTTTTTCACCATGAGGCTTAGGCCCATGGATTGGATCACACATAACCAAGGACAATGGTAAATTTGGCTCCAGAGCAAATCGCTGTGATCTCAGCTGCCTGCTTCTCTTTTGATAGGCTGTGTGTATCTCCCTGTGATGGGCAGGACGTTTCAGCGGAGAAAAACATACTGCGTCTCCCCAGCTCGATTGGAAGTTGTAAGAATGAGCATGTCTTACCGCCCATTGGTTCTTATCAGTGAGCTCCTGCAAGATTTGTACACAGCTTGTGTACAAACCACCGAGCTAAATAAAGATCCTGTGTGCCAAGGTTTCCTTCTCCCTCATACCACCGGGGTCAAGCCCACATCTTTTATCAAAAGCCAGTATTTTATAATGAAATGAAACTTGCAATTAAATTAATGCTAATGTAGCAGAAGAGAATATACTTAGTGAAAACATCAATATGTTTCCTGTAATTGAATTTTATCTAGTAATGCTGTGCTTTCCTTCGGGGAATGTCTTTTTAAAGTTTTCCTCTGATAAATGTCTCGCTCATTTAAAAACATGTGAATTAATTCTGGAATTTTCTCAGGGCTTTCTTTATTATAAAAATTAACTTACTCAATTAATAGCTGAAATTATGTCTATAGTGATTATTAGGCTTAATTCTTGAGGACCCCATTGTGTCTTCCTTCCTGGAAAACTGTATTTTTAACATGGCCTTTTACTTTCCAAAGACAAAAATTTATAAACCCACAATAGTACAAAGGCATTATGTGAATCCTATAGATTTTAAGGTTAGAGCATGTGGACATGTATGATTTTATATGTAAATGCATGTGAGTTTTTCTCAGCAGGCCTAACTGTATCCTGCGATGCATTATCTATCCTTGTGCTAGACAGCATTCAGAACTTCCTACAGATTTAAAAGAAGCAATTTGTTAACTAATTTCACATATAAAAAAATCTCTTACCAATTTATTCTTTTGTAATGTTTTTTTATGGCATCACTGTGCTCTGCCTTGTGCAAGGTACGGCCCATTCTCCGCAGCTGTGTGTGTGCTCTGCGCTCAGGTGTAAGGCTGTGAGTGTAGCTTACCTTCATGGTTAAGAGGGTTCAGTTCTTATACGTTTGATCATTTCCTTTCACCAGACAATAAGTATTAAAGTTTAAGTAGTCATGTACCCTTCTCCATTTACACTTTGCATTTGTTTCTAAGAGATAAAAAGCTACATGCAATAGGACAACAGAGCCATAATAAACATTAAGTTGTCTTTTTAAATTTAAAATATAAATTTAATTTATTTGTATGGGTGCTTTAATTGCGTGTACCATGTGTGTCCCTGTTGCCTGCAGTGGCCCAAAGAAAGCTTTGGGTTTCCTGGAACTGGACTTATAGACCATTCTGAGCCACCATGTGCATCCTGGGAATCAAACCACTTCCTCCAGAATAGTAGTCAGTATACTTAAGTACTGAAGCCTTTTTCCAGACACAGAAAAATACACCATTTTAATACTATATTTACACTAATTTTTAAACTAGTAATAAACATGAATACTGTACATATTATCAGGGTGTTGTGTGTTATATCAACATATGCATGCATGCTACAAAGTTTAAATGAGGATAAACAGATATATCTACCAAATAATCATTTCTTCATGGTGAAACATCTTTGTTCTTCTAGCTGTTCGAGACACACTGTGCACAGACTGTTCTTAGTCATGCAGTAGGTGTTCAGAGGGCCAGAACCTATTGCTATCTCACCACAACTTGGTGCCCATCATCAACTTTTCTTCTCACTGCTCTCTTCAGACTCAAAACATTTACTGGAGAGATGTTTATAAGATGACAGGCTAATGCCATTAACATTTTCTCCATGGTGACATGAAATGTGTCTCTGGCCCCTTTTCTTATCAAACTGTTCTCTTAGACTTTGTCTTTTAGTGCGACTCTAAATGGCCAACACATTTGTGAAATTCAGTCAAGACACTACTGTCTCCTAATGATTGTGATTATTCTTGGAAAAGCATAAACATGCATTGGAGGAGTCCTATGTTTTGTTGTAGTTGTTGTTGGTGGTGGTGTTTGTTTTCTCTATTGTGAAATTGAGAAATAAACTACAGTGTGGCTAATCAAATAAGAAAAAATATGTCCAGCAAGGTTTCCAAATATATGGTGCCAGGTGGCATCAGTGATTTTGGTGTTAACAAGCCGGCTGTTAGCAATGATACACTGAAGATAAAGATCAATAACTTTTGGATACTAAAATCCCTCAACAAACACAGTGGGCTTTGAGGGTGCACTCTGATGGACAGAGGTAAGGGTGATGAGCTACAGGTCCAAAGCTTAGTCAGCGAAGGGTTCTTTCCTCTTCTGATATGTAGGGTCCTCACTCCCAGTGTGGAAGCTACTCTGAAGGCTGATGAAAGATCTTTATGAGCTTCTAAACTGCATTTTCTCACCTAGAAAATAGTGATCGCAGGGCTGGTGTGAATCTAGAACAAGGTGAAGGAGGCATAGTACTGAAGAGGTGATTTGTCCCTACCAGGAGAACCTAGTATTGCAATTTTAATCATGACCTTGATTATAGTGAAGAGGATGGGAGGGTGATAATAGGAAAAGCAAAATATTCACCTCTTCCCTAAGGTATATTTAATTTTAAAATCCTGTAATGTTTTGGCCTTACGTTTGGCTGACTTCATTTTCCCATGTCATTGGCTGTGCAAGTCCTGAATAACATAAGTACCATATGGGTGTATCTCTGTGTGCACATGGCTGATGTGGGGTGCTTTAATCACAGCTAGCTAGGGGACGATGTAGTGTGACACTAATGGTAGAGCAGTCAGTACATTGTTACATTCAATGGACATGAGGCCTTACTATGTTCATTTCACAAAGAAGCGTGGTCACTGAACCCCTAAATAACTACTCCCAGATATAATAAATACTGGCTTAAAACTTCATATCATTTTCTTTATCTTTTTTAAATTTTATACCATCTTCTAAGAAAACAGAAAGACAAACAGGTTTGAATTAAACAGCAAGGTCATTATTAAAGAGGGATGCGTATTGGGTTAGGAGACCTTGGAAAGTAGAAAGCAACCCCATCCCTCTGTGTGACTTGGGACGTTGTCTGTGATTAAAGAACAGCGCCATGAAAATGAGGGATTAGACACTGTCTTCATTTTACCAGCAAAGAAAATGTGCATTAGCCGTTAACTTAAAGCTGCAATGCCAATTTGAGATTTACATAAGTGTTTCAAGCACAGATATGTCAAATCCAACAGGACACAAGATTTAATGCTTTAAAGTGCAGCAGGTCTGGAGTGTACCTAATAGCTGACCTGACTTTGTATACGAAGGGGATATTCACATTAAACAAGAGGGAAGTAGGAATTAGGGTGTAGCCATGATTTCATACCAGACAACAACTCTGAAGTGAAGGTGTGCCTCTACTTTTGTGAACATAGTATAAAACCAAGTTTAGACATAGGGAATAAATAATACAATTCCGGGTCATGGCTCAGGCATGGACCTGCCCAAACATATTTAGATGTGCTGATGCTTGCCTGTAACACCAGCACTTGGGAAGCTGAGGAAGAACAAGAGTACAAAGACACCCAAGACTACATGCCAACTACCATGACAGCCTGTGTTACACAGTAAGACCCTATCTTAGATTTTTTTTTTGAAATGAAAAATACCATCAAAACAAAAAAATGAACTCTAAAGGCTAGAACTATTTCATCTTCAGTTCTTAAAATAACTTAATCAAGGAAGCAATCATATTTTATGTCCAAAACTGATGATGTCATATTCAAACGCCTCTGATCAGCCTGAGGAGAAAGACATTAAAACATTTGTCTGATTGTTTTGGTATCAAATGTTCATGATATCAGTTCAAATAGTTTCATTATAGCCTTCAAGAAAGTAAAAAGAAACAGGTCACTGGTATACACTCATCTTAGTGTCCTGGGATTTATACTTTAAAAAAAAAATATATATATATATATATATCTGCTTGTACATGTGTGTGTTTGTGTGTGTGTGTGTGTGTGTGTGTGTGTGTGTGTGTGTGTGTGTGTGTGTGTGCATCACATGTTTGCCTGGCATCTTTGGAGGCCAGATGAAAACATTGAATGCCTTAGAAGTGTAGTTAAAGGCAATTGTGAGGTGCATCGTGTGTACAGAGAACTGAATCTGGGTTTTCTATAAGAACTGCAAATGCTCTTAGCCAATGAGCCATCTCTCGAGGCCCAGATTTATACTTTTGAAACTTTATGATTAAAACATTCTACTTCTCCTTATAAGCATATGACAGCAAAATGTACAGCCAACACACCCAAATAAGCTTTCTACTCTGGTTACAAATCTGTTTCTCATCATCTCTGGTTTATCCTTTAGGTAAATTTTATATAAAAGCCATTATAAGCCTGTGTGAATCAATGTTTTGTATTTGGTTTCACAAGCCTTTCATAATACCAATATTGATATTGTCTCTTTCTCATCCTCTGTCATACAGGTGGAATACATGCTTAGTTTAAGGTTCAACTAAACATTTATAAAGTGAAAGCATGGCCAGAGATTAACTGTACTTTTTTCTCATTCCAGTAACCAGTCATAATGACAACAACACGTGGCCATTGACTAGTTTTCTTATGTTTAGTTCACATGATAATCATTTCTCTCTCTGCCTTTATACATCTAGCAAGGCATTTCCTTAGCCTTTTAGCTTTCTTCATAATATAGTGATTATTTATTATTGTATCAACTTGTTGTATTTTCCTTTTTAGGGTGATCTTTTATTTCTACAAATGGCCTTGATCTTAATATTGTATGTGTGGTGAGCCACAAAGTCTCTGGCTCAATGACCCCATTTTGTGGATGGTAGGCCAACAAATAATCATGTTCATGTGCTAAAAATCTTGAATTATACTTACTGTCATTTTTATTTCATGATTCCCATGTGCTATCAAATAGTTTCCACTTGCGTTTTGTTTAAAGATCCAAAGATATTTTTTTAAAAAGATCTTCTTGGTGGCTGTATGAAAATAGTTTGGTGTCTACTGTTTCAGAAACTAAGTATTGACAAGTCTTTAGACTAACTGTAGAACTCATTTGCAAAGCCACGAAGGCACTTCCTTAACATTACATTTTGTCTGCTGAGTATTTGATGACACATATAAAGTCTCATGTAAATACAAATGAGCTGAACATTTTACAAACAAAGAGTGCTGAGCAAAAAAGTTTAGACAAAATAACAGTATGTGGCTTCAATACCTTGATATCACAAATAGATCACCCAGCAAGAGGAAAAAAATAATCAACCAAGGTATTCTGTGCTAGTTAGGAAGGCCATTGAGGTAAACATAATCTATATCCATTCTATTTATCATTTATTTGATCTTGAAAGGTTCCAAATGCTTATTGCAGGATAGTTCTTTTCTAGTTTTATAATTTCCCCATTTGGATTTTTTCAAACATATAGTATAGAGAATTATTATTGTACAGTGTTGTTATTTGTCTTCTCTCTTAAGAAAACATATTCAGTCTCAGAAAGTACTTAGTTTTAATTTCCTAAAAAGTAACTAGGGTAGTGAAAATGTGAAATAATTCCTTGGTGAAAGGGAATTATTCCATTGCCTTTCAACCATGTGAAAATAATGTTTTTTGTAATTAATTGATTGGTGTACAAGTTATGTATATGACATGTACATAAAATTGTGTTAAGTATATATAATCACATGTATACTATTTGTGTGAATTATATACCAGTTTACAATGTACATAGAAAGTTCAAAGATACACTACTTTTCAGTGTCACAACTTGAAAGATCCTAACCAAATAATTTCCAATTTGTTATTTTACCATGTGATCTTAGAGAGAGGAGAGGGTTTAAATGAGCATTTGGAAAGATGGTCCTTTTACTTTAAACATCTTGTAAGTTTTAGATGTAGAGAAAACCTAAAACGCATGGCCAGGGATTCACAGAAATGCACATTCATTGTCTCCCACATAGCTTCTAACTTGCAGTACTATCATTTATTTAACACAATTAATGTATCAAGATTGATACATCATAAGCTTAAGGCTGCACTTCATTCCATTTTCCTAAGCATTTATCCAACGTCTTTCTTTTCTGCTTCCTAGTTCCTTCTACAAATGCACAGCAATTACCATTAGTCAAGAGAGGCCTTCTCAGCCTTGTCTAGACAGCAAGAAAGTCTAAGGGAAGATTACTCATTTCAGATGACCTTGGCAGAGTGTCAGGACTACTGCTGTGGCACTTTGTATGTAGACTGTCTCTAGGGTGAAGCTTAGCTGATGCTTTTTTCATGATCAGAGCCACGGGTCTGAAGGAAAGATATGGAAGGTGTGGCCATCATGGTTTCCCATTGCAGCGATACATGCTAGCAAGTCACTGACAACTGTTGAACACCCCCTGAAGGTGGAGTATGGCAGATGTCTTGTGCATTTTGGTTTCTATAAGGAAATATAACAAAATTCTATAAGCATGGTAATTCATATGCAAAAGGCGGTCGGAAAGACAAACATCATGGTACATTCATGGAACTTAGTAGAAGTTCCCTCAGCTAGCTTGTATTGGCTCATTTCTCACTCTGTTTTCACCTGGTGGGAGGGAGAAAGATCTCTTGAGTGTTTTTTTTTTTTTAAGATCATCAGTCCCATTCAAGAACTAACTTCCCCAGCCTCTTGCCAAGTTCTCATTTTTAAGACCATCAAGGTTAGGATTTCAACACAAGAATTTAGGGAGGGTCAGTTCTGCCACGTCCCTCCACTGCACTGTGTAGGTGTTCCTGTGTAGCTCACACACAGAAGGGAATATTGTCATTTCACCTCCATGATTGGAATCTTCACTCGATTTCATTCTGTGAATTTATTATTCAAAAATATCATCTCTATTGGGTCATGTTAATAAAATTCTCGCCCCAGGGGATAAAGAGATGGACCAGCGCTTAAGGGCACTGACTGCTCTTCCAGAGGACCCGGGTTCAATTCCCAGAACCCTCATGGCACCTCACAACTGTCTGTAACTCCAAGATCTGACATCCTCACACAGACATATATGCAGACAAAACACCAATGCACATTTTAAAAAGTTCTTGGCCCAAAGCTGTGTATTCATAATAACTCGACAATTCTTTTATAATTATTTCTTAGTACATGTAATTATCATTATATATTTTTTACTCTGTACATAAAGGAAACATATTTGGATTGTTATAATAAACAAGGTCAGTTAAATAACTAAACTAGAAGAATGTATTTGGTGGGCTAATTTTAAATTAATTTTAATACTTTATCCCCAAAGTTCTTTCACCTTAGGGAGAGATAGAATGAGATTTTGAAACTATGTTTTAACAAGATAAAGAGATTTTATGATTAAAGGAAAAATAAGGGCTTTTAAATGTCTTATGGGCAGTATTTTTCATATGTTTCATGTAAGTGATAAATATACAACTTAATAGATCCCCAATACTACATGATTTCCTAACATCATAATGCCAGTGTAAAAAATAATATTTAAAACCATATGGGGGGAATTTTAATATTTAAATGCCCACAGCAGTAGCAGTAGCTTTTTTAATGTGGGTATTTAAACATTCATCTCAGAATTCCCTCTAAAATAATAAATACAAAAGAGGTTTATCTTCCCACATGAATCACAATCTATAGTACAGCCATTCATTTCATCCCTGGATTGCTCTCTTGGATTATAAAAGAAAGAAAAGATGGCTGATGGCAGATTTAACATACTAATATTCTATACACCAGACTGCATATATTTGTAAATATATTTTACAGTGCACTCTTACTTTAAATTGGCAATCTTTCAATCATGTAGAGTTGAATGGTCTCCAACTACCCTGCTATCTTTTACGGCATGGAAAAGGTTTTCCCATGAAGCTGCATGCGCTGCACCATGGCAATGTACAGTGTTTATTTTAGAACATCATTTTTTTTTTGCAAGGAAGAAGTGGATCAAGCTATTAAAGCACTACAATATCATCAGGTGTAGAATTAAACTTAGATAAGGATTTGTTTGAAATATCACCCTAAAGACATAATGCCAAAAGTGGTGACTTTGTTTGTATTATTTCATCCTTCCAGTCATAGGGGATATTTGCTTAAACAATTAAAGGTAGCCTTTCCTACTTGGGTTGATGATGGGCTTTACCTCATTACTATCTTTCTGTTTCAAATTTGGTTGCAAAGAGTGTTATCAATTAACACAGTATGCTGGGGCGCAATGTGCAGCTGTCTGGCAATGTCGGTAGCAATGTAGATCCAACTTATAGCCCACACTGACCCTTCTTTGTTAAGCTAATTGACTTGATGAACAATCTTCTTTGTATTTTTTCCTAATTAGAGTATTTATCAGCATGTTTGTAAAGGGCAGTGATTCAGTATCAGATGTTTGCTGATGTATAAAAACTAGAGTAAAAAAAAAATAACTCAGAAGAAGGGTATTAGAGCATCGACTAAAGCATGTGGTGCACACCCAGAGTCACTTCCGCTGGTGGAATTATTTAACATACATTTTCTCAATTCTATGTAGAAACAAATGGAAGTATATAAAACATATTTCAGGAATGAAAATGGCCCTTAGCAACTTTCAAACCCGTCATTGAAAAATATAGCTCTTATATTTGAATTTAGATACATTGGGAACAATAACACAATGGAACCAACGTAAAAAGTGGTAAATATTTGGAAAATTGTTTAGAAAAATAAAAGTTACTTTGTTTCCACATTGTGGTCTTGTTTTAAACTTTTATTTACTTATTTGTTGTGTGTGTGTGTGTGTGTGTGTGTGTGTGTGTGTGAGAGAGAGAGAGAGAGAGAGAGAGAGAGAGAGAGAGATATGAGATGATTTATCAGTCTTGGAAACAAGCATCTTCACTTATTGCGTCCTGTCACTGACCTTACTGAGGACTTAAAAATATTCTCAGACATATTTATATCCAACGTGTTACTAAATCATGTCATGATGTTTACCAGTTTAAGTAGATTGTTTACCCATAGCATCTATGCTTTTATTTTGCTTTGTTGGACTACTATATTTTATTAATCCACTTTAAACATTAAAAACTAAGTATTGAAGTAGCTGACAGTTTTCTAACCAGCTTCTAGGACAGTGCAAAATATCTGCTTCCATTCCGTCTTCTTCTTTTGTATTCACTCTTTCTTTTTTGCTAGGTGGCATGCATGCAGTGGTTTCATGGAGACCATACAATGCTTGAGATGATTGAGAAAAAGCGTTGCTTGTGCAAGGAAATAAAGGCTAGACAGAAAACGGAAAAGGGCCTTTGCAAACAGGATAGCATGCCAGTCCTACCCAGCTGGAAGAAGAACGCAGGAGCCAAGAAGTACAGCCCTCCACCCTATTCTAAACAGCAAACGGTATTCTGGGATACTGCCATATGAGCGTCTGCTGGCACGAGCCCCACGTTGCTCAACACAAGGGAGGTTGACGTGGTCTTGTGATAATTAATTGACACATATTGCTTGGTTGATGTGGAATAGCACAGGAATCTGTGTGTACTGTGGCAAGCCCAAGATAAAATGTGTTTGTCCTTGCAGTTAAGGCACACTTACTTATCCCGGATTATTTTGAATCCAGAAGATATTAAATTGTAAATATTTTGCTCGTTTATGGGTGACACCTGAAATAATATTCATCATACATATTTAAGTTGCAGAGATATCAGAAAAGTTTACTAGATGATATAATTTGGTATAAACTGGTTTGTTATCTCTTTTATATGTAACCCCTGGATGCCTTTCCTTATTAATTTTTCCATTTAAAATGTCTTTGTCCTTCTGCCCACATTTGGCTTCTATAGGATGATAACTTGTAGGTAAAAGTCCTATTCAAACACATAATATGTGATCTGGTGCTAGCAATACAGAAGTTGAATATCATGTTTGTAAAAAGTATCTGCTGCTTTCGATTTTTGTAAAGGATTGATGGAAAAATGAATGAAAGTGTGACATCAGTCTGAATGTCCATGTTACACAAGCACTGCATTCCTTACTACAGTGACATCATAAGGATCTCTTTCATACCCTAGCCTTTGCACTTAGCCAGTCTCACTACAGAGAAAGGTAGTAGGATATATTGGGACATTCCAGTAGCAAACTTTCATTCAGAAATGACTTCTAGGGATGTGTGTCCTTGCAGAATTGATCTGATTGGAGGAGACCAGGGTTCACTGTGACATTGGAAGTGACAAAAAAAAAAAAAAAATCAAAACGTTAAGAGCATGGCTCTTTTCAAGAAAGTGGAAGCAGAGACATCATAGACATAATATTTTAAAGTAACATTCACAGACTCGAGTTTCCCACAATAAATAGAAAAATAAACATTTAACGATACCAATTTGCATATTTTAGCATACTCCATGCCAACTTTCCTCAAAATTTAAGTCCATTCATAGAAACGTATTTCTTGCCAAACGTTTAAAGCTAGTTATTACACTTTGGGTCATAATCTTCTGTGTATAACTATTGTACCAATTCTTACTGATTATGACACCATGACCAAAGAATTGTGACCATTTAATTATTTTGTTTTGTTTTAAGGATGAAACAGGAATTGCAGGGGATTAAGGATAGGGTGAACTCAACTTTATGTGGTGGTAAAATTTAAGTTAAGAAATTTAATTTAAGAAATATGGTATATATCTTTTAAAAGTAACTTGTTAGTTTAAAATAAATATTGCCATGGATAAATAAAAATGAAGCTATCACATATATTTTGTATATTTAAATTACTATTTATGCTTCCTAAAACTGACAGTATGTGGTTCTTTAGTAACAATCAATTTAGTATTATATTTCTGAGAGGAAAAGGTGTGTTTGAAGTTATTATCATAGCAGTTTTTCTTGTAAGGGTATTGACAGCAATAGCTCCATGCTGCTCAATAAAACCAAATATAACAGAAGTTAAGGAATTTTTGTAATCTATATTGATAAAAAGAAGTCTAGTAATAGTTCCTTGAAGAGAGTTTGAAATGTTATAACATAATTTTTTAATGTTTTATAATTAATGTATATTTTGATGTCCAACTATAATTCTGAAAGAATAAGGAAAATGGAAAGTGGGAGCATGTATTGTGTGTGTGTGTGTGTGTGTGTGTGTGTGTGTGTGTGTGCACGTGCGTGTGAACAATCAGTGGAAGATCTGTATATATAAAATGCTTATGAAGTTGTAACTTCTGCTTGTAGAAGTAAGATGGTGACAAAGTCAAAATAACAAATACAGGAAGCCACAGAGAGATCTTAAGTAGCTCATGCAAATAGTGTTGCTATGTTTCACCAGCAATGTAGATTTATAACTCAAGCCCAACAGTCAATACAGCACAGATCTAAGAGTGATGGAAACATTTTAAGATAAAATCATAATTGAAATTAAATGTGTTTGTGGCCCAAGTTATCTTGATTTGAATTGTTATGATCTCATATATTCAAGCCAATCAAACAGAAGGAGCCATTGGTTGATACTTCTATGGTCTTAGTGCTGCTGTATTCTGGCTATTGCAGCTAAGATGAGCCCTCTCTTGACATTTAACTGTCGGAAGCATATTTCTAAGTGTGTTTTTTACATAGATTACACATACCACTCTGAAGATAATTGCTAATGTTAGTCACTTGCCCAGAAGGAAACAGAGCTACTAAAATGATTTGTGTTGAACTCAGCCATTCACATGTGTTCTGTCAAGCTCATCACGCACTCCTTTTTCAAATGTATTACTTTTGGAGGAGTTAGCTTTTTTGACAATTTGAACTTAGGTAACCATTTCCATTTATTTCTCCAACCCTCTCTCTACATGAGAAAGACTTGGAGTATCTGGGAAAATGGCTTCCCTTGGATTTGACTCCAGATCTGTTACTCTGTGCCTATACAATATCCAATTGTCCACTGTGGCAATTAGATATTCTATAGTCAAGTTCCTCCTTGTATAGAGTTTCTCTTTGTTGTGAGAAGAGTCACTAGCACAATGACAACAATCATGCTGACTCTCTAGTGGCAATAAATCAGGGCACATCACCGCATGACTCTGGTCAGAAGATAACCTGCAGCCAGCACATGATGACA
The DNA here is from genome assembly GCF_964271855.1 of Acomys minous. NCBI lineage: Eukaryota > Metazoa > Chordata > Mammalia > Rodentia > Muridae > Acomys > Acomys minous. The sequence goes on along the minus strand of NC_140486.1, from coordinate 93,977,797 downwards.
TGATAAATCTCATATTTCTAGCAGTGCCAAAGAACAAATCATTTAAAGGCATGGTTATCAAGCCACAAGAACTCATACTCATGACAAATAGTCTTTTCGCAGCAAATGTTGTAGAAACAGAATTTTATTGGCTGTCAGTAAGGCACTTTTATGTGTGAAATACTCCCTAGTAGAGAAGACACAAATTTCCTTAGAAATGATGGAAGAAAAGAGTAAAATACTGTGTTTTTCCTATCGCAGAAGCCAGCGCTATGTGAAAATAAAATCACACTTTACAGAGACACTGCCAATATCTCCCTCTGCATGCTATGAAAACAAGTTTGAGGTAAAAAGTGATGCATTTGTGCAAATAGGGGTGAACTTTCAGCCATATAATTGAGGAAGGAAAACGAACATAGAGAGTTTAAAATATGCTCTTGTATAAAGCATACAGCTTTGACTACAAAACAATTGTTTGGACATAAGACCTCTTTTTAAAACAGTGACAAGTTTAAACTGCTGACAAGCGACAAGTTCTTACTTGAATGCTTCTAGGAAACAGAGACCCTGACATAGGTGTAGTCTTGCCTACACCCAGAATTTGCTTTGATTCTTTTGAACAAATTAAATAGAAAGTGAACACATACGAGAAACCTCAGCTGGTTACTATTTTAATAAAGACAACAGAGCAATGCACATAGAAGTCCAAGTTTACTATCACTGAGTTCCAACGTAGATCTGGTGAGTTAACCATGTTTCCAGTTGAAACTAAAGCAAATATTCCTGTGATTTATAGAGTAAGAAATATGAGGTGAGCTGTAAGTCTCACACGAAAGGGAATGTAGTTAACATAGACTATTGTTTCCTCATGCATTGTATCCTAAGTTTAAAAGGAAGTAAAAGAGAAATGACACACACGGTGCACAGGAATACTTACAACACACTCCAGATTTAGGATACTAACTAGCTAATGGCACAATGTGGATAATTTGATAAAAATCCATTTTTATAAGTTCATCATATCATTTAATTATACAGTTTTCATAAGCACTTAGAATTGAACATTAAAAATAGATGTGGTCTTTGCAATTGAGGAAATCAATTATGCAATCATTAATATTTTCAAAATTGAAAATCACTTGTTTTCAATAGTATACACAATTTCACATGTTTGGCAGTTTTTAAGTGCTTATACGCAGCATTCTTGTTGTTTTCTGGTCAAGTGTATAGTCAAAATAAAAGATTAAAATATACTAAATTCATGTCTAAGTATAGCATATGTGTATATGTAAGCTTCTACCTGTGCATTACAATATGTACTGCTATCTGTGTAAATCAGTAAAGGATAACACTGTTTTATCGTGTTAAATGTAGGCATTGTGGCTTGGGGTTTGGATGGTTTAAAGCCCTCTCATATTTGGGTGAATTTTATTGGAGCAAAATTTGTATAATCTACAAAATATCTGGTTGAATTTTCTTTAATTATTATGAAGCTTCAGATCTAAGAGAAAAAATTTTTTAAAAAATATTGCTGAATTTATCTCAATTAAAAATATATGAATAATCTTTCAAACCATTCATTTGTTCCCAAATATAACTGGGTTTGCCCACCCTAAAAGCATTTATATTTAAACATGTACACACTCAGATACAGAATACATACTGTATATAATATATATGACAATGTTTAGTATGCACTTATTTTGTTCGAACTTAACATTTATAGTGTAGCAATTTGTGTAAAGTGCACTGTGATTATGAACAGAATCAAAGCACAGTACAGTCACACTTTTGTTATCTTGCACTAAAAGCGTGTTTACGTATTTAGCAATTGTATGTTTACTTTCTTGACTTTTCAAACATTTGAAACAAATAGCTATGAAGAATAATATAAACTAATCTGTTTTTTAGTGGGTGATGACACTACATTTTTAAAAGACAGGGTTTTTAAAGAAAACCATTTAACATCCATTCCAACATTAACATGTTTACCATATCTAAAACTCTGAATGTCATGTTGCATTTTTCATAATTCATTAGCAATGTCAGGTATGTGCCTGAATATTTGTGCAAACAAGCATTAGATAACAGATTTCTCTATTCATGTATTCCTAGGCATTTCTATATACATAATAATATAAACACTGATGTTTTAATGTCTCTTAATTTTTGTACTTGATTTTTTAGGTAATATGTAATTATATATGTACTTTGATACTACTGAAGTAACCAGATGTTGTTTGAAAACAAATTGATTTCTCTCTAGTGCATTGACAATATTTTATGATATTTTGTGCTTATTTATTTGTGCTCCCGTGTAATTATAATAAAAAGCAATAGTTTAAATTAGATGGATGTTGTTTCTCATAATTATTCATCAAAAAGCAAGATTAAAAGTACAATGGGATTGAATATAAGTTACATATATTCAATGCTTGTATAAGAATTTCAGTGTCATTTAATAATTTATATAATAAACATTCATGCTCAAAGGACTTAAAGAAAAGCACACCTTCTTTCAGCTTTTGGATTTGTTTGTGGGAGTGTATGAGATTTTGAAGACAAGTACTGGTAAGTATTAAAAGCCTTAACTTTTAGCCACGGGACTCCTGCTGTCCTTAATTATGACTTAGTTTCTGTCTCAAGGTAATAGATTACCTAAGATATTCTGACATTTCATTGTATTCCATCTCCACCTAAAACCAGTCCATCTTAATGCTAGAGCTTTAAAACATAAAAATCCAACAACCTTAAGCCTATGTTCTCAGATAAGATATTTATCAAAATGATACTAACTCATACTTTTATGCGGATCATCCTTCTAGAAATAAGCTGAATGAAATAATGAGTCAGTGTTTACTGTTGTACTGCTGTCATAATGTCAACAGATAAAATATTCCCAAGTATCTGGAAATGACTTTTCTCAATGATCATATGAAAGATAGGCAGTATCCTTTAATGGTCTTTAACATCTTCTTCACTTACCACATATATAATAATCACGGAATTAATGTGAATTTAATTGATTATAATTTCCTAATTATGCACTAACTATTTCCATCTTCATTTTGTCAAGATTCATTCACTTTATATGTATGGATGCTTTACCTGTATGTGAAACACTTGTTTGCTTGGTGCCTTTGGAGTCCAAAAAGGACATTGGATCCCTTGGAACTGGAGTTGCAGATGGTTGTAAGTAGCCATATGGGTCCTTTGTAGGAACAACCAGCGCTCTTACTTGTTGGAGTCTTTCTCCATCCTCCCATGGTCATTTCTTAAAAGGAATTGCCTTATCTTTTAATGACTTATTTATTGTCATGCTTATCTAAGCTCTTCCAGGTACTAAGATGTTTGGTGTGATGTTCTGCCTCTTGGTCTAACAGGAAATAACCAGTCACACCTTCATCCCACCATCAACCCTCCAAGCTTGCATCCAGCTTAGTCTGTGATAAGTACTCCATATTTTAAATTAACAATCACTTTAATCACCCTAAGTTCCTTTAATAATTATTCCCCTTTGTGAACTCAGACCTTAATAAAGTTATGTTAAGAGTAACAAGTGAATGACTGGTAATCAATTTATATCTTCTCATGGTGATTTGTAGTTGAGGCATATTTACTACACATGCAGGTATATTTAGAAACATGGACATGTGACAAAACAGGAGATTAGAATAGAGCAAGCTGTGTAGCATCAAGGGATATTGTCTAGAGAAGTGATTTTCAAACTTTGCTGTCCAGAAAATCAAGCCACCTGTCTGGTTAGGTGGCTATTACTGTTGGGTGTCTATTTTTACTACCAAAAGCAACTTGAGGAAGAAAATATTTATTTGTTCTTCTACTCACAGGTCACAGTCTGTCACTGAGAAAAGTCTGGGCAAGAACTCAAGGCAGAAACATAGAGGCAGGAACTGAAGCTGAGGTCATGGAGCAATGTTGATTACTGGCTTGCTCCTCATGCCTTGCTCTACTTGCTTTCTTCTCCAACCCAAGACCACCTGCGCAGAAACAGCTCTACCGGCAGTGGACTGAGCTACACAGGATCCATCACTAATTAAGAAAATACCCATAGATTTGCCAACAGAACAATCTTATTGAGGTATTTTCTCAGTTGTGGTTTGCTCTCAGCTAATTCTAGCTTGTTTCAAGTTGACAGAAGAGGACAATTGACATTTTATTGATCACACACACCTCACTATCTAATACTAACCTTTCATTTCCTGTTCATGCTCAAGATCTAATATTAATATAAGATATCAATATAAAACATATTCTAAACTTTAAAAAAAAACCCACAGGCTTTAAATTTTTAAACACTTAAAAAAATTAGTCTCTTTAAAACACCTGAAATCTCACTAAAATATCCAAGGGCTCTCAACTGTGGGATTATGTAAACACAAAACACAAAGGACAAGTTGATTATGTCTTACTGCAAGGAAGAAGCAGAGCACAGTCACAATCAAATCAAAGCAAGGCCACACCACAACAGTGTAATGTCAGGGTCATGGTTCCGAGATGCACTCGGAATCCTTGATTCCAAGGGGTTTAGACAGTCACTCTACCACTGCTGCTGTCCCTTGTAGTCATCATGGTTTTGTCATCTCACAAATACCGGTGTCTATGCTCTAACTGAGCTGCCCCTTCACTGATGACCTCCTGACCTCTCACAGTGGCAAGCCTCAGCTGCTTTCCATGACCACTTCATGCCTTCAAATGGAGGACCACTGGGTGAATCTTACCTGTTATCAAGTTGGGCTGACAGTACAAGCTATGACCTTGGCCCTCTGGAACTCAGCTTCTGTATGCTAACCCCGAAGAAAAACTTCCTATAACATTTTCTTTCAATGATGTTCATCTCTTTTTACTTACAGCGGCTACTTCAGATTTACTGGACCAGTATCCATTGCCCCAGCAAAGCAAAGGTTTTAACCTCAGTAGTTCTGGTTTCTTATTAATCAGAGCCAATTCTTTAGCCCTAGATCACCAAAACCACAGATTGTTAATTCAAAATATTGAATGGGCCCAAAAGAGTCTTTAAGGGACTTTCAGATTTCCCTCTGAAACTTTAGAAGCCAGCCTTCCATTGTATGCACTTCTATCAGAATTATCTTCTGAGTTCCTACACTGAGAGAAAGGACAGCAGGTTACCAAGAAGAGACTTGATACCCTATGAACACATACAGGGGGAGGAAGTCCCCCTCAGGAACAGTCATAGGGGAGGGGAATAAGGGGAAAATGGGAGGGAGGGAAGAATGGGAGGATACAAGGGATGGGATAACCATTGAGATGTAATAAGAATAAATTAATAAAAAATTAAAAATAAAGATAGATAGTTAAATGGTCAGTGGCTTTTCTAGACCTAAGTTGTGAGTCCTTTCTTAAAGGGAGAAAGAGCTGGATCTGAGAATAGTTGGTGTGGGATATGGTCAAAATACATGGTAGAAATTTTCTTTTCTTTTTTTTTTTTTCATTGAATTCTTTTTTATTTTTTTTTACTTTTACATATAAATTTGTATTATTACACATATGTAAAATGAGCTACATGCAGCAAGAAGGATCATTAAACAATTATAAATGGTCAGAACTTTCTCCACAGTTGAGTGGAGAGTGGGGTATGACTTTCTCACATACTCTGGTGCCTCACATTTGACCATGTCCCCTGGAGGGGGAGACCTGGTGACACTCAGAGGAAGGATAGCAGGTTACCAAGAAATTTTCAAAGTATTCATAACACTCAGGAAAAAAGATCTTAAAGGAGGCATTCTGAGGTAAGTACATATATAGCTTAATAGTAAAAATCCACAGGTGATTCTAACAAAATTGAGAATAAGGGCAGAGATTCTCAACCTTCATTGCACATGCTTCTTACAGTGAGATCCTCTTAACAGGAGGATTGGAATCATCAAGTCTGAGATTTAACACCTCTGCCTAGACTCTGAGGCCCACAGACCAAAAATTTGAGCAGCCACAGCTAGGCGTCTGGCTCCTCTGCCTATGCTTAGGATGACCTTAGAAGCCATAGTGCAGACAAACAGTACTCAAATGGGAGATCAGACATGGGTAATACAGGAGGATCTTAGGGATTGTTGGAGATGCAAACAGCTTAGCTCTGTCCCCAGTGATCTGTGGGTTGAGGAACATGAACCTGTTTCAGCAAGCGACCATGATGATTTGCATGTGCAACAAAGTGTGAGAAATGCTATCATGGTATGTGGTGAAAAAAGCATCACGTTCACTTTTTTTTTGTTTGTTTGTTTTTGTTTTTGTTTTTCGAGACAGGGTCTCTCTGTGTTAACCTTGGCCGTCCTGGACTCACTTTGTAGACCAGGCTGGCCTCGAACTCACAGCGATCTGCCCACCTCTGCCTCCCGAGTGCTGGGATTAAAGGCGTGCGCCACTACGCCCGGCTCATCACATTCACTTTTGCAGACTTGTTTTCCAAGGTTGATTTCTGGATTCCACCCTCAGAGATTCTGAATTTATCATAGGCTTGGGGTAAGGACCAGAAGAAATTTCTTCTTTCTTTTCCTTTTTTATTTCTACACCCACTGTCTCCCAAGGGACTATAATATAAAGGTGGTATTGAGAAATCCAATCGTAGATTCATTATACTATATGTAAATATAACATATGCAATACGTTATACATACATACATATACATTAAACCATATGTAAATTATATGGTATAGAAATAACACTTCTGCCACAGAGCTATGTGTAATGGCCATCCTTTCTTCTTTCTTCCCATGCAAATTACTCACAGAATGTCATAGCAGAGAGTGCTATTGAAAGAAAATTATTATAAAATTAATTCCTTGTGATTGGTCATTTGAATATTACTTATGTTTTTATAAGATGTTTACACATAAAAGTACTGTAAATATTACTTAGCAAATAGTATATTATAGCCTTAATTACTTATTTACTTAATTGCTATGATTTTTGACAGGCTTCTCACAATTAGAATTGATGCACATTTCTCAATAGCTCCTATCTCCTCCCCAGTATCATACTTGAATATCTTCTCTAACATAATAAGTGTTATAGTAGTTACTTCTTTAGGGGTTTGTCTTACACACTGTACGGTAAGTTCCAGAAAGGAGAGATAGGATTTATTTTTAAGGGTTACATTATCAAAAGTCCTACAATAGTTCCTCTGCACCTAAGTATACTATCAAGTGCCTATTGACCTAAAGGATACTCAACATAATTCATCTATATAATAAACTGAACAATATGATTTACATATCCCTTGAGGTTGTAGTGTCTAGTCCTCCCTTCATTACATAAAACAAATCCTATGTGAGACCTTTATGATGTTTTGTCATTTATAGCTTAAGATTCGTGTATGAATGTGTGTATCATGCAGGAAATTATTTTTCTAAAAGTTCCCCTATAATTTATCTAATCCTTACGTAGTCATCAAAATTGATCAAAGTAGTTTGATTGGCACATAAAATTCAACAAAGAAAGAGATATTAGGAATCTGTAAGAGATTCATCAATAATGAAAAACAGATTGCATAAGATTAAACCAACCAGGAGTATTAGTGTACAAAATGCATTCCCCCAATGCCTAAGGATGCTTATAATCCATGGGAAGTGTGGATGATGGATGTAAAAACCTAAGCCAGAGACAGCCACCTTCCTCCTCTTAGATTTGCACAATAGGCATGATTCGTGTGGGGGTGGACACTTGTGTTACCAAGTCAGTCTACCTTACTCAATCCATAAGAATCATAAAGTGTGACAAACAAAATGCAGGTGTGTCAGAGTTAGCCAGTGTTCCACTAGGTGACTGGATTACTTGTCTCTTCCACAAGAAGTTTTCTTTGCTAACTATTCCATTCTCCAGGATTTGTCAGAGATCACAAAGAGACGTATAGTGCTTCTGTGGTGTCCTAGGTAAACCCCTACATTTCCTCTTATGATAAAAAGAATCTGAAGATTGGTGCACAAAGCACTAGGAACTATCTAGAAATCCTTAGACATGGCTAGCTATACATTTCTAAATGGTCTGCTTGCCTGAGGACTCTATAGATTTTTTTCTGTCATTCCTCCAATTGTCCGAGTTACTCTAAATTACTCTTTAATTCTCGTGGGCTGTGACAGTTATTTCAGTACATAAGTTAGATAGTCCCACTTTTCTATAGAAACCAGATAGTCCTCCTCCTGCCTTCACCCCTCTACGTGTTCAGATTATGGATATGGGCCTTTCTGCCTAATTCGATTCTAATCTCTCATATAAAAACCACCCAACCCCCAGACTTCAGCAGTGTCCTCTGAAGATCTCAGAATTAAGAGTGGTTGTACAAGACATAACAGCGTTCCCATCTTCAGACACTTTGACAGTATACAAAACAGAACTAGTATCTGCAGTCCATGAGAGGTTCAATGGTGACGGTGTGTAAAAGTAGCTTTTATTCTCCTGGCTCAATTGTTGTCTAGGAGGCTCACTGCCTCCTTCTGCTAACCTAGGCCTAGTATTGGAAGCTCCTGGCCTCAATACAATTTATCCGAGGCCTAAAATGTTTTCAGCCGCTGAGACTTATTGCTTAATGAGCTCACCCTTACTTGCTCTTTCTGAACTCTGGCCTGGCTGGTTCAACTCAGCTCTTCTGGCTCAAACTCTTCTCCCAGCTGATTTAATCTGGCTTCTCTCTCCCAGAATTGCTCTGCTTGGCCTCAAACTAACTCAGCCATCTGCTCTAATCTTCTGCCTTCTTTTCATTTTCTGGCTCACACTGTCTTTACCTGAGTTCTCTCTCTGTAACCCATCTCTCTATTACTGCCCTGGTAAAACTGCCTCCTCTCTCTGTAAAACTGCCTCTTATGTAGCTTCCCTTTCCTCTCTCATGAACATTACTAAATATGCAAAGGATGAAAATATGCAAATTTCCCACAGCTTTGAACCTATGAAGTCAGAACAAGTTTCTGCTTCCAAAATGCCATAGTGGACAAGTATAGGATAGACTTTCCTATCCTCAAAGCAATATGAGCAACAGGCATTTCATGAGAGGAAGTAGTACCACATCCCAAACTCAGTAGAAAAGCAACATCATACCTTAAGGATCGCTAAGCACCTCATTTGACTCCCTATCCCATGTCTTTAGCACACACACGCATGAAGTAGGCTCACATGTTCACCAGCATTCTCACGCTCAAGGCTTTGCTCGGCTTAATGCCATCAAGCAACACGAGTGTTAGGAAAGACTTTCAAATCACAGCAGGCATGCCTTCATTTTATAAACTACTGAGTGGTATAATGCCATTAATATAATGTGTGAAGTGAATTTCCCTCTGTAATGTTTCTCTCCATGTTCAGGACATGGAAAGAAATAACATCTTAGCATCTATCAGGCAGCCTTAGGGAAGGAGGAGTGACATGTAGATTCCAGACTGGAACGAAAAACTTTGCTCAGACACCTTTTGTGGTTGCATTGAACTAGCCACCTGATGTGCTATAGTCTGAAGCACACCACACGTAACAGCAGATATTTGGCCTAAAAATATATTATCATGTCATATCTCACAACTTTGAAAACAAAAATTATTAAGGCTAAGTTAATTTTTTAATGTACATCAAATACATTAACTATTTTCCTGGAAGTTTCAGAAACAATCTTTCTAGGGAAGAATGGTTGTAAACACAGTATTATATACACACATCAAAGGATTAACTGGACACAACATTCATAGATAATATGAAAAGGTGGCCAAATAAGCCCCATTGTCAGTATGCTGAGATGGGCTGGAGCTGAGCAGCGGGTCTAAACTCAGGCTCTCATCTTCCTTCATTCACTTCATCCCTTGCCCAATGCTGTTTTCTTCTTCCGGTCTCATTTCAGTCACCAAGGTTTACCAAACTTGACACCTGCTTGAACTCTTTTTCTTAGTCTTTGACGCTTATTATTCAAGATGGTATAGGTTTCATGTTTGAGCAAACAGTGATTACAGATTTACTTCCTGTAACTTTTTAAATGAAGATCAATGACCAGCCATTCTTAAAATACAATATTCACTCAGGAACTTGGAGACAATAATACCAACATATACATCCTCTCTAAGACATTATGCATTCAGATTTCCCCTAAGTACATACCCAAGCAGAGTTTTAGACATCTCTTTGAAAAACTATAGTTAATATTTATTTTTGTGGAAATAGGAAGTGTCACAACTTGCATTGGAGGTCCTATAACTTTCAGGAGTTGGTCCACCATATTTGTTCTTGGTCTATAACCATCTTTACCCACTAAGCCTTCTGACTAGCACCAGATCTTCTTAAAGACAACCAAGTGTGAACCGTGGAGATAAAACAAAGCTAGGACAAATATTAATCATGTGTGTCAAGGAGGGTCTGATGACGTCAGGAAGAGGACCTAAGAGAGCTCACAGTATGGAGAACAGATAATGTCTCCCTTTGCTTCGCAGTAGTCATGGAATCAGCTTCTTATGGAGGAGGCCTAGAGGTCCCCTCTTGCCTCTCCTGTTATTGGCCAGTCATCCCTATGGACGGTGCCCCTTAGGCATTTTGCTGCACCTACAACACAAAGTAATCTAAATCTTTAATATCCGACAAAGTTCTGTATCAAACTGGCTGACTCCGGATTCTTTTACAGATGTGTGAGAATGGGTGAAAGGGAATTGAAAAAAGGGGCAAAATGCCTGATAACTTTCCATATATGCCACTGCAGATTCATAGTAAAGATCAGACCATTGTGAAAGAAAGAAAAGGAGTAAACCTAGGGTTTGGAGAACATCAAAGAGTAGCAAAATGTATCTTAGAAAATGTACATAGAGTATCAAGTCTCTTCTTGGTAACCTGCTGTCCTTCCTCTGAGTGCCATCAGGTCTCCCCCTCCAGGGGACATGGTCAAAGGTGAGGCACCAGAGTACGTGAGAAAGTAATATCCCACTCTCCACTCTACTGTGGAGAGTGTTCTGTCCATTGTCTAGATCTGGGTAGGGGTTTAAGGTTTACCACCTGTATTGTCCTTGGCTGGTGCCTTAGTTTGAGCGGGACCCCTTGATACCCTATGAACATATACAGGGGGAGGTAATCCCCCTCAGGAACAGTCATAGGGGAGGGGAGTAAGGGGAAAATGGGAAGGAGGGAAGAATGGGAGGATACAAGGGATGGGATAACCATTGAGATGTAACAAGATTAAATTAATAAAGAAGAAAAAAAATGAAAAAAATAAAATAAAATGGGATACAGAGCTAAATAAAGAATTCTCAACTAAGAAAAAAATAAAAAAATAAAGAAAATGTACATAGAAAGAAACTAGCATAAAAAAAATAAAGAAAACCCAGATTATTTTACAGAATTTTATAGATAAGTTAAGTAATGAAGGACTATGCTTCATTTTTATCATTGATTTGCTGGGTGGGAAAGAGATCTTAAATGCGCCCAAACTCCAGATTCCACTGTCAAGAAGTTGAATATATTTTACTAAAGGAAAGGAAGTGAAAACTAATGATACTGCAGATATTAAAATGATATCTGCATATATACCATACCTAAGATAAATACCAAACCTAGCATGTAAAGGCCAAGCGAAACAAAAAACAAAGCATGACAGACAACAACAAACATGACCATGCCAGACGTGGTACAGCATGCTTGTAAATCCAGTACTCAGTATGTGGAGGATGGACAATTAGATTAACATCAGGAAGTCCAAGGTCTGCCTCAGCTCCACAGAAAATCTGAGGTTACCCTAGATTACACAAGACCCTATCTCCCCGTTCTTCTGGCAGGATGGCCTTGCCTGGTCACAGGGGAAGAGGACATGCTCAGTCCTGATGTGACTTGATGAGCTGGGGTGGATTGGAAGGAGGTTCCCCTTTTTTGAGAAATAGGGGATGGGAGAGGGGGCAGTGGGAGGGAGGGTGGGGATGGGAAAGAGGAGAGATGATGCTATGACCAGGATGTATAATGAATATAAATAAATAAATGGGAAGAAAAAGGAAATCAAGGGGTGGTGAGATAGTTCAATGGTTAAGAGTGCTACCTGCTCTTCTAAGGGATCCAGGTTTGATTCCTAGCTTCTATATAGCAGCTCACTACTATTAATAACACTTTAAAAAATTTTTATTATAATTTATTCAGATTATATCACAATTGTTATCATCTCACTTGTATCTTCCCATTGCTATCTTCCCTCCCTCTTTCACCTTATTCCCCTCCCCTGGACCTCTGACAGGGGTGACCTCCTCCCCCACCATATGACCATAGCCTATCAGGTCTCATCTGGATAACCTGCTTCCCCTTCCTCTGTGTGCAACTAGGCTTCCCCACCAAGGGGAAGTTATCAAATTGGAGGCACCAGAGTTCATATCAGAGGCAGTGTCTGCTCTCCTTACAGCCATGGAGAATGGTCTGTCCATTGGCTAGATCTAGGTTTACTGTATGCATTGTCCTGGACTGGTGCAACAGTTTGTGCAGGTGTACTAGGAGTTCCAACATCCTTTTCTGGCCACCACAAACACGAGCCATGCACATAGTACACAGACATACAACGAAGCAAACACTCACACACATAAAAAATGAAATCAGTATGAAACTTCAAAAATTAAACACTCGCAAGGAATATATCATCAGGCAATTAGTAGTAAGCACAAGTAGAGAAACACACAAACCAAGTCAAATATAAAAAAATACAAATTAAATTTCACATAAGATATTGTAGCTCATCAGATACCTCAAAAATTAAATGACTGAGGCATATCAAATAATAGTTGGATAGGGTTAATAGGCATTTCCATGATTATTTCAAATAAAATACACATGAATAAAGTCTTGTAAAGAGACAGTTCTGAAGGTACCCACAAAAACTGTCACTACATGAATGTGTGAGCCAGTTTGCTGCCACTACTTTACATGATTTATGCAAATAATTGGATTAAAATTATATATCAACATTTGTAAAAATTAAAAACTGGTCAGTGTGTTGGGCATTAATATATAATCCACAAGATGTTAGTGAGTTAAAACAAAAAGTATGTAGTTTCCATTTGCATACAGCTCTCCTCATCACGTGGGGGTTTTCTTTGTGTCCCCATCTGAGATACAGGTATACCCCACCTTAGATACAGATATACCCCACCTTAGATACAGATATACTAGTCTGGACCCTTTTACTGTATCTCCAAAAGAAGATATGGACGGGTATGCAGATAACTCTTAGAGATTCTTCAATAGCAATTCATGCTTCTTCATCTACATTTTGTACACATGGATATCTCCACTAAAGAGTACTAAAAACTAACTCTTTGCATCCCCATGGAACATGAGAGATGCAGGAACTGTCACACTATGAAATATTCCATTTAGAAAGAGTGAGGTAGTTATGTTTTATTATTTACTATTCTGTTATAGTCTAATTCTACAGCATTTTACATTTCCATTGCTACTTTGAAATGATTTGTATATGTGCATACACATTCATGCTAGCAGATAATGTTCAAAATGGTGAAGCAAGTTGTTAATGATGAGACTGTGGAATTCTGTGTGTTGAGTGTGGGAATGAGGTACTTACTTAATATGTCATTATATACTAGTTAAAATGGAATTTTAAAGATTCGTCAATGCAATTTTTTTTAAAGATACAAGTTCTTTTTGAATCATCCCATTTCTTCAGATGGGAAAAATTGTTACCAAAAAGTAATGTGGGTCAATGTATTTGCTAAGTATGTTTTGCATGTCCCACCTTGTGTGTATCTATATTTTATACTGAGCCAAGGAAGATTTGTCCTCTCAGATCAAAACATACTTCACATGAGAACTTTAGTTCTTATCTCTTCCCTAAGGCCTTTCAGTTCTTAAACTAGAAGTGGTTTAGAAAAAAATGTGGATCCTTTTCCTTTTGGTTAATGAACATACAGAGAGACACATACACACATGCTCAAGCACATGCACACAAAGTTAACCCTATAAAGGCCATAAAGTGGCTCTCAGCTCTCCTGTGCTGTTGTAATAGATACCAGTGGCTAACTGTACATAACTGCAGAGCTGAGAGCTCTAAGATATTTTTTTATTAATTTATTCAGATTACATCTTGATTGTCAGTCCTTCCCCTGTTTCCTCTTAACTGTGTGATTTGCAGGTCAGTAGCAACTAACCCAGGTCACACATTCAGTTTATACTTGCAAATAGCTATTCTCAGGGAAACCAAAGTACAGTTCTGCTGTCCCATCTGAAGCTTGTAGGAGGCTGGGCTTCTGACATTTAGATATCTTGAAGATCTCCTTGCATGCAAGGTCACTAGAGTGGGAGAAGAGACATGGCTGTTCACAGATGGGTGACATAGCTGATGACCTGAAGCCCAGGTTTCTGACACCAATTAGAGGTGGAAGCCATCCTGGTGCCAGTGTGTGCTCTGCAGGTCTTCATCTGAGATTATGTGGCTGGATTGTTAGTGCTCATGAACTGAACAACATCTCTGAAAGCCTTTGTACTTCCATTCTGCTAAGCTAATAAGCTTGGAGGCTGATGAAGGAAGGACCATCTGATGCCCTTCCTGTGGTTACCTCTGGGTTTTAGTTTCTGACTACAATGTGCAGAAAGAAGCACTTTTTCATGAACTGTATGCATTAAGGTAAACTATTAAGTCATCACCACTAAATTTACAAAAACACCAAGATGCCACAATCAACACCAAAGTGTTTGAAAGTGAATTACAGGCCACACAGTCTTTTGCTTGGCAAAGTTGAGATGGTGGCAATCATTCCTGGGAGATGGCAATAAGGTAGAAGGTGTTATTTGCAGAGGATTTTAAGCAGTTATATAGCAAGCCAATCATTTTCCTTTCTGCCAGCACTGTATGATGGAGTTGAGATTTGCCACACAATGAAAATACTGTTTTCAGTGAATATGTTTTTGCTGATATAAAATAAGTCAGGTTCATTTAAAATAATTGTTGGGTTGATCAATAGCAGCAGGTAGATGAATGTCAATATATTACACATTTTAAATAGTCATTGTATTTTATATAAAAGTAATTAATAGCTCTGTAGTTATTTTCTGACATATATACTTAGCTATAGGTAGTGCCTTTGAGAGCATATTTTTCTTGTCTTGTGTCATTTCTGTATACTTTGGCCACAAATTATGTCTGGAGATCCCGTACTTGATGCAATACATGACCTGCATTGAAAATTAAAGTACTCTTAACTGAGACAAAAAGATTCAGACATAATTTTCAAAGAGTTAACAACTAGTACCATCTATGATAAAAGAAAATACATCTTCTACATCTCCTAAACTTTAAATCTTTGCATGTGGTTGTAGAGATATATTGAATTGCCACAGGCTTTAGGGAATTCAGAAGCAGAAACGAATCTATGGAATTTCTATGGGAAACCGTAAAATGCAAGCAACCATCATATGAAATGTAATACAGACGCCCAGGACCAGAAGAATATCAGGCAGATGTAAAGGAGAGAACAACTTGTCTTTGAAAAAAAGAAAGTGAGAAGAATGTGAGGACAATATGTAGGGCAGAGGTAGGGATGGTGAAAAGTTCACTGATGAAGGCATGGAAGTCAACAGGTGCCATAGACATCTTATCTAACAAGAACTAGGGATGTATGTGATGTTAAAAATACCCAATTTAAAATTTAAAACAAGCAATATGACTATCAGCTATTGGGACCAACAGTAGAGACAGTGCATCAATCTAAACTACATTAGTGCTCTTCTGGTAAGTAGAAACTCTTTATCATTCTCCTTAAAAATCATGACAGGCAGTTTGGAGGGATGGCTAAGTGGGCAGAGTACTCTCCACACAAGTTTAAAGACTTGTGTTTGGGCTTCACAACCTAAATAAAGCCAAAGGGCAACACACATCTATAATCCCAGGGCTCCTATACTTATGTTGGAGGTAGAGCCAGGAGAATCCCACAGAACTAGTCTGTCAACCTGCCTTACATTTGCAGTGGCGAACAGCAAAAGACATTGTCACACACAAGATGGAAGGCTAGAGGAACACCCACGGGTTTCGTCTTGTCTTCACAGATACAGCATGGCACACATGCACTCACATATGTGTAAATAAACATGTGTATATAACACAAACACACAAGTGAAAATAAAAGGATGCCAATAATTGTATGATATAAAATTATAGAGGGAACCATCATGAGATCCACAGGCAATCAAAATTAAAATAGGTCTACAGAGCATGTGTATCCCAAAGTAGTGAGTTTGCAGGATCAGAAACACAACCTAGAGGTGGACGAGTAGAGAGAGGTGTGTTTCTTGCAGCAATGAAGGGCACATTGAGGGTTATTGTCAAGGCATTATCCCAGTAAAAGACAAAGCAGAGAGTTTTATTGGAGAAGTGCGTACACTCTTAATGGAGAGACTCGGTCATTATTATGTGGGTTTTGGCATTTCTGAGCATGCTTTTTGAGCAGCCATTTGCATGCTTTAAAAATCTCACATGGAAACACTTGAGAGTGGAGAATTTACTTGCAAAAGGGGGGAATTTATTTCAGGCTAGCTAAAGAATGAGTCAGGATGACAGGATGATTTGGGATGGTCCCTCGTAATTACCTCTGGAGGGCCTTCCTTACCTGATCAAGATTCTAACAGAAACAGCTCCGATGAATCCTTATGAGTCATTGAGATAGACAGAAGTCTTTCCCCTGAAAACATGGCTAATTATCATTAAAATAACATGAGCTTAGGGAGGGAAGACTGGAAGAATATTGCACAAGTCAGTGTTCTTCTGTGCAGTTTGATGCTACTACCACAAACAAGAATTTCAACAGTAAAGAGCCAGTGGCCAGTAATGTCATTGACTGTAGTGTTAAAAACTATAAATTTTTTTTACATGGGCTTTACATCTATTTACTGGAATCTTCCTTTGTAGAGAACAAGAGATCCCTGTGCACACAGATAAGCACTGGGGAAATCAAGAAGGTTAGACACGCACGTTTATCTCTTCACAGAGAACTGTCTACCTGCTTTACCTGAAAGACCAGTTTACACACTGGTCATCTTTTGCTACATGGAGGCCCAGGAGCCGCCTGAATTCTCCAGACTCCTCCTCTTTAGAATCATGAGCATTGTTTCTCAGTCAATAAAGCCCATCCTTAGGAGACTTTTCCCTCATACTTTACAACAGCCTAAGCCATTTCTGTGTTATCGTAGGGGTCAGGCCAATCCTGATTCCTACAGGCATTTTCTCTGTATCCTTGAGCATTGTTTTTGAATCAGTTGTACTTATTTTTAAAAATATTTTATTTATTATAATTTATTCACATTACATTCCAATTGTTATCCTCACTCTCATCTTCCCGTTCCCAACCTCCCTCGCTCTTCCACCCTATTCCCTCCCTTAGACCTTTGATGGGGGGGGTTGGGAGGGGGTGGGGGCTCCTCCTCCACCACCTGACCACAGCCTATCAGGTCTCTCTTTATGGAAGAGGTCCTATGTACTTTGTAAGTACTTTCAATGTGTAAACATGTCTTATGCTTTGTTGTATACACGGGATTGGCTTAATTGTCATCAGGAAACATTCTTTTCAAAATTGCACTATGCTTAAATATGACTAAACTAAACTGCCTGGCATCAGACTCTGGGAGTTTAAAACAGCATTAGCTCACTAAGTCCTTCTGAGCTGGACTTTCTTCTTACCTTTCATGAAAATCATTTATCTACTGGCCACAGGACTTGCAGGGACCCCCACTTTACTCCTCATTGATTCAACTGGATAGCCCATCTCACTTTTTCCTTCCCTATGATTGGGGGGTTACATTACTGACTTTCATATTTGTGTGCCTTTGAGATTGGACAGAATTATACTACCTGCTTTTTGTTGTCGTTGTTTTCTAGATTGTAGGTGGCAGGTAAACTAGTTATTTGCTTTCATAATTGTGTGTGTGTGTGCATGTGTGTGTTTGAGTCTATGAGTCTGTATATGTACATGTGAATATGTATGTATGTGTGGGGGGGCATGTGCATTTGTGTATATGTGTATGCATACGAGTGTGTGTGCATGTCTGTATGTGTGAATTTGTCTGTGTATGTGTATTAGCATGTGTGCATATATGCATTATATTAACATACATGCTCCTCTGCATAATTCTACTGACTCACATTTACATCTAGGCTTTTTATAGACATGCTGATGGGGATATAACTCTTTTGTGTTCCTTCCTCATCCCCTCCTAACCTCAATACCATGTTTCCCATCATCCAACTCCACAGGCTCCTTCCAGATCTTCTTACCCTAGGGATACCTGATCTCTATTTCATCCTCCCCACTTACTCCAGAAGATTTTTCTAACCAAATTCTCCCTTCTCCATAAAGGCTTTCAACAATTCTCTGTTGTCTGAGGAGAAAGTTCTATCCATTAGCCAAGCAACAAATGGCTTCTTACCTGCTTCTTTCCACCGCTGAGTTAGCAAGTCATGCTAACCTTTTGCTCCAATCCAGATAAGTGTTTAGATAATCCAGTCCTTTGTAGAAATTAGGGTAACAGAGTTAGATTTCAGTATGTGCAGAATGAATACATGTCAATAAAAAAATCATAAAACTATGTAAAAATTATTTTGCTCAGGAATTGAAGAGACAGTTCAGTGGTTAAGAATCCTTAACTGTTCTCCCCGAAGACCTGGATTCAGTTCCCAGCAGTCGTGTGGTAGCTTATAACTGTCTGCAACTCCATTTCCAGGGGACTCGATCTCCTCTTCTTTCCTCCTCAGGCACTAGGCACACATGTGGTACACATACTTGCATTGAGGCAAAACAAAACAAAAAAAATCACTTAATGCATATAACATTTAAAAAATCAACTTAAACATTTTTCTGAAAGATGACATTTTTTAAACTTGATAAATCTAACAAAAGATAATTTATAATTTCAATATATTGAGATTATTTTTTAAAATCAATTATGTGGAGGTCTGATTAGATTATATTTTGATCCAGAATAGTTCCTACATGTGTATTTGTGAAATTAGTTCATACATGAGAACAAATAGATGAAAAAAATTAATATGTATTATATATTCTGAGTCAAATATGCATATTAAACACACTTAACTAAATTAAGCTGCCAGTTGTACTTGAGTTTTTCCCATTCAGAGCTTAAAAAAAGAATAATGATCACCAATACATTTAAATGTCCAGGCATTCTGAAAATAAGTGATATTTAAATGCAAAATTGAAAATAAAGAGTGTCCACTCATTAATTTATATATTATAATTTACTGTGCAAAAGCTTTTTGTTTTATAACTCTGTTAAAAACACTTACCCTTAAACGTGAGTCTTCTTTCAGTCTTCATTTTTTTTCTTACCATGTCAATGATACACAGAAACCTGAGTCTTCAGAAGGTATAAAGGACCTTAGTCTCCTCACCTATGAGTATGAGTGCCATACAGGTAGATCACTCTCAAAAAGAGTGGTCTAGGTTCTGGGCAGATTAAAGCAGATACCTGATCAATGTGGATTCTGAGTTCAACAACAGGGGGACACAGGAAGAAACCCTTTGGGTAGTCCACACTGTATAGAAGGCACAAGCGAGGAAAACAACATTAACTTGGAGAACTGGGTAAAAGCTTGGTGGATATGGACAAGCTTCTAGGTTTTCTTTATTTTTTTCTTGCTCTTTTAATAGTATAACCATTTGAGTGGAGATTTACTCATGGTTACCATAGCACATATGTTTATTTCAGTTTGAGATGGAGGGTATTACAAATGTATTAGATGGTTTGGTTTGATGATCAATAGCTTGGACTGTAGGCAAGCAACTGAGTTCATCTCGTTTCAATTACAGAGTTTATGTCTCCCACTTACTTATAAGAAGACAATATAAAACTTAATCACCCTGAATCAAAAGACTGTGACCAACCTTGCATATATTTCCTATGGCTATTTCTTAGATTTTAGTCCCAATAGGACCAAGGTATAATTTTGTAATCAAACAAACAAAATAACTGCCAAAGAGAAAGTGACTAAATCAGTTGTAAACAATATACACACTGAAGGAATAAATTCATGAGATCCTAAGCAATTTAACATGTGCTCCTTGTCTCTAAAGAGAGATGACACTTCTCTTTGGATTGTAACAGAGTCAGTTCATCCAGGATTCTTTCTTTGGGGAGACTTCGGGCTGGAGTGACACAGTTGCTTCACCTAGGTCTCCTCCCTGATTTCTGCAGGTCTTGAAGCTTCTAGATTCCAATATGTAAATGAACCCTTATAGTTAATCTTTCTCATATATGCTGAATGCAACATGTATGTTGGTTCGTGTTACTTGTCAACTTGACTGGCTCCAGAATCACCTTACAGATGGATGGCCCTCTGGGCATACTTTTGCAAGGGTTATTGTGCTTACTAACTAATATGGAAAGACCCATTTACTGTGGCAAGTCAGTTCCATGGTCTCGGCTGCTGTGACATCCTGCAGTGATGGATTATAGCGTGAGACAAAATTAATCCTTTCTCGTTTAAGTTGCTTTTGTCACCATATTTGATCATTAGGGTATGAAAAGAAACTAAGGTTTAGGATAAGCTGGAATTTTTTATCTTAGTAATGTCTTGTTATATTATATGTGTTGTAGTCAGAAAATAAAATGTGTCACTACATTATTATGATATATATATATGCACATATGTGTATATGCATATATATGAATTGAGCAACAATTAATGAAAAAAGAAGACATTAATTTGAAGAAGAGCAATAAGGAGGTAATTGGAGGGTCTAGAGGGAGGAAAGGTTAGGAGGGCATAATTTAAATTATATTACAATTCAGAAAAAAGAAAATAAATTATTAAAAATTATACAGTAAGGATGATTATAATGGAGAATGAAAACAAAAACATTTCTAGAAACAAACCATAACCAAGGTTGATAACTTTTCCTAACATGAGTTAGGTTAGTAACATAGCCAGCCATAATGCAAAGAATATTGTTGTTTTGATATGCAATTTGTTTTTAAAATTCTTCTCAGTTTTTTAACTACTGTATGTATATAATGTGCATGTGGTTGAGGTACTCATACTACAATACACAAGTGGAGGAGAGAGGATGGCCTTGTAGAGTTGGTCTTTTTCTACTTTTATGTGTTATCAACGGATTGAACTGAACTTATGCCACAAGGCTTTCATGGCAGGTGCCATTACCCACTGAGCTTCCCAGATACATGTGCCCTCTGGTTTGGGGGTTGGTTTTTATTGTTGTTGTTTTTATCATTAACAGTAAAAGAGTTTAATAAGATCATGCCATGCCTTGGCTTAAAATTCACTCATATGACCTTGATATATAATCCATTTAAAAATAGTAATAATTTCCTCTTTGTGACCATGAAATTTCGGTGCTGGTATCCTGCCTGTCGTTCATTTCTTCTCAGTTGTGTTGGAGTTGCTTTTTCCTATCCTCAGGGTTTTCCCCCAAACCTTGTTTGTTCTTATCTTTCAGGGATGAATGCTGAAGCACTTTGCCTGTCACTTTTGAGAATCCCATCTCCAGCCCTTCTCTTCTGTTTCAATCAACGCTCTTTGCTTCCCTGACTTTCTTTCCATAAACTCATTCAGCAGTGATGAACATTATTTCATCCTTTGAACTTTCATGGGAGCAAGGTTCCTTCCTGGCTTGTTCACAATTTCCATCTCACAGACCTAGAAAAGTAGAAATTAGGGGCTTGAGTGAACCAAAGGTCCCATATAACTTAGGATGTTGGCAAGTCTTTCCAGAAAAATGTTAAAGCTATCATTTGAGAATGAAAGCATAGTTAATAGCCATGTTTACTGTTGGTTGTTGTCAGAACACCACCAACATATTTTATCTACAAATTTCTACTTGACTTTCAATATATTAAATTAACTATCTATTAATACTGAGGGTAATGGAAGAAATGTGAACACAGTTCATTGTATAGAATGAGAGAGTAAAAGTAAAAATAAATAATAAAAATATGCATGAGAATGGGTTAAGTTCTCATCACATATTCAAAATATTACACAGGAAGTCTCCATCCCACAATAACAAAGTTGAATGTTACTCATGCTGTTAGATTAAGCCACATTACTGTGATGAACAATATTCAACAAAGGATGCTGCAGTGAATGAATTTTAAAATGCACAAATGCCTAAGTAGATATGCAGTAATATGAGGTTAGCTCACAATATCAATTAACAAACAATAATTTTTGGTATCAACAGTAGGCTTTATAAAGGATTACTAGTTCCTTTGATTCATAGATTGTCAGAATAGAAGCACTGATAAAGATGCTTGAGAACAGACACCCTTGAGGTCCCTCACTGCACTTCTCAACATTTCATTTACACATGATTTTTAGAATATCAAAAGATATAAATCATATTCTAGAAACCAAATAACACAGGTATGATAGAGATTGTTTTTTGGGTTATGTTTGGCAGATAACCAAGTAGAGTTCTAGCATCTTAGGATGCTCTTACATAGGGCCTAGATTGTAGTCACTGGAAAAACACTGGAAGTGCCTCCTTGCCAGGGCTGGCATTAGAAAAATCTCAGCATGGTAGGATTTACAGTACTGGGAAAATGTTTTCTGCTATTAGACTCTTCCAATAACACTTTTTTTAAAATAAAGAAAATCTCTAATTTATATAAATGAGAAAGATGTTGAAATCCACATGCTTACAGCACTTCTTTTTTTCAGCTAACATTTATTGAATTATTGATTAGATGCTGAACTCGGTACCTGATAACATATGTCTTTGCAATCACTACATACTGCAATGCATGTTTACACTGAAGATTAAGTCACACAAAACCTGAAATCAAGCATGATATAATGTGAGATAAATATCCTTGTAGAAGGTACGCTGATATGAAAATTGGGTAGACTTTGACATACAAAGCAGCGTAGGAAATTTCTTTCAAAGGAATGCAAAAGCAAAACACAGACGGTAACAGTGTTTGAACACTAGTGTAGTATAGTTAACTAGAGAAAAGGCATAGGTATCATCATATGCATATATGTACATGTGCAAATGGTGAAATTATATTTGCTATATTGGATTGAATCACTGCGTCTAGGTATTCCAACAACTGCCATCACTGAAGAGAGATCACAGTAGCCTCTGAGTCTAAGAAGATGGACATCTCAGCAGCTCCAAGCTGCTTTTTAGAACCTGGACATTCCTTTGTGAACTACTAGCATTGAGTCTTAATTGAAAAGCTAGAGAAGCTGGGGCCTGAGGCCAACGGGTGAGGACTGTAGCCATAGGCATTGCTCCCTCAGGGGAAAAAAGGCACTTGCACACATGTGCTTCCCTCCTTCGCTATTTTGACTCTGCTTCTGCTCTGAATTCTTATTGTAATCATGATTAAAAGGAGTGAGCATCAATCCTGCCACCACTTTGTGTTTTTGTCTCCGCAGCCCATTACTTCTATATTCAGCCTCTCTCAGATGTCAAAACGCAGCCAGGTTCTCAGTCTGGTACTGAATAGAGTCCTTACCAGAGTGCAACAGTAAGCACAGTCTCTACTGCGCATATTTCTATCACTAGTCCTGTCACCCACATCCCGTTGGAATAACCCGTTGAACTCTGCTTACATCCCAGAAGGCTTCTGTGGCTTAAAATCCTGAACTCCTTCACATTCCTCCTGGGACCACTTTCAAGGGCCTTTGAACCAACCACACGATCGGGCTTTTCACAGTGACAACCCACACTTCTGAGTGCCACTTTCTACTTTCAGTAACTAGCCCTGTTGCTGCAACAATTTGGTTCCTGGTTCCAGGCTCATGGATCGATTTGTCAGTTGGGTAAGTATGGCCGAGTAGCTGAGTTGCTGCAGAGCTTGTCTCTTGCACGTGGGATCAAGCAAGCAGACTGAGTCCTGTGGTAGCCAGAGGTACTACATCCCAAAGTGCCAGCCTGAGGGAACTACTTTCTTCTACTAGGTCCCTGTATTAGTCAGGATTCTCTAGAGAAACAGAACTGATGGATGACAGAATGAACATGTACATATATATATGTGTGTGTGTGTGTGTGTGTGTGTGCGCACGTATGGGTGTAAATGTGTGTACGCATATACATATATGTGTGTATAATATATAGGATATATATTCATTATATATATATGTATATATATATATATATATATATAACATGGACATATTTTTATAGGTTATGGTTCAACTATTTCAACAATGGTTGTTCCTGATGGAGAATCTAAGAATCCAGTAGTTGTTTAGTCCCCAAGCCTCGCTGTCTGAGTTGGTCTTAGTAAATGCCAAAAGCTCAAAGAAGTAGACTCTAACACCGGTGAAGGAATGAACTTGGCAGTGGGAGTGAGGACACACAGGCAAAGAGCAAGTACTTCCTTCTTCCTTGTCCTTATATGGGCTGCCAACGGATCATGTGGCCTTAGCTTAAAGGTCGATCTTCCCACCTCAAATGAATCAGTCCTAGCCGGGTGATGGTGGCATGAGCCTTTAATCCCAGCACATGGGAGGCAGAGGCCGAAGGATTTCCAAGTTCAAGGCCATCCTTGTCTACAGAGTGAATTCCAGGGCAGCTAGAGATACAGAGAGACCTTGTCTTGAGAAAAACAATCCAGTCTTAGGGAAGGCCTTCCTACTTCAAATGATTCAACTAAAGAAAATCTCTTACCAGTATCTAGACACAGGGACCTAAAACAACCTCCTGTATAAACTACATCCTGCTACAGATGCACTAGGAGAAGAAGTGGGCATCACTCTGCTCTCAGAAAGCTAGATATAGCAGAACCATCGCTGCCAAGCCACTTACCACTCTACTGCTCGGGGATTAATCAGTAGAGTGGCGTTGACTTGTGACTTCTATATTTTTGACAGGTGCTTGGCAGCCTGTGGAAAATGGACTGAAGGAGCAATCCTGAAACTGGAGAAAACACGACGCAATAACGCACAGCCTGGCCAAAAAGCTTCCTTGGAGGAAAGGACTAACTGTCAAAATATTCAGGATATTAGCATAACTTTACAGAGCGCTGCCAATTTACTTATTATTTTCCACTAAGCAAATTATGTACGTCTTTTTTGGCTTCCGGTGATATACATTAGAAAGAGTATGAGGAAATACTGTTAGAAAGAGCTTCGGAAAGTCCACACTGATGGTTGCGGGGCATCCCGACACTGTGAGCACTGGGAACGCACAGTTGTGAAGTCTGGAGGGAAGAGGGTCCTGTGCGAATGTACCAGGTCAGTGTACGGCGTTCTTGTGAAACGATTGCAAGGGCAATGGTGGAACTGGGGGAAGAAGGGGAAGTAGGCTTGACTTCTGACGCAAGGATAAAGAATGAGGCCTAATTAGAGACAGAGTCGAAGGCAGCAAGCGAAATTCTTCAGTACTTGTGCTTTCTAAAGACATTCCATGCTCAATATAATTTTTTTAATTTTTGAGATTATAATTTAACTGCCACATTTCTGTCATCTCTTGGCTCTCTTCCAAATTTCCCATATACCCCTCCATACTGTCCTTCAAATTCATGGCCTCTTTGTTTACTGGCAGTTATTACATTCATATATGTATATACATACATAATTTCTTAAATATAACCTATTAAGTCCATATAATGTTACTTTTATGTATGTTTCCAGGACCTTTGTCATTGGACAAACAACTGGTTTGCTCTTCCCTGGGGAGGACTACATTTGCCATTCCCATATTGCCTGTAGTTCCTTGTGTAGGTCAGTTTGATGTGTTCATTGGTGTCATCCTTGCTTAGAAAGTCATGTGGGTGAGACTTTATGGGTACAATTTCTGATACTTCCAGGAGATCCAGGCTAGACTTTCTTGCTGGGATCTCCATTGGGACATGAGCTCCAGCACAGACAATTATAGATTAACTATATAGGTGTTATTTACCGCATTGAACATGGACCGGCATGACTTCTTCTGATTTAAATTCATTCAGACTATGCTATGGTATATCCATAAGAACATTAAAGTTCATGTATCATATATGTAACAAACATATAAGTATAAATTATACATATGTAAATATGTATGTGTAGATGTTTGCCTGTGTATATGTATAAATATCTTGGTTTAATCTGTGAATTATTTTGATAAAAAGCGTACTTGTGATATTCTCATAGGTATAATTTAGATTCCTTTCTAATCTCTCATAAGGGAACCAACCCCTTGGACTTCAGAGTTACAAAACACACGCAAATAATCTTAACCTTCTGATGAAAAGATAAAATAACCATTAGATCCAATACTTGGCTCTGACTGCACCTGGAAAGGTGCAGGGACTCCTACCCACCTTGGCCTAATTATGTCTTTGTGGCAGATATACTTTATGACTTCGAACATTGCATGTTTTCCCAGTCAGATTGCGTGCCATTTCTAAGGAATTTGTGTTTAAGATGCAATGAAACCTGAGTATTGCCACTAATTTCAGCCAAATGGTTGTCATGATCTGGCTTATCATAGGCGTAGTATAGAGTCATCACATTCCTTTAATGTTTTAGTTGAGTTAGTAATGTGTGGTGCTGAGGCTGCCAGTGATATCTCAGCTCTTGAATATATTAACACAGAGCAAGAAAACCTTGGGATGTGCCGGGTGTAATGTAAAGTTGTTGTTGATGTAATTCCAGAAGTGATTCTGTAATTATGAAAGGGAAGGGCTTCACACTGCTCAATAAAATCATGTTAAAGGTAAAATTTGGAGAGTGATTAATCAAGTTTCCTTCCAGTTCAGACAACATACCTCACCACACACCATCCTATCCTCTTCTCCTTCTCCCAACTTCAGTTTCAAATGTCTTGCTCTGAATAGTTAACTGTAGAGAAGCAAGATGAAGTTGCCAGTGGTCCAGATAATGTCTTTGCACCACATCAGTTTTTCTCTTCTTTTCTCCCTAAGTAGTTATTCCTTTAAAATTATTATTATTATTATTATTATTATTATTATTATTATTATTATTATTATTATTATTACTTTATTCATTTTACATCCCAATCACCCTCTCCCTCATCTCCTCCAGGTTGCCACCCTCCCTCTCTCTTCTCTCTTATCCCCCTCCCCTAGTCCTCAGAAAGGGGGAGCCCTCCTCCCTTACCAACTGACCCCAGCCTATCAAGTCTCATCAGGGCTGCCTGCATCCTCTTCCTCTGTGGCCTAGCAGGGCTGCCCCACAAGGAGGAAGTGATCAAGAGCAGGCAACAGAGTCCATGGCAGAGACAGCCTTTGCTCCTCTTACTAGGGGACCCATGGAGAGAATGAGATGCCTATTGGCTACATCTGAGCAGAAGGACAAATAGAATAGACACTGGAAGCAGTTGCAGAGAGGGAACTAGATGGGAGCCTACCATAGATTTCCTCTAAAAGACTATACTCATAGGGACATCAAAGCAGATTTGGGCAGAGCACAGGGAGTCTTACGGAAGAGTGGAGAGACAGAAGGTCCTAGAGGGGACAGGAGCTTCCCAAGACCAACAGAGCTAGCAAATCTGGCCCCAGGAGGGCCTGCTGAGACAGACACACCAACCAAGGACCACACAGGGAGAGAGCCTAGTCCCCTGTGGTAACCCAGTTCCAGAAGGACATGCATGGTATATACTCACTTATAAGTGGATATTAGCCATGTAATATAGGATGACGATACTACAAATCACCTAAAGAAATCAAGTATCAAAAAAGACCCTAGGGAGGATGCCATGCCAGTTTTTCACTTCAATCTCTTTCTGTATTGTTCTGCCCCCTCAACCCAGCATCAAGTTCAATACTAGCTGTTTCCCTTGCCTAGAGATGCTGTCTCACAGAAGGAAAGGGTGTTCAGATGTTAATAATAAGAAGGAAAATTGGCAATGATCTAATTGGGGTTTTAGAACCTTTCTCTGATGGAGTAGTCTCAATGGTAATGGGACCTTTACATAGAATTAATCTGAGATCTTGTGGTTCTTGTGCTAGGTAGAAAATGAAAAAAAAGGCAGCTAGGAATGGTTATTTAAGATAGTAAGGAAAATGCTATTATTTTAGTAGCAATGAAAATAAGCAGTGCATTTTTTTTGTTTATTTCAACAGAACTTATGTATATAAGGAAGACAAAGGCATGCATGTTAATGGCACATGTGTCTTCTGCATCTATCTTTCATCTATGAAGCATTTGTATATTGTGTAAAATGAGTCCTGGAAGTGAGATTTGAGGCTTAAAAGGAATATATATATATATATATATATATATATATATATATATATATATATATATATATATATCCATATATATATATATGACATTAAGAAGTAATGTGTCATTGATGAGAAGGGAATAGTGACCTTGAGAAGAGAAGAAAAAAAAAACTACTGAGACCACACAGGATATCAAAGATTGAGAAAGAAAATAGCTTGTAGTAATTCTTGCTGATGGGTTTGTATGGTACACTTGATGAATTAGGGTATAAAATATTCATTATTAATCTATTCTTACATTGGGAAGATGCTTAACAGTTTGTTCAGTGTCAAAATTTTAATGGCATCTTAATTAATTACAAGAATAACATGAAGAGAACGCCAGCTAAAGCCCACCTGCCATGAGTTGCAGTAAGTTTCAGGTTTCTCTTGGAGCTGGGGAAAGGAACTGGGTGGAGGATGGGTACCACCTCACACAGCAAGAGTTGGCCATGTAACAAACCTAGTCCGCTGAGTCCTCTGGCCCTCAGGAGAGGTTGACTTCTCACCAGCATGCTTCTTTCTCTCTTGAGTTAGCATTTGTTGTTGCAGTGGGGAAGGAGCCCCAGAATCCAGTGGGTAAAGTTCTGGGACATTCCTATACAGACATCCTACGATGTGCAGGTCAATTCCCACCACAGAGAGTGTTCTGATTCCAGTGTCGGTGACATTGGGGCTAAGAACCCCTCATGTAGACCTGTTCATTTTCAATCCCAGAAGTCTGCGGTTTTAATAGCTATCATTTAACACATTTAGAAAGCTTTCTTCACAGTGTAAAAGACTCTGTGTCTTAAGCCAGCTCCTCTGTTACATCCTTCCCTCCCTACATTGCTCCCTGTCTCACTGGGGATGCCTCCAAACACCCCATATGGCGAAGGATCTAACAGAATTATACCTAAGACTTCAATATGGAAAAGGGGAAGTATCTTATACTTAAGACAATAAAAATCTTATTAACACTAATGACCAATCATTAAGTAGTTCTGTCTTAGGTTCACCACAGGAATATGCCCCCTTTTTCTAATAGTAATTGATACCTAGACCCAAATTCTCTTTTCATTTCCTATGTGGACTTTAAAGAAGGATCCATAGACCAGACAGCAGTCATTTGTCATGAGCTGGATGGGGTCACCCTGTCCCCTCTCCTCTGATGTTTGTAACTTTTTTTTAATCATCCCACTTCCCCATCTACACTTGCTACTATATTGTTTTGTTCTTTGAAATTTTAAAAGTTGAAGTTTGTTGCGCGCAGTCCCGCCGAAAGGATGACGCAACAACTTCAGGATTCTGTTCACGGCAGTTTATTGTTACGGCTCTTCTAGCAGGATGGAGAAAGACCCAAACCCCGAGCGGAGCTCTGCTTAAATAGCCAGCAAGGCGACGTGCTCGTCTGTAATTGGTGCTCAGTCTAGATCCTAATTATAATATTGCCAATGATTGGACGGCGATGTGAAAACGAGTCAGCCTGTCCTTGCGCATGCGCAAGCAGTAAAACAGCGTCAGCAAAGAGAACCCGGAAGTCGGAAGCCGGCGCCATCTTGTAATGGCGGGAGCGGCTCCCGACATCTCCCCCTCTTTAATTATATAGAAGGCTAGTTTAGCTACTGTACACCTTCATCCCGTGCAATGGGAACCTGTGCCCTGGGAGGTGTGTTGAGACCCTGTACACCTGTAGCCCGTGCAATGGGAACCTGAGCCCTGGGAGGTGTACAGGGCTGCACTGAACAGCATCCTGGTGCAATGGGAACCTGTGCCCTTCAGGAATGCTGTATGTTCAGGCAGCGTCTCAACGATTGAGCATACTAAGCCAAACTTGGGGAGAAGTTCCTTGCTCTACAGCCAACATAGCCTGAATTACGGCTTGATTTTTCAGATACTGTTGTTTTTTAAAACGGCAGAGCAACCAAAGACAGAGGAACAGACCCGCGAGCAGGCATATACCAAACATTCCCACACCAATCCATTCTTTAAAATAAGAAAATGCAGAATGCAGCCAAGAAGTAAAATCTCCGAAGGTAACGATTTCTGCTCGAGTCCCATTCAACTGTGCAATCTGAAAGACAAGTTGTCGGGATAGCCTTTCTGCTTCCAACGTCCAGTTTCCTGCAAGATAGTCTGAAATAATTCTACGGTTTACCTGGCGAAAGGAAGAGAAAGCAGACAAGTCTGTAGTTGCCTTGGCCTCATTACTCAATATCCATTGAAACCATGGCCATCCAGCTATACCACTCTCATTGCCCTTATGAGATAATATAAATCTATCTAGTGGTGGAGAGAACTGAAACCCTAAAGACAGCTGAGAATTTGAGCTCTCTCGAGATTGACAGTCTCTAAACGTGGGAGGAAAACTATAAGCAGGAGTACACCAGGGTGCAGCTCTAAATTGAGTGGCATTCTTACAAGTCACATTATTCCTAAAAGGAATAACTGTTTGGCTAGTAATCATGTATGTGAAAACAGTGGTGCTAGCTGTTACATTTGGCACATGTTGTTTTCCATCCAGACTAATGGAAATGGACTGTAAAGGAACAGCAGCAGCCGAAGCCCCTGTACCAAGATCAATCTTCGGGTTAACAATTTGCTGTGGTTCCAACCAGGCACTTAAGTTGGCATGCTGGAGTCGAATACATGGCATGAAGCCATGAAATGAGAAGCAAAGAGTACCAAGCAAATGAAAATTAGACTGATTAAATGGTTTAGGGTCTTCCCCAAACGCAGTGGCACAGGGAATCTCTCCTTCACAGGAGGTGGAGAAAAAATGGGGAAGCACAGTTGAATTAGCATGTACTGGCATGGGCATGGGCCATGTTTTTGTTACAGCCCATAATTTCATGGCTAGGCTAAGAGTCAAGACGGGAGGAGAAGAAGACAGATCAGGTTCCTGATTGGAGTCTTCATCATTCTTCCTGGATTCCATAACATCTTCAGTCCTGATGATTCTTGTCAATCTTGTCGGCACCCAGACAGGATTTTCCTGGTCCTGTGGAAAAACACAAACAGCTCCCCTGGATCTTATTAAAATAGGATCCGGTCCTTTCCATTGATTATCCAAAACATCTTTCCATTTTACTGTTTCTCTGGATGTTTTGTGATTGACGTGCCTGTCTGCAGCAGACCGTCCTTCAGAATCCAAATTTAAAAAATTTATAGTAAATAAAACAAGGGAAATTTTAGCTTTAGGTCCCATAGTAATGGGGCCTATTCCCTCCTTTTGTTTTTGTAAAAACATTTTTAACGTACTATGAGTCCGTTCTACCACACCTTGTCCCCTAGGATTGTAGGGAAGGCCCGTGACGTGGCGAACCTGCATTTTTTGGCAGAACTGTTGAAAAGTTTTTGAAGTATAAGATGGCCCATTATCAGTCTTGATTTGTAGGGGCTTGCCCCAGGCCGCCCAAGCCTCTAGACAATGAGCTATAACATGTGCGACCTTTTCTCCTGCAAGGGGAGTAGCATGAATTATCCCCGAGCATGTGTCTACAGAGACATGAACATATTTCATCTTTCCAAAGGCTGGAATATGAGTTACATCCATTTGCCAAATATGGAGAGGTTGTAGTCCCCTAGGATTAACTCCTATAGCAGGGGGATGTCTGAACTCTGCACATTTGCTACATTTTAGAACTATATCTCTAGCAAGAGCCCGAGAAATGCCAAATTTATATCTAAGAGTATTAGCATTAACATGATAAAGAGTATGAAAAATTGTAGCTTCTTGGACTGGATCAATATTAACAAAAATCTGTTTAGTAGCCTTGTCTGCCAAGGCATTAGCTTCTGCCATGGGCCCAGGAAGCAGAGTGTGAGCCCGTATGTGCTGAATAAAGAAAGGAGCAGTCCTTTGTCTAATAGATTGTTGAATATCCAGAAAGACTTGTAACACCTGACTTTTAGTATTAATAAATCCTACAGTTTCCAAAATTTGGACTGCTCTAACTACATAATGAGAATCTGAAACAATATTTAATGGCTCTGAAAACGTTCTGAGTACCTCAGCGACAATGGCACATTCTACAAGCTGAGGGGACGTGAAAGGGAAAACTTTCTGAACCACTTGACCCTGCACCACAAAACTTCCAAGCCCAGTGCTGGAGCCGTCAGTATATATATCAGTAGCTCCATCGATGGGTTGATTCCTTGTAACTTTTGGAAAAATAAAAGCATGATGCATCACAAACTGTAATAAGGGATGTTTAGGGTAATGATTATCTATTTTCCCTGCATAGGAGCATCTTAAAATAGCCCAAATATCAACGGTGGAACATAACACTTGTACCTGATAACTGGTATAGGGAGTAATAATTAATTGTGGCTCTATGCCAAAATGAGTAATTGCTAATTGAAGTCCTTTAATGGCTATCGCAGCCACACGAGTAGGATAATGACTCAGAATTTGACCAGGGGATGCTTGCGGATGTACCCAAAGCAAGGGACCCTCTTGCCATAACACTGCCGTAGGCTGTTGAGGGGATGGAATAATGCATAACTGAAATGGTTTAGCTATATCAAAGCGGGTCAGGAAAGCCTTATTTAATTTTTCCTCAACTAATTGCAAGGTTTTGGAAGCTTCTGGAGTGAGTTTTCTGGGCGAAGTAATAGCCGTGTCACCTTCCAAGAGAGCAAATAGAGGTCTAAGCTCAGCTGTTGTTAAATTTAATGAGGGTCGAATCCAGTTAATGTCTCCCATCAACTTTTGAAAATCATTTAGAGTCCGTAATCCGTCCTTTCTGATAGCAAGTTTTTGAGGGATTACTTTCGTAGGAGTAATTTTTGATCCAAGAAAATGCCCAACAATACCTTCCTGAACCTTTTCAGGGGCAATAATTAGCCCTCTTTTTTGAAGGGATGATGAAAGTGCAATAAATGCCTGATGCAATAACGCTTCATCATGGTGGCATAACAATATGTCATCCATATAATGACAAATTTTAATTTTTGGAAATCGCTTCCTAATTGGTCGAGTGGCTGCATCAACATAAAGCTGACACATGGTGGGACTATTAGCCATGCCTTGAGGTAGTACTTTCCATTGGTATCTCTGATCTGGTTCCTCATGATTTATACTAGGCAAGGTAAAGGCGAAGCGTTGTCTATCCCTAGAGTGCAATGGAATAGAGAAAAAACAGTCTTTGATGTCTACTATTATTATATTCCAATATTTAGGCAAGGCTGACAGAAGAGGGAGACCTCTCTGCACAGGTCCCATAACTTGCATTTGTGCATTTATAGCCCTAAGATCATGAAGCAATCTCCATTTTCCTGATTTCTTTTTAATGACAAATATTGGAGTATTCCAAGGAGAGATGGATTGCTCCAAATGACCGGTAGCCAGTTGTTTTGCCACTAGCTCCCTTGCAGCTGACAGTTTCTCAGAGGTCAATGGCCATTGAGGAACCCACACCGGGCCCTCTGTTTGCCATGGTATAGGTATGGCATCCCCAATGGCCCCTAGGAAAAACCCAATCCTGTACGTTCTAATCTTTGCTCAACAGATATTGGGCTAGTCCTCCCTTGCAAAGCTTTTCCTAATCCTTTTCCTGGGACACATCCCATGTTTTTCATCATATTTTGACTTTGCTTAGAGTATTCATTAGTAATTCTAAAATCCATTTGTTTTAAGACATCTCTACCCCAGAGATTGACAGGAAGTGATAAGACATAGGGTGTAAAAGTTCCTTGGTGCCCTTCTGTATCATTCCAATGTAACTCCATAGCACTCATTGCAGGAGTTTCTTCATATCCTAATCCTTGTAGGGATTGTGATGATTGATTAAGGGGCCAGTCTTTCGGCCACCAGGACATAGCTATAATGCTGGTATCCGCCCCGGTGTCTAACAATCCTTTAAAGTCTTTTCCATTTACTTTTAAGATCATCATAGGCCGTTGGTCTAATTCTAGAGACAGAAAAGTATGTTGTCCACCAGACGAACCAAATGCCCTTGTCCCTCGAGGGGCTTTTTGGCCTGGAAACAGCTGATGTAAACTTGGTAGGACCAAGAGCTGAGCTATTCTATCTCCAGGTGCTATAGCACTAATTCCTTTTGGGGAAGAACATAATACCTTAATTTGGCCCTCAAAATCCTGATCGATAACTCCTGGATGCACTATCAAACCTTTTAAAGTGGTGGACGATCTGCCTATAATGAGCCCCACGGACTCCTCAGGTAATGGGCCAGCCAAATCTACTGGAATCGGTTGGCAGCCCATCATAGGGGTTAATACTGCTCTGGTGGTGGCACACAGGTCCAGTCCTGCTGATCCATTAGTTGCTCTCCTAATGGTTTGGCTCTCACAAACTCTCTGGATCTGTGTGTCCTGCGTTCCATAGCCCCATATATTTTTGGGCCCTGAGGTCTGGGGCCCTTCCTTCCGTTTTTTGAGTCCTCTTCCCCTTTTTCTGGTAAAGGCCTGCCCCTAATATCTTTGACTGATCTACACTCATTTGCCCAATGTCTCCCCTTCTGACAGCGGGGACAGAGCCCAGGTTGTTTATTAGCTCTTTCCCCACCAGATGCTGTTGTAGTTCTGCATTGTCGTTTTAAATGACCTGTCCTTCCACAATTGAAACATTTCATATTTGCTGCCTTTTGTGCGGATAGCACTGCAGCAGCAATCCCTGCATTCGTTAGGGGTCCTCCAATCTCCCTGCATGCTTTCATCCATGCATTTATTCCTTTCCCTTTCCAGGGAGTTATGGCATTTCTGCATTCCCTAGTACAATTTTCGTAGAGCAGTTGCTCCACAAAAGGCATAGCTGCTTCTTGATCAGGGAATACCTTACCCGCCGCCTCCATCATGCGCGCCACAAAGTCAGAAAATGGCTCATTAGCTCCCTGAACTATCTTTGTTAAATTTCCTGTTACTTGTCCTTTATTAGGTATGCTTCTCCAGGCCCTCTCAGCAGCCTTATTAATTTGTTCATAGACCTCAGGGGGATAAGTGGTCTGATTAAGTCTCCATTGTCCTTGTCCAGTAAGCATGTCAAAGCTCCATTGAGGATGTGCATTAGCGATATTCTGATTGGCTTGCACAGAGCATAATTCAAAATAAATGGATTTCCAATCCAGAAATTGACCCATGGATAGACATGCCTTAACGGTGTTATACCAATCATCTGGCGTCATGGCATTTTGAGTCAATCTTTCCACCAGAGCCACTGTAAAAGAAGCTCCGATTCCATAGGTTTGTACTGCCTCTGCTAATGCCTTCAACTGTTTAAAGTCTAATGGTGTATGCTGACGGACATTATTAGCATCTTGCCATACTGGGAAAGCCAGTGATATTTTCTTTCTATCCCTTTTTGAAATTAAGGTTCCAGATCCTTTTCCTACTGGTGACTGATCCATATGCCCTTTTCTCCCACTAGGGCGCAAGGTGGCGCCGAATGCCATCATATAAGGAGGCGGGTCAGGCCAGTATCTTTCAGACTCATATCTAGCTGCTTCCTTTTCCAGCTCGGCTTGGTCTTCCCTATTTAGAACTTCCTCTTTTTCTGATTCTGATGATTCTTCCTCTGTGGAGGACGTCTCCTCACTAGAGGAATCCTCTAACTTGAGATTTGTAAACTCCGTCAAAGTTGGATACAACTTAGGTCTAACGGAGTCTGTTTTCTTAGACTCTTGGTCTTTTTCTCTCTTGGACTCGTGGTCCTTGGACTCGTGGTCTTCCTCCTTTTTTATTTTTTCTTTTCCCCGGGTTTTCTTTTTAGCTTCCCTTTTCTTTTCTGTTTCCTTTTCTGCTTCTGATAAACTATCCTGGTGATCCGCCAAAGCTCTTTGTCCTGCTCTTACCTGTTCTTTGCAGTTCTCATCCTCAATGCATGATTTTATCAATTTATAAACTGGTAGGGTTCCTGGTCTCAAAGTTCCCCTCTCTTTTTCCGCCCTAATATCATTCCCTAGCTTATCCCAGCACCCCGCAGTTAAGTTTCCAGATATCTGGAACCAAGGAGCCACCCGATCAACCTCCTTTATAAAATTCTTTAGCACACGATCTGGGATTTTCAGTTCCCGTTCCTGGAGCAGCGCCCGCACTGCGTCCAAGATCGGCTTCACTTGAAGGTTTCCCATACCTCCTTTTTCTACAGGAGCGGGACGGCCGCCTCAGTTATCTTACCTGAGAATTAAGGCCAAACTATTCAAGGTCACACAGCGGATAAGCGCAAACTTTATCCCGTTTCCCACAATTAAGACACAAACAACAAAACACAAAGAAGACGAAACTAACAACGAGAAACGGGATTCCCCACTCCCAGGAAGTCATACCTTGCAGAAAAGTACCGCGGTTTTCACTCTGCCAGCGCTGAATCCTGTCTCGACGAGCAGTCGGGGTCCTTCACAGCAACCTTCACCTCGGGGTTCGGCAAATCCCGGGTTTCGGCACCAGATTGTTGCGCGCAGTCCCGCCGAAAGGATGACGCAACAACTTCAGGATTCTGTTCACGGCAGTTTATTGTTACGGCTCTTCTAGCAGGATGGAGAAAGACCCAAACCCCGAGCGGAGCTCTGCTTAAATAGCCAGCAAGGCGACGTGCTCGTCTGTAATTGGTGCTCAGTCTAGATCCTAATTATAATATTGCCAATGATTGGACGGCGATGTGAAAACGAGTCAGCCTATCCTTGCGCATGCGCAAGCAGTAAAACAGCGTCAGCAAAGAGAACCCGGAAGTCGGAAGCCGGCGCCATCTTGTAATGGCGGGAGCGGCTCCCGACAGAAGTTGATACTGAAAACTATAAAGGCCATGTTTCATTACTTTGCTAAATGTTGAAGCTATCATAAAACTTGCTCATTCTTAGGGGTCTGTAAAAGAGCAAAGAGTTCCCATGTGTGCATCTGGTCATCTTCAAATACATGTACAGGCAGCCTAACACCTGCCCCTTGACACGCAGTGTTCAGGCTCAGCAGAAATCCCTCCAAGTGACTCACAGAGAGTGCAGAAAGAGAACATGAGTCATTCAAATATAGGCATGAACTTCAATCAAACACACTGATAAGACTTCTGTCAAAAAAAAAAAAAGGAGGGGGGGAGAAACAGCTCACAGCTGGGCCACCCTCGTAGATTTTCTCAACAAATGTGAGAAGAAATTGCTCATTGCCTGTACTTGCAGGCTGGTTTCTGTACTCAGAATCATCAGCGTCTACCATGTTACTGGTTTAGTGACAGGTTTCACAGCATGGGACAGGCAAGAGTGACTCTTGTTTCCTGAGAATATTTACCTGTGTTTGGTAATAGGAAAATGATAAGTTCAAACTATTTAGGAGTCTGAGTTAAAAATTTCAAGTCTCTCTCTCCTTCATACACACACAGAGAGAGAGAGAGAGAGAGAGAGAGAGAGAGAGAGAGAGAGAGAGAGAGAGAAAAGAGAGAAGAGAGAGAGGGACAGAGAGAATGAGAGAGAGAAAGACAGACAGACAGACAGAGACAGAGACAGAGAGACAGAGAGACAGAGAGACAGAGACAGAGCAGAGACAGAAACAGAAACAGAGACTGAGGCAGAGAGAGTGGGGAGGGCAAGGGGAGAGGGAAGGAGGGGGAAGAGAGAGAAGGACAGGGAGAGAGTACTGGAGTCTTCTGGTTCCTCAATTCTTCCCTGATTAAGGCTGAGTAAGGTGTTTCTTTTACCTCCCCTTAAGCTATTGTGTGGTGTAGAGTGGGTCTCTATGGATACCACTGAGTAATTAAATGCTCAGAGTGAGGAAATGGGGTGTGTCTCTAAATGTAATCCCGAAGCTTTCTTTTCCCTCTGATAAAAGAGGTGCGAACATCTTGGGGAGATCAATCATACTGGTGCCTCAATGACAACTGTGGGCACATCACTGTTTAAACAAGAATATTAAATACTAAAGGAAATCAAGAAAGAATGGCAACAGAGAAAACGTGGTGGGGGTTCATCGTAAAGGCACAATCAGCCACACATTTCACAGAGGACATGCTGCTTAACCTGAAATGCAGGGCAGCCTACTAGGGTCGGACTTAGCTTAGCTCTGGGGCAGCCTCTGCAGTATGCAGTTTTGCTTGTGGTCCAGGAATCAGAATCCCTGAGATGATGAATGAAAGAAAACAGAGTAATACTCTAATTTTTATCTCTGAACAAAAACCTCAGTATTATCAATGAAACTTTTCTAAAATGGAGAACTCAAGAAAACCACCCCAGATCTTGTATCTTCTATGTATTAAGTTAAAAAAAAACCATTATGGCATGATAGAGTATGGTAGATTCAAGATGTATACAGGAAAGGACATTCAAAGGGCTAGTCTGAGTACTTTTGAGAAAATATGAATGTGTGTTCAAAGAGGTTTTTGAAGGCTTATATAGTGATATGACCCACTGTCCAGGTCTCTCTTTGTATGGATTACATGTAAGCCCTCTACACATATGTAACCAATGGGCAGTTTGATCTTCATGTGGGTCTCCTAGTAAGTTGAGCAGGTGCTATCTATGACACAGACTCTGTTGCCTGCTTTTGATCACATCATAACAGTGCTGCCTTGCCTGGCCGCAGTAGATGAGGATGAGCTTTGGCCTAATGCCACTTCTTGTGCTATGGTGGATTGTAGGTGGTGCTTCCCTTTTCAGAGGACAAAGGGAGGGGGAGTAGGAGGAAGAGGATGGGAGGGAGGGGCCGGGAGGAGAGGAGGGAGGGAACTACATTAGGGATGTCAAGTGAAGAATTTTAATTAAAAATAAATTGAAAACAAGAAGATTCATGACCCAACTAAGGGGTTGCTATCATTTCCTATGTCCACTGCAAAGACCCGCCCTTTTTGGGTAACAGACATCTGCTTCCTAGTTGAGAGAAAAAGATGTACAGGCTGGCTAGCACATGCACCTCAACATATATAGGGACAGCCTATGGACTCTGTCTGTACAGCCTTTCTTCTTTCATTGCCGTGGGCATTGGGTCCTAGACAACCCCAGTGAAGACCTGTGGTGTAGCAGTTTTCTCCTCACTGAAGTACTTCTTCTAGGAAGGAGAGGGCGAGCACCTGGGATGAACTTCACGTGTTTGAGGAAGCTGAAACAAGAGTCTTCCCAGTGTTAGAGAAGCAAAGTATAACTCCTGGGGGGGGGAGGCTCCCCTGAGCTGTGGGGAGAGGACCTCTGGGAACTATCCTGCTGGCTGCAGGTTGTACTGAGTTCCAGGGCTGCAGCTTTTATAAAATGGTGTGGGACTGGAGCTGTTGGGGATAGAGTTGAGTCTTCCCTCAACTATACTCAAGTTAGTGACCTCAATAAAAGCTCATTGGTTCATCAAATTGGACTTTGATGCATTTTAAATGGCAGACATAATGAATCTTGAGACATTCCCAGAAAAAATATATTATGCATACACATGTGGTATATTATTTTTGATTCTTCTACATCAATGGTATTCACCTTATTCTTAGTATATCTGTATATCTGTGAAGAATGTTAATACTGTGCATTGTCTTCACTTCTTCAGGGAGTTCTTGTCTTCAGTCCTGTTTGTATGATGACCGATATGTTTTTTATTCACATAATTATTTGCATTTATCATTCCATTCCCCTGTTCTAGGAACAAAGCAATGGATAAAAGCAATAAAGCATGCATTTTTGGATTACATAAACAATTACACTGTAATATAAGTATTAAGACCTCATTGACAGTGGGACAGAGATTTACACTTGATGATATAGGAGGAGGCTGCTTTAATTTCTTTTTTTATAAGCCTGAATGTCTGATAACACATGCCATCCTCAACTTGGGGGATACAGTGGGTAAGAAAGGCTTCAGAATTAACTGGCATAATGCACTTTCCAGAAAAATTAAAGCGTGTGCACTGATCTGCTCAGAAGTTCTTGCAAGGAAAGCCCTGCTTATCCAAGGTTAATAAAAGAAGGAAAGAAAGTAAGAAAGAAAGAAAGAAAGAAAGAAAGAAAGAAAGAAAGAAAAAGATTTCAGAAGACTGGAAGTCAATCATTTTATGGCTAGTGTGTGATTCCCAAGTCTTTGTAAAGCATAATCAATTAGTCTTATATCAAATTTCCTATTTGTTAAATAATTTGTTAATTTTCATTTGTCTTTGTGCCTATTGAACCTAGTATATACTGAACTCTTGCCGTGCTTTGAAGGGATATAGGTTTAATGAAGACAGTAGATAAATGCCACAATTTTGTTGTAGATATTGAACATATTGTCTGAAAACTCAGTTATCCTACAGTTATATTTCTATGCTCAAATTATCAGTATTTTTAATAATTATTCCCAGACAGGCTTTCACATCGGTGTAATCCAGAGTGAGGGGTGAGCTGTAGCCTTCCTGCCCAGCTCAGTGTAATGTTATCCTCCATCTAATCTTTATTCCATATGCTGGGAAAGCTACTCACACTTTCTTAGGGAGGGTAAGGGTGGAACAGCTCCATGATCTGGATTCCTAAACTGTTTTCAATTAGGAAATGACTTCTGTGTTCCTTGCACTCAGGTGCTTTTGATTAGTAAGAAGCACAAATATTCAGTCACAAGGACATGCAATCCCACGGTCAGAGCCTACAGAGGCTAATCAAGTCCTTTCCTGGTCTTTATTTCTGTACATTCCTTGACATACACATACACACACACACACACACACACACACACACACACACACACACACACACACACATATTCTTCTAGAACCTTTGTAGCCTATCCACATGCACTGCTGGCAGACTCCACAATGATAATGAAAGAACAGCCAAGGTTGTTTTGAGGTTTGCACTTGGGACATGGTCCGCTGAACAGCTGTGTGACCTTATAGAGCCTTGGCCTTGCTGTCCCCCGAGTCATAACTTAGAAGTAGGTGTGCATATTTTTTACCATTGACAAATTGATGTGGATCACTTCTACATCTTTAGATGAGAAGGCTTAAAAGGCTATGTAATTATAATAGATGTATGTGCCTCGTGTGTGTGTGTGTGTGTGTGTGTGTGTCTGTCTGTCTGTCTGTCTGTCTGTCTGTCTGTGTGGTCCATAGTTGATCCTGATACTGTTCACCACACTTAGACTCTAGGGTTTGGGGAAAGCCTTTGATAAAAACATAAAGGAGGGTCCTCTTGTTTTCTTTCCCTAGTTTTTATCCTCTTCTACTCATACGTGTTCTGATTAGCTGTCAAGTTTGACTATCTGCTAAAGATCCAAGGCTTCCTTTGATTTTTTCATGTCAAAGCTGAAATAGTTGGGACATTGTCCAGACTTCCAGTCTCCTCCTGGCAATCCATCTTTTATCAGCACTGCCTCCAGTTTAACCCTATGGTGCACTGCCTCCAGTTTAACCCTATGGTGCACTGCCTCCAGTTTAACCCTATGGTGCACTGCCTCCAGTTTAACCCTATGATGCACTGCCTCCAGTTTAACCCTATGCTCGAGTATGCTCTTCTTTACAGTTTGTGTTTCACTGATTTCCTCAATTGAGTTTCCAGGTCATACCTGCTCCTCCCTGTTGGCAAGCACCCGTAGCACTTCTCAGCCCAGCCTTTCATCTGAGTGCACCACTCACTCTCCTTTGTAGCATCACTCCCAGGTGCCACCACTGTGCACAGAACTCTGTGACTTGTTTAATATGCACCTAGATGTTCTTACAGACAAAAATCCATGCCCCTTACATTCTACGCTGCACAACAGATAAAGGTAATTAGAGTGCTGAATTCAGTTAGTGACCATGGAAACTGACCCAAATGCCCCTCCCACCAGGACATATCGTCTATCGCTGTCCCTATCCTCTACCAAGTCACTTTATAAAGAAAAGATTTTGATCGTTAAGCTTTTACAAGTCCTTCATACAGAGAAGCATTATATAGGAGCAATTTGAGAATGCGCTAGATAATCTGAGCCCAAACCATTTGGAACTTGCAAGCTGACCCGAAATAGGTACTTGCTGCAGCAAACTCTCATAGGGCGTAGGATTTTCCCTTAGCTTCAGTCTATTAGCAGATGCATTGCAGCTTAATAAAATGTGCTATGTATATCAATAAATTTCCATGTCCTTTCTTCTTTATTAGCTATCCTAATTTTTATTCCAGTAATAACAGGCAATATACTTTAATAGGTGATGTCCCTTAATAGTCTCCATTTCAATTGTTTTACATTTCCCAGGCAGTATAATCTTGATTATAACATTCATAGTCAATTTGAAAATAAACTGGACCAGGAGAGCTAAAAATCCTAGAAATTTTGAAACAAATATTTTGATTTTGTTTACACATGTGCCACCAGCTGTTTCAAGGAAAACACTGGGGGAAGAAAAGAAACTACAGAGAAAGAAACCCATATTATAAACATCTGGATTTAAACACTCAACAAAAAGCCAGGAAGTAAACACAGCAATATTAAATTCAATCAAGTGGAAGGATTCTGCTCCCCAGAGAATAAAAGACAGTTTAATTTCACGTAAATGTGACTGCAAACAGGTGGTAGGCCAGAAGAGCTGGAAGATGAGAAGGGAAGGCTCAGACATGTGGGTATGACTGTGTCCCAGCCGACTGAATGGCAGAGAATTGCTTGGAAGCCTAGGACAAGCAAAATGCAGAGATTTTCTCTTCTGACTACAGTTTCTAAAGATGTTCATTTGATTACATCTCTGTGATGTAAGACGTTTTCCTTGATCACACTCACCTTACAGATTCAGATAGTTTAGCTGGGTAGCTTATTGTGGAAATCACCTGCCTTTGGCTTCTAAGTTCTTGAGTTACAAATGGGCCTTCATGTCTATCTAGTCTTTATGTAGGTGCTGGTTCTCATGTTTGTCCTTTATTGCTGAGTGATTTCTCTGCCCCATTTACTTTGTTTTGTTTTGTTTTTTTCAGACAGAATTACTTATATGCTATATCCTATGCTATCCCTGAACCTGCATCCAACTTAAGCTAAAGTCACCTTGTGAACTTATAGTTTGCCACAACATAAGACGTATTCGGGGCTATGGGTGAGGCTCAGGAGTTTATATACGCA
This sequence comes from Acomys minous, assembly GCF_964271855.1. Taxonomy (NCBI): domain Eukaryota; kingdom Metazoa; phylum Chordata; class Mammalia; order Rodentia; family Muridae; genus Acomys; species Acomys minous. The sequence goes on along the minus strand of NC_140486.1, from coordinate 93,934,707 downwards.
AGGCAAACATTCTACCAACTGAGTTATTATCTATCCCCTAACCTTAGTTGTATAATATGCAATATCCATTCCACAAGAGAGTTTCCTGCTAGGACTAGAGGGCTCAAAAGCCAAATTATTGGATTCTTGTAGGAGTTAGCAAAGTCTTTATAGAGAAAAAAATGATGATGATGTGATTGAGTCTTGGAATATTCGTATTGTCTTAGTAACTGTACTATTGCTGTTAAGAGACACTAAGACCTAGGTAACTGATAGAGGGAAACGTTTCACTTTGGATTTGCTTACAGCTTCAGAGAAGTAGCCTATTGCCCTCATGGCAGGCAGTGTGGCAGCATGCACGCAGGCATGGTGCTGGTAAAGAGGCCGAGCTCTTGCATTCTGATTCATGGGCATCAGGCAGAGTGACCCTGGGCTTAATGTAAACTTTTGAAACCCCAGAGCCCACCCACAATGAGACATCTCTCATAAGACTGTGCCTTCCTAATCCTTTCCAACAAACATTTAAGCCTTTGGGGGGGCCATTCTCATTCAAATAACCACACACGAGTTTTCTTTTTTATTCAGAGCAGAAGTCATGGCATAACTACAGACACACCCCCCCCTTTACTGCTCTTGTGTCTACGCATGCCTGGCCGGCTAACTTCTAGGTGGCTGCACCTCATTCTAGCACCTTCTGCACCAGATCCAAATAAGTACACTAAATCAGCGTGCATCCTTGCTCTTTGGGACTCCCCAAATTAAAGTTGAAACATAAAACTACTAAAGAAGGTGAGGCTCCTGCCTTAGAGCACTGAAAGAGTAAATGAGTGTTTCACAGGGTAGAACCCAGGCTACGTCACAGTTTTCGTGCTAGTGACGTCATCCTCACACCTACAGGTTCCAGATACCAAGTAGCATGAGTAGTATGATATGAAATAAGCACAAAACAAAACAAAACAAAAAAAGACCAAAAGCACTTGATTTCCTCTATACGAATTTCTAATTGAACAGTTAGAGTTGGGAGTCAGGAACTAGACATGGAAAAGGCTACAGTTCGACAACGCTGCCAGGAGATAGGGCCCATGGCATGCAAACAAACAAACAAACAAACAGAAGCCTAAAAGAACAAGAAACCAAACTAGACTTCGATGCTTTGTGTATAGGTGAGGAGGATCATTGAGTGGTTGCAGTTAGGTGAGACTGAGACACAAGGCACTTGAAGCTGGTGTCATAGGATGGAGGAATTTGATGCCAGAGAAACAGAAGGAGGGATACATGACGGGGGGGGGGGGGTTATTTTATTTCTTTCTCTTATAATATATATGTCTAGTAACAAGCCATACATATTCTGTGGTCCATTTCTGAGAATACAATCCATCCCTCTGTATGCTTCCTTTCTCTCTGAGGTTCCCTTAGTTGCTCGTGTATTCATATGCAAATATCAACCACTCTTAATTAAACAAAATTGTTTTATCAAAATGTCACAGGTTTTATCCCCTACCCTTGTGCATTACATGGGGAGGGGCAGTGTTTATCCATGATTCTGAGTGAGCTTTAATAGTAGGATGTGGCTTTTACCAAAAGTTCACGTAAACAAACCAGTGCATTGGATGGTAATGGCATTAAATATGAATGTGGGTGTGTCAGCAAGGGTAAATTTATTATACTCTGATTTACTAAAAAGAGGTGTTATTATATCAATAATACTTAAGGGCAGGTATACTAATATGTGCAGTTGCAAACTCAAGAAGCATTAGAGCTTCTTTTTTAATATATTTTATTAATTTATTCATATTACATCTCAATTGTTATCCCATCCCTTGTATCCTCCTATTCCTCCCTCCCTCCCATTTTCCACTTACTCCCCTCCCCTATGACTGGGACTGAGGGCGACCTCCTCCCCCTGTATATGCTCATAGGGTATCAAGTCTCTTCTTGGTAGCCTGCTATCCCTCCTCTGAGTGCCACCAGGCCTCCCCATCCAGGGGACGTGGTCTAAATTTGACATCATGAAGTTGTGGTTTGCAGTGTCACCTGGAGAGAATCTAAAGTATTTACTTGCCATAGTTTCTCAAATGAATTAGAATGTCTGGGGTTCCAACTTGGATATCTGGGCTAACCCAAATGTTCACGAGGTGCATCTTAAACAGCGGTCATTTTTGCTTCTGTAGCTCTTCAGCTTCCAGAACATTATGTAAATGTAATCAGATACTGTGCACTTTGCCTGGCTTATTTCATGCAACATGATATCTTGATATTGTTGGGAGCCATCCGATTATATCGGCAACCCTTTTCTTTACACTACTGAGTACAGTGGGCAGCAGTCCACAACATGGCTACAACACAAGGGATGACAATATTTGTCAGTGTGCTGGGTTTTATTGAGTACCTGTCAGTTGTCTGAGACCTAAAGCAACATGAGGATGTTGGAGCCATGCTGTAGCTCATGGTCCTCCTGAGCTGGCTGGGAGCCTGAAGATTCCACTGAGCTTAACACAGGAGACCTGCTGCCTAAGAACAAAGGCCTCCATCTAGCTTATAAAAATTAAAGCACCAGCGCAAGGGGCGCCTCTGAGTCAGTAAAATGACAACTTGATAGTTTGAGAGACATGAAGGGTATGAGGCTATGTGTTGAAGAGATTAAGGGAGATCTAAATGGTGAACACTTTCTATTGATGTTCTTAAACAGGACCTCTCACTCTACTGTGAAAACACCAGCACCGAGAGCCCAGCTCTTCGAAACTGATGTCATTTGTGGTTATTACAATCTTTCAGATAAGAAAATAAAACTGTCCATTGGCTAGATCTGGGTAGGGGTTTAAAGTTTACCACCTGTATTGTCCTTGGCTGGTGCCTTAGTTGGAGTGGGACCCCTGGACCCAAATCTGCCTTTCATAATGTTCTACTTGTAGGTTTCTAGGACCCTCTGGATCCTTCTACTTTGCTATTCTCCCATGCTTCTCTCATCTAGTGTCCCAATAGGATGTCCTCCCCTCTAGTGGAGAGTGGGGTATGACTTTCACATGAACTCTGGTGCCTCATATTTGACCATGTCCCCTGGAGGGGGAGACCTGGTGGCACTCAGGGAAGCATATCAGGTTGCCAAGAAGAGACTTGATACCCTATGAGCATATACAGGGGGAGGAGGTCCCTCTCAGTCACAGTCATAGGGAGGGGAATAAGGGGAAAATGGGAGCGAGGGAGGAATGGAAGGATACAAGGGATGAGATGACCATTGAGATGTAACAAGAATAAATTAACAAAAAATTAAAAAGAAAAAAAGAAAACTGTTGCCTGAAGTTTCAAGAGTCTCCTTTGTCTTCCATCAAAAAAAGCCTACAAAATCTGTGGCATTTCAGGTTATTATGCCTCAAAATTGCTTTTTACTCTGTGAATTTAATGAACTACACTTATCAGTCATGGAAGAGGTTCAAAGAGTTCAGGAGACTTACTCTTTAGGCTCTTGGGTGTCAGTCAGCTCACCCGAATGCATGTGCCCTTTCTCTTGGCAACAGAAGGATAAAGAAATGCTAATTGCCCAGAGGATTTGTGATCTGTTTAAAAAACATGCACGCGCGCGCGCGCACACACACACACACACACACACACACACACACTCACAAACACATTATTGATGCAATCTCTAGTTTCTAAGGACCTGCCAACTTGTGCTCAGACAGCAATGTGGTAGTTACAAAAAGAATGATGAGCATGTCCCCTAATAGACAGACAGGGAAAAACAAAAACAAATTATCATAGGAGTTAATGTTAACCATAGTCAAGTGAATAAAATTGAAAGAAGCATCAATAACTTTTTATTTTCCTAGAAAGTTCTTTACATTGTTTCATGGGAGAGTCTAATTAAAATTTTAATTCTTGTTTATTAAGTGGAAAAATGTCCCTCACAAAATTCAAATTTTTATAGGAACCTCAGAATATAATCTTATTTGGAAATGAGTTCACTGTAGATATAATCAGTTAAGATGAGGTCATACTCAATGAGGGTAGCCCTTTAATCCACTGTGACTGACATATTTTTAAAAACAAAAGAAGGATCAAAGTCATATGGGCAGATATGGGAAGACTGAGGTTGATGTTAATGTCATGTTGCTACAAACCAGGGATTTAGCAGAACTTACAGAAGGGATGACAAAGACCATCCCTCTGATGTGTAGGAGAGAGAATGGCTGTGCTAAGTACTTCTAGCCCCCAGAACTGTCAGAGAATTTGTTTTTCCTTTGTAGAGTCACCCAGTTCTGGTGCTTTGTAATGACAGCCTAGGAGGCTAACTCACATTGCCCAAACTGATGAACAAAGTGAGGATTAAGAACTGGCCATTGCACATCATGGTCCAGGAAGATGTGGGAAAGACACCGACACCAAAAAAGGGCAATGTCTCCCTTCTGGGTGTTTATGACTTCCCTATAGCTTCAGGTTTGGTGGGGACATAAACAATGTAAAGAGTGCAAAGAGAAAGTGCTCATTACCTCTATGGAAGGGATAACAGAATTAGACTTGAGAGGTAGTGAAGAAGGTCTCCAATTTTGTTTAAAATGCTTTATCCATCTTCTCAATGATAAAATTAGAGTTGATAGTAAAGTCCGTGCACTTTGAAAGAACCATGCACAGAGTAGAATACTGGTAGTTAAAGATTTAAGTGAGAATGGGGACAGAGGATGTGGAAAAGAGGAGGTAGGGGCAAATTAAGCAGAGCTAAGGATCTATGAAGAAGCCTGATGTCAACTCTATAGCTCCTAATATAATTAAAAATATAATTTTAACAACATATATGGACTTAGCAGGATGTGTTTGTATTTTTTGAATACACACACACACACACACACACACACACACACACACACACACACACACACATAAATGTGAAGCAATAATAACCCCCAATTGAAAAAAAAAGGTAATGAACTGAAAGGAGTTGGAGGAAGGGTACTGTGAGGGCCTAGAGAGAGGAAATAAGGAAGTGATGTAATTCTATTTAAATTAAAATATATCAAGGAAACGACAAGACCCCAAAAGAAAAACAAAAGAAAGAAAAACAAACAAACAAGAGAAAACTGAAGAGTGTGGATAGAGGTATCCTACATAGATGGGCAATATTGCTGGCAGAATATATGATGTGATGTGCTACATGAAAACAAGGCAAGGTGACCTTGCCACAAGTTATTTTGTCAGGTAAGCCCCGAAGACACCCAAACCAACAGAAATTGATGTCATTGCTCTTGGGTACCCACCATAACTAGGTGCTAAGACTCGCTTGCTGAAGACAACACACACTTTGGTTGTAGGACATAAAGAAATCAATCCTGAATTGACTAGAAAGCTTTCCTGGTACTGGAGGGTGTTATGCCAGGAGCTAGGGAAGACAGTTATCAATGAATTTACCCTGCCGTGGGCATTTCTACAATTATAACCTGCCAGGAAAGATAAGGTACTGGTAAAATAGTGTCATGACCTTGTTATGGGGGTAACCACCAATTTTCTGATATAATTTGAGGCCTATTCCGTAGGTGTTAATTCACAAATATGGTACTGTGAGCCTGACCAAAAGCCCATGGTTTGGGAGGTGATGGGTCCTAGTGGGAAACCCACTGTTGTTGGCTAAATAATCACGTTGTCAAACTGCCCTCTAAATATTTATGTTTACATGCATTTATTTTTCTTCTGCTACCAGCCTGGGTGAGAGAACCTTCTTCTTTCAGTGGTCAGTGGGTACTGAGGAGCGTTGTAACTGGTAAAAAAGCTCAGAATAAATACAGTGTGTACTCAGCTTTAGATGGGTCATCCATATTGACTTCCACCCATCCGAAGTTCAGGCAATGTTTAAGAAGAGCAGGCAGAAAGAATGTAAAAGCATGCAAATAGGAAGAGTGCTGTGAAATGCTATCTTCTGAACAAGCCACAGGCAGTTGCAGGTGCGATGTCATGGCACTTTTGTTTCTTAGCATAAGGCCTGAGCAAGATCATGTCAGTTACCGCAGGCCCCAGCCTTAGCTGAGAATGCATTGATAGTTGATGGCCGCTAGAGGAGAGAGGCACTTTTCTTTAGGGTCTGGTGTATTGATTGTTCATGCTCCAGGGGGTGGCTCCATACCTAAGCTCATGTGATGAAACACTAATTAGACCCAGTGGCCTCAACAACAGGAAGAAAAGAGAGGACGTGATGTTGGGAAAGGGATGTGCTGAATGTATTGAAAAGGGTGTGTGGAAGATGGATATTATGAAATATATTTTTGAAATTTTCATGGAAGAAACATATCGAGGAAATAATCCATGTTCATTAGAAGCAAGACTTTTTTTTTTTTTTTCTGTAAAGGACTTCCTATTTTCAGAGATGAGAAGTAGAAAAATAAGACAGGGAAAATTTGCAAAGGATTTTCTTTTTTCAATAAAAGTATATATTTCATGACAAGAGAAGGGAAAACTCATAGCTATTCATGACACAGGAATGTCAGCTACAATATTTTCAGTTCAATGTCCTGAAGCTTCTTGCTTATACTGTGCTTAGCATAATTTATTCAAAGAAATAATCAGTGTTGGTACCAATCCCTTAACATAACACATAAAAATGCCCAGTAATTATAAAACTAAATGAATCACTAGTTATGGCCATAGAGATGACTTTCATTTGGGGAATTTACAGTAATATAAACTTTCAATAATAATTAATAAATATTTATTACTATATATGGGAAATGAATGATTTAACATGTTAAGTTATGTCATTAGCCTTTGGGTTTACCAAACAAGGTGATAGATATATGCATATATGTGCATATATTACATATAAACCTGCTGTCAACTCTCATTGGGTGAGTTTTATTTTTATGCTGTGTCATCAGTGTATTTACTGTCTTTTTAGCACCTATTAAGACAATCATATGGTTTTTATCTCACAGCCATTAAGTTGCCAAAATGAGTTTATTAGCCTTTATAGTTATGGGATAAACATGATTTAATTATAATTTTATGAACACAGAATGCAATTAAGAGTAATGACACCTTATATTGGATGTTTCAAATTATGTACCAAATATAAAATTTGTACGAATTTTTCTTTTACTATTTTTGATCAGGTTTACTATTGGAATATATTACCATATATATTGTAGTGCATAAAATTTTCCTCTTCTTTTATTAAAATGATTTCAAGGGTCACAATTTATACATTACAACTTGGAGTTTTCAATAAATTGCACCTATAAAATCCTACAGGCCTATTTTCTCCCAAGGTTTTTAATGAACTAGTTATGAATGTAAAGGATTTTTTCCCTTAATAATTGTTTACCTTGATGGATAATGATGTTCTTGAGATGTTTTTTTGCTTCCAACAGTCTACTAAGGAACAGTTTATGAACCATAAGTTCAATGTGCAACTAAAAAAATCAGTAAAATTAGAGAATTATAAATTGTAAATTTTACTTTCATCATCATTATTGATATGTAGAATATTTCCCTCATATCATGTACATCTTTTGTCTTTTTGGAGTCAGCTTTCTTTCTCATTGTCCATTCTTTTGTTTGTTTGTTTTTGTTTTGTTTTTCGTTTTGAGACAGGGTTTCTCTGTGTAGCCTTGGCTGTCCTGGACTCACTTTGTAGACCAGGCTGGCCTTGAACTCATAGCGATCTGCCAGCCTCTGCCTCCTGAGTGCTGGGATTAAAGGCGTGCGCCACCACTACTTGCCAGTCATTGCCCATTCTTATATGCCTAAACTTTAACATTTTTTTCTGTGCATTTTATATAAACAGAGTCACAGAAATGTAGGCTTTTTGCCTTTGATTTTTTTTCTCAGACATCATAAGGTTTTCAGTTCATTTACAAGACAAATACGGATCATTTTTTGCAGTATTTTTAAATTACTTACAACTGGATTTATTTTTCAAGTTTTATTTCCTCAGCAAAACATGTTGTTTATGTTTTAAAATTTATTAATGAAATGTTTTTGCTGAATTATAAAATTATTTATAATTTTTATAATTTTACAATTATATAAATATGTAATTATAAATTATTTGTAATTCTTACACATTCTTAAACACATTCGTATGATTAATAGTTTTAGATTTGTTATTTAGAATAATAACAAAATATTAATACATTTTTAATGTTTTCTAAATAATCATTTCATGCTTAGTCAGCTTTACTACTTCATTTTCCTGTTTGAATTCTGAATTTCTTTTTCTTTTACTTCTATGTTCTGGTTAGCTTTCTGTTGCTGTGATAAAACATTACCAAATGCAACTTGGAGAGGAAAGAGTTTATTTAAATGTACAGGTTAGAGTCCATCCTCAAGGGAAGCCAGGATGGAGCTCAAGGCAGGAACCTAGAGGCAGAAACTGAAGCAGAGATCTTACTGGCTTGCTTCCCCTGCTTTGCTTAGCTACCTTTTTTTTTTTTAAAGCATTTTTCCTTTTTTTATTAATTTATTCTTGTTACATCTCAATGGTTATCCCATCCCTTGTATCATCCCATTCTTCCCTCCCTCCCATTTTCCCCTTATTCCCCTCCCCTATGACTGTTCCTGAGGGGGATTACCTCCCCCTGTATATGCTCATAGGGTATCAAGTCTCTTCTTGGTAACCTGCTGTCCTTCCTCTGAGTGCCACCAAGTCTCCCCCTCCAGGGGTCCCGCTCAAACGAAGGCACCAGCCAAAAACAATACAGGCCTTAAAACTTTAAACCCCTACCCAGATCTAGCCAATGGTCAGAACATTCTCCACAGTAGAGTGGAGAGTGGGATATGACTTTCTTACATACTCTGGTGCCTCACCTTTGCTTAGCTGCCTTTCTGACCCAGCCCAGGATGCCTGCCTAAGGATGGCAGTGCTCACAATGGGCTGGTCCCTTCTAAGCAAATTTGCATTTAAAAAAAGTGACAATGACATGTCTATGGGCCAACCTGATGGAGGTAATTCTTCAGTGGATATTTCCTCTTTCCAGGTGGGCCTTGGTTCATGCAAATTGCTAAAAACTCAACAGCCATCATGGGATTTATTTTCTTTTGATATTTTCCTAATTTCTTTCATGAAGTATTTATTGTCAGTCTTTTTTGTTGTTGTTTTATTTGAGACTATCATAATATTGTTCTTTGGAAAACTACTTTGGTCCAGCTCATAAATTTTTAACACGTAATACATTTATTCTGACTTACATATAAATATTAAATATTTATAGAATGAATCTTATTTTTGTGGTCTTTATTTTTCTCCTGAATATTATTATCCAATGAGCTAATTACTATACTATTTTTTTAAATTTATCATCTTACTTATATTTTTAAACCATGGCTACTTTCTACTAAACCTTTAGCTACAAGCTATTGAAGTTTATCAGTTCTCTTTTTCCCCAAAGAATGATCAAGTTGTTTATATTACGCCTCTTTAGCAAACCACGATGTGAGCATCTTTGTACTAGTTTATTCTAGTAACTTTTTTCATAGCTGTCTCTATGTACTTGAGAGAAACAGCTTGAAGGAGGAAGCTGGGTTTTTTTTTGTTTTTTTGTTTTTTTTTTTGAGGCCTCAGCACTTAAGAAGGAAAAGCAGCAAAGATTCTGTCCATATGAGCAGGAGGTAGTGATGAAATATATTAAATCTAAGCTGTTCAGGAAGAGAGAAAATCTGAATGGCAACTGGAAGTCATGGCAGGTTTTAGTGTATCCATGTAAGGGATTAAAATTGTTTAATTTTGTTCTCATAGATCAAGACTGTAATATTATAAAATAATATAAAATTACTATAATATTTAGGTCTTAATTATTTAAGACTATAGTTAAATTTATAGATCTTTATGATTATTCTGGTTTTACCCACCTTTTAATTTATTATTAGATCAATATTTATGTGCTGTATTTTCAGGGATTATGGTGTCTTTTAATAATTTTCATTTTAAGATATATAGAGATGTTATTAATTTTTGCATATTTACTTGTAGACTGATAAGTACATTTGATTGGACCCTCTAGGTAGATAATTATTGCTTCTGAATTGTCTTCACTATTGATTTTATTCTGTTACTTTTAGGATTACTTTGTTTCCCCTCGCCCCCAATTAATTGTCCAGAAAACTGCAGGTGAATGAGTACTAAATCCAACACAATCAAATGTTACTGACATTTCTGTCTCAATGTAGTCTTAATTTAGATTGATGTTGAGATGAAAAGTGTCCAATGTCGTTAATTACTTACTCTGTGTCTGACTAAAGAACTGTGGGAGGCTTCTTTTGCTTGTTTGTTTGCTGGCTTGTTTATTAAGATGGCAACACCAGGAGAATGAGTACTCTATCTAGTCCTGAATTGGCACTATATTAAATGTTTGTCACATTTGTGCATATTATTCCTACATCTATAATTATCCTTAGCAATTCCATTAATCCCAGTACCTTAATCTTTCTTAATGACAGTGACATCTGGATGATACTAAAAACCTCTAAAGAAGGCAATGATGCAGACTAATCGTGAACAAAGGTGTTTACCGTTAGGATTTTTCTCTTTTAAGTCATTCATATTAATCTAATAACTCAGTGGTCCTCAACCTTCCTAATACTGTGGCCCTTTAATACAGTTCTTCATGTGCTGTGGTGACCCCAACCATAAAATTATTTTGCTGCTGCTTTATAACTATGATTGTGCTACTGTTATGAACCATCATGTAAATGTCTGATATGTAACCCCTACAGGGTCACAACATACAGGTTGAGAAACACTACAATAACCTGATCACAACCTGTCACTTAATTAAGTCTATATGATTTGTTTTATTTTCTCGACTTTTATTGTTCAATAATTTTATAAATTAATCAGTATTAACTGATATTAAGCAATGGATGCAGCACTCATTTTTTAAAAAAAATATTTTTAGATGGTCTTGGGGTGATATTTATGTAATGGCAATTATTCCCCAAAGTGTTCTTGCTTATTTAAACAGACTTTTAACATTAGGGCTTCCTGAGACCTAAAATTGTTTATTTTACTTAAATAAACATTTATTCTTCTTGATTAAACATAGAAAAATGAACATTAATTCCATTTTAATAAATACTCTATTGTATTCTATTTGTCACCTCAGAGTAATGTGAAGGATATTTCAAAGTAAGTTTTAGTTGAATACAACACAAACCTAGTAGACATAGGCTACATATGTGTGCATGTCAGTACACACACACACACACACACATACAAACACATATATATGTATACATACAATTATATGTTAGTGCCATAACACAATTATATCTACCTTATAAAACTATATATGTATTGCCAACCTAGTTCTGGTGGTTGTATATTGTATGAGATTTAGGAATAGTTTTTGTACTAAATTCTGCTGTGGGTGAAGAAAAAAAAATCTACTACAGTAAATGAGAAATCTGAGCTCACAGATAGGTTGCAAGATCATAGCATTCAGTATTATTTTTAGCTTAGTTACCCTGGGATTAATCCAAAACTATTTGTTCCTTCATTCCCTGGATAGTAAAGGAAAATCCTTCAAATTATTATTATTATTTTATTTATTTATTTATTTAAAAATAAATTATCTATTTGATTTTCTTTTGTAGTATTTTAATTTTTTGAAGTTAATTTTAGGTGTTACAATGTATTGAGTGCATCATTTCATTTAGACTGAAGTATTTATTTTTCTTAGTACAATGAATATGTATAAAATTTTAGCTAAGTTCTAGGCATATTTGGATTATGCTCAGCATATATATATATACATACATAAACATACATGTATATATATAGATTGTGTATGCATATACACCATCCTCATTAAATATTATAATATATATACACACAAATCTATCTGTATATGTTTTATAACTATCACCAATGCTGTATAGCACACATATCTCTATACATTTCTTTGCAGAAGCATAAGCCAGAGCTTTCATTTTAACATTAACTTTAGTCCCATGTTATTTTAACAAGGATTTAAGAAATTTATATAATGATGAGATTGAAAAAGTTATATTGTCATGAATTAGTATCATCACAAGATACAAATGATGAATGAGAGACTCCGTCAATGGTTTAATACCTCATCTCTGCTATGCCATAAGTGCAGTGTCAAACGCAGTGGCATGTGTTAGGTGACTTTGGAATTGCAGGCTCTGTATGTGGGAATGCTGTGCAACAGCATCATATAGACAACTTGTAGAATTAAAGAATCGTGCAGCTACTAGGTAAAACGACTCTTGTTGCTTGCTAATTATTGCTCTTCTGGAGTGAATACCAATACCTAGACACGCTGATCCTTATAGACAGCTCAGTTAGATTTTTGAGATTATCTTAAAAACTCATGAAATCAGTTATCTCCTAATTTGATTCCGAGGATTGTGACAATTTAATGCCTTGGTTTTCAGCATAATTTTGCAGTTACTTTCCCTTTATTCTCATAGGCATTGAGATCATCTTCTAGGAAAAGTATAATGCGAAAGATTCAATGTCAGATTTCAAAGCCTTGTGAGTGGAGACTGTCCAGTGGCTATAATAAACCTCCAATCATGCTTGACCTGTACTTCTCTTAAAAATAAACTCTAAGCATTGTTTTTCTGCTATAATTATAAAAGATCTTTCCAGAAAAAAAAAGAGCAACTGTCTTTTTGAAAACCCTAGTAAGCACCAGTGAGACCTGTGTGTTTGAATGTTGGTCAGACCATGAAAATCTAAAACTAGAGATATACCCAAACCATGGCATGCTTTCAATGCAACTGGCAGCATGGGGCATTGGCTTACCCCTAAAACCCTCCATCAAAGATATGCTACAAAATTTCCTTTAAATTATTTTAGTTATGCCCTCATTTTTAAGAACTGCTATCTAGGCCTGAAGAGATGGCTCTGTGTGCTGGTTTTGCAGAGGACTCAAGCTTAATTTCCAGCACCACAGGCTGGCTTACAACTTTTTGTACTTCCAGTTTCAGGGCTCTGATGCTTACCCACTTTTGGCTTCTGTGGACACCAGGCATTTACATAGTAAACATACATACACTCTGGAAAAACACTCACACACATAAATAAATGTCTTCTTTTTTTTTTTAATGAAAACAAAAATGGTGCCTAAGTCAAAGGACTCATGCTCGGTCTAGTGTCTAAAATTAGCCTTACTGGAATTTTCAGAGTTAGCAAAAATGGGCCAATGCTGTGAGCCTCATTTAAAAGAAACAGTTTTGTCTTTCGTCTTCAGAATAGTAGGCATTTGGTGTGTGTGGGTGTGACATTTAAAGAATTCTTGTTTATAATAGAAAAATAATGGCCTCAGTGCCCTATAATTGATTCTGGGGACTCAACACTGAAAGAAGACCTGTAGATTTCCATTATTTCAGCCACCTCAATAAGTATACAAATAGATGTATTTTCTTTGCTTCCTTTAATCATACCTACATGGTGAAAAGTACCATAATTATGAGAGAGAAGATTTTGTTGTTCTGAAATATTACAGCGATGTTTGGTTGTGGCTGTTGCTCATAGTACACAATGGGGATGGCACGGGAGAGACCCTAGGGCTCACCCTTCATTACCACACACAGACGCAAGCAGATGTGAACAAAGGTGCACATACACACCCATGTGTTTGCACAGATGCATACACTCATGCACACTCTCATTACCCAACGCACACACATTCACATGCAAGCATATGCACATGTGTGCACACACATATTGTTTCCATGTCTTAAAACTACATTATTTAACTAAATATTATGTGACACATATTTTGTGATTTTAAAGTGTACAATTTATCCAATGTGTTCTTCATTCAAATTCAAACCCATTAAAAATTAATAAAATATAATTCTTCAAAACAGGCACACATAAATAGTATATAAGCATTTAGGTACAGAAAAGACAGAGTTGCTGATGACTAGATTCAAAAAAATTCTTACTTTCAGACAGTCTTGTCTAAGTGTTCTGGCCAAATGCACGGATAGTTCTTATCATTGCTGTAGGAGATTGCCATGTGACTGCCTGTATGCGTTCTTCCTCCTCACCATAAATATGTATGACAGCCTTTCCAGCCAGAGAGTGCCCTCAAAGATCATGATATCAAGATGGGTACAGCAAGGCTCCTGCTATAGCATATGAAGACATGAACGTATAAGCAAAAGCATCATTCTATAGAGTTTAGAACCACATGCTGCAAGCATACACAGATTGAACAGTTTCAAAGCTACGAATAAGAAATAAGGCTTCATAGAAGAGGCGTCATTTATGCATGGCATTTTGAAGAATAGAAACTCCCCAAAACAAGAATTCTTGTAAATATTAATACCATGCTAAATCTTTTTTTTCCACATATGGTATTTTATTTTTATTTTTATTTTTTTTCCTCCTTTATTAATTTATTCTTGTTACATCTCAATGGTTATCCCATCCCTTGTATCCTCCCATTCTTCCCTCCCTCCCAATTTCCCCTTATTCCCCTCCCCTATGACTGTTCCTGAGGGGGATTACCTCCCCCTCTATATGATCATAGGGTATCTTAATTCAGAGTAAAATGAAGGTAAGATTTTGATGGGCACTAGACTCAACAGTAAGCTATCACAAGTGGTACATAGCCCTTTCCAATTTATCTCAAGAGTTTCCTATTCCTGCCAAGCTGTGATCAAGATTTATTGCAGGACAGAGTAAGTGCAAATATTGTGAGAGTATTAGGTTCTGTGAATACATGGGAGACAGAAAATGATTGGTTAGTGCAACACTACCTGTGGTGCCTGCATGAAGAGCTTATGGTGTCAGCTAGCTATGGAAGAACACTCCATACAGTGTCAGGAAAAACAAACATATTCCCACGAGACAGTTGTACGAGTCTGTCTGATGACGTGTGGTGAAGCCTCCTTGCAATCTACATCTGCGAATCTCTACACCTGTTGCTCAGGATGGTGGCAAGCCAGTGTGGTTGAGCCACACTTGGTATGTGAACTCAAAAGAAATCCTGGGATATTTCCAGGCTTTAGAGCCTCGGGGAAGGGTATAAAAACAGTGTGTTGAAACTTCACTATGGGTGGGTCTCTTTCCTGCCGACGTGCAAGATGCAATGTGGGAAGGCAACACTCTCCACTGCTGGGCTCTGCCACCTGAGGCCGACTGAGATCAGCGTAGACGTTGACATCTGCTCCTAGCTTACTTCTACTGCTTCTTTCTCTGAGCCTCAGTACTGTTGTACCTTTGATAATCACTGAGAGGCTGTGTCCAAATTTTTTATATTTATTTATTTTTAAGTGTATAGCTGCAAGTATGCACACTCTGCATGGAGGCCGTGGCAGTCAGAAAAGTGACAGTGCACATGTGTCAGATCCCCGGAGCTGTAGTTAGAAGCAATCATGAACAGCCTGATGAGGGTGTGGATGCTAAGAATCATGTCATAGGCCCTCTGAGAGAGCAGCAAAGGCTCTTAACTGCTGAGTCATCAGCTCAAAAATTAATGATTTTTTAAAAAATCACTCAAATACTCAGGTAATTATCTCCATGAAGTGTTTTTTTTTTTTCCAGCGCCTGTCATGTGGTCAACACTGCTATAGGACAAGAGTCAACATAAAATTTTTGGGGAGAATCATAATTTTAGGCAGTGTGTTCAGGTTTAGGATATTCTACTAAAACTAGGTGCTAGATATGGGCCCTCCACTCTGAGCAGGGCTAGTCTCTTTAGCAAGACTACGTCTGCTCTGAGTAATTCCTGTGAGTTAAGTTTCCTCTGTGCGGAAAGCTTCAGTGAGGTAGATTTATAATAACTTCCCAGTGGAGCTTTGGGGGAATTTTTACTCTCAAAGTTCCTTAATGGGTACAAAAGGTTTATTACTTAGTTCTTTGGACCACAGAACTCAATGCCTCAAATTAATGTCTAGTGTAGTGCAAACAATTAAAGAGCACAATTCCCTCTTGGAGGTTAGAATGGTGAATCTTTGACTTGATTATAAACCTTTGGGGGGAATCGAGAAGAACCGAAGATCACGCAACTATGAGGGGAGTGTTGAAGACTGTGTTCACTTAGGATTTTTTAAATCATTTTTTGCATATGTATGTATGTGTCAATGCACATATGCACATGAGTGCGTGTGTATGTATGTGTGCGTGAGTGTGTTGGGGGGTATTCCCCTATGTATGGGAACACAAGTATGGCTGCAGGTATTAATGTCAGGTATCTTCCTTGATTGCTTTCCACTTTCTATATTGAGGTCTATAAAGCCAGTCTAGGACAGCCAAAACTACACAGAGAAACCCAGAAAAATTCCATTGTTTATATATACTATACATTTCTTTCTGTCCTAGAGGCTCCATTTCATCCTATAGTGGTCACCCTCAAAACCTCAGCCTTGCATAACCCTCTCAAGTCGAGATCAATTCCTCACTCCCATCCCCAGCCCCCACCCCTGCCTCTGTCCCATGCTTACTTACAATGCAGTGATCACAATTCAGGATACAGTTCCCTCTTTTTCCTAGATTGTCAGGTCAGTACTCATACTGCATTGATTTTTGTAATGTATAATAGGCAAAGGTAAACTACTGTTTCTGTCAAGATTCAGTAACAGTTTCCAATTTGGTTGAATTTTTTTGTGTGTCAGCAGAGATAAATGTGACCCAAAAGCCACATCAAAGTGCTGAAACAAAAGAGAAATACAGCTCTGGAGTGTCCACATATGCACAGATAAAAGGAGAGAGATTAATTCTTGGAACATGCTGAGCTGCTTATTGAGTGACTATCCTCTTAGATGTCTTTACTGCTAGGATGAACAGTTTAATTATTGAGAGAGGAGAAGTTGGTGTGGAGACCATAGAGCTCAAAGGAGCTCAACTAGCAAGAAGCTAAGTCACCACAGAGACTGTGGACAAAGCATGAGGTTCTGAGTGTTCCTTGACTAAGCCTGAGTTTGAATTTCAGGAAAAAAGAGTAAAGATAGCAACAACTGACCAGATAATAAACTAGTGTTATCCAGACATGGTGCTAGAAGGTGTGACATTGTCTCATTGCTTTTCTAGGAAGTTAAGAGAAAAAATAAACAAACAAACAAACAACAACAACAAAAAACAACCAGTAATGTTAATGCCAGTCTTTGAATATAGACTTCCTGAGTACATAATCTGTATCATTCATTTAATAATTAAGTTTTTAGATGTGTTCATTGACCATTAATTGGGTGTGTTAACTTAACTGATCCAAGAGATGACCAGACGGCTGGTAAAATATTGTTTCTAGGTGCCTGGGTTTTGAGGTTTTTAGCCTGATCTTACCAAGATGGGTGGGCACATCCAGTTGTTTGGGGAGACAAATACATGGAGGACTTTGGTGGTTAGGTGCATCCATGCTCTCTTATTCTTTTTGATTAATTAACTAATTTATTTATTCACTTTATATCCCAGTCATAACTCACGCCGCCCTCCTTTCCTCCCTTCCCCATTCCCTGTCCCCCATTCCTCAGAAGAGGAGAATCTCCTATCCACTGCACCCAGCTCTTCTAGTTGCCCCAGGACTGAGTTCCTCCTCTTTCCATGTGGCCTGAGCCTGACAAGGAAGTCCCCAAGGGGAAATGATTGAAATGCAGGCAACCAGAGACAGACCCTGCTCCCATCACCAGTAGACCCCAATGAAGCCTATGTAGAGGAGGCAGGTCCAATCAATCCATGCATGGTCCATGGTTGGTGCTTCAGATTCAACAGATCCCTCTGGGCCCTGGGTAGCTGGCTGTGTTGGTCTGCTTGTGGAGCTTTTGTCACCTTTAGGTACTTTTATAATTCTGGAAATTTCAGATTCCAAAAATTACAGTAGACTAACCCCCACTATACACACACACATACACACACACACACACACACACACACACACACACACACACACACACACACACACACAGAGAGAGAGAGAGAGAGAGAGAGAGAGAGAGAGAGAGAGAGAGAGAGAGAGAGACATGCACGTGCACACACACATGGTTCCCAAGTCTTTGAGTGTGAATTGTGTAACATACTATGGATTCCCCTGGAACTGAGACCTTTATGCTCAGACTGACCTATAAGAAATGGGATTTTGTTCTCAGGCCTATATACTGTAAAAACTTGAGATCTTGGTTTCTATACTCATATAAGCCAAATTCCCTTCTGTCTCCTATATTTCTGTGTAGCCCATCAGTTCTAATTCCCCAGGTAGTCTTCGACTAATGCAGGTTTCTTATTTATTAGCTAATAATTTGAAAGTGAAAATTTTTCATTACTTGCTATAGGTTGAAGGTTTTTGTCCTCCTAAATTCACTTGCTCTTCAGTATGGTGGGCTTGGCAGTAGGGCTTTGGAGGAGTTGTTACACTATTATGGACCAAAGTGCTTTCCAAAGTCCATACTCTCTTCTCTGTCTGCCACCTAAGACACAGCAACATACCATGTCTATTAATAACCAAGTGGAAAGTCATCAGACACAGACTCTACCAGCAACTTAAAGCTAAAATTCTCACTCGGTCTCTAGAACTCCAAGAAATGTATTTTTGTTGGTGAAGATATGCTTTAAGTATTTTTGTTATAAGTTAACTTATACTTAACAAAAAAGATGTTAAGTATTTTGTTATAGCTTCTTAAATAATTCAGGCCTTAGATAATATCTAATGATTGCATGCATTTCAGCCTGGGACTTTCTTACTTTCTGACATTACCAAGTTTCCCTCCTTCTCTCTCTCTCTCTCTCTCTCTCTCTCTCTCTCTCTCTATATATATATATATATATATATATATATATATATATATATATATATATATATATATCTGCCCAACCATCTGCTAAATACTCCTTATTCTTCTTAGATGCTCCCTACTCTCTGGGTGTGTGTGTGTGTGTGTGTGTGTATGTGTGTGTGTGTGTGTGTGTGTGTGTGTGTAGCAAAGGAAGGTAAAGAAAGAGAAAGGAGAAAAAGACATACAGACAAATAGAGAATTATAGGTAGAGAAAAGTACTGCATCTTTTTATTATTGTTTTTTGTGTTCTTAAGTATATTACCATTTTTATGTTAAAAGATAGGATCATCATTGTGATTTTTTCTTCGTCTTAATTTTAACAGAAATTAGAAGAAATGAAAGCTCTCTTTTCTCTATAGTATCATAGAGACAAAGCATCTTTTCTTTAGTTGCCTGCCCAGTTTTCCAAGGTAGGGGATGGTAAAGAATTGCCAAGCAGTACTTCCAACTTAAGGGAAAACAAAATTGTACCGTTTCATTTGGTTGTGGTCAAGACTCACACTTTCTCAGAAACTCAAGCTGGTGCCCATTCTTGACAAGTTTTATTTGAAAGTCAGCAGCTTCGGTTCAGAGTAATTTGGTTTTCTGCTCACATTGTTTGGTTTGCGATCTAAGGATGTGATCAATAACACATTTGGAACCTGAGCTGAGTGTGCTTTTAGTAAACCGCAGTGTTAGAATCTTATAGACAATGGAGCCCAATACTCATTAGTGTTACGATCCCTGCTCAGTAATCCTTGTCTGTGGTGTTTTTCTATGTCTAAAATTTATTTCTCCAGGTTTGCATTGTGACTGAAAATCCCTTCTTTTTTTAATTTTCTATTTTTAATAGGCAGCTTCACGGTGAGTCAGATTTTTTTTAAAAAACATGAAAAACTATGGGTGGTTTCTTTCTAATACAATCACAGGACATGAGAAAATGCTCACTCAGATGCTCAGAGTACAGGGTCATGCTCCTGTGCCTAGGGTGACATGTTCCTCTTGATAAATAATAAGTTTATTAGATTTGCTTTGCACATTGTTCATTAGTTAGCATCTTTTTCTTCTTGTTTTATTTATTTTACATCTTTGTTCTAGTTTTATTTAATTTTTAGATTAGCATACAAAATAATAGGTTTCATAACAGTATTGTTATACACAATATGTTTTGGCTTAGTCCTCTTCCCCTAGTTTTTCCCTATCCCTCTGACCCCTCTTTCACTCATAAAAAAAAGAAAGAAATTATAAACCTTGCAGGAGAATAGGGAAATCTGGAAATCATTATAAGCGAAATAATCCAGAGTTAGAAAAAAAATGCACATTTTCTTTCATATGGGACATTGTTTTTTAATTTATTATTTATCTGTTCATGTATGTAAATATTAATTTTGTGTGCTATGTGTATGTATACATATATGCATGCATTCACATAAGAGTGTGAATGTGAATAAAGATCATGCTGAAAAAGAGGACTGCAAGGGTGGGAGTATTTTGAGTAGGTGGAAAGGGAAAGATGCTAACAGAACACACGTGACATGAGTGCTTAGGGGACTCCTATCATAGAATATACTTGTTATTTGAGATGCCATGTGCATTTGTGATAAGAAAAGAAAACAAACTGAGCAATCAGAGGCTTCTAAAACCTTTTGTTTGTTGGTTGGTTCGGTGTGTATATGTGTGTGCACCTGCGTGGAGTATTTGAAGGGGATCGTGTGTGCCCATGCATTCAAATAAGGTGGGTGTTCTCCTCCATTATTATCCACATTATTCCTTTGAGGTGTGTCTGTCACTAAATTTGTAACTCACCATGTTTTGGCCCCACAGACAGCCAGGAAGCCACAGTGATAATACTTCTATCTGCTTCTCGACCCTCAATGCTGGGGTCATAAAAGAACACAACCATGCCTGCCCAGCTAGGGTTCCAAATGCATATTATCCCCTCAAGGAAAGATCTGAGGATCCAGCCAGTTTGGGCATGGACCCTGCAATGCAATACAAAGTCGTCCCTGTGGGGTTAGGGAGCGGTGGGATGGGGAAGGCAGCACAGAGTAAGAGGGGTAGGAACAGGACTGCTACCCGCCTGCCCTGGACCTGCACGTCCTGACACAATAGTCCTGGTAGCCAGGTTAAACTTCTTTTCTCCTTATAAGGTCATGTCCAGCAGCTCCTGGAATTCTTCCTCATGCAAATGAGGCATCCCCAGGCCCCTGTTCCCAGCCAATGGTGTAAACTCACCCCAATAGCTCCAACTCACCCACCCACCACATTTCAACCCTCTTTGTTTCCCCCAATTAAAAGAGCTGTCTCACTGAAGCTATCCCCTGAAAAGTCTGCGTTTTGTGCTCACAGCCTGAGGTCTCTTTTACCTCCACTGGCATTCCTGCCTCCTCCTTTCCTGACTCAGGATTCACCATTTGCATAACAGGCAGAGAAGTGAAGCCTGAATGACAGGTTTTCATTTGTGTTTACATAAATCTGGGGTAATGGGAAGAGAGTTGAATGTATGGAAAAGAGTGTCCTGTTTAAGAGCTCTTGTTGTTATCCTAATGAAACTGGCTGGATCTAGGCCACTGCATCAAGATTCAAATATAGGTGTGAATCTAAAGATGGACTCTGTCAGCATCCCATAGCTCTTACTAAGGAAAGGAGAAGCCAATGACAGGTGATGGACAAACACATGATCGCCTTTTCCTACATGAGCTCTCCGGATGTTAATGGCAAAAGAGAGAGGAAACAGGAAGTAAAGGCTGCTTTGATCAAGTTAGTAATTTCAATATGTACATGGTCTGTCTCAAAACATGGCAGTCTTACACATTGAAATGAATTTTTTAAAAAAAGAAGAAGAATAGAACAGAGCATTATAGAAATGCTGATTCAGATATCTTGGCATCATGTACCTTATATATGAACTAAGGCTATGGTGAGACTGTAGTTGATTAGCTTAGGGTTTAGCATATTGTCTGCCCACAGAGTAGGCTTCTGGGAAGATTTCTCTTATCCCTGCACTAAAGCAAGGCCAGCAAGTAATAAAGGAAAACTGAACTTCTACATAGAGCCACTTCAGCTTTCCTCTTCTATTTTTCAATCTTGTCCCAGCATGCCTCTGACAGGTGCTCATCCCCTTTACCATGGAACCTGGATCTACAATGCAAGAGGAGGCAGGTTCTAGGTTTTCTAGGTTCCTTGTTTTTGTCCAGTTCATCCTAGGCAAGGGTGCATTATAACCGTGCCTGTCTGTAGCTCTAAAACTGTATGCAAAGTGCTCTTCCTGGGAGAGGTCAATGTTTGGTCTTCTACCTATTATTGCCATATGCAAATTCACTTAGGGATTCAGAATTCAGACCTAGTGGCATCTCTTGCCCTCTAGCTGAGAAGACAACACCTTATGCTTACCCACCAGTGTCAGACACTGACTGAGGAAGACCTTGTGGGAGCCAAAGACATGAACAAGCCTTTGAAAATACAGAACACTAGTCAATGGAGTATGCTACCTGTTGAGCAACTCTTTCTAGGGAACTGGTTTTCCATCGGGGGGATTTTTAATTATAAAAATAGTATTCATATATAATAGTAATTCTAAAGAAATAGAATCAATTACTTAGAATGTCTTATAATTAGTATTGAAGAAATATTAGCAAATGATACATGTGACATGTGAATATGTGGAAGGGATCACCGGTATTACATGACTTCAGAGAAGAAAAAAATCTAACTTAGCTGAACCCACTGGTAAAAGTCTTATTAAGAATAAATGAAGTCTTAGTAAGAATAAAATAATTTCTGAATAGATTGTCTTGAGTAGTGGAGAGAATTATAGGCATGAACTTGGTCATCTCAAAAATAAACACACATAACTCTGTAGTTAAATACTGGGCTCAGTCTGTGAGAATTCTCTTAATTTCCCTTGCATCAACTGTCGCTTAAACATGTACGAGTTTAGATAATACTGGGTAGCCTATTCTATAATTCCTAGCAGTGAATTTTGCATTAATATATCTTCTAGACCTCCATCTTATAACATACCTATTTTTTCTTGGTTTATCTTCAGGCATTTTTAAGAAGTTCCTTTTCACATTGTGTTATGTCTTTCTGGATGTAGAGCACATATTATTTGTCTTGGCCACAAGACTCTGTTGCATGCATTATACACAAGTCAGTTTGCTATGCAGGGTGATGGAATGGAGGAAATCAGCGTCTGTGGTTCTCACTTCACTCTGATTTCCCCCATGAATTTCATGGTAACAGGTGGCTCTGTTTTCATTACTTAGGTCTCCAAGCCTATATATGAGCTTTTAGAAACCTGTATGTATATATATTTAGAAAAATGCAAATGGACCCATATTTATCACCCTGCACAAAACTAAAATGTAAATGGATTAAAGATCAACTTAAAACTGGACTCCATAAATCTATTAGAAGAAAAGATAGGGAAGAGTCTTCAACTCATTGACACAGGAAACAAATTCCTGAACAGAACACCAACAGCCTAGGCTCTAATATCAGCAATTAATAAATGGGACCTTATGAAACTGAAAAGCTTCTGTAAGGCAAAGGAAACAGTCAACAGAACAAAACAACATCCTACAAACTGGGAAAAGCTCTTCACCAATCCTACATCTGACAAAGGACTAATATCCAAAATATATAAACAACTCAGGAAATTAAACACCATCAAGCCAAATACCCCCATTAAAATGGAATACAGAGCTAAACAGAGAATTCTCAACAGAGGAATATTAAATTGCTGAGAAACACTTAAAGAAATGTTCAATATCAGGGAAATGCTAATCAACGGGGTTTTGAGGTTCCACCTTACACCTATCCCAATGGCTAAGATCAAAAATTCAAGTGACAGCACATGCTGGCAAGGAGCAAAGAAAGGGGAATACTCATCCATTGATGTTGGGAGTGCAAACTTGTACAATCACTTTGGAAATCAATCTGGTCCTATTTCAGGAACTTGGGAATAAATCTACCTCAAGACCCAGCCATACCACTTCTGGGCATATACCCTAAAGAGGGTCTACCATACAGCAAGGACATTTGCTCAACTACGTTCATAGCAGCCTTGTTTATAATAGCCAGAATCTAGAAACAACCTACCTGTTCCTCCACTGAAGAATAGACAAAGAAACTATGGTTCATTTATACAATGGAATACTATTCAGCTACCAAAAACAAAGAAATCTTGAAATTTGCAGGCAAATGAATGGAACTAGAAATAATCATCCTGAGAGAGGTAACTCAGACCCAGAAAGACACACATGGCATATTCTTACTCATAAGTGGATGTTAGCACTTAATTCAGGTCAACCACATTACAATACAGAGACTGATGTGCCAACCAAAGTCCATGTAGGATGTGGACCTAGACATTCTGCTCAGATGTAGTAGATAGGCAGCACACAATATGGGGTGTGGGATTGGTTCCCACAATATGGGGAGTAGGGACCACTTCTGGCATGGTCTCAGGCTCCTAATGCTGATCACTTCCCCCCTGGCAGGGTGGTCTTTCCAGGCCATAGAGGAAGAGGTTGCAGGTAGTACAGAGGACACTGGATAAGCTGAGGTCAGATGTTAGAGGAGTAGGGCTCCCCTTTCTAAGGTCTAGGAGAGGGAGGGAAAGGTGATGAGGGAGGGCATGGGATATGGAGTTAATGAGGGAAGGGTGGGATTGGGAGGTGATGAGGAAAGGGGCTGCAATTGGGATGTAAAGAATTCAAACTGCAGAATAAGTAGGTAACTTATATTGCTGCTCTCACTACATGGGAATAGTTCTGAGGCTGGCTGAGATAGGAACGTATATGCATACACAAGGCTTCGTGTTGGCCATAGATTCTCTGTGGCTTATAATTGAGGCCATTCTTAGTATGACATGAAGGAAGACTTGAAGATGTCTTACTTCTGCTCATACAATGAACAGAGAACCAGCCTTAACTGCTCTGTGCGTCCTGCACACCTCATACACTTATAATGTTATAACTGTATAATGCTTCTGAAAAATTATGTTTTCTGAACAAAAACACTGGAAACTGATGCTGGATCAGATATCACAGGATTCATTCCTCTCAGCAAGCTGGATGCTGACATCCTGCATCCTGCATGTTTCAGCCCCAGGTGCCTCAGTTGCTGTTACCCTTCCGAACAGAACAGCTTCCAGGACAGCATTGTAGAAAGCATCTGATCCCAACTGGTCCAGCATTTCAGACTGTTCTACACAAGACACCTATTAAGCCTGGAATTTCTCAGTATTTAGAAACTGGACCACAAATACTATCCCTGTCTTGCTTAACCATTTCCCCAATTTTTGAGGGTGTTAGGGTTAGGTATTATTCATTCTAAATCAGCCTGAAGAAACTTTAAGAGTAAGATGTCCCCTTTCCTCTCGGCGGGGGGGGGGGGGGGGGGGCTGGGTAGGCTTCTGTTTTCTCTTTTGGTCTACAAATGCCTATTTTCACCAGGAATTGATTATAAGTTATTATTGGTCTTATACAGAGAGAAAACTATGTTGGACTCAGGAACATTCCTTTATCTCTTTTCCTTTACCTTTCTTTTGTAGGTAAGGAGATAGGAGCTGAAAAGGAAGGGGGTTATAGAAATACAAAGTGAGTATAGAACAAAAGGTAGATAATTGAATCTACTCCTCAACTCAAGACCTTAAATGTTTCTCACAAATATGTTTATTTTTAATTCATTGATGTAGAATTTTGCATATTGATGCAAATCATGGTCATGTCAAACACTAGTTTAATTTTATAACAAGAATATACATCCTAGGTCCAACAGATAGATATGATTCTAGAGATATATAAGATAATATAGTTTAAAAGCTCTTCAAATGCCTCAGAGAACTACAGAATATGACATTTAAAGATGTTTTTATTATTCTAAAGATTTCTTAACAACAAGACAAGTTAACTTCTGGCAAGACCCAGCCTGCCTCAAAGAAGATGATGAGCATCAAAGAACCTCCTTATGGAGTAGGTTTCAAATGTGGCAAACAAGCCACTGGGCAAAATGTCCTCGTTTTTGCCACAAACAAAATTCTGCCTAAAAATGGGCAAGCTTAGATGCAGGCAGAGTCAATAGGCAAACTCTTACAAGATAGAGTAGGCAAGCCCTCAATACTTCCTTCCTCACAATTCTATCTGTCAGATATATTGAGCTAAAAGGCAGAAGATGATGCTCCAACATTATAGAGAGTGTTGGGTGATTGTCCAGGCAGTAAATTGTCTCAGCCCCCCCCCCCTTTTTTTTTTATTTTGGAAGCTGCTAACCTGCATTTCCGCTTCACTCAAGTATTTAAGTATTATTCCTTCCCAAGTATCTGATGGCATTGAAAACGAGCTAGTTTAGTCTTACAACTAAGCTTAGTTGGTTATGGGTTAAGATGTTTTTAGATCAAGACAAACGTTTTAAAATAATAGAGATGAGATATGATAGATACTGATTTTCATTCAGAAATTTAGACCCAACAAGATAGGAAAGATGGTTACTTCAAGTTTGCCAAATACAAATAGCCAAATCACTAGGAATGTAACATTTATATAATTCCTGATTGTCTCATGGTTCTTCCTGCTGTATGTAGTTTATTTTATTCATGTGTAATAACTTAAATATATATGTTAAAAAGAAACATAGTAAAAAATCATGAAAAAGGGTTCCTTTGACAAGCCATGTTTGGGTTGCCCAGGCAACTTGTTAAGTTTATGACTGTGATGTGGTAGAGGTGAGAGTGAGGTAACAGTTCAAAAGGGTAATACCTTATGCAGTGAATTGAATTATTTTATAATCGCATCATTTGAAAAATATGGGGAAAGCAACAATTTAATTTTCATTTCGGATTCAAGGAGAGAGTAAATGGGTAATGATATCAAAGAAAATAGTCCATTTGGAATTCATGTTGTTCAAATTTCGAATATAATGGGCTTTGTTCCAAAGCTTATAACCTACAAAAGGCTAAAATAACAGCCATATCTTTTGTATTTTTAAAGCATCTTCCAAATCCTTAGAAATACTGAACTTCTCATACTATTTTTTTAATGTAAAATATTCTACTAACTTGAAAAATAACTGATTGGCCTATGGCAAAATTCCTACATAGGTTAAAACCTTGTATTTGTATGAATAAAACAAAAATTTCTAAACTAGCTAAACAAAACTGTTCCGTAAATTTCATTTTGCCTGACTCTTTTTTTCTTTCCCATCTTCTTGTTCATCTGGTGATCCTGGCTAAAAATCTTGGGCATCCTGTATCCTCTGTGTGGTACTTGGCACCTGTGTCATGATCATGTGTGCTCTCAGCTACAGTCCTGAGCAGCAGCCTTCGACCTCTTCACTTCTAATCACAGCCAAAGATTTACTGTGAAAGTTTAAAAAGGGGGGAGGGGTGGTAGCTGAGAAATGTCATATTGTTTGAGTCACATGATCTACCACTTGGTGATTCATTGATCTTTTTAGTCTTTGTAGCAGATTAACTAACTGAACAGCAAGAACTACTACTGCCTGGACTCTAAAAAAAATTTTTTTGTGTGCATTTGTGAGGGGAAAATCAGGTAAGTGATTTCAAATTTACTATCTATTACTGAATGGTCTAATATGGTACCATTGGCCACAGGTACATATTTACATTAATAAAGCTAAAAGATAATTTCTGTACACTAGCTGCATTCCAATTATTCAATAACCACATGTTTTTCCTCTTAAATTAAAAGCAATCAACATAAGAACAATATGTTATTTTCTCAATCACTAGCCACATTTTAAATTTGTATGTATTTAGTCACTATGATACTGGGTACAAAAGAATAATTTTTATTACTGTGAAATAGTCTTTGGGAATCACTGATATTGACTATGATATTTAATAAAGTTTTTCTTGTTATATAAATCTCACTATAACATCCTCGCTTAAAAGCAGAATGACGTAACTAATTTAGCAATAATTTTAGCGGGGAGAGCTCAAAAGAAAAAGAAATGCAAATGGCATGGTAAGAGGAGAAGGACTTGTTACTGTCAGCAGCACTCACACTGACACCACTTTCACTCATTTTTTTTTATCTACAAATTTTACAAATACCCAGCCCCAAGATTCTTGATGTATCATACACTCTGGTTTCAAGAGAATTTTAAATTCAATACCATTGGAAATCTTTCTTCTATGTAACTGCTATATTCAAATTTAAAAATTATTATTTAGTGTCACAGACAATTTTGATGTATCAGGAACCAGTGTGTTGGTATCTCAGGATGCTACAATAATATTGTAGATTAGGAAGCTTACAAAAAAACTGGTTTTCTTTCTTTCA
This sequence comes from Acomys minous, assembly GCF_964271855.1. Lineage (NCBI taxonomy): Eukaryota > Metazoa > Chordata > Mammalia > Rodentia > Muridae > Acomys > Acomys minous. The sequence continues at coordinate 93,906,715 of NC_140486.1, read as the reverse complement.
GTGTTAAGAGACATGATGAAGATCTAGGCATTAGTCAATTCCAAAGAGTGTCATTTCTTCCTGACTCAGGAATAGCCAGATTTTTTTTCCTTTTTCCTTATGTAATGAAAAAGCTTAGGTGCACTTTAGTGGTTTTCTTTCTCTCTTCCTCCTCCTCTTCCTTTTCCTCCTCCTCCTCCTCCTCCTCCTTCTTTCTTCTCCCAGTAAAGAAAAAGTTTCAATTTAGTGATTTAATCATAGTCAGTTCTTCAGCCCTGATGACCAGAACTACAGGTTTTCAACTCAAATTATGGAATGGCTTTAAAAGAGTCTTTTAAGTAGCTCTCAAATTTTCCTCAGGAATTTCACAAGCCAGCCCTCCACCATCCGCATTCCTCTCAGCTGCCTATCTTCTAAACTCCCATAAACCACTCCACCCACCATTGAACCCTTAATGGCTTTCCACCCCAATGTTCCAAAGTCCTCCCAAGAACAAGATAAAGGCTCTCACCATCGTTGTACTAATTTCCATCCTAGTTAGAGTTATACACGATGTGGTGAAATACCAAGACCAAAGTAACTTAAAGAGGAAAGGTTCTGTTTCCCTTACACTTTCATATCATTGTTCATCACTGAAGAAAGTCAAGACAGGCACTCAAACATGATAGGAACCTGGAGGCAGGAGCTGATGCAGTGTCCATGGAGGGGTGCTGCTTATGGCTGGCTTCTCATGGTTTGCTCAGCCTGCTTTCTTATAGCACCCAGGGCCACCATCCTAGGCGGTACCTACCTACTATAGTCTGGGCTCTCTTACATTAATCACTAATTAGGAAAATACATTAAGGACTTGCTTGCTGTCTGATCTTATGAAGGGACTTTCTCTACTGTGACATCTTCCTCTCCAATGGAAGTGTCCAGCCAGCATAAACCTATCCAGCCTGCAATCTTTTTTTCACCTAGAATTTACTGATCTAGTTCCAACCACAAAGTGATGGTGCTTAGAGCTGAGACCTTTAGTGAATGGTTAAGATTGGTAGTGAAAAATAATCCAGAGAACTTCCTTTGTGTTTCCATTATGTGAGGCTTCAGTGAGACCACGACTATGAGCCAAGAACTGGACCATTGGCAATCACCAAACATGAGTGCCCCTTTGATCTTAGACTCCTTTGACTTCTATAACAAAGATGAACTTTTATTGCTCATAAGTCAAACACTGTATGATGCTCTGATATATTAGCCCCCAATGATTAAGATATAGCTAAACTTTACAAAAACACGACAAAAACGCTTATACATTTTTATCTTTCTATAAATGTGTGTGTGTGTGTGTGTGTGTGTGTGTGTGTGTGTGTTTCTGACATGTTTTGATTTATCATTTTCTCAGTGGATTTTTCTTTACTACTCCAAATTTGATTCTTATTTTTATTACATTTTATAATAGCTATTTGAAAATTTGTACAGTATATTTTGATCATGTCCATATGCTTACCACAAGTCCTCAGAAATCAATCATTTCTTTCTTACCCACAGAACTTTGTGTCATTTGTTTTTAATCCACCAGGTACAGATTGTTCCACTCACATCCTCTTGGCTAGGTAGCCTTCCACTGGAGCATGGTTGTCCTACCTGTGGTGACCTTAAAAAATAACAGACTCTTCCTCTCCTTCTTGATCTCCCATCAGTTATCAAATGCTGATGGCTTCTTAGCTAGGGGTGGGGCGTCATGACCATCTCATCTCTCTAATTTGGGATTTTGTCTGACTTTCTTTCTTTTTTTTTTTTTCATTATAACAAATCATGTTTATTTTTTATTTATATACATATTTTTAGATATAAGATTTGTAATTCTATGGACAAATTCTCTTAGATATAAGATTTGTAATTCTATGGACAAATTCTAGTTTATAATTATCATTATCATTACTAAGAGGTAATCTTACAAATGGCAATAAACAAAGATTTTTTTCTCCTTTATTAATTTATTCTTGTTACATCTCAATGGTTATCCCATCCCTTGTATCCTCCCATTCTTCCCTCCCTCCCATTTTCCCCTTATTCCCCTCCCCTATGACTGTTCCTGAGGGTTAGGGTTTTTCACTTTTGCAGGTCTTATGTGTGCTGTGAATTCCTATGTGCAACTGCCATGGTATAGCCTTAAAACACTGTTTCATTGTAGTCATCAAATACCCTTGGCTCTAAGAATCTGCCCCCTTTTCCAAACTGATTTCTGAGTCTTGGGAGAAAGGAATTCAATATAAATGTCCTATTTAGAACTGAGCATACTTTGTTCTCTTATTCTCTGCACCTTGACAAATTATGGGTCTTTGTGTTAATTTGCATCTGCAGCAAAAACAAGCCTCTCTGAGGAGGGTTTCGAGAGTCACTAATCTATAGGTTTAAGGATAAGTTACTAAGAGTCATTTTAATAGAATTTCCATTGAGCAGAGTTACAGTAATTGATTCTTCCTTGGAGCCTGTGAGCTTTATAATCACAGCCCCATGTCCTAATAATGGTCCCAGTATTGGTTTTAATTTGTGTAGCATACCTTACATCCAATAAGAACATGGTTGTTTACTCCAATGTCATTCTTGCCACTACTACAACAGTGGACATATTGTGTTGGCTAGTGATTATTGTACCTTCCAGGACTACTCAAAATTTAACTACTCTGATATGGAGCAATTTTAATAAAATTCATATTGAGACATGCTTGACAAGATCTACCAGGTACTTTTACTCTAATTGCTATTTTTATGGCATAATTAGTTAATATGCACAACACATGTATGAGTCTTATTTGGTGAAGCAACCAACATTCAATATTAGTAGGTAAATAGAGATTAAGTCATGTTTTGTCTTTATTCTGTTATAACCCATTCACTTTAAGTACCATGTGCATATGACATATCAAACTTTTCCTAAAGTTAAGGCAGAATAATAAGCTTTATCAAATTGTATACATGATGTTAAAGTTAATAACTATTTTTGACACAGGGTCTTTGACACATAGCTCTGGATGTCTTGGAACTCCATCCAGACTGGCCACAAACTCACACAGATCTGCCTGCCTCTGCTTCCTGAGTGCTGGGATTAAATGTGTGGGTCACCATACTCAAATTAATCATTTGTTTTTAACAAGTACTTGCTAAATTCCTTCTATGAGATTAGCAGCATGCAGGGGTGGAGAAAGAGAATGCTGAGTTAGCTAGGCTATGCCTCTATTCATCTAGATCTTGTGACTTGCATTCTAAAGATGGGAACAACCACAGGCCTATAAACATTCAACTTTCAAAACTATTTTGTCAAAGATGAGAAAGAAAAAAAACTGATGCAATGGAGACTAAGTATGGCAGACAGTGTAGAGAGTAGTCAAATAAGTTTTACCATGGAAGAAATGACTATTATAACATTCTAAGGTATAACTCTGCATGTGTTATAGGATATAAATATGTCTATGTATTAATCATTTCATTCAAATGGAATTACATTTATCCAGTGAAAAGGAAAAGGAAAAAATAGATTAAATTTAAGGAAAATATTTGTGTGGGGGCATTGGTGGTGTATACTTAGGAGTGTGTGGGTTGTGGGCTGTGTGGCCATATATAGATGGCATTGGGTTCCTTCTTCCATCTCTTTCTTATTTATTGCCTTGAGGTAGAGACTACCACTCACTTGAAAGCTCGCTAGCTTCAGTACGCCAGGCAGCTCTGATAATCTGCTTGTCTGTGCCTCACGATGGTGGGGGTCAGGCATGTGCAGCTGTGCCTGGCCTTTCAACACAAATGCTGAGGATTTGAACTTTGATACTTATACTTACAGAGCCACCTCCATGGTGACCCTAATGTCTTTTTGTTGTTGCTGTTGTTTTCTATCTGATTCATTTAACATCTTTTTGCAGACAGATTATAATGCTCATCCAGAGAGGTCCTTTCTGAAACACAATACTGAGCCACACAACCTTCTCAGTTGTCTCTGAGACCAGCTTGGATGATACTTGTCTTACAGGAATGAGAAGTGTGGTTTTCTGATAAGTACCTTCTTTGAAACAAAGCAGTCCTATTTTTAAAGACAAACAACACAAAAATAACAAAAGCAAGAGAGGAAGTCTTAAAATTACATGATACTCAAAGGCCGTTCCCCTTTGGTTAGTAGTTTCACTTTTGTCACCTGGTCCAAGAGGCTTCATGAGTGCCAGGGTCATATTTATAGCTCTAGGAAGAGAAGGAAGAAGTCTCCTCTTTAATTAGACGTTAGCAAAAGTTATGAATGGTGAGTGAAAAGGGGGATACAGACCCAAGCTGATTTCGTTTTTGATCCTTCCCCACCTGCTCTTTAAAGGCCACAATTTGTTTCCCACTAATTGTATCCTGCACAGAGTTGGCAAGCTGATCTGTTAGTGTGACTTTCTCTATTGTGGTTGAGGTCAGCTTCACTGCATGGGAGAGTGAAAAGATCTGGTTCATTGACTCGAAGACAAAAAAAAAAAAGTCATCTTGAAGTTTGTTTTGTAAACAAGTTCTCTTTAATCATGGTGTCCAAGCCATGCTGTCACTTCAAAGCCTTTCCATCCACACTAGTCCTGGCTCACATTTTTGGTGCATAGGCGAGAACGGAGCTTGGCAAACACAAGCCATCATTACCACTCTCCACTCTGGCTGGTCTTTAAAAAGTCCAGAAAGTTACAGCAAGTTCCTTGGACCATTGCTAAGCCATCTTTCTGGAATGATTAGACTCTTTAATTCATTCATTTCATGCCTTGCCTTAAAAACTCTATTGGAAACAGATGTCCATAATATTAAGAGGACTACAAAATAATAATAATAATGCAGAAGAAAAATCATATGGCATTTCTCACCAAAGAAACTGTATCTTCTCAAACAAGTGTGAAATGAAAGAGATCAGAGATTAAGGGTGAGAACGTGATATGGATGTCAAAAGCTAATGTCTCTGTACTCACAAGATTGATGCCACATAACTCCGTGCCGGCTGTCTAAAGCTGGCCTTCTGGTATAAAACCACAGATGTGTGACATAAAATGTTCATGATGGAAGTAAGAATGAATTCAGATGAATGGTATACAGTGAGATATTAAGATCTTTACATATAGTAATGCTTTCAATTCCCACAGCACAACTAGGTTTTTATAATCCCATATTCTTGAGTAACAAACGGAGCAAAAAAAAAAGTTTAAAAGATGAAGACAGCTGTTTTCACATCTGGTTGGTCAGAGGACAAATGTAATCCTGTGAGCTGGGCATTCGATACTATGCTCTTAATACCTATGTAAAGTCTCTTTGGACCGAAGAGTGTTAAATATATATGCATATAGTGAAAGGTCAGCCTTATATAAATATTTGTTCATTTATCATCATGTGTCATTAATTCATTTTTGTATTAAGTTTCTCAACTACCGTTGCTATAGAGGCTTCCACTATGCATGCCCACTGACAGAACAAACCAACAAGAAGTAACTCAAAGATGTACATAAGTGATCTACACAATGATGCTCAGAATTCTCTGCATGAAGGTAGATGATGAGGCATGGCTATCAAATGTAAACTACCCAAGCCTCATTCAGATAATCAAAAGATTTTTCCCTAGTGCTTTACTTCCTTTCTGCTGCTGTCACAGATACCCTGACAAAAACAACACAAGGGAGGAAATGGTTTATTTAGTTTAAAAATCCAGCTTCTGGTCCATAGCTGCAAGGACACACAGAGGCAGGCACATCCCCAACCAAGAACAAAGAGAAGGGAATGTGCCCATGCTGCCCTCTTTTTTCTGCTCCTTCTAGCTGTCTTCCCTCATGCAGTTCAGTGCTCTGCCCAATACGCAGTGGCAGTGCTGTCAGTATTCTTGGTGGGGCAGGCCCGTCTTTCCATGACAACTAGCAATGAAGGCAATTCTTTCCCCCTCAGACATTTGCCAAGGCCAACCTGATCTAGATAATTCTTCAACTGAGGAGTGCCTCTTCCCGGCTGAATCTCGATTGTGGCAAGTTGACATTTAAAACTAGCCAGGATATCTAGCATAGGTCTTGTTCTCTCCTTGGGTGTTTCACAGGGCTCATGCCAGTCAAAATTGTCTTTCCTAACCAATCCAAGGGAAACCAAAGACAACTTGAACAACCAGTTGAAAGGCCTCAATAAATATAGTTTAGACATATGTGTGACAGGACATGAGAGTCAAAGGTTCTGGGAGCATAGAGCCCAGGTGACTGCAAGAATGAACCACCATGGCTACTGTGACAGATTGCTCCAAACAGTTGGGACTGGAACAACAGGAGGTCGAGCTTTCATAGCTCTGGAGGTCAGAATTCAAAGCTCAAAGTGCTCATAAGGACCACGCGTCCATCCTCCAGGGAAAATGTATTCTTTTGTGATCTCACCTTCTAGAGCTTGCTGGTACCCCTTCATTATTTGTGGATACATCTTTAATCTTTGCCACTGTGGTCCTCCAAGTCTGACCATGTTCTCTTCTGTCATAAATAGCTCTCTCTCTCTTCTTCTCCTACGCTACTTAAAATTCTACTTAGGAACACTCAGATAACCCGAGATGCTGTCTTCATTTTAACATCCCTGACTACAGCTACAGACATTATTTGATTTTCCAAATTAAGACAGGACCCACTCACAGACTCTGGGTATCAGGAGGAAGCCCCATCTTTTGGAGGGCTGTCATTCAACCTACTGTAGCAAGCAATGAGAAGATCAGCCAGAGGGGTTTTTCTATAGAGAAATTCTCCTTGAGGAGACCTGTCATTACAACTTCAATTGGGTTAAACACAAGCCCAGGACAAGCACCATAGGGGAAGCCGGGTTTGCAGTTTCTGAATGAGTCTGGGTGGAATTGGTCGGAACATGCCTGGGTTGCTGGTGTCCCGTAAGTCTTAAGTTGCCACAGTGTGTGTTAGAGTTCCATCAAGTTGCTCTGTCCAGCTCTCCAGGCATGCCATCTTACATGTTAGTGAATACAGACAAATAAAACAACACCACTGTCCTTAAACTTCTGGGCTTGTAGAGAATATTTGACAGAACTCCCTTTTCATGCCTACAGCTGGGAATGGGGCTTTCTGGGCCCCTGGCCTATCCATGTTGAAATTTTGACTGGCTTACTTTTGTGGAGGTCTTGTGCCTTCAACCATAGCCACAGTGAATTCATGTGTGACGCAGTACTGGGCAGTTGTTCTTATCTGGTCATATTGTGAGCTCCTAGTCTTTATTCAGTTTCATTAGTCTTTCATAGATATGGAAACATTTCCTGTTGGGTTTTAAAGTCAAATAATGTCAATTATGACAGCCCCGTCTGCCATCCTGATGATCCTGTTGTCCATATATTAGTACATGGCTCCAAATAATGATGATTCAGAAGATTTTTTTTTAAAGAAGGTCCTGGTATTTTGCCTACTCTGGTTTTGAATTTGCTGTGTAGCTCAGGCTGTCTTCTAGCTTGGAATCTCTCTGCTTCTGCCTCTCAAAATCATGTGACACCAGCTCAAGGAGTTTAATTTTAAAACAAGTCCCCCATATCTAAGCTAGACATGAGGTTTTAGTGTTCTTAGTTGTCTAACTTCATACTGCCAGACAAGTTCCCCAACAACCACTAATTCCTCGTTATCTTTATTTACCAGTTTCTGATTATCCCCATTTTGCTGTTTTTCTGGATGAATTAGAAATATGAGGGAAAAGCAAACAGAGAGAGGGAGCAAGACCAAATTACAGATGCAGAGGCCTGGGTGTGTCTCAGTTGGCAAAGCATTTGCTAAGTATGCACAAAGTCCTAGGCTTGGCCCTTAGCACTGAGGAGCAATGGGGTGGGTGCCCCATCCTTGAAATCTCTGTACTTGGGAGATGGTGGCAAGATGATAAGAAATTCAGGGTTAGAAATCAAGTTGTAGTCCAGACTGAGCTATGTAAGACCCTGTCCATAAACAACAAAAACAGAACTGAGCCAACGGGGGGTGGGGTGGGTTGGGGGGAGTCAAAACAATGATTCACATTTTATATCTCACTTAATGTTTTTTGGAGATCTGGTTGTAGCTAAAATCACATTATGACCAAGGTTTGTTTGCTCATATATGCATAATTATTTAATAAACTCTTGTTTAGTTCAGAAAATGAATTAGGAAGAATACTTTTCAGCTGGCCACTTGAAAGAGAAATGAACAGCTTTCGTCTAAAGTAACATTCTACTTATTAGTTAATACCAGACACATCAGAAGTAAACATTGCTAACTATTCAACATGCAACAGTTAGATTACAGAGGCACTTCTTGTTTTATTCTTATAAGGCTTTTATATCTGCAGCAAATTTGATACTGTTACCATCCCATTCTACAGACGAAAAAAGTGAATATCAGGGAAATTAAATGATTTCATTGAGGACTCATATCTGGGAAATGATTGAGTTGGCACTCTAACTGGAAATCTAGGATAAGGGCATCATTGTTAATACTAATTCTATGTGTAGTAACCTAGCTTGAACTGGCTACTGTTTTCTCTGCAAGGTGTCACCAGTCTTTATTTCATTCATGGAGCAGAGAGCTCTCTATTCTCTAAGTCGGTGGCTCTCAAACTTCATGATGTTGTGACCGTTTAATACAGTTCCTCATGTGATGGTGACATTCGACCAAAAATTATTTTTTTTACTGCTTCATAACTGTAATTTTGCTAATGTTATGACTTATAATGTAAATATTCTGATATGCATGATATGTGGTATATGACTGCCGTGATTGCTCCACCCGCAAAAGGGTTGGGACCCACAAGTTGATAACTGCTGCTTTAAGTGAATTCCAACACTTAAGACTCTCTTTTCACACTCTATAGTCAACTGTTTCTCATTCATGTCTCTTGCACCTCTTGTGTGTGTGTGTGTGTGTGTGTGTGTGTGTGTGTGCAAGCACGCACGCATGCATGCATGCAAGAGTGAGACTTAGGATTTTAAGGGTCCTGCTCTATCACTCTGCCTTATGTCGCCTGGACAGGGTACTTTCCTTCCTCTAGAGCTAGGGTGGCAGACCGAAAGCACCACTAATCTTGAACCCACACATATTTGTAGAGATTGGCATAAGGTTATTGTGTAATTCAAATGCTGATTTCTGTATCCCCCATATCTGGCAGTAAGCTTTGTTCTGAGAATCTCTTGTTGTCAATGTTGTATAAACTGAGCTCCCCAGTTGTCTTCATGTATGCCAATAAAACACCTTACAGTAAATCACTAAACAGGAAAGAGAAGAGGGATGGAACTCCTGCCAGGTAGGGGAGGAGAAGTTAGAAGAGAAACTAGGGGGTTGAGCATAGTTATGCTTTTGTATCCATAGGGAATGAAAAAATATGGTTACCAACAAAACTTATAAAGATTAGTTATGACCAGGGAAAGTCTCTTATCAGCTGAGGCATGAATGGCTTCACAAAGCTAATATAGCCCAGGAGATTCACTCCCACAGACTGTCTCAGCCACTGATTTCTCCAAAATACGTATGCCAATCAACTTCAAAAGGGTGAGCGCTCAAATGATCTGTCACACAGAGACTGGGCAACACAGAGACTGGACAGACAACACAGACACTGGACAGAAAAAGATACAGCTAGCTTTCCCAGGATATTTGGCCAATCCCAAATTTCAAAGGATGCCTATGAGATATCTTTGCCTCTAGACAAGTAATTTTAAGAACATGACTTCCCATTCCCAAGAGGGGATAGATTGTTTCTGGTCATTCTATAGCTAATAGATGTTTGTTATTGCTTTAAGGGGTATTGATTATAGGATTGATAAGTAAAAGTGTAGATTAATCTACTTTGAGATTAAAGAACATTAATAAGCCAAAAATATTACATTGGCATAGATATCTGCATATTAATACAGATTTAGGATTATGCTTTGTTACAATATGCTAAGGTATTCTACCTATGTAATTCTTAAAACTGCAATGTTAAGTTCTAGTCATTTTGAAAGCTACTCTTTTGAACTGTTTAGGATAAGTAAGAAATGCATACTAGAAGTCAGGCAATTAAACTCAGGTTAATGTTAGATACTATTTTGATTAATTACAAAAATATATTTTCTAGATTGACAGAAGAAATATCTAGAAATAAACAGTTCAAATAAGATAGATACATATATGGTCTTCAAAAACCTAAGAGATCTACAGATTATGGCATTTAAAAATTGTATTACTTAAGGCTTTTTTGACATGAGACAGGTCTACTCCTGGCAGCACCCCACTTTACTTCAGAAAACATCAAATGTTTCCTATGTGGCAAGTTAGCCACTGGGCGAGAAAGTGTCCTTGTGTCAATTACAGAATAAATACTGTCCAAAACTGGACAAATTGGATGTAGGAAAGTTGACTGCCAAGCTTTGTAAAGACAAGGTAGGCAAGTCCTTTATATTTCCTGCTTCACAGAAAAGTCTGTCAAATATTCTGAGCCAGAAGGCTAAAAATTATACTCCAACATTACAGAGAAATTTTAGAGGACTGTCAAGGCAACCACATATCTCTGTCATTTGTATACTTTTGGAAGCTGGTTGCCTGCATTTCCCCCATATTTAAGTAATATTTATTCCTTAAGTCTCTGATGGGGTTCAAGACTAGATAGTTATTATAGATTACTAGTTATATATTTATGATAGTTACTATAGGTTATACAATTTAATTAAACTTAAATTGTTTAGGAAGATAGAAATTGATAGTGAAATACTTCATCCAAAGATGCCAAATATACAAGTGTAAGTCTTACCTAAAATTTTTCATAATTGTTATATTACACATAGTTTCATATTATAAGAGAAAGAGCCTTTTATTAAACTAAAAGGGGGAGATATTGTCATAAGGTTACTGTGTAATTGAAATGCTGATTTCTGTATCTCCCATATCTGGTTACAAGCCTTGTTCTGAGAATCTCCTCACTCAATGTTGTATAAATTCTGCTCCCTAATTGTTTCCTTTCATGTTTGTAAAGCAGTTTACAGACAATAGCTGAGCAGGAGAAAGAATAGGGCTGGATTCCCTGTTGGGTAGGGGAGTAGGAGTTAGAAGAGGAAGTAGGGGGTTTAACCAGGGGATTCAACCACAGACAGAGGTTCAGGGGAGATGAAGAAGATTCAGATGGAGTGACGAAAGAACTAAAAAGCAAGTAACTTGGATATTGTTACATGGATGGAGTCAGGATAACATAGGGGTTTAGGAATAGACTAAAACTGCTCAAGATTGTGTTGTAAAGCCTTATAAACAAATATAAAAAAGTCTCAATTATTCATGTGATAGCCCAGTTAAGAAGTAATCTAAGAGAAACACGGTTAGATAAAAATAACACCAACAGTTAAGGCTTTAGCCCATGGTCATGACTGGCTAATTTACAAGGTCCTGGGAAACTCACCTTCAGGTCTCCATATGTGTACAGCAAGTGCTCTTTCTTACATGCATAGCTATTTCTCAAAGCTCCCCGTCAGGTGATTTTATTTCTTGCAGTTTACAAGCCCTATTCTCAGAAGCATTCTTTCCTTTCTGATCATGACAGCCAGTGCATTCACACAAATATACAACCATGTTCTCATGGACTGTGAAACAAAGATGTGGAAAAAATATGCTATTAAGACAAGAGTGTTGGGGTACCAGGAGGTTCATAGTTGCTTTCATTTGTATTGTCTCAGTTTTGGAAGGATCTGTCTAGTGACTTGGGAAAACACATAATAAGAAATCACATACTTTTTTTTTTTTTTTTACATATTGAGAGTTATAGAGCTGGACTGTCAGAAGAGTCACACTTACTGTGAGAGTAAGAATTGCCCTCACTACAATAAAAGTCTGCCCTTTGTCTTGGACCTCCTCCAACTCATGCCAACAACATACCACAAGTACAGCATTTAAAATAAAGTAAATAACGATGCTGAATATGTTGCAATGTTGTTAAGAGGTTTCTTAACATTTCTCCTTATGTTCTAAGTACCACTTTGGCTTAATACAGTTTGTTTCTGATAATTTCTTTCTATAGCATAGTCTGAGTTACACACAGTTCTTTGGGCAAAGCAGATCAGAATATTTCAGCAAACTGTTTACTATTATATCATATTAACTCTTATCAGCCAACAAGAAGAAAGAAATGATAGCATACCATAGATTGGGCCTGTTCTCATTGACTTCCTCCTTACATGTGCACCAAAGAACTTAAAGAGGTTATCATGTCTGCCATGTAGCTTAATACTTGGCTTCCCGGACAGGCATATATTCTTTTGCCAACCAAAAGTTGGCAACTGACAAATTCCTGAAACTCGTCCCTTGATTTTGTTATTTTGTTTGATTCAGATAGATCCTTCTTAATTTTTCTTTTCTTTTTAAAACATAGACTTGAGTAGGTAATAAATACTTTTGGAAGTAAGGAAGCAGAAATATTTCAACGTAAACTACCTCTGAGTCTTTTGCAGCAGACTGAGTTTATTAATCTTAGGATGGAAAGAAAAACCTGTGTCACTAATTGCCTGCCAAAATGAAAAAGCAGTGTGAAATATGTTATATTAGATTGCCATCAGTTTGACTAAATAATTTAAAGAATGTATTTATTATGCTTTTACCTTCAGGCTTTTTAAAGTTAAAGGCGTATGCCTTAGAAACATAAGGTAGAAAAAGAATCTTGTGAATCTAATTGCCTACTATGGGTGAGAGATATGGACTGTCATAAAAGTCACCTGTACTTGCTAATTTTATGTCAGCTTGACACAAGGTTGAGTCATCTGAAAGGAGAGTACCTCAATTTGAGAAGTATCTTTATAAGATCAGCTATAGGGTATTTTCTTAATTAGTAATCAACGGGGGAGGGCACAACCCATTGTAGATGGCTGGTATTCCTGGACTCTTATAGGAAAGCAGACTGATCAAGCCATGGGAAGTTCATAGCCCATTTATAATGAGGTGCTAGAGCACCGCTGATGTTGTCTGGCTGCTCAGCTCTTACAACAAAAATTAGGCTTTCTCATGCCCTATCTGAAACCCAGGACGTACTGAAGTGTAATTGCCAATGGCTTTAACTTTTTCTTTTTTTAAAAAAAATTTTATTAATGTATTCTTGTTACATCTCAATGGTTATCCCATCCCTTGTATCCTCTCATTCTTCCCTCCCTCCCATTTTCTTAATGAGCACTAAAATGAATGAAAAATAAATCTTTTCCTATTGTTGATGACTCAAAGACAATCTTTGTTTTTCACACTGAAAATAAGTATAGAGAATGTTACTTGACTGTCTTCCAGTACATTGTGTTTTGGGAGCTATTTTAGTCCTTTATCTGCTTTACAAAAAAGAATATTTGTTTGTTTTTAAATCATGGTTTTTAAGACATGCCCTACTGTGAAGACTTTATAATGTTGGCTTTAAATGGCTATTGTGAGTCTCATGTTTCCTCATTAACATATAGCAGGTTAGCACCTTGAGACAAAAGACACTGTACACTTAGCTGTTTAACTATTCAGATCCATGCATGAACTGTTTCTCTTCATTTCTGAAGCTAAGCATGACAGATATCCCTGTAAGACCCCCTCCCCTGTGCACCCGCCATAGCAAGCATAGCAGCAGTAATGCTATCTTGCAAGGCAAGACTAGAATAATAGGTTCCCGGGATAAGATAAGGCCTGGGGCCCAGAGGAGAAAGATAAAAGCGTGCTGAGATAACAGAAACAGTTTGTCCTTGTCAAACAAGATATTTATTGTTGGCCATCTGGCCCAGGGAACGGGTAAACTCCCCTGTTCCCATCTGATGACCGGACCATAACCTCGCCTCATTTAAATTTACCAATCAGAGCCCTGTAACTATGCTTCTCGCTTCTGTAACTGCGCTTCCCGCTAAAATCCCTATAAAAGGCCCCCAAAAAGACTCGCTCGGCGCGCCAGCCTCTCCAGAGACTGAGACGCCCGGGTACCCGTCCCCCTACAATAAAGCCTCTTGCGTGTTGCAACCGAAACCTTGGTCTCGCTGGTTCTTGGTGGGGGTCTCCATGTTAAGACCACCGTGCTGGGGGTCTTACAATCCCAATGTATAATATTTGGGCAAATGAAGATGAAAATATGCCTAGTAAGTTTTGAGATACCTAGATAGAAGTTTAGAATTTTGAGACAAAATACTACATTTAGATGATCTGTTAAGAATTTGGACTTAAGAGTAACTCAACAAGAGGAAAATCATTCATGGTACTAGAAAACAAGCCAACTGCCCAGAGCTAATGAAGCAAGTCATGGATAGTGGAGAAGAAACTATAACCATTGTTTACTAAACCTGTATAAACCCTTAAGTACATTCTAAATATTTGTCCTTATACCCTTCGAATAAACGTAGCCCTCAGCCTTCATCAAAGATATTATTTTTGCAACAGATGGAGACCATTACATAAATCTATATACAATCAAAATGCAGAGTTGTGGAGCCCAGTCCCAACGGATCCATCTACAAGACACTCCTGCACCTCAGGCTCAGTGGAAGACGAGACCGAAAGGTTTAAAGAGCCAGAGAACCAGGGAGTATGCTGCGAGGTCATGTCTACTAAGAATGTGAGAAGCTACACCCATAGTCTCAGGAGCATGGCTGCCCAAATGTGAGCTGAACAAGAACAACCACAGACATACTGAGTGCATGGAGGAAGGACCACAAAGCCTCAACATAATGCTACAGGCAACTGCAGAATGCTGAGAGCAGGAGAAATGTTCTGCAGGGAAGAGCACATGAATTAGTTATCTGACACCAAATGGTCAGCCCTGGAAAATACATGTGAGTAACACTACACAAACTAAGTAGGGCTGTTTAGGAATATATATGTACATACATACATATTTTAATTTTTTTACTCAAAATTAAGTATATATGGAATATTATGCCCACATCCCATTTTATCCTCCAACTGCTTCAACTACTCTAACACATCTCTTTCTAAGTTTCATGCCCTCTCTCTCTCTCTCTCTCTCTCTCTCTCTCTCTCTATATATATATATATATATATATATATATATATATATATATATATGTGGGAGTACGCATTGCAGCACCCTAAAAGAAAAAGGATTTTATTTCTCTTAGGAGCTATCAATGGCCAATGCTCCTCAGTAACCAGTGAGGCCTGGAGCTTCCTCCATCTATGCCTTAATCTTGCCTGTCTTGATCTTGAGCAGGTAACTGGCCGCTGTGCTTCCATGAGCGCAACAGTTGTGCCACATCCTAAATTAAGAAGTTGACAGCCTTCCTCCTCATCCCCCTAGTTCTTATGCTCTTTCTGTCTCTTCTCCCTTGACATTTCCTAAGCCTTGGGGGAGGAGTGCTTCACTTGGGGAGGAGCATTAAATTGTAGGATTCTCAAACATGTTCATGAGGGAGGGATATTCATAATCACCTTTAGTCTCTCTACTTGCCATCCATTTAGGTTTGATATTTTTTTAGGTATATTTTTTTAAAATACATTTTATTAATATATCCATATTACATCTCAGTTGTTATCCCGTCCCTTGTATCCTCCCATTCCTTCCTCCCTCTCATTTTCCCCTTACTCGTCTCCCCTATGACTGTGACTGAGGGGACCTCCTCCCCCTGTAAAGGGTGTCAAATTTTGCCTTATTAAAAACATAGCATGTCTATTGATGTTCACTTGTAGGGATATATAACCCTATGGTTGCCTATCTTAAGGAAATTTTTATCATCATTTATGTCTCTCTGCCAATCTTCTCTATTAGACAGCTCATTTGCCTAAAGTTAATACAATTGTCCCATTTTCTTTTACTACTTTTTTATGGTATTCTCTCCATTTCTCTATTTCTTAACCTTTCGGGGCTCTTTATAATTAGAGTGAATTTGTTATGTACATCATATAGTTTTGTTTTAGTAATTAATTTTCTGAGACATTTTACTCTTTTAAAAGAAATTAACAACATTTGAACTAGGGAATTTCAATGTTATAAAACACTGCTCAAATGGAAAATAGTTGTTGCCTAAAGTCAGGTAAGAAATATTTCAGTTATCAGAATACATGTGCAAGAGCTGAAAATGCCTTTGATCTCCTGAAATTCACATTTACTTTGATGTTCATTTTAATGTCTCTCATGGTACTTGATTTTTTTATAATTAGTTTTTAGTATTCTTCCAAGGATATTTAGGATGAAATAAAAATTGTAATTGCTTCTAGTTCACATCAAATTAAAAGAATTTATTGAAATGATTTCCTTTGAGGTTATGTTAGGAATGCATCTGGAACTACAGTGCATAATTTCATTAATTATCCACTATTGCAGACACACCATCATGTGTCTCTACTGTTGATCAGATAGTGGTGAGATTTAATGGGTACTGGCAACAGGTTTGTAAGCAAATGTGTAACTCCTCAAATTATCACTTAGCATATATGGCTATACCCTCTGTACTTAAACACTGAAAACACTAATGAGTAATCAGAAGCATCAAGTGTGTACTTAGAGGGACATATCTCTTTGACCATGATTTTATGCAACACTTCTGTTTATTACACAGCTCTTATACTCATTTGCATACAAATCTATGTTTTCCAGGGCTAAGGAGGGAGCAGATTAATTTCACCTGGGTACAAAGAAACAAGGAAATCTTGGAATGACATAGTTTAGTGTCCTGACTATTGGAATGATTTAGAATCTACGTAGACTTACAAAGATGCATCAAGTGAAAGACTTGAAGGAAATAAATTTTATTTTTGCATTACAAGAGAGCAAACCTTGGATCTTATTAAGCAAGTGCTCTACTGCTGACATATAATATATCTTAGTCCCATATTCTGTAAAACTTAGAAATAATAATACTAAATAACTCTTAAGAAGTTGGATGTCTCAAATAAATGAAGGATGTTAGAAGTAATGCACTAAGCATTTTGAATCTAAAATACTTCTAACATAAAGAATACTAATTTCATTTTAACCATGTTTGTAGTAGTTATTAGACAATATCATATTATGGATTATGGTCAGATTCATCCCACCATTTTCAAGCTAGTGAGATGGCACAGCAGGACAAGCTGCTTGGTGCAAAACCTGATAATCCTGGAATCTGAGCTTGAAGGAACGACCTGACTCATAACAGTTGTCCTCTGTACTTCCACATGTGCAACATGGCAAAAAAGAAACACACACACACACACACACACACACACACACACACATAGACAAATGTACACACAGACACAGACTACACATACAGGGATAAGCATTGGTAGCAATATTAATAGAATTGTTTAATAAATAACATCCATAAGCAAATAATTAGAAGTATACTTTCCTTTGCTTTGGTAGCAGCTTATGGATGTTCTCTCTCAGGTCTTGGTCAAGGTGCAGTTTGCAGCCACTTGTGTATTTGAATAGTCTAATTGCAAGTAGCCCCTCCTTATTACTCAAAGCTATTTTGTCCATGGCTGTGGGAAGTTTCCTAAGAAACTAGAATAATGTTTCAGAGATTTCTCATAGTTATCAGGTTCTATTAAAATGCTAGCAGGTTGGCATAAGTTTGTGGCAGGTGAAAGTGTGTATTAGCATCATGAGTATATAAGTGTCCAATTCTTTTAAAGATAGCTTGAGCTAACCTTTGAGAGGCAACAAGAAAGAATGTTGAGAGCTGGAACCAGTGGTTATAAATGCCATGTTGATTCTAAAATTCCAACTCTGTTCATAAACAAGCATTACTCACCAGTGGAATTATCCAGTGACATGTCTCCTAGTTATTTGTTGCTTATTATGAAATTATTAACGATGAAAATCTTGAAGTTAATCAATAATGCAATCAGAAACAGAAAAGACAGGCTAATATAGCAAGCAACTGGGCTCTCTCTCTCTCTCTCTCTCTCTCTCTCTCTCTCTCTCGTAATTTAAGGTCCTGGAAATTCACTTATAGTAAAATAAATTGTTAGAAGTGCCCCCCTGGGTTTCCATTAGAGCTTTATGTCAGATTTAAGGACTTGGAATGGCCTCACTGCAGACCCAGGAGGGCTGAGTGTCTCTTTGATCAATTATTGTGCCTCCATTAAAATATTTTTACTTCACTGTGGGGGCATCTTGATCACTCTGCATATTGGTAGAGCTGTCAGATCATCTAAGTTTCTGCTTTTGAAGGTTATTACTTCTTAGTGCTGATGTGACTTGTGTTTAAGAATTGAACATGGCGTGGATACAAATCTTTCCTGCTGGATGAAATTGACTTCTCTGTGCAGTGGAAGATGTTCAACATAAAACATTCAGTGAAACCTGTGCACTGCCTCTCAGCAATTGGGCTGGTAAAGTGACACACACAGAGGCTTTGATGATTGTGCAAGTAGCTTTATAAACTACTAAGTGGTCTGGACATCTGCTGTATCCATCTGTATGGTTTAGCAGTATTTCTTTGCATTTTAAGTTGATGTAAAGGCATTATTGGCAAATGACTAGTCACTGCCACAACTATCTTCTCTATAAACATTACCTGTGAATGGCAAATCTGTTCTTTCAGAATTTGTTGGATCATTTAATAAGTAGTAACAATGTATAATGAATACTTGCTCCACTATATCAGAGTGAAAGTATAAATATTGTTTGAAAGTCTTGAAGATATATATTCTGATACCTTGATCTGTAATATGCATATAAGTATATTTAGTAACTTTTAAACAAAAGTTTTTATTATTACTACTTTATGTAGTCAAATTTCTTTCTTACTTATTTCAGATTTGTAATGAGATTTATACACACCACTTCCGTACATGGAGTGTATAGTCCAATATTTGAACAAGTAGATTTCTCGGTCATATTTATCTAAAGGCTCTGAAGGTTGACATCTTTTTTGAAATAATTTATATTCTTATGCATTTATATTTAATTAAATTCAGAATCCATATAATGGGAGCCATGCTAGGAGCAGGGAATGTATCTCCATAGTAGATTTTTTTCTCTAGAGCATAACGTCCTAGTTTTCATTCCTTGTACTGAAAACAGAACAGAAAAAAAGATAAAGTCAGGTGATTATGTCTTAACATTAACTAAACATTAACACTTAAGAGTAAAAGTGTTGTACTTGTTTGTATTTAACATACTTATTTTAAAATAAGTATACTTGTGCATGTTTATATAAGATGGCTTCTCTCTCTCTCTCTCTCTCTCTCTCTCTATCTATCTATCTATCTATATATATATATAGATTGATTTTCAAAACTTACAACAATATATATATTGTTGTAAGCCCTAGCTTTAGAAGTCCAATATAGAATCCACATTTTTCTACATAAATGTAGCAGACTGCATGCAAGGAAAGAACCCTTGTAGACAACAGCATGCCTTGGTAGAAAGTAATTTCTGAAAGCACCATGTGCTTTGGATACAGGACCCAGAGGACCTGAGATGTTTCTCATCTGAAAGAGTTCTCCCTAACACTAGCTTTCATAGTGCCAGAACACTCTATGAAAGCTTCCAGCTGATGGAAGTAACCAACAGCCCTACCCAGCTATGACACATCAACAGCCAACATGACAGGATAATCCTAAGTATGCAATAGTGGCACACATACTTTGGTAGTAACCAACAGCTCTCTAATTGGACTCAACGCCTGCACAACAGGAAGAACTTAAAACCTAGCAAACTACCTAGGACTAGCAAATTCATAGATATTGGAGGAGAATCTACAACCACCACTTTACTAAACCAGCATAAAATTCTAAATGTTTCTCTTTACATTAATATGTACTGTTAAATCTTGCCCCCTCATCTCTGTATAGGGATCATTACATATAATCAAAATGCAAAGAACAGGATATTATCTTGTAGCCAGTCATAACAAACATATCTACAACACAATTTCTACAGTTAAGGTTCTGGGATTATAGCAAGAAAGAGGGAAGAAAGATTGTTAAAACCAGAGGAACAGAAAGTGTGCTGTGAGACTGTGTCTTCCAGAAATTTCCAAGAGACTACGCTCATGATCGCATCAACAGGGCCGCCTAAATAAGACCTGAAAAAGGACAACAACAACTAGCATGTTAACACAGAAGTTTGTGGAACCTTAACCCTAGTGAACAATGGACGACAGGGAAGTGCCAAGAGCAGAAGAAATAGTCTTCCCTATCTAAGAGACCCCCAAATTGGTTATCCAATACTAAGTAGTCAGCTCTGATAACGCATACATACAGGTATCACTGTAGAGACCATTTGTACACACTGTACAAATATATCATTGTGTGTGTGTGTGTGGAAACACATATATGTAGTATACATGTGTATTTGTATAATAATAATTAAAGAAAAAGAAGTCATTAATTTAAGAGAAAGAGAGAGGGAGGGAGGGAGGGAGGGAGGGAGGGAGGGAGGGAGGGAGAGCAATGAGGCGCATAGGAGGGGCTGGAAAGGGGAAAGGAAAAGGGTAATGAAATTGTAATTTCAAAAGTAAAAAAAGATTATATAAAAATATTAAAAGTGAAATGAGGACATGGTCTCTCCCTTTTCACAGTCCCCCTCCATGCAGCCTGAAGTATCTGTGAGTAGTCTTGAATCTTGAGGATGTCCCTATACCCAGTGGCTCCTAGGTAGATAGATGCAATAAGACACTTTCTCTTTTATCACAGAATGACCACGTAAGCCAAAGAATCATAAAAAGGATGATTTTCTGGGAGAAAAATGAAATATCTTGCTTACGTCATTGTTGCTAGAGCATTCAATTACTGTAGTCACACACACACACACACACCCAAAATAGCACAGTAACAACAAAAACAAAACAAAACAAAACTGGTGTGTACCACATTTGGAAAGGGTGATAACAATGTAGCAAAGGCCTCTTGAGCCAAATCTCATTACTTGGGGTTCTATTGACATTAAAATATTGATTTTCCAACCTAACTCAGTCTCTTTAAATGAATAAAATATTTGTTCTTGCATTTTCCAGAATACTCTTCAATAATTATTAATATCCTTGTATTTATTCAGGCTCATGGTAATTCTTTTGCAAAGCAGTGCTAACAGAAACACAAAGAAGTTTAAATAGTAACTTTATAAATATGAATTATAAGCTCAAAATTGAGGTCGACATTCTCCACGGTGAGTGTAAAAATTCCTGAGGCTGCTGGGACGGGACGCCTGGGAGCAAACACCTGTTTCTGTCTTTTATAACTGCATGTACTGTGCCAAGCAAAGAAAGCCACTCTCATTCTAAATTCCCAGGAAATGTATGTTTCTATTTTCTAAAAGCATTGTTTGGTTTAATAAGATCTTATTATCTATAATGGTGATTATTATAACAGTAATCCTCTCTGGTGCTGAACTAATCTTGTAAAAGTTTGATAAATAGATTACATTGACCCAGTCAGTCTTTTCAGTTTTGTTTTTCACTTACTTGCCCTTCTAATATTAACCCTTCACTGTGGCTGTTTTCTCTTTCATTTTGTTTTTCTTCAACCACCTTCTTATCATGTCCATTTCAGATAACTGCACTCTCGTATTTTTTTTTCTAATATCCAGAAATGAACCTGTTTCTCCACTATTTGTAAAGATGCTCTCTCCTCATTTTTTTCCTATGCCAGTCAGCACATGCCATACAAAATGATGGCACTATCTTTTTTATCTTTTCATTTTAAAAAATTTATTCATTTACATCCCGATTGTTATCCCCTTGCTCTTATCTTCCCCTTCCTACCCTCTCTCCCTCGTCTGCCCTATTTCCCTTCCTCAGACCTCTGATGAGGAGGGCGTGGTCAGATGGTGGAGAGGCCAGGCCCTCATAATCCTCATTTTTTAGGAACTTGGTTGTTTTACCAAATAGATTACATGTCAAGAGTTAGTAAAAGATTAAACAACATTGTTGATCTTCAAGCCTCACTGTGAAGCTCATGTTCTAACTGTAAGACAAACCAGCTGGCAAAGATCAGACTTATCACGGGAAAACACCACTAAAGCGCAGAGTTTGGGACAATATGAAAACTGAGTTATAGTGAACTCGATGTACAAAGAAAAAGCTACCTTTTCTGATGTCTGATTCTGTATTTTTCAACTGCCAAGACCCTTTTCATATTTAAAACATTTGTAATTATATCTGATATTTGTTAGATAATCTCTATTTATTTTTACTTGGTATGCAAGAAAAAGTTAAGTCAATTCATCTACAATCTATTCATTGTTTATGGGAATGTGCTCTGGGAAAAGAAAGAAGGCAAATTAGCCTATCTAATTGCCTCATCGGTGTGATAGCTGGACCTTCAGATAAATGAAGTAATAACATGCTCTGTGAAGTATCTGTATCTATGGAAGGTTCTTAATAGGCGATATCTGATTATGTATTGTTTATAGTTAATTAACAATCTATGCATTTGTAGAGTTTGGGTTCCTAGAAAATGCCATGCATAAAATGGATGTGTTTCATAAATTAAGTTATAGTCATAGTTGGAGATATGACCCACTAGAAACCCTGGGATACTTGGCTACTCAGTTTGCATCTGATGGAGGAAGGAGAAAGGACAGAAGTCCTCTGTGTCCTAACACCCAATTTCTACCCAACTCCTTCAAATTACTCCAATACTTGTAGATTTTATTGCAAGATACTCTTGATTGCCTGTACTAACAAGGATGAATTCTACCAGAGATTCCTGATTTGAGGCAATAGGATTTGGCAATCCTGGTTTATTTCTTATTTGCACAGTTTATGCTAGTCATATTTTTAAATGCTGCAGAACACAATCTCCTGCATTCTACCATTTTAATTAGTGTACAATCAGAGTGATTTCATTCCATTGGGACGAAAGTTTTGCATTTGAATGATAAATGCTCTTGAAGCATATAATTTCCCCAGAGAAGAAACACATCATATGGCTGCTCATGCCTGGAAATCCCAGAACTTGAGAGTCTGAGGCAGGAGGACTGCCACAAGTTTGAGACTCTTCTAAGCTGCAATGTAAGCTACCTGCCACCCTACCCCACAGAAGTAGAATTGTCTCCAAGAGGTCAAATCAAATGACAACACACACACACACACACACACACACACACACACACACACACACACACACACACCACCACCACCACCACCACCACCACCACCACACCACACACACCAACTTACAGTCCTTTCTGCTGTTATTCATTTAGCATCTCTACTATGTCAGTCATGGGTCACAGATCTAAACCAAGGGCTGAAACTACAGGCAGAGGAGTGTGCACCTCTAGTCCAATATGTAAATATTTATAAAGTACATAAACTTGCAACCCAAAATCCAATAACCCAAAACTCCAACACATAACTTGAATGAAGCTCCCTGGAAACTCACTTTTATTGTCTTCTCCAAGAGCACTTTCTTTAGGCTTGTTATTCTTCATTGGAAATTGTAGTATTATGGTCTATATTGACCTCCAGTTGAGACTTGCAATCTGCTTTTTTAAAGCATGGTGAGGAAAATTTAGGTAACACAATTTTACCATCAATATTCTCGTGGAAAGTATCTGGGGAAACAGCTTCACTTTCTTTTTTTTTTTTTTTAATTTCCTCTGTCTTTGGCATCACTCTGGAGGTTGTGATGAGAAAGCTCTGCTAGGTCTGTAGCCACCTATGTTTTGTTGGCTAAATTTGGCTTTATATGTCTCACCTTTCAAACCCCTATCTCTTTGATAATTAAATCACATATGGCCGTTATCTAGCATTACTCTTCTTTTTGCTGTACCTAATATTCACTGTACTGGGAAGGGAAATGTGAACGTGGTCATACCAATGCCATCTGTACTGACAGCTGAGAAGGTGAGACAATTGCCACAAGTGAGACATCTGTTGAGACAGCCAGGATCCAAGCTTAATCAAAATAACTACTCTAGTAAGTGAAGGCTTTTGTGGGACATGCCCATTGGGCTAATATGCAGATATAAGTGAGTATATACCATTTGAGTCTTTCTGCTTCTGGGTTAACTCACTCATTATGATCATTTCTAGCTCAATCCATTTATCCACAAATTTCGGGAATTCCTTGTTTTTAATAGCTGAGTAGTATTCCATAGTGTATATGTACCACAGTTTCTTTATCCATTCTTCTATTGAGGGACACTTAGGCTGTTTCCATGATCTGGCTATTATGAATAAGGCTGCTATGAACATGGTTGAGCAAATTTTCTTGCTGTGTGCTGGGGCATCTTCTAGATATATTCCAAGGAGTGGAATAGCTGGGTCTTGAGGAAGCTCTATTCCCATTTTTCTGAGATAGCACCAGATAGATTTCCAAAGTGGCTGTACTAGTTTGCATTCCCACCAGCAATGAAGGAGTGTTCCTCTCTCCCCACATCCTCGCCAGCATGTGGTGTCGCTTGAATTTTTGATCTTAGCCATCCTGATGGGTGTAAGATGGAATCTCAGCGTTGTTTTGATTTGCATTTCCCTGATGACTAAGGAGGTTGAGCATTTCTTTAAGTGTTTCTCAGCCATTTGGTATTCCTCTGTTGAGAATTCTCTGTTTAGTTCCAAGCCCCATTTCTCAATTGGGTTATTTGGTTTGGTGGTTTTTAATTTCTTGAGTTCTTTATATATTTTGGATATTAGACCTTTGTCAGATGTGGGGTTGGTGAAGATTTTTTCCCAGTCTGTAGACTGTCGCTTTGTTCTCTTTACCGTGTCACCTGCCTTACAGAAGCTTCTCAGCCTCATGAGGTCCCATTTATTAATTGTTGACATTAATGCCTGGGCTGTTGGTGTTCTGTTCAGGAAGTTGTCTCCTGTGCCAATATGTTCCAGGCTCGAAAGCCTTCACTTACCAGGAAACTGCGACAGAGGAGAGGACATTCTAGTGGGACTCTAGATGAGAGAATCATGGGAGAAAGGCAAAGTAGAAGGACCCAGAGGGTCCTAGAAGCCTACAAGTAGAACATTATGATAGGGAGATTTGGGCCCAGGGGTCCCGCTCAAACTAAGGCACCAGCCAAGGACAACACAGGCGGTAAACCTTAAGCCCCTACCCAGATCTAGCCAATGGAAAGAACACTCTCCACAGTACAGTGGAGAGTGGGATATTACTTTCTCACATACTCTGGTGCCTCACCTTTGACCATGTCCCCTGGAGGGGGAGACCTGGCGGCACTCAGAGGAAGGACAGCAGGTTACCAAGAAGAGACTTGATACCCTATGATCATATAGAGGGGGAGGTAATCCCCCTCAGGAACAGTCATAGGGGAGGGGAATAAGGGGAAATTGGGAGGGAGGGAAGAATGGGAGGATACAAGGGATGGGATAACCATTGAGATGTAACAAGAATAAATTAATAAAGGAGGAAAAAAATAAAAAAAAAACAAAAAACAAAAACAAAAACAAAAAAACAAAAAAACAAAATAACTACTCTGTATCCCGTCAGTCCTATTTATTGCATCTCAACCACGTTTGTATTAAGGTGCTGGAAATAATGTGTTTGTACATCGCAGTCTCTTTTTAACCACACTTAATGGGCAGACACTAGTTTTCATTTGATCTCGTAAATGTCCACTTGAGGACAGAAATTATTTTAAGCATTTGTAGAAAGTGTCAGGTTGAACATAGATAGCCTCATGAAACAGAACTGGAACTGGATTAGTGAAAGAATTAGTTGGAGATGTGTTTATAGTCAGAGAAAACTTTATTCTCAACCCTAAATATGGAGTACACATCCTTGGTAGCTGCACAATAATGAAGCAATTATTTGAATATTCACCCAGCTCCTGACAAGTATATGCACATATTGCCTAGCACTTACTTTGCAACTGCAGGATGAAGGCTGCAGAGGGGTTACATAGTTTTATTTGAATTATCTGAGCTATATTGTTGTATTTCACAGTAGGTGCTTGAATGTAAGCACCTCTAACATCAACTCTCATTTTCCAGGTTTTATAACTGTGTCTACAATTAAAACCAAGAGTTCATAACTAAGAGCTTCATCTTTCGGTTCTGAAAGGTCAGATTCAGTGGTAGTAGCAGATTACCCAACTTTCCCTGTCATGTGCTTTCTTTCTGGGCCTTTGACGAGTAGCTCATAAACAGTATTTAGAGCTTGCATTCCTACTGGCATCTTACCTGAGAACAGCTTTGTCCCATCAAGGAACCTATAACCTAATCATGTGAAAACAACAGTGTGCCACAGTTGGTGGTTCAAATAAGGCCTCCATCGTCTCATGAATGGACCAGTTGGTTGTTGCCTGGAGGCACTGATGTCGAGGTTATAGAACCTTTAGAACAGAGAGTTAGAAGAAGTACACCACTTGGGGTGGCATTTGAGGGCAAGCAGGCTCCTAAAAGATGAAATTATAAGACCATACTGATTGGTGAAATACTAAAAATCAGAAAAGAAAAATGGCTCAGAGAAGAGAATACTTCAAATCTTTGTAGAAGACACTTTTAGATTCGCAGAGAACTGTAATGTGGGACACTGAAAATCTTTGTGTTACTCTACTGTGATAATCTAAGCTCTTCCAATAACTCTTACAAAGGCATGTCCAGACATACCCATGTAGAAAAGATCCCAATCTCCTGTATTACGTTTTATTTATACTGAGTTATCCCAGGAGACATATTGCTGGTGTGTTCTTGTGTTGACTTAATTTCAAATATGTATTTAAAATAAAGCTGATTTCGTTACACAGCTCGGCAAGCATATTAACTTTGCTCCACTCCCCTGACTTTAAGCCTGCCATTCTTTTGGTCTTTCCACTTGGCATTCACAATGTTGAGCACCAATTATTTAGTTGTGCAGAAGTCCCAGCGTTGTCTTGAAACAAGTTATAATCAGTTATAAAATTTGAAATGAGTGTAATTTAACATCCAAGAACATTAGAGTTCCTGGATTTGTTTTCTATTTGTAGTGATGACAGAGAAAAGACTAGGGCTTAATTTAGTTCCCAGTCTTAAATGTGTCAACCTTTGTTCTCATACTACATTTCCCCCCTTCGTTCTTAAAGGTATTTATGGATAGATATAAAGAAAAAATACTTTGGCTGAAGTCTAGGCTGACCCCTCCATGCATACCTCCTGTTTGAACCAATGCTCCTCCTCGGGGACCTTATTCAGTCTGCATATGCCAGTGGATCTTTTCAAGACCCACTGGGTTTGACAATGGTACATTGTTTTGAGGAAAGTATGGAGTTTAGATCAAGTGTCTATGCTAAGCAATGTAAAGGGAGGGCTTGACTGCATGTGTGCCATTTGAGTGAAAGAATGGCTGTCTCACTAAGTTACACTGGCTTGCTTTTTTTTATTAAGGTCAGTAGTCGCAATGTGGAGTCCTCTCCCTGGAGAAACACATCAGTGCCTAGGATAAGGTTAGGAAACATTCTTTGTTGTATCCTGTTATTACTCTCAGTTTGGAAAGTGCAGCATCAGGTCCTCCAGGACCGTCCGTCCTCATAGGCCACGGTTTCTTTTTCATCTATTCATTGGTTCCACATATTCTTATTGTGCAAATGTTTTATCCAAACAGCCCAGGAGTTAGTATCAACATCTCCTAACATATGAGGCAAGTGGGGCTCAAGTATCTCAGTAAGTCCCAGTTAGCACGGCTTGTGAGGGTATCTTCAAAAATTGCACTCCAGTTCTTTAAAGGACTAGGGAACATATGGTATAGGGCTGTGCAGCATATAGAGTTCTGTCAAACCTTCTCCATTGGTGTACTGCAAATCATCTGATGTGCTATGTTCCAATAAAATTCTATCTATAGCCACGACCATTTTCATCACATGTGATTTTCAATATCTTATTTTATTTTAATTGTAAAAAAAAATCAAGAGTGTTTTGAAATCGTGGGCACATAAGAAGAGGGTGTACATCGGTTTCAGCCTGTGAATTATAGATTTCTAATTCCTGGGATAATGTATGTTGTCATTGGAGTCAGTGGTGGAATTGAGAGCAATCTGGGGCCATTGAATTAGTGTTTCACATCCTTGTGTAAAGAGCTCCCTGTGCTATGATCTGTGACCTGTAGCCTGGAGGTTTACCAGTTGTTTATGTCTCTAGAACACTTACCTGTTTCACAGAGGCACGGCCGATGAATGCCTGTGTCTTGCCTAATCTCATTAATGAGGTTATCTTCTTGTGAAACTACAATGTTCCAAAATTGTTTTTCTTAGTGCATGTATGGATTTAGGTGTAGTATCTCTCTCTCTCTCTCTCTCTCTCTCTCTCTCTGTGTGTGTGTGTGTGTGTGTGTGTGTGTGTGTGTGTTATGTATAGCTAGTTAGCTATGAGTTTGTGCATATATATGTAGGTATACCTGAATATGTGTGAACATATGTGTAGAGGCAGCAGGTCAATCTTAATCTTCCTCGGTTGCTCTATATCTCCTTTTCTGAAATGGAATCTTTCACCGAAGCTGGAGTTCCTGATTCAGGAGGGATGGCAGATCAGTGAGCCCCAGGAATCTGCTTGTCTCCACATCCCTGGTTCTGGGATTACAGATTCATACTACAGAGAAGTCTTTTTGTTGCACATATTGTGAAAATCCAAAGTCAGGTCCACGTGCTTGTGTGATAAACACTTCACCAACTAAGCCAGCTTCCCAGCTCCTATATGTCTTTTTCTTTTTAATTGAAAATATATTCTGGTCATAATTTCCCCTCCTTTAACTCCTCCCAGATTTTCCCAACCTCCCTACCCATTCAACTCCATGCTTTCATTTTCTCTCTATCTTTAGAAAACCATCAAATAAAAGAACAGAATCAAACAAATCATAATTTTAAAAAGCAAAGAAGATGTAACAAGAATAAATTAATAAAAAAGCTAAAAAAAAACCTTAAAAAAGCAAAAAAGAATACAAGAAACACAGACAAACAAAAACATAAAAACACAAAATCAGAAACCATAACATACAAGCAAAAGACCAGTAAGATTTTTTTTAGAGTCTCAAACAGAGCAAGGCTTATACAGATTCAAGACAGACGGGTCCCAGCACTAAGAGGAGCAAGTAGACATCAGCGCTCATTCTTTTTTTTTTTTAATTTATTCTTGTTACATCTCAATGGTTATCCCATCCCTTGTATCCTCCCCTTCTTCCCTCCCTCCCATTTTCCCCTTATTCCCCTCCCCTATGACTGTTCCCAAGAGCTATTTCTAATTGACAATTGGGTGCAGAAGAAAAACTATAGCTCTGGTGAAGTCTCACAAGTTATATAAACCACACAAGAGGGAAACCCCATGCTCAGTAGGGGATGGATAAAACGCACACACACACACACACACACGCACGCACGCACGCACGCACGCACGCACACACGCATGCACACTCATGAATGTACACACAAAACTCTATGGTATTTTTGTAGACCTTTTGCCACATGTGTTTTGCTTTGTTTTGTTTAAGACCAAATATAATTTAATTTTGATATAGCCCAGTTAAATTTCCAACTGTATTTATTTTTATTTCAAGCACGTTCATTCATGCACATGAAAATGATTCCTTTTTTCCCTCTGGGAAGATTATTTCACATCATTGATGACAATCAGAAATCTACACCTGACCTTTCTCATCTGGGATGTGTCCTATAGCAGTCTCAGGACCTAGGAGAGAGACAGCTGATTTGGAGGTAATTGACATAAACTTTTCTAAAATGCTTATTATTTTTATTGAGATAATAGTTATTATATAAACATGATTGTCAGGAAAATGTTCAATCATGCAAACACTATTTCAGGTTCTTTATAAGTACTCAATTGTATACAAACATTTAGTGTGCTAATTATAATTAGTAATTATCTGCTTATGATATGAATTCTTTCTTATGTAACCATTTAAGTAATCCTAGTTTAGGTTAGTATATTCACTGGAAAAATGCTAAGATACACATATGTACTTATATTTGCTTTTAGTATGTTGCTTTCTTCACTTTCAGTTGATATTTGTGTATACCATGAGGTATAATAGGATATATTACACACACACACACACACACACACACACACACACACACACACACACACCTGAGACAGAGTAACACTAATTACTTCTCTTCAATTCCAGTTTGAATTTATGAAATCACCCTCTTGATCTATGCTGTTAAAATAAATTAACATGTTCTGATATTTTAGTGAAAATCTTATTATTTAATTATCTCCATCATGTGATTAAAGCTATAGTGAATTCCCTCCTTAGTAGCCTCATAGTCCTCCTTGGCTATAAAACTCATTTGGATGTATAGCTAGTGCTTTTCTTTTAGTACATTTATTTTATTACGCATGCATATAAAAAACTA
Organism: Acomys minous; assembly: GCF_964271855.1. Lineage (NCBI taxonomy): Eukaryota > Metazoa > Chordata > Mammalia > Rodentia > Muridae > Acomys > Acomys minous. The sequence continues at coordinate 93,876,559 of NC_140486.1, read as the reverse complement.
CATACAGCAGAGAGAACCATGTGACAATCATAAGAATCATGAGTTCTATAAACGTTACACTCATAGTGGTTTGGCTATTTGTATTTATCTAGCTTGAAGTAAATGTCTTTCCTGTCTTGTTGGGTCTAAATTTCTGAATGAAATTCAATACCTATCCTATCTCAACTCTAAAAGCTTAACTTCTTTATCTTGATCTTAAAAGATCTTATGCCCTAACCAACTAAACGTGATTGTAAAACTATACTATCTGGCCTTCAGTGCCTCTCAGAGTCTTGAGAAGAAATAAAACTTAAATTCCTGAATGAACCAGAAATGCGGGTTAGCAACTTCCAAAATTTACCAATTGACTTAGACGGTTCACTGCCTGAACAGTCACCCAGCACTCTTTATAACGTTGGAGCCTCATCTTCCGCTTTCTGGCCCAGTATCTCTGCCAGACTTATTTGCAGGGCAGGAACTATTGAGGACTTGCTTACTCTGTCTTGTTAAAGTGTGGCCATTGACTCTGCCTGCATCTAAGCTGCCCATTTTTAGGCAGAATTCTGTTTGTGGCAGGAACGAGGACATTTTGCCCAGTGGCTTGTTTGCCACATTTGAAGCCATCTCCATAAGTAGTAGGCTCTTTGATGCTCATCATCTTCTTTGAGGTCAGCTGGTGTTATCAGGTGTTAACTTGTCTCATCAAAGATTTTTTACAATTATAAAAAAAACTTTAAATGCCATATTCTGTGTGTCTCTGATGCTTTTGAAGACCTTATTCAATTATGTTACGGCATATATTGATAGAGTCATATCTGTATGTTAGACTTAGGATATATATTCTTGTTCTAAAATATGACAAGTATTTGACATGCCCATGTTGATTCAATTACTAAATTCTATAGCAGTGACTTAGATATAACCTTCATTATGAGTAGCAATTAAGGCCTTGAGTTAAGGAGTAGGTTCAATAATCTAGCTTTCGTTCTATCCTCCCTCTATGTTCTTAAATCTCCTTTTCTTTCTTTTCAGCTCCTATCTCCTTACCTACGTATGCAAGATAAAGGAAAAGAGAGATGTCCCTGTGTTTCAGTTAGTTTTTTCTCTGTATAACACCAATAGTGATTTATGACTACCTCCCGATGAGAATAAGCATTTGTAGACCAAGAGAGCAAACAGAAACCTATATGATGCCCCCCTCCCTTCTATAGGGAATGGGGCATCATTCTCTTAAGGTTTCTTCAGGTTGAATTGGGGCAAATAATGTCTTGGAAGGGGCCAAAATAATTGGAGAAAATGGTTAAGAAAGCCAGGGATTACATTTGTGGTCCAGTTTCTAATGTTGAGAGATTCCAAGCTTAGTAGGAGAATGAAATGGTGGTCCAAATTGGATCCAAAGTTTTCTACAATGTTGTCCAAGAAGCTTTCCAAATTTGATGGGTAACAGCAACAGAATCATCTGGGAATGGAGCTAGGTGGATGCAGGATGTCAGCATCCATCATGCTGAGAGGAATGATTACTGTCAGGTCTGACCCAGCATCAGTATCTGGTTATTTTGTTCTGAAAACATAATTTCTCACAAGCATTATACAATTCTAACACGATAATTGTATGAGGTATGCAGGATCTACAGAAAAGTTAGAGCTAGTTTTCTGCTCATTTTATGGGTCAACTTAAGCCATCTGCAAAGCTTCCTTACGCCTTACTAAGGCCTCTAATACTGTCACTGAGAATGTGACCAACATGAGGCCTCTCTATGCCTTTACAGCCGTATCTCTGCCAGTCTCAGAGCTGTTCCCGTGTAGTGGGATTAGGAATATAAATTACCTGCTTGTTCTTCAGTTTGAGTTCTTTACATTGTAGCCCCCTTTCTCATCCCCTCCAATCCCACACCCTCTGTTATCAACTCCTGGTCCCATCCCCTCTCTCATCCCCTTTCCCTCCTTCCCTAGTGCTTAGAAAGGGGATCCCTCCTCCCCTAACATCTGACATTAGTTTATATAGTATCCTATGTACTACATATGACCTCTTCATCTGTGGCCTGACAGGGCCACGCTACACTCCTGGGACCCTGTCCAGTGTCCAGCTTTGGGATCTCTGTAACTGTCCCTCTACCCTGCTGGGTGAGGTCGTTCCTAGGAAGCCTATGTTGGAATTGGCACAAACTTAAACAGGTGCTTGGAGGCCTGAATGCTCCTTATATTTAATATAGGATTCCATCCATCAGTAATTTTTAAAACATACATTTATCTTTTATTTTTCCAAAGGCACATTTTATGAAAGAATTTCAATGTTTTCTACAGTTCCATATAACCATCTCATTAGATGAAATTGAATAAATCTACAATTCTCCACAAAGGAAAAATTTAAACTTGGCTTTTCCCTGTAAAATTTCTTACCAGAAAAATACATAAAGTTTCATTTTAATCTGGATATGAATTAACATCATAGAAAGGGAAGTCACAGGAAACTCCAAAGATCTTTCATGATCTTTCCATGTGGAGCCATCTGTGAACATTTTTATCATCCTTTTTTATTTTTTGAAATGATAGTATAATTACATCCTTCCTTCCTTCCCTTTCCTCTCTCCAACCCCTCTTATGTAGGCTTTGGCTCTTCCTTAAATTCATATCCTCTTTTTCTTAGTTATTTCATTGTTGATATATATACATATATATTCAACAGTTATACATATGAGCATATATACATAAATATAGACATATGCATATATTGATATATATCCCCAGATATATAATTACAATCTGTTTAATTTACTGTTACTTGTATGTGTATGTTTTCAGGCCTGACCATTTGATATTGGGTAACCAACTGGCAATTCTTGCCTCCCGTCTCAGGATTTCCTAGTTGCCTATAAGCCTCTGTCTAGGATGAAGCCTTTCGAGCATCCTTCCCTCTCCCACCTTAGCACATTTATTGGTGTCGTCCTCGTTCAGCATTTTTGAACAGAGATTGTTCAGGGCAACTGCATGTTGTGAAAGCAATTTAAGGCACCATGTGTTTGGTTAAGGTGCTTGGGGATTACATCTGATTCCCTGGAGAGGAGCCATTCTCTATAGCATACGGCTAGAGAGTTACCACTCCTGGGTTTCTCGTTGTTTAAGTATGCCATATAGACGCCATCTTATGTGACTTTCATGTTGTCTTTTTTTAGTTGGGAGATTTTTTTGTTATTCTAACCATTATTTCTCATTTCACCCGTAACCCTAATCCAAAACTCATAATTCATATTTTCATCTCAAAGGGAGCAGACACCCAAAGGGAACATCACTGATAGCAACTTTATCAACAGATTGTGTTGGTCAATATGCACAATCTTCACTTTATTTTATAATTTTTATTGGTTTATTTTTTTCGTTTTTATTATTATTGTACCTTGGAAATGCTATCATAGTCTGCATATTAATGAAGATGCTGTTCTAGGAACCTATATTGATTGAACTTTTAGTGATATTGATGAAATAATCATTCATTCACCTTTTCATAGAGGTACCTCTGCAATATCTCCCACACACAAGCCTGCCTTTGGATGGAGAGAATTGGGTAAAGCTAGGTCAAGCATACACAATCTACTACAGGGGCCAAGTTAATAAGAAAGATACAAAATAAAAGGAAAAATGATTAACTAGGATATATTTCAGAATCAATGCTTTATTATATGAAGAAATATTATTAAAAGTTAACTTTAATAATGCTAAGTGTATGTCCTTAACTGTATGCATGTCTCTCTGTGTGTCTCTCGGTCTCTCTCTCCCCACTCTGTGTGTGTGTGTGTGTGTGTGTGTGTGTGTGTGTGTGTGTGTGTGTGTGTGAGAGAGAGAGAGAGAGAGAGAGAGAGAGAGAGAGAGAGAGAGAGAGAGAGAGAGAGAGAGGGAGAGAGGGAGGGAGGGAGGGAGGGAGGGAGGGAGGGAGGGAGATTCAGGATTGAATGCACGGTGAAGAGGTCCAGCTCAAACACAGATGTAGTGTTGGAAGGAAGCAGATCATTGCAGGGAAGACAAATTTAGGGAATAAGGCAATCAGAAGAAGAGCTTGCACTGTAATGAACACTATAGATTGTAGAGCCAGGTTTTCAACCGAAGAAACCTAAAGGTTAGGTACCCAAGATAAACTGTTTGGGAAATAATTTGGCTAAGTTTGGAAGATGCAATTACAGATACCTGATGATGAAAACCACATACTCCAATTATATTCTTGGGTCCAATCTCTACCACCCATTATCTGTGATCTTATGCATGTTGCTTAATTTCTATATGTCTCAGATTCTTTATGAGTATACAAAGAGTGCCTCCTTCATTAAAGCTACTGCCTTAGTTAGGGTTTCTGTTACTGTTATAAACACCATGTCCAAAAGCAACCTGAGCAGGGAAGTGTTTATTTGGATGACACTTGCATACTGTAGTCCATCATTAAGATAAGTGAGACAGGAGCTTGTATCTAGTTGATGTAAAAATAACCAGGCCAATTGACCCCTTGTCAATTTAACACAAAAACACATCAATGTCAGTTCTTAACCTTTCCTTTCTTGTTCATCCCCAAGATCACTCACTAATATCAACATCAAAATACAAAACATTTTCTAAACATTAAAAGTCCCATAGCCATTACAAATTCAAACACATTAAAATTCAGTCTCTTAAAAAAATCCAAAGTCTCCTTTAAAATCCAAAATCTCTTTTAAAGTTCAGTCACTCAGCAGTGAACTCCTATAAAATACAAAATAAGTTAAACACTTTATTACTTCAAGATGGAAAACCAAGGGTGAGTTACAGTCTCAACAAAGCAAAACTAAAACTCAAAAAGTGTATATAACTCAATGTACAATTATTTGTTATTCATTTGCTATTTTTGGGATCCTCCAAAGGATTTGGGATTCCACCCCTGCTGCTGTTCTGGGTGGCCATATCACGGTAGTAGCATCTTCAAAACATTGGAGTCTTCTACTCCAACTGGACTGCACTTCACTAATAGCCCCTCTTGGACTCTCTTCAAGGATGTCAACAGGTAACACAGTGCCAAGCCTCAGATGTTCTTAATGCCTCCTTCATGCCTTCAAAACTAGCACCACCTTGGTGATTCTTCTTCTTTTTTTTATTAAATTTCTTTTTAAAACATATACATTTATATGTTTTAAAATAAACTACATAGAGCAGGAAGAACCATGAAACAATCAGGAATTATATAAATGTTACATTCATAGTGATTTGTCTATTTGTATTTAGCAAACGAAGTAAACATCATTTCTATCTTGTTGAGTCTAAAATTCTGAATGAAAATCAATATCTATCATATCTCATCTCTATTAACTTGATTCATACACCACCAACTTATAATATCAGCAGCAGCACAGAAGACTTCACCTCAGTGATGCTGGTCTCTTCTTAATCACAGCTGTTCTTCTTCCTTAGCTAACAAGAACTACATATTTTTAACTCAAAATTCTTGATGGTGTGCTTACTTCCTTTGAAACTTCACAAGCCAGGTCTCTGTCATCAACAATGCTCTCAATATTCTTATCTCTCCAAATCCTACAGTGAGCTCTCAACACTCAATGACTTTGGCAGCCCAGAGTTCCACAATCCTCTCCAGAAGAACCTGGCAGGTCTGCCACAGTAATACCCTTCTCGCCCCAGTTAGAGTTTCTATTACTGTGATGAAGCACCATGACCAAAAAGAAAAGTTATTTTATTTGGTTTACACTTTCACCATTATAGTCCATCATTGAAGACAACCAGACCAGAAACCCAAACAGGCTAGGAACCTTTAAGCAAGAGCTGATGCAGAATCCATGGAGGTGTTTTGCTTACTGGCTTGCTCATTATAGCTTGCTCAGGCTGCTACTTTTATATGTAACCAAGGACCACCCGCCTAGGAATCGCACCAATTACAATGGGCTGGGGACTCACACTTCAATGATTAATTTAAATGTCCTACAGCTGGATCTTATGGAGACATTTTCTCAAATAAAGAAGGTTCCTTTGGACAAGTCCAGTTTGTATCTAGTTAACATAAAACTAACCAAAACAGTGCCTAACATTTAACAAGCATCATGTTTTTCCAACCATTTCCATGTCAAATAAAATTTTAATTAACAATTATACATTACTAAACACAGAATTTACTATCTCTTTCCTGCAGGTACATGTACAGGTTTATCTCTTTTTTTTTTCATTTCCCTACCCAGAAGCCTTTGCTTTAATGATGAGAAGAAGAGAATCAAAAGTAGAGTAGGAGTAAGAAGCCCTGAATCTTTCTTTTTAATATTCTGGCTTCCATATTTACTTTTTCTGGAATAAACAGAGATGAGTTTGTTTTCAAATCCAGTCAGTCAATGATACTGTTTATCTAAGACCTTAATGAAAAGGGAAATAAAAACACCCAAAGTAGGAGTAAACACCCTCTCCTTAGTTAATGCATGACATTTCATTTAGAGGGATGACAATTTCTTTTATGTTCCAACTGATGTTTTCAATAAAACAGTTGAGTTCATATAAATTATAAGCCTTCCCCACAGAGGATACATAATCAAGAGAAACATTCAACATCTTCTAGTCAGGAGTTGAGTGGATGAATGGTTACTAATTTCTTTTTTATATACACTTAAACTAATATCAAATTTCTAACCAGTGGTGCCATAGTTAGTATTACAATGATGGCTTTGAATAAATTCAGAACTATCTTAGACATAAAACACAAATATATTTGTCCGGTCACAAAAATTTTGGCAGGAATAAAGATTTTTATATATTGAACATGAAAACTGGCAAGCATTCTAATGTGCTGAGTTGTCTGTAGTCTCTAGTAAGAGGGGGAAATAACCAGTATGGCTTTAGCCTAAAGTTTAGTGTGATGCTGTGTATGTCAAAGAGAGTTGTACATCAGAAGATCCTGGACAAAAGCTCTTATCACACATTTAATACCCAAAAAAGTGTGTAACATTCTTTATTAGTAAAGAAATAAATATCTTATAACTATTTTATGTTAAGTCATTACCCAGGTACAAAGTAGAGATGAGAAAATTACATTTCTTCCTTTTCTTCACAAACACACACACACACACACACACACACACACACACACACACACACACAGAGAGAGAGAGAGAGAGAGAGAGAGAGAGAGAGAGAGAGAGAGAGAGAGAGAGAGAGAGAGAGAGAGATCAACAAATTTTCTTCTGAATTTCTAAACAGAATTTCTTAAGGAGAGTGGGCAGAGTTTTAAATGTTAATACATACCAGTAACACATCCAAAAAAGATTAAGTTATGAACGCATCCAGCAAATATTAATTAGGAAATTTCTCTGTGAAAAGTGTACAAAAAAAAAGGCACCCTCAGCTTTAATTATATAAAGATGTTAAAGTGCATGAAGATGGGCCCTGAGTCTAATAATGCTATCCTCTGGAAGAAGATGGGGAATAAAGCAAACTACGCCTTTGGCATTTACGCACAGATTATTGCAGTGGAAATATGAGACAATATTTGCTGTCACCCAGAGATCAATGAATGCTTAATCTAGTATACCACGTATCTCAAACCCATCCCAGGTATCATTTCAGTTAGCACCCCCACTGGTTTTCTGTGTTTCTCTATCTTATGAAATCTCAAATTATATTGATTTGTTTGATGTTATAAGTATCTAATTATTCAAATAAAGAAGGAAAAAATCACAAAAGTATATGTCTGAGAGTAAAATAGTGTCATAAACACACAGGTAAGTGATATCAAGTGACATTGACCCGAATTTCCAAATATGGCTTAGTCAGCTAGGGCGCAATTTTATGGAAATGGGGCTTTAGTTGGTCTTATATGTAGGACTTGAACATTTTGAGACCCAGACTGAGGTTGTACAAATTGTCAACATTTCAAAACAGGCAGATCTGAGAAAGTGTAAGGTGTGCAGTGACCAGGAAGGGCTGAGTTGTGACTACAAAAGGAAAGGTTCATGGGATAAATCTAAGCAATATTCTTCTGTAACCACAGTAGTGAATTATAGTAGCCTGGTGAACTTACATATTAAATACGTAATTTAAAAAGGCATGTGCATATGCTTGTACGTATGCTTTCACTGAACACATTTCAACAGTGAAAAATACTATAGTGGTGACCTATTAGAGAAAGTAACTAATAATTTAATAGGAAAAATGAAAAGGGGTCCATGTACATACTATTAAAAAATCATAATAAATTTTAAGTGGCCAAATCAGGGAGGAAAAATTTACATGTCAGTGAAAGGTTGCTGATGTGGCTCAGTGATATATCGCTTGATTGGCATAGTATAGCTGCAGATAATTATTCCCACAGGATTTATAGAAAATGTAAATTAAGTAAAATAAAAATAAGATAGCCATGTAGTGAACACTAGTGTCAAGAGGCCCTGTGTCTCAGAATTGTCAAGTAAAAAGGAACATGAATGAACACAACAGATATTTTATTCTGTTTGTTTATCTGTCTGTCTTTTATTGCATGCTGGTGCTAATATCATTTTGAGCCAATATGCTATGCCAATAGGAAACTGATTCTTCTCAGATCCTGTCATGTGTCATAGAATCTTTCATTTTCTTCTATGTCTTAGAAAGTCTGACCCATGCTCGATTGTTGGTTTTGTTTTGTTTGGGTTTTTGTTTGTTTGATTGATCGTTTATTGAGACAGGGTTTTTCTGGGCAGCGTTGGCTATCTTGGAACTCTGCAGACCATGCTGGACTTGTACTTAAAGATCTGCCTGTCTCTGCCTCCTGAGTGCTGGGATTAAAGGCATGCACCATCACCCCCCAACAGTCTGTACTTTCATTAACTCTACTGCATGTGTTCTTCATGTGGCTCCTATCTTCCTCATTACAACTCTAGGAACTGGGTAAGATTTATTTTATTTTATTTTATTAATTTATTCTTGTTATATCTCAATGGTTATCCCATCCCTTGTATCCTCCCATTCTTCCCTCCCTCCCATTTTCCCCTTATTCCCCTCCCCCATGACTGTTCCTGAGGGGGATTACCTCCCCCTGTATATGCTCATAGGGTATCAAGTCTCTTCTTGGTAACCTGCTGTCCTTCCTCTGAGTGCCACCAGATCTCCCTCTCCAGAGGACATGGTCAAATGTGAGGCACCAGAGTATGTGAGAAAGTCATATCCCACTCTCCACTCAATTGTGGAGACTGTTCTGACCATTGGCTAGATCTGGGTAGGGGTTTAAAGTTTTACCACCTGTATTGTCCTTGGATGATGCCTTAGTTTGAGCGGGACCCCTGGGCCCAAATCTGCCTACCATAATGTTCTACTTGTAGGTTTCTAGGACCCTCTGGATCCTTCTGCTTTGCTATTCTCCCATGCTTCTCTCATCCAGAGTCTCAATGGGATGTCCTCCCCTCTGTCTCAGTTTCCTGGTAAGTGAAGGCTTTCATGGGACATGCCCCTTGGGCTAGTATGCAGATATAAGTGAGTATATACCATTTGAGTTTTTCTGCTTCTGGCTTAACTCACTCATTATGATCATTTCTAGCTCAATCCATTTGTCCACAAATTTCGGGAATTCCTTGTTTTTAATAGCTGAGTAGTATTCCATAGTGTATATGTACCACAGTTTCTTTATCCATTCTTCTATTGAGGGACACTTAGGCTGTTTCCATGATCTGGCTATTATGAATAAGGCTGCTATGGTTGAGCAAATTTTCTTGTTGTGTGCTGGGGCATCTTCTAGATATATTCCAAGGAGTGGAATAGCTGGGTCTTGAGGAAGCTCTATTCCCATTTTTCTGAGATAGTACCAGATAGATTTCCAAAGTGGCTGTACTAGTTTGCATTCCCACCAGCAATGAAGGAGTGTTCCTCTCTCCCCACATCCTGCTAGCATGTGGGGTCACTTGAATTTTTGATCTTAGCCATTCTGATGGGTGTAAAATGAAATCTTAGAGTTGTTTTGATTTGCATTTCCCTGATGACTAAGGAGGTTGAGCATTTCTTTAAGTGTTTCTCAGCCATTTGGTATTCCTCTGTTGAGAATTCTCTGTTTAGTTCCAAGCCCCATTTCTCAATTGGGTTATTTGGTTTGGTGGTGTTTAATTTCTTGAGTTCTTTATATATTTTGGATATTAGACCTTTGTCAGATGTAGGGTTGGTGAAGATCTTTTCCCAGTCTGTAGGCTGTCGCTTTGTTCTCTTGACAGTGCCTCCTGCCTTACAGAAGCTTTTCAGCCTCATGAGGTCCCATTTATTAATTGTTGACATTAAGGCCTGGGCTGTTGGTGTTCTGTTCAGGAAGTTGTCTCCTGTGCCAATATGTTCCAGGCTCTTCCCCACTTTTTCTTCTACCTGACTCTGGGTAAGATTTTTAATTTAAAGTTTCATAATTTACTATCTGATTGCAGAAATTTAAGTTATTTCTAGCTTATACTGGTATAGTTAATGCTTTAATTAATGATTTTACAGATGTAATTATATTATTCTTTTGAATAATTTCCTTAGGATAAATTCACGGGAGAGATATTACTGGGTCAAAAGGAACAAAAGTTTTTACAGCCTTTTAGGCAAGTTACCAAATTGCTTTCCATAGGATTTTTCTATGTTGATTTATAACACTCCAGGTGCCTTTTCTGACTAGAGCTCCTCCCATCCCTTACTGTTCATCACAGAATCTACTCTCTGCTCTGCATTATACAGACTCTTTCTATTCCATGCCTATTACCCCAGTAAGTCATTTTTTTATTGCTTTAATAATATGAGGACACCGATAGTCCCACCCACAGTACCTTGCAGGATCATTAATATCTTGTATTTTACTGAAAGCTAGAAGTGCTCGGTGAGGGAGTTTTGCCACATTTAGAAAAATTCATATGAATGCCTTGCAAAAGAAAGGAACACAGATTAAGGTAGTTTTCAATGGAACTGTATATGTTTAATAAAAAAAAAGCCTTGTAGCCTCCCAACGACATAAGAATACTTTGATACTTTTCCTTTCTAATAGATTACTGATACACACACAGTTGCATATGACTCAGCTCATCTTTTCTGTGTCATGTTGCAGCATCTCCTTTCTAGGCTTTTTAGGCATAGTAAGAGGAGCTTCTATTTGAAGCAAGGTGGCCTCAGATTCTGGCCCAGAACTGACAAATGTCTTGACTGTGGAAATGAAATTGACTGTTCTGTGCTTCAAGCTCTTCCTTTTTTAAACAAGAATGATATAACCGATCTTGCGCCATTACGACGATGGCATGAGCTGTACATACGCAGAGTTGCTAGGCCATGGAATGCCGTCAATGCACACAGACAGTGGAGATCAGCACAGCTGTCTTCTCTAAGACAGTATCATGCACTGAGAAACCATAATGGAACACTCTACACTCAAATTTATTAAGTATTTCTGAAATATTGTGAGTGGTATGTTTATCTAAGTATACATTACTGAAAGCTGTCAATCTTTGCTCTAGAACAAAACTTTTATTTTTGTCTTCCAGACTCCAAATCACACTGATTTTAGTGGGCACCATTTCCTACTATATCTCATTTTGAAGTTGAGAATTGTTCTTTCGAGGTCTGTAAAGAATTGTGTTGACATCTTGATGGGAATTGTAATGAATCTGTAGATTGCTTTTGGTAAGATCCCATTTTACTATGTTAATCCTACTGATCCATGAGCATGGGAGATCTTTCCATCTTCTGATGTCTTTTCCAGTTTCTTTCTTCAGAGACTTTCATAGAGTTCTTCAGTTTTTTTCAATACAGGTCTTTCACTTGTTTGGTTAGAGTGACAGAGGAAGAGGATACGGGCAGTCCAGATAAGACATGATAGGCTGAGGTCAAATTTTAGGGGAGGAGGGCTCCCCTTTCTGAGTACTAGGGGAGGGAAGGAAAGAGTACCATGGAGGGAGGATGGGCTCAGGAGGCAACAGAGGAGTGGGCTAGAATCAGGATGTAGAGTGAACAAATTAAAAATTAAAATAAATTGGCTGGAGCTGTCTGAAAAACCAGCATCAGAAGACTGGCTTGAAAGTGACCTGCCCGTCCAAAGACAAAAAGGATCTCCCATGAATCAATACCATAGATACCATAGAAGGTCCCCTGGAGGAGACCTTATTCAGAAAGGTTACCAACCACAGGAATCTGACAAGAAACTAGATATGGCATTGTCAACAAGTCATGCAATTGGAGAGATGCCGATTAGAGGACAAATTCACAGGATTCCCATTTGGGAATCACGTCATCGCTGAAGCATCCACTCAACGTTATCGTGAAATAACTCTTGATTCTAATTTTGTAATCCCACATAAGCCACTTCTACAAGGGTCAGAAATAGGAAGTCTAAAGTGGTGTTCACAGTGGTTCTGGCATGAGAGACAACACAGGAACACTTTGATACTGAGACTGACCAACCCAGTCGAGTGGTGGGGAGCCACATGGTAGAAGAGAAAAAATGCTGGGATATTGCTCTTCGACCTCTATTCTCCTTACCCCAGTGTAGCCTAGGCTGGTCCTTAGTTCTCCAAACAATCCTCCGGCCTCAGTTTCCCAAATGTTAGGGTTAAAAGGAGGTGAAAACTCAACCCTGTAGAGGGGACTTATCTTTATCAATCTTAATACTGGCTCTCTCTTTTTTTTTTTTACACAAAATTTTGAAAGTTTTACGTTTCCACAACTGTCTGTAGCTTCTGAGTTCTGCATACTACTTTAAAATTATATATATATATATATATATATACTTTATATATATATATATACTTTATATATATATACTTTATATATATATACTTTATACTATATATATATATATACTTTAAAATTATATATATATAATTATATATATATATATATATAAAGAATGAAAGACACATTAACAATTTTCCATGTAAAAATTAATTCTTTCAGTTCCTTTAAATATTTTCTAAGAAAAGTTTTGTCTCATCACTTGTTAAGTATTTGTGGAAAACAGTAAATGAATGTTAGAAGGTGGCATATGTTGCTCCAAACTCCTTCAGGGATGCTGTTCAGTCACATCCACACTCCAATGGAGGCTCATATATCCATTCCCTATCTGTCTTTCCACCTAGGAGATTAATGTGTCATTACCAATAGCTTGCGACTTCCCATCAGCCTCCAGGGTATGCTTTCTTCTGTTTGGATCAGGAAATAGTAAGCTGCTTCTTTTCCTATGTCTTATTATGTTGCCTTGTCTGTGTCTTCTCTCAGACTTAAACCTCATGGGGGCTGAGCTCTGTTGCAGTAGCTGTCTAAGTAGAAATAAACAGAACTCAGATTATCAAAGAGCCACAAGGACATCTAGCAACGTAAACACATTTGCTGTGACAAGGACATTTGGTCACGAGTTAGACACATGCATTAGGCTGTCTGCCAGGACAAAGAATTATCCAGTGAAAAGTATAGTATAAACACCCACAACCAAATCCTGTAGTGTCCAGTGAAGACAGGGCTAGGGTTGACATCCAACCTTTAATAGCAGACTTCAAAACCAAACTAGGGGAAAATTCAAAGAAATTTCCCAGAATATGCAACTGCTAAAAGCAAAGAATTGGCACTATATCGTCATGTTGTATCTTGAGTCAATAGAGGGACAGGTAGTGAGGAAAATGTACTTGAACAAAGACAATAAAGGGTTTTGTTATCTGTGGCAAGTTCACCCAAGTAGCAGACACTTTGTACTATTACAATCTGCTGCTGGAAATTCTACAGCATCCTACTGGCCACTTCTTCCCACCAGGTTAGATTTCTGCCACTTCTATGCTGATCTTTTCATTCACTGTCTATCAGTTAACACTGAGAGATTTCTACTAACTTCTATTTGCCAAGAAAAAAATATGATCATCAGGCATACTATCTTTATTAAAAATTATCACCAGAATCCCTTATCTATATGAATATATATTGTACAATATAGGCATGCCTGAGAAAAAATGCTGATTTGGTAACAAGAAGTGGACAGCAGGCTTCTTTTTATGTTGTTGGCAGCAGCACAAGGGCTCAGGGAAGATAGTATGTTAAAGGAATATGAAAGGAGGGAGCCTTTTTAAAAAATGATACTACATTAAATATGTATGCATTGTTGACCACAATTTCATACATACCTACAAAGAATGATTTTTAGTACTTTCAAAAGCACCATGAAAATAATATATTTGCTATTTACAAATTGAGAATTTACGGACCAGATTTCAGAGTTCCATGTGATGGGAATATTAGTCATAAAACCTGTGATAGGATAGGCCAAAATGCCAAACTTGGACCGTAGCTGAGAAAGTGACAATCTTGCCCTGAAATCTAGATTCATATTAACTGGAAAATTCATGGAATTGGTAAAATCACAACTGAGAAAACTCAGAGTATAAATGTGAATGCAGAAGTGTACTAGTCACCCATCATGCAAGGGCAAATTAGTATTCAGAGTGAAGAGTAACTCTTAAAATACTGTTTTCTTTAAATTGTGTGTAATTAAGTAGCAACAACAAAGAGTTCCAATAATTTTGACTTCATCATTTCTATAGTGTGTTTGTTTCTTTGCTTAATTACCTAGAAAATTGTGACACAAGTGATTTAATTTTTTTAAAGGAATGCCTTATAAGCAGAAAGGCTTATTTTCCAGGAGTTCTGAGAAAGCAAAGCTGAGGGAAGGTTTGGGTGGTGGTTTTGTACCTGAAATTTGAAAAAAAAAAGAAATATTTTAATCGTTTCTAATCAGAAACATATTTTGTTTTGAATTCCACTGTCAAATCCAGTGCTTCACACTAAAGTATCTGCACAGGGGCAACAAAGATTTCTCTATTAGTCATTCAAGCTGTCTTTGTTCATGTCACTGTGACCTTACACAGAACACAGTGTCCTGAAGAACTAAAATGTTGTTCCACACGACCTCATACAGTACATTAGCTTATGATTCTATCCCATATGAAAGACTGAGCATAAGAAAAGAACAAAAAAGATCAATTGTATTTTTCTTTAATGAAGTGGATTAAGATCCACAAGAAGGCTTAGGAGTACAACTGCAGCATCAGCCATTTGATTTATGGAATCATCAGTTTGTGACAAATGCGTGGAAGCATGCCAAGACTCTCAATAATCCCCTTGGTTTCAGGCATAAAGGCAGTAAAGAAAATTGGAGTGTTGGCAAAGGAATATTTTCATTTCCAGTGCTAACTTGTTACTAGGTAATACTTGATTCTTTATAACAAACAGAAATAAATATCATGTTTCACAGAGAGTCTCAGATTCTGCAATCAAGAGTTTCTATGAAACACATCATTGTCTTTCTTTCAGGAAATAAACATTTGGTTAGACAAACATTTTGGCCTCGGTTTAGGACATTTACTGGTAATAGACTAACAAAATACAAGCCTGTTGTCAAGATGTTCACAGGCATGAATAGAATAGTATATGAGAAACACCCTAAATATTTATGCAAGAAATTATACATGTATAGAAAATTACAAGCCACACAATTTTGGTTAATTTATTTATGCTTTAATATAAGATGCTCTGGGACTTAATTGCTTTTGTCAACTAGATATCAAGTTAGATAGAGCTGAATAGAGGACTTCTCATTTGAGGAATTATCTCCATCAGCCTGGTCTGTAGTATATCTGTGGGACGTTTTCTTGATTGCTAATTGATGGAGGAATGCCTATGCTACTATGGGTGATATCATCCCTGGAAAGGTGTACCTGGCTGTGTAAGAATAGAAGATGATCAAGCCAGAGAAAACAAGCCAAGGTTCTTTATGGTCTTCCTCAGTCCCTGTCTCCATGTTCCTACTTCAGAGAAGCAAACTGTGACGAAGGATGTGGGTAAATACTGAACTAATTAACAAAGTTCAATAAGTGGCCCACATGATGAACCTACAGAACGAGGCAGAATAGGAACCATTCTATTATTCTGACTTCTACACCTTGAAATTGTGAATCATATCTACTTTCATCCTCTTTTTATAATAAATGAAAAGTATATTACTCAGAAATGGAAGTTTGATTTGGAATTTCAATCCATTAACTTTGGGATACTATATATCACTTTAGAGACCACTTTCACATTCATTTAATACTATATGTCAATTTAGGATCATTTTTATATCCATTAAATTTAAATAGAATCTGACATTCTGAGTTTATGTGTATGTGGATGCATATGGATGTATAGGTGCCCCAAGAAATGTGTTGAAGGTGTGCATGGAAATCAGGTTTCTTCGGCACCTTTCACTTTTCATTTGAGACAGGGTTTCTCATTGTCCTGGAACTTTCTTCTACCATTTAGTCTAGGCAAGCTAACCAGTAAGTTCCTGTGATCTGCCTGTCCCATTTCCCTCAGCCTCTCTGCCTAGGTCTTTACATGGGTTCTGGGCTAGGACTCGAGTCCTCATGGTTGTGAGACAAGAACTTTCCTGACTGGACCATCTCTTCAGACCCATTTCCTTCCCAGTGCCTAATATTGTATACTGCAAAGTAAAGGCAAGGAAAGCTTTATTCAAATTGTGGACAGATGTGTTAGAGTGTTTGGTAACTAATAAGGAATTCAGGCTTACAGATTTTCTTAGTGCTCTGTATATGGGGGTGGTGGCATCAGTGTATGTTGGTGATGTGAAAAGTATCTCAATATATTTTATTGTGGCTTTTAAAGTAGTCATCACAACATAAGCATAAACAGCAAATGACCAGGATGACTGTCTATGATTCATTTGCACTGTCACTTTTGTTTATAATTGCATTTTCCATCTCTCCATGGATCTATTATTCGCTTTCAGACAGAAACAGAGAAGCAAGGTACAAAGTGCTTTGGGAAACATCGCTTTCCTACTATGACACTTTAAACTTGTATAATATTCATAAATGTAAACATGACCTAAATGGAAAGCCACTTTTCAATAGTTAAAAGGAAAATATGTAACTGGCTCCTCAACTGGCATAATGTGTATCCTTCTTCTGTTGTCGACCACAGCTTACTCAGTTTGGGCAATCCTTATTTTTTGCAGGTCGTACTTTGTGTGGGCAACTTTATCGTGCTTTTTGTATACACTATCTAATTTGGGCTTTATGATAAACTCATCTGTAGATATTTGTGTTTATTAAAAGAAAAATAACTACTATAATAGAGAAATCTCATTATTTGAATGCCTTAAAAGCAGCACATTTTTCATTCACATGAAACACAATTAGTGGTCGCTTGGAGCGAAAGAAAGTATTACTCCACTTAGTCATTCGGGGATGGGAGAAGTTATGTGCATGTGCAGAATATGTGGCTTCCTAGGATCACAGGTAACACAGTCGGCCACATATGAAGGAAGAGCTGGAGAAGATCCTGTGAGGTCATGTTTTAAATGGCATTTAGAACCAATCCACAGAGTGTGGGAAGTGTTGCCTAAATCTATGCCCAAGAGGAGTGGGGGAAATAAATAGGTTTAGGGAATCTCTCTCTCTCTCTCTCTCTCTCTCTCTCTCTCTCTCTCTCTGTGTGTGTGTGTGTGTGTGTGTACATTAATTACATATATGAATATATATTCAGTGTCTATTTCATTAAAAGCATGCATTCTAACTTAAAAGGACAAGGCATAAAGTAGTTTCACCACTAACATACAATAGACTAGAAGGCACATTTCTTAAATAACTTTGTGAATACTGTAGTTCATTACATGATTCTATCATTTATGGCCTACATTCTGAATTTAAAATTTTAAGCTTCTGAATATATTAGGTAGTTCGTATGTAACAGATGTCAAAATTGGTTTGGGTAAGTCTTTCAAATAAGCCTTCGTTTTATTTGGCAATAGGTTAAACCCTTGTAGGCTTTCCTGGTAGGCCAGACTCTTGAGACATCTGAGTGTGTGGTAAGACTAAACAGTCTTGTGATTTTGTTGAATAGTGGGGTCTGTTTAGTAAGCCTAAATGGACTGAGACACGGGTCCGGTGAAAGATGAATCCAAATGTAATGGAAAGCTACTGACGTGACATAAATAAGCCTAAAGTGCATGCCAAACTGTGCGTAATATTGCTCCTTCGCTAAGAAGTGGCCTCAAATCCAGCCAACCAGAGGGCTGGGAATGCCTGCATTCACCACACTCTTGCCTGACCACATCGCTACCTCACTCAGCCACAGAGCAATGGACTTCCCTCCAAACCTAAGACCATTTTTAGAGAATAGTCTCTAAATTTAACTAACTTGATCTGAAACTAGAGACCCAGTTTCATGTTCCCATTGTAGACAAATTGAATTTTGGGGTTTCTTTTTCCTTTCGTTCCGGGGAACACTCCATAATTTTCATGTAATGTCCACATCAGTGTAAGTTACTTTTGGTTTGGGTTCTCTCAATTAATTAATCGTGATATATCGCCTATGAATTTGAATTGCTTCTATGCAGTGTGAATTAAATTTATGAAACTGAAATCAATTTGGCTACTTAAAAATGAGAGTAAGAAGGAGGCTATGAATTTGAGAGGAAGCAAGTAGGAGTACATGAAAAGTTTTAGAGGAGGAAAGCAAAGGGAATTATATTATAATCATAGAAAATAAAATAATAAAAAGGGAATAGCCTTGGCAATGATTCATAGTTAGTTTGCATAATACATTGTCTCTAGAAGAAGGCCTGTTGTTTATGTGTCTCCAGGAAAATCTCTTACTAGGAATTCAAATCTGATGTGTTCAAAGGAGTGTGGCTGTTCGCAATCACGTTGAGTATATTTGGTCTACAACTTCTATCCCTTCATCTCCTCACCGTCTTCATTTTCCCTGAGCAGCTTGCATTACTGAATCTATCTTGTTTAGGGTTATCTATTCATTTTACATATCTCCAACTAGAATTAACCTCTCTTAGGAATGGAAACCATGATTTACTCACCGGCTAGTCTTCTTCCAGAGAAACATCTGAAAATGAAGCATTTAATGGTACTTACTGAATTAATGATAAAACTAAGTAAGTAATGGAAAGACATGCTACAACTTCTCTGTTAAATTTCATTTTTAAATTACTACAAACATATGAGAGTTGCAAAAGTTCAAGAGTCTAAAGTACTAGAGACTAGATAATAAGTTTCTCTTGTAGTAAAAAAGATATATATATATATAAACACACATATATATAATTAAATGTGGGTATAATTTTGATCATGGTTAACTCAACTGTGGGAAATCAATGCTATAGATTTATGGTTTAACTTACGGTAACATAAGCATATGAAAAACACCAGACTACCTCCAACTGAGGGAGATGCACCAAAATAAATAACTAAATTGACTCCTCATAGTTGTCATCAAAAACAAGAAAGCTCAAAAAACTTGGCATAAAGAAAGGTTAAAGAGGTGTACAACTGAATTCCATGTGATGTCATGGGTAGAAATTGCCCTAAGGTAAAAATTAGAAATAATTGAGTGTAATATAAAATTCTGTTTGCAGTAATATATAAATTTAAAACTTATAAATACTTTTTGTTTTATATAAATATATAGATATATAGTTTATATAAATGCTTACAGACATATAATTATTTAAGATATTAACAGGGAACAGAGGCACAGCACTGTGAGAATTAGGTGTTCTCAAATTTCATGCAATTTTATAACTAGGCTTCAACCTTGTTATTGAAATTTTTCTTCAAATTCTTAAGTGTAAGGGCCTCAAAAGGCACTGGTATAGTCTATCAGCACCAGGAATATTATGAGCAGTATGTGTTTGCACTGTAATTAAGATTGTGCTCCGAGGTCTTGCTTGTTTTCCCTCAAGATGTGACTTAGGACGCCTTGTTCTTTCAGCAGTCTGACTTGCTTATGTAAACTTTGCCATTGCTTTTCAGCCTGTGGTTACTACCAACTGAAAACATAGCAAAGTGTCTATGCCAAGGGTTTCTAAAGAGGAAAGAAAGGAAAAGCACGGAATCTCTAAGCATTAGTGTTTTCTGTGTGCTAATACTCTAGGTGCTATACAGTAAACGAAACCTGAAAAAATAGCTAAAGGTTACCACTAATTATTATAAATATTTCAAGGTGTGTGGGTAGGTATATTTTTAAAATATCATTGATATTGTCCTTGTTGGGTGATTATGCCAAAAATCTGTCCACAGCGTCATTCTCATAACCAATGTTATGAGACTGCCATAGATTTGAAAGACCATCTAACCAGATAAAGATGCATTTGATATTGTATTAAAACAAAACAAAAAACGAAAAAAAAAAAAAACCCAGTGTACTATGTAAGCAACCCTCTGTGTCAGCATCACTGCATTAAGCTACATTGTGTCTCACGGTTAGATCTGATGTTGAACCTCTGTAACACGTCCACACATGTAAAGCAGTACAACAGAGCTCTCTAAAGATGGTAAATTTGCTTACTTTAGTCTTATTTAACATCTTTGAAGTCACAGTCCCAGGTTTGAGAAAGCATCACTTTCTGCTTAAAGCCGGTAGAAATAAATAATAAAAAGTGCAACTCACCATGTGTAGGAAGGGTCCCCTTATGTTATTGATGTGTACATCTGCTGCTAACTGGATGGGGGAACAACAGAATCCAGTCTTCGTGATGAGACCATGTTGCCCACAGTAAAAATGAAATAAAAGGAAACTTCAATTTAACTGTCAAAGCATGATTTAGAATTAGGAGAGATGCACTCCTCTGGACCATGTGTCTTTAATGACACTAGATTATTTTTGACCAAAGATAATGGAATTTTTATTGGTTTGGCCTAATTAGTTCAGTCTGTCAGAGCGGTGAGGTACAAAGAGCAAGACCTTCAGCATTTTCCTAATTTTCTCAAGGAAGTGGATATTTCTCTTTTTGCTGACTACAGTGTTTATTTCACTAAAATATCTGCGTGGGAAGTGAATACAAATTAGAACACCATAACAACAATTGGGGCTACTCTTCCAGAAAGTTCCAAAAGCTTTGTAACTTGGTACATACTCAGAGGTAGCATTTGAATCTGCAATTTTACTCCCCACTGAAATCTGCCCATCAAAACTTCTCCTGGAAATTTATCATTTCTGGATTTCAATCTGTACATTAATCTAGTATTTAAAATGCTAGTTTGGTATTCTGGATTATGAATTATTTTCTAATTAAAAAACACATTTACTCTTTTTCTCATACATTACACCGCAACTTCAGTTTCTACTCACTCCTCTCAGTTCCTCCCCCTACCTACCCTCTCTCTCAGATCAACTTCCCTTCTGTTTTCCTTTAAAAGAAAAAAGAAAAAGAGCAGGCCTCCCAGGGATATCCACCAATCATGGCCTAACTAAGGTATGATAAGACTGGACACAAACCCTTATATCATGGCTGAATATGGCAACCCAGAAGGAGGAAAGGAATACCAAGTGGAGGCAGAAGAGTCAAAGACACCCTGACTGGCATTGCTGGGAGTCCCACAAGAACACCAAGCTGCACAACCATAAGGGACATGCAGAGGACCTAGCTCAGACCCACACAGGGCCTGTCATGTTTGTTACTTCAGTCTCTATGAGCTCCGATGAGCACTGCCTAGTTAATTCTCTGGACCCTATTCTTGCGATATCCTTGACCCCATCATCTCCTACAATCCTTCCTTCCTCTCTCCTGCTGGGTTCCCCTGGATCTACCTAGTGTTTGGCTGTGCGTCTCTGCATCTAAACAAGTCAGTTTCTGGATGATGCCCCTCTAGATTGGGCTAGGCAACAATCTGTAGAGTATAGAAGAATAACATTAATATTCATTTCATTGACTTTTTTTGTGCTGGTCTTATTTGTTTCTCTCCTGGGTCTCTGGCTTGTACTTTCCTCTGGTTTCTGGTAACTCAGGCAGTATCAGGCATGGGCTCCCTCTCATGACATGGGCCTCAAGTTATACCAGACATGGGTTGCCCATACCCACAATCTTTATGACACCATTGTCACAGCATGCCTTGCAGGCAGGACAGATTGTAGGTTGAAGGTTCTGTGGCTGGGTTGATGTCCCAGTCCTACTGCTGGGAGATTTGCCTGGTTATAGAAGATGGGCCAGTGCCTCATTACATTAAAGTAACTGTGTTACTCAATTCACATAAATATTGCTGACTTGTAAAACCCATTGGCCCACAGGAAGCAATAAATGTACAATCCATTCAGTTGATATCCCAAAGTGGTTTGGGAGTCAAGATAAGATCCTAGGAAATGTAGGTGTGTTGCTAGGCTTCAACCAGAAAGTCAAAGTCAACACAGGGAGAATGATAGTGCAATTGGTAAGTGAAAAAATATTACAAAATTTTCAAATAACAAAACAGAATATGATGCAATTGGAGAACATGTGTAGTTTGTCTAGGGATGTCTTAAAACTTACAGCAAAAGGATAGAAAGGAGAATTTCAAATAGGGGGCCAAGCATTTCAAATATCATGCTCACTATTGCTCTATGTACACAGATATGCCAAATTTCCTGGCTTCCAGGCAACATCTACGAACAGCATTGCCTTACCATTGATATCTCTCAGTGGGGGCAAAGACTTTTCCTGTGGAGGAAAAAATGCACTGTGATGGAAAAAGCAAAATAACATGTAACTGAAGAGGTTTAGGGGTTTGTTTTTGTTTTGTTTTGTGTATGTGTCCTGTCAAAGTCCAGCAAAATCTACCAAGAACACTCTCATCCTTATTAAAAAAATGTATCTGACTGCAGGTGACCAAGTGGATTTTTGTAAAGTCTAGGTAAAAAAAAATATTGGATGTTTTAGTTTATGTCCTTAGACTAGAAATCTCAATTATATTAAAATAATAAAAGTCAAAAAGTCCTTTATAATCTAATGTATGACTAACCAGCTGAAGGATAAGACTGTCTAGGAGTAGAGCAGGCATCTCAAATATTCATTAAGTTGTTCTTTAAAATATGTAGACCAGGGTTTGTGTATGCTTGGGGTTAGCACATACGCTATAGAAAATGAGAAAACATACTTTAGTGTTTACGTAAGTCATCATTAAGAGACACATGCAGCTACCTCGAATTCACACTGAGTGTGAATGATCAATAGAAGACACAGGGTAGGTAGGACCCACGCCAAGGGGGTTCCCTGGAACCAGGAAATGAAGTCTGGATAGAAGTGAGAATAAAGGACAAGGCAATGCTGGAAAGTAGAAACGGGACTACTAATGCTACCGAGATGCAGACACAAATGCATCAATATGAAGAGCTAACGACTAAGTAAGGTAAGGACGGATGTTGCAATAGAGTAGATAAACAAAACATGATGAAAGGCAGCCTGATGGACAGCAGAAACTGAACTATCAGGGCAACCGAGATGCAGACATGGATGTATAAAAGGAAGAGCTAATCATGAAGTGAGAATGAATGCTACCGTAGAATAGATAATCAAAGCATGAAAGCAGCTTGGAAGAAAGTAATATGTGTTGGAAAACTTAAGAAGATGTGAGTACACACTAAGGAAATAGGACTGTAAACCCATGCTTCTCAACCTTCCTAACCTTTTAATACAGTGCCTCATGTTCTGGTGACCCCCAACGATAAAAGTATTTTTGCTGCTATTTCATAACTTTAATTTTCTTACTCTTATGAATCCTGATGTAAATATCTGTTATGAAGATGTGTGACCTCTGTGAAAAGATGGTTCGATGCCCACCCCCTCCACAAAGGGGCTGTGACCCAGAGTTGAGAACCACTGCTGTTAACTGTATGCAGCCAAACTAAAATGAAGGTAGTGAACAAGAGGGAGGCGTCTACTATCCACATTCTTTGTACTATCAACAGTTATAACCGACTTGGCCACAGACAACCCCACAACAGTCTTTTAACCGACATTGAACCAGCCCTCTGCTGAGATCAGTCCCTGCGGTCACACCCCACTTTGCTTGGACTCCTTTTCTTCCTAGCAGGGAGGAAGCTGCCATTTTCTCCAGCTCCTTGCTTTGGGCCTCACCAGAATTGTCCTTATTGCTCCTGAGAGGGACACTATTCACCTGAGGCTCAGGAGCACTGGAGGCAGACAGTTTGGTTCCCCTTAAATAAAAATCAGGAGAGTGTACTTTGTAACCTCATATCAGACTTCTGTTGTTTCCAATCCTGTCCCTCCTGGTAAGGTTTTCTATGAAGCTTCTTGTCAGGTTATCAGTAAAGAAGGGGTCTCATGCATAAACTTCCTTCATTGTCTTGTACTGCCTGCAGAGCTGAAAGAATACTTCCCCTTGGTAGTTTAACATCTGAACTGAAAGGCCTACAGGCCACACAAGTCCCTGCTGTACTTAGACTCCAGCTTAGTTACAGATGGCAGTAATCAAATCCTGACATGGCACTTAGAGGGAAGACACATGACTGACACCTGGCATTCGCTTAAAGAAGTCATGGGGTTCAGAATACACTGACAAGCACAGCTTGGTGGTTTTGGTTTTGCTCTGTGGTGAAGCCATACTGCAGCCTGAATGTAGGGAGTTAGACTTATTTTTATGGTATTTTAAACAACGTTGTTTCTTCACCTCTATGTCCTTGCCTTTTACTGCCATCTTCACGGTGCTGCTGGTTCCCCAAACCACATCTTTATGAAGGTAATCTGGTCTGGATTTCCACCAAGTACCATGAGTTAAAGTCTCTCATTTGCAACACTGAGTTTCCACCATTTCAACTAAGTGTTATCTTGTATGGATTTTTCCCCTATCAACAGTTTTGTTTCTTGATTGATGATTTGTTCCACATTTATCTAGAAGTCTTAATATTTTAAATTGACAGTGTCTTTGACTTATATCTCAAATGGCACACATATTATGTATGCACATATTTTAACCTTATGTACATGCATAAATGTATGGATGGAGTAAGTGTGTATGTGGTATATGAATGAAAGCCCACATGTGAGCATGGGCTGCCTGTCCATGTATAGCTGTGGAATCCAAAGAAGGATATTGAATAGCTTCTCTAACACTCTAACCTATTTATTTTGAGACAGTGTCTCCCAGTGTGTCCAGAGCTAGGCCGGAAGCCAATAAGTCCCAATGAGTTCTGTCTGTGCCTTCCACATACTGGGCTTTTACGCATGAGTGGCTAGGCAAAGCTTTTTACATCAATGAACACAGATCCTCATGTTTGCATAGTAAACACTCATACCCACTGATCGTCCTTTCCTTTTATGTATGTATTCCATCTCCATATATTTACTATATATCCATATATGTTATATACGCATTATCTATATGACTATATAGCCTACATTTGCTTCTCGTTTCACAGTTTGTGCACTTTAAAAATAAAAATAAAAAGCCCTTCACAATGTAGATTATATTTCTGCCGCTCTTCAGCATCTTATGTGCTTCTGGTATTGAAAACAGGCTCTGCAGAGCGATTAGAACATGAATACATCCCTATGATGGCTTCCATGAGTTGGCCTTTAAACAGGCTAAGATCATCATAAAATGTAAGCATTTGGATTAGTCTGAACCTCCACATAAGTACAATTACTAGAAAATGCAGGATTGCAGAGTTACTATGAGCAATGAGAAATGTGGTCATATAACCACAGAGGCTGACAAGTTCCTAGGTAGCTTTTGTCATGAGACCATGTCATCCCACCTACATGCTATCAGGCTAGTGACATAGCAGGAAACTCCCTCTGACCTGTCCTATGTGTCTTTCAGTTGCTTGGAGGTGCCCATAAACACAAAGGCTCCTCCCCATAGTCTAGCAAACCAAATGTTAAGCTTACCCAGAAATACTCCCACTTTGTGTCCTTCGCATGTCCTGACATGTGAGATGAAGATGCTGATTCTGGTCTCAGATGAAGAGTGGTCCATAGACTTAGAATTTCAAACCATTGACAGGCATCATGTCACTCAATATTTCAAATACATTTCTTGACATGTTTAATTCTGAAACAGGCAGACTTACAAATCACACTCACACTTATTGCTGTATTCACTTCTCCTCCCTGTGGGTATTTTTAATTTTATTAAAAAGAAAAGTCAGAAGGAGAGGGCAGTGGAATAAGTGGTAAGAAGTTGAAGGGAGCACCATGTGGGGAATGGACGGAGGCCAGCAAATGGAGTTGGGAGAGAGAGGACACTGAAAGGTGGGTGAAAACAAAGGAGAAGGACAGATGGAAATGTCTGTGTGCCTACCACAACGCAATTAGAAACTTTAAAGTGCAAATATCAATAAAAAAGTAGAGATTGCCCTAATTTTTCAGTAAGCACATTAGATGTGCACAGAGACCTTCTGCACACGAGCTCTAGATACAAGGCGGACAAAGGTCAACAGGGAACAATTAGTTGCAAGCAAATATATTTCATCATAGCAGTGTGTGGCCAAGAAAACAGAAGAAACTGTCTCATTTGGTCCTCTGTTAAATGTTATTTTTAATTTAATTTAACTGAAAGCCATATTGGCTAATGAATTAAAGTCATACTGAGGGACATTCAAATTGTGCTTTGTCAGGTCTGATTCAACTATGTTCTTTAATGTTGCTCCCAAAGATTGAACTTTTATTAAAATTTATATGGGGCTAATTGCAAATTTACATGAATTGGGGTATAACAGTGTATCTTCGTCGGTGTTCTACTACTGTGAAGAGACATCATGGCCATAGAAATTCTCATAAAAGAAAGCATTTAATTGGGCCTGGCTGGCAGCTTCAGAGGTTTAGTCAATCTTCTGCAAGGTGTGGAGAAGGGCAGCATGCAGGCAGATATGGAAGAAGAGAGAAAGAGACACTGGGCCTGGCTTGACCATACGAAAACCCAAAGCCCATGCACTAGTGACACACTTCCCTTTACAATGCCACACATATCCTAGTCCTTGTCAAGTGGCATCAAGTGTTCAAACAAATGGGCCCACAGACACCGTTCCTATACAAACAACCACAAACTGACAACGCCCTGTACCCATCACTTAGATTCTAAAATATGTATGTCTTGAGTAACTAGAAAAATAACACATTGATTCTATTTAGATTTTTGTCGTTTTTTTTCGTAACCATATTCAAAATCACACACTTGTTTGTTTACTTGTGTAATTGTATTGTATATATGGATCTGTAAAATTATTATGTCACAAGACTTTTGATTTTTCTGTTTTTAAGATAACAAATGATGACCCTAGCAAGTCAGTTATTAAAAGGGGATTTGAAATTTTAACCACGGAAGGGAATAAAAAGAGACAAAAGAGTAGAACTCGAGAAAGCATAGTTATAGCGTGAAGCATGACCAAGATCTTCATTGACCCATCCTTCCACACATCCCCTTTTAGCAGCCACTAACATATAAACGGTGTCATTCTTTGACTAGTGTCAGTGATGTACAACTTCGTTGTCACCATTTCTTTATCAGCACATAGAACCCTGGACCAGATACAATCACTAAGCAACAAAGGGCGTGTCCTTCGGCTCCATTAGCCAAGCAGCACTTCTGAGTTATCACCTTATATTTGCTCCAACGTACTTTGCCACGGACTAAAGTCAAGTCAATCCTAGGTTTCCTTTCATTTTTTTTTCATGTGTACACATCTGTGTTTGTGGGCGCGAGTGTCAGCCGAGGCCAGGAGATGGCATCAAATCCCCAGAAGCTGGAGTTACTGGTGGTTACAGGCCACCTGACAAGGAGTGTGAGACCAGAACTCCGGGGCTACTGGAAAAGCCATGCATGCTCTCACAGCTACCTCTTCATCCCATGATCTGAGTTTGAAATCGTGCTCTGCAGGTGTGAATGAGGATGCTATGCCATACCTCTCAGCCCCTCAGATTCCTGAGCTACGACACTGATTGATTTTGTTTAATAACTATTCAAATCATGGAAAATGTGTGAAAGTGTTTAATGTATCAATGTATCTTGTATGTAGTATCCATTTGTCTTTTTCCTACCATCCTGCACTTGCCTTTCCTTCATCATTCAGACATACTTCATGCATGCCTAGCTCAGGAAACAGGATAGTCCTGTCTGGCTTGC
Source organism: Acomys minous (assembly GCF_964271855.1). Taxonomy (NCBI): domain Eukaryota; kingdom Metazoa; phylum Chordata; class Mammalia; order Rodentia; family Muridae; genus Acomys; species Acomys minous. The sequence goes on along the minus strand of NC_140486.1, from coordinate 93,848,705 downwards.
TCCTCTAATGCAGAACTGTGGACTTGCCTTCCCACCCCCCTGCCCCAGTTCCATTTTCAGTAACAGTTTAATTTTCTTTGTGAGGCGTTATTCCACTAACATCTATCTCCTGCATCAGTTATAGGATTGCTCTTGAATGTATGCCATTACCAGGATTTTCATAAAATAGCCTCCTTAAAATAATGACACATTTAAAAACCTGATTAAGTGAATGGGAAGACTGATTGTGGGGATGCAAGGTTATCATATCAGCAGGCTGAAGTATGTAATGGATCCTTAGTTAAAGGGTATCTGAGGCAGTATAGCAAGACTCTGGAGAGAGAGAGAGAGAGAGAGAGAGAGAGAGAGAGAGAGAGAGAGAGAGAGAGAGAGAGACAGACAGACAGACAGACAGACAGACAGACAGACAGACAGACACAGAGAGATACAGAGACACAGAGAGATACAGAGACACAGAGGGATACAGAGACACAGAGAAAAAGACAGAGACAGATAAAAACAGGAAGACAGTGATACACAGAGACAGATACAGACAAAAGTTTTGAACAAAAGACACAAACTTACATTAACATCTCTGAGGTGTTTAGGAGAAGGTATATCAACCAAAATATCATATCTGAGTGATAAAATTGATAAAGACTTTTTTGCTAGCAAAGAGGCCAAGAATAGAAATTATTTACAATTAAGAACACTTTTTAAGTCAAAACAAATTGGGCTATATAAGCAAAAATAAGCAATAGCTAGCCAGTGCAAACACAGATACACAGAAAAGAAGGCTGGAAATACACTTTGAATTTGGGGGCTTATAGCTACATCTTATCAACATGTACATCTTTCATGAAGTGAAAGTAATTTAAGATGATTAAAACAAAAATCTTTGTATAATCCCCTCCCCTTGGCTATGGGTGAGCCTTGCCATTTGCTTCTAGGTGAAATGATTTGCACAGTTGACTGCTATCATTAATCAGCTGATACTCATTCCATTAAAAGGACTCTCACTTACATCAGCAAGAAGCAGTCAAGCTTTCTCAGAGGTAGTGCCTGGCAGGCATGGGTACACTCTCAGCTTGTATGTTTGGCTATGCAAGCTGCTATGTAGACTGTGAGATAGCTCACCATGAGTGACTCAGTCTTCAGGCCCTAAAATGGTATGCAAATCAGTGTGAGAAAATTCATTCTTTAAAATCTGTGAACCTGCCATTGCTTTACTTGTCAGATAGGTCAAACATCCCTAAGTTTACATGGTTTCATCTGTATAGAAAGTGAATTCTAACTAACATGGTAGACATAGGCAATGCATGCTAGTTGTTTGTTGCTGTCTGAAATGGCTCCTCCTGTGGTGCCTCTGAATTCTGATGCCCAGGCACAACTACCTGGGCTTTCTGCTCAGGGCTAAGTGGGTGCAAGTATGTGCAAGGTAGGCTGAGCTCTTCATATTGAGGTAGGTCAAGTTCTTCTCCATCTCATGTGAGTGTGTACATGAGTATCAGTTCTTTTGCTCATTTTACTTTCTTTTTTTCCAAAATACAACCACTTTATTTGTATTAATTCACGAAACACTATCCAATAGTTTTAAAGAGGCCAAGCACTTGCTCAGCCACCAACACGTCAAGCCTCAGTAGACATCTGTAGTTAGAAGTCTCTCATGGCCATTCTGAAGCAACGGAGCATTAGAAACAGGATCTATGACTGAGGGGGACCTCCTCCCCCATTATATGGTCATAGGCTATCAAGTCTCATCTTGGTAGCCTGCTTATTCTTTTTTGAGTGCCACCAGGCCTCCCCACCTGGGGGGCGTGGTCAAATATGGAGCACCAGAGTTCATGTCAAAGTCAATCCCCGCTCTCCACATAACTGTAGAGAATGTAATGTCCATTCGGTAGGTATTTTAAAGTTTTTATTGGTCAAATATGGGGTACCAGAGTTCATGTCAGAGTCAGTCCCCACTCTCCACATAACTGTAGAGAATGTCCTGTCCATTGGGTAGATCAGAGTAGGTTGAAAGTGGGAGGGAGGGAGGAATGAGAAGATACAAGTGATGGGATAACAACTGAGTTGTAATCTAAATAAATTAATAAAATTAAAATTAAAAAAGAGTTTACTCTGGTAGAATAAAGACTGCAAAATGCACTTGTGGATCAAATTTATACTAAACTTGATTTTATTTTGACTATTTTGCCTTTAACTCATTCTCCTACTGGGCTCATTATCCAAAGGTAAGAAAGTATTATGGTATGGATTTTCTTAACACATAAACAAAGTAAAATATTGAAGATGTACATAGAAAAAAAACAGGGTCTACACTTGTACTATCAGTTATGTAAAGCCAATTTGCAGTTCTTCAGTTTGAATTTCTAGATTGGGTTAATCCTTTTGCAATTCTGCACTGCCGCAGCACCTCTGACAACACTCTGGTTCTGGCTACACTCCAGAAACTGCTTGATCTCAAGAGAGCAAGGCCCACGGGACTGCTGGTCCAGCAGCTGGGATCCCTGAGGCTCCTGGTAAGTGGTGTTAGGCTTTGCCAGCTCAGCGTTACCACCTCACTGATGTCTCCAGTGATGGCATGACCCAAGGTGTACTCCACTGCAGAGTCCACAGCCACACAGGCTGCAGTGGTTGCCATCTGGGCCATCAGGCCTGGCTGCCAGGGTGCAGCGGCAGGTGAGCTAACTGCAGATGTGCAGCTGCTGCTGGAGGCTGAGCTACAGGTGCTCTTCTGGGAGCAGCCCTCATCTGAGGGGCCCAGCTGGCCAGAGGGCCACCCAGGAGGTGAGGCTTAGGCTTCCACACAGCATCCCATGTGCTAGTAGCATCCGTCTCCAGAGACGACAAACTGCCTTATTTTATTATCTTAATAAAAGATTAACTTTGTCTGACTATAATACATAATGTTGTGTTTCATACCCTGTAAATAGCATTAATTAATGGGAAAATTAAGATAATTTGAAGAGGTTAATTATTTGCTGTGTAATGACATTAAATAATAATAAAGGTACTAATAAAGCTAATTTGACCATTTTACAAAGTACATAAGGCTATTGAGACAGTTTAATGGGTTAAGATGCTTGTCATTAAGCCAAGTGACTTGAGTTTGATCTGTAGGACTTTTCATGGCAGAAAGAGAGAAATGACTTGCACAAGTTTGTCTCCTGAACTTCATACATATTATGTGCCCTGTGCAGGTTATCTCAAGATTTAAATAGTTAAATCTACTGAAATATTATAATGTGAAAATAAATAACTATAACAACACATTTATTCTTCTTTGTAAGATGGTCAGGAACACACACCTCAACAATTTAACTTTACCTGACCCTCTTATATGATTACCAAAAAAAAAAAAAGCAAATTTGCTACAGCTGAAAAGTAGTTTAAAAACTGAACTGGTGGCTACTTACGAGATGTCACGTGCTTCACTGACCCTTTGTACAGAGACAATGAGCTTTTATAACAAACTCTCATGTATTGAATTTCAATTCAAAGTTTGTGTGAACAAGGGAATATATAAGAAAATATATTTAAGCATCTGGCAGAAAAATACCAATAATTATGATGTTTCAAGTCAATTTGTTTCTTTCTGAGACTTCCTTTGAAAGTATATATGAAACACGTATAAAGGAACCTGATTGCTTCCTGAGGGTAAACAGTTCTCAATGGTAGGAGTGATTTGCTTTTGATTTCTTTTTAGGTGAGTATTCAGAAAGATACTCAAATGTGAAACAAATTTAATTGTGAAAAAAAGCTGCGCAAATATTATGAAAACGTCAATCAGTTTTATGTGGAGGCTGAAAATATTCTCTTGTTTCAGAAAAAAATGCTGGAAACAACTTTCACCATTTCACTTCATTTTATTCCATCTTTCCCTCATTCATTCATTCATTCATTCATTCATTCATTCCATATCAATAAATATTTACTGAGTCCCTACTATGCTCCAGGAGACTTCAGATAGAGTAACCACAACTGTCAAATCTTTGTAACCCTCTAGTGTAGTTTTCATTCAACTGGGAAAAATGATTTAAAAAAACAATAAATATATGACATTTTAACTAAAGAGTAAAAGAAAAAGAGCAGCTCAGCATGGTGAGGTGAAGAGAGATTATAGTTTATTCACTGGAGAATATGCTGGAGATGTATTGAAGGGCACAGGCAAAGCAAAAATCACACTTTTGCTGGTACCAGGGATGCTGACTCCGCCTCCACCATCACACTGCCCAGCTTCTCCGTCTGTCCTTTGTTCATTCTAACTATAGTAAAACTTAGACTGACAGAAGACCAAAATCAACATGTAACTAGGAATGTGAAGATCCTAAGAGTTTCTGTAACTAAGGGCAGTGCAATAGAGGGGCCCTTTTGAGATGCCTTCCTGAGGTCAGGGTAAAGGACAGGACACAATGCCTGTTCTGAGAAGTTCACCTTACATTAGCCATTTCAATAGCCTAGTGAGGAAGTACTACTGGGGCTTATCTGGGCATCAGGAACAAGGAGAGGGAAGATAAAGTATAGTTAATAATTGTTGTAATCCCAGTGATAATATGGGAAACGAAGTAATGAGGATCCCCCCAAAAGCTCAGTGTGTGCAGCAGTGACTACAGTAGGAAGAGGGCTGGGCACTCAAGGTGCCCTCTCACCTTCACATGGCTCCTTGGCTAACAGATGCCCTCTCACCTACACACACACACACACACACACACACACACACACACACACTCACATACACACACATGCACACACACACACACACACACACACACACACACACACACGGAAACATTCATGCACATGCACACACAGAGCCCCTTTTATTTAATATTTTAAAACACAGTGCTTCCTAATCATGTTTTTCTCTCTCCTAACTCCCTTCTTCCTTCCTACCTATCCAGCTTCACTTTCTTCTAGCTCTTTAAAAAGGTAAACAAACAACAAAAGAGCAAAACTTAAAACCAACCAAACACACAACAATAGGAAAAGAAGATACCAAAAGAAAACAGAATGAAACAAAAAGCCCACAAAATAGTAAAATAAATAAATAATAAAACAGTTTTGTTTTGTATTGGCCTGCGTTGGAGCGTAGTTGACATACCCTGTGAGATTCAATGGAAGAAAACTGATTTTCCCTATGTCAGTGGCATCAATTGCCAATAGCTTCTTGGTTAGGAGAGGGACCCAGTGCCTACTTCTCTCACTCAATTCTGGGACAGCATCTTCCTTGGACATAGGTAAGTCTTATGCTTACTGCCACAATCTCTGTGAGTTCTTACATGCACCATTCCTGCTGGGTCTGGAAGACACTGGTTCCCTGGAGTCATCCATCACCTTTGGCTCTTACAATATTTTCACCTCCTCTTTCTGACAAGTTCCTTAGCCTTGAGAGAAAGAGATTGACTCCTACAAGTAGAACATTATGATAGGCAGATTTGGGCCCAGGGGTCCCGCTCAAACTAAGGCACCAGCCAAGGACAATACAGGCGGTAAACCTTAAACCCCTACCCAGATCTAGCCAATGGACAGAACACTCTCCCCAGTAGAGTGGAGAGTGGGATATTACTTTCTCACATACTCTGGTGCCTCACCTTTGACTATGTCCCCTGGAGGGGGAGACCTGGTGGCACTCAGAGGAAGGACAGCGGGTTACCAAGAAGAGACTTGATACCCTATGAACATATACAGGGGGAGGTAATCCCCCTCAGGAACAGTCATAGGGGAGGGGAATAAGGGAAAAATGGGAGGGAGGGAAGAATGGGAGGATACAAGGGATGGGATAACCATTGAGATGTAACAAGAATAAATTAATAAAGGAGAAAAAAGTAGAAAAATAAATAAATAAAAATAAAATAAAATTCTTCAGGTAAAAAAAAAAGTAAAAAGAAAGCCAACAGAAAATAATGATAAGTATCAGTTTGTGTTTTGGGATTTTTACTGATAATATTGCATGTGGCAATATTTAATTTAAAGAGAATGAAAATAATACGTTCCCTTCATATTTGAGCTCTCTTTCCATAGCTCTTTTCATGTGTTTTTGGAATGTACAAATAAACCATTTTCTCAGTTTCCGACTATCCTTCATTGTCCTAAGGTCTATTAGATGGGGTATCTTTTGTTTCTAACATTAAAGAAATGATAGATTGGATATACAGGTTATTGTATGTGTTCTTTGCTACTTGACAGCCCAATGTCACAGAGACAGTTTTCTGATGTTAAAAAAAAAATGTACCCATTTAAAGCTGGGATTGCGTTCATCATTGGTGACATAGTTGGCAGTGGAGTGTGACAGGCCGCTGTTAACTCTGGCAACTTGTCATGTACCAGATGTTTTGTCACAACTTGAAGAGTCCAGAGGCAAATTCAGAGCTGACATAATTAAATGATAAAGAAATAGACTCATAAAAAAGAACACCTCAAAAATAGAGACCTTCAAGTTTCAATGATCAATAAATATGGCTCCTTCTCATGGGTAAGTAGTCCTCAGAGACTAGAGAGTCATTTCCCTTCAGTACGGACAAAGAAAACAAAACATTGCAGTTCTACATGCAGCCTATAGACTGAATGTTGACAAAATCCCATGGGTGATAAGCACATTGCTTCTTTACTCTAAAAAAATTCTCTAGAAGAGCCATCACAAGATTTTTACTAGGATATTGTTCAAAATAAAATTTCCCAAGGAAAACACCCAAATTTCTGTAGTCACAACATCAGATCTCTTAACTCTAACAATGGTACTGTTGACGCAGCCAGCACTGGACCGAAGTACAGAAGGTCAAGATGTACCCTTTAACCTTGCACTTCCAACGAATGTAAGTTTCATAACCTTAGAGGATATGGACTTGTTTTCTTAGTTTTGTCTCTGTAACCCTTTTAAAGCTCTAATGAAATCTGGTCCATTTGTTAGGGCACTCACGGATTCTCAGTCTCTGATTCTGCTGGTTTAGAATGGGAACCATACTTGGCAGCTGTTAAGAGAATCAGAAAACATTGATAAAATTGCTGGCATCACTCAAAGACATTTCTCCTTTGATATGGGGATTCCAGAAGACCATGCAACCATCCACTGGTGGAGTAATAGTTGCAGTGAGATTTGTGGTAAAATGTTTATTTTTTTTTAATCTAGATTCAACAGTGCTATCCTAGTGTAGTATACTAGCATGACTTATTAGGGATGCTGAACTCATGGGCCCAGGCCATGACCAGCCACACTAGAAACCGTTCTTTAGAAGATTTAAGGCTCAAGACAGTGTGAGTTGGGGGGCACAAAGAAAAGGAAGAAGAAGCATTAGACAAAGGCATGAAGCCAAGACATGGGTGCATAGATCCAAGCTCTTAAGTGAATTCAAATAAGATCCTTCCACTGTAGCTGTGTGACTTCATGAATGCATGCTAGGCTGTAGTTGTATTGTTCGCAGAATATAGACAACATACCACCTCTTATGTAAGGTTAAAGAGCAGGACTTTTGTAGGGTTACAAATAGAATTAGCAAGAAAGACTATAATAAATATCCCTGGTGATTTATAAAGTTTCTGGATCTTACTGTCATCAACCACCATCACTGTTACTCTGATCTTTTATCATCTTTAGCTTCAGAAACCATTTGCTATATAAACTCCCTCTGACAATAAATCCCACTCCTATATGTTTATAATTGCTTTGCTTTGTAGGGCAATGAGAAGCAACTGGATGCAAAGATTTAATTTTATCTGCAGATCATAGTTTTATATATCACTTACTCTATCCAATAACTCAGTAATGTTCATCACACATCCTTTCTGTGGGATTTGAATATGATGTGTCCTGTACTTAATGCTTCCTCACAATGACCGAAATTTGCTATGTATGGTTTCAAGTCTTTTATTATAAACTCAAAGCATTTTTGTGGACCATATTGCTGGTCCATAAAGTAATATTTTTTAACTCAAGATGACCAGATGACTGCACTCGTCCTACTGGGTAATCTCAGAATATTGAAACTGACTTCCCCCCTGGACAAGTAGAAACTTTTATCTTTTCATTGATCATTAGTATTATACAATTAAAACTAAGTTTATGGTAAAATATACTTAAGAAAGACATCTGAAATCACCCATGAGGAATTCTGTGAGTAAAAATGAGACAAAACAAAATGTTTTACTGGAAGGTTCACTAGTAAGTAAAAAATCTATTGGGAACTTAAAATGATGGAAAACACTAAACACCTTTTAAAAAATTTCTTAGTCTATGACAAATGAATTCTTAAGCATTTGCAAGGTTTGATGTGAGTCCATGAAGAATAAGGAGACTCCAAAATGTAGTCATTGTATGTGTCAGCTCTCACAAATAATGGGAAAGAGAGCTAGATAAAGGGAAAATGCATATCATGGAGAAAGGACAAAAGTATATCTCCCCACAGATACTTAAAGTAGCAGGCAGGGTCAATACTGGAAATGTTAGAAAGATTTTTAACTTGCAGATGATTACTAATGTTGACTTTTTCATGTACTCAACAGTCACCTGCACATCTTCTTGAGAAATGGCTGCCTAGGTACATCTCCCGCCATTTAATGTGACTGCTTTCTTGGTAAATTGAGTTGGGTTGCATGTTTATTCTGGATAAAATTCCTGTACAGGTAGAGAGATAGCAAATAACTTCTCTTATTCCTGCCACTGTCTTTGTCTTCTGTGTTGGGAGTGTGCTTTTAGGTTGATATAAATTTATTTGTTTCACGTTACTTCTTGTTCACACTAGAGAGCTTAGCCAAAACATCATCTATACTGCCATCTTGAAAGCTTTCCTATGTTTTCTTGGAGTAGTTTCAAAGTTTCAGCTCTTACACTTAAGTCTTTGAGACATTCTGATTTGACTTTTTAAAACAAGATCTTCTTTACTATGGACAGGACTTTTAATGTTACAGGAAGCTGTAGTGGGGAGAGTGGGCACTCATGCCTATTGTTTTAAAATTTTCTATATTATCTATAGGCCTGGCTAGTGATCAGTTAAGACACCAACACTTGTTATATTTTAAAATAGCCTTAGTTAACCTGGGGCAGGGCAGATATCAATCCTCTAAACTACCTCCCATAATGAGACAGGCATGGGATCCCTGTCTCTATGCCATGCCGTCTGCTTCTAATAACTTCTATCAAGCTACCTCCCATCCATAATCTCATATATTTGCTGTTGTTTTTTATCTGGTCAGATTCCCCATCCACACTGCCAGTCATGTGCTTCTCCTCCAGCTAACCCTTGGCAGCCTTCCTCTCCCCTCTTCCTTTCAGGTCTCTCTCCTTTCTCCTGGTGGGGGTCCTTCTTCTTCCCAGAATTCCTCTCTCCTAGCCCCACCTATCTCCTTCCCCCTGCCTAGGTAGGATGGCTTTTTATTAAGCAAAATGTTGGGTTACACAGATAGCAAGCAGTAATTAGCATCAAAATGCATCAGACCATCCCCCAACACATGTCTTACCAGCAGATCTTTCCATTTTTTTCTTTTTCCATGTAATGCCACATTCCTTCTCTACTTGCTTATATCACTCTGAATGATGAAGACTTCATGGACCAAGAGAACAGAGGAGATTCTGTAACAATAAAAAGCTTGTTATTGTTGTGATAAAGTAGATGCAAACATTAGGACTTAACTCAGATGAACTGTCTGAAACTGTTGTGTTCCTTTCAATTCCAGAATATGACATCCTTGTGTTTTTCACTCATATGTGGCGTTTTTCCTTACAACAGGTCTCTATCAAATGAATTATGGACTTGCTTCATAAGCACATATTTACCAGTTTAAAAATACTGAAAAAGTCTGTGCATATGTGTATCTGCACATAAGTGGAGGTGCCTGCAGAGGCCAAAGGAGTCAAATTCCTCAGTACCAGAGTTACAGGTAGTTCTAAACACTTGACAGGGGTGCTGGGGCCAAGTTTCTGATCCTCTGGAAGAGTTCTCTGTGTTGTTAACCTCTGGGCCATCTTTCTAGACTCAAGCTATAACTAGCTGCAGTAGCTCATTTCTACTCCCAGTGTCCCTTTCGGAAATGGAGAACAAAAGTACATGGACTGTTCAGCCTGGAAGTCTCAGTGGCAAGCAGAGAAAGTAACCCTGCCTCGAACAAGGTGGAAGACAACGTCCGTCAGGTGACAGTATCCTTAGGTCTCCATATGTCCATTATAGAATGACATATAGAAAAAAACATGTCTTTTCACATTAGTCTACATGGTTCATGGAGGCAGGGATAAACTCTGCATTGTTCCACATTACAAGACTCAGCTACGTGGATACATTACACACTGACAGATGAATAATATTTGATTTGGACAAAACGTTACCTAGATTAAAAGTTTGAATGCACATTCTCTTGCATTTGTCCAGTTCCGAATGTCTAAGGATATATTCAACCCCAGTGCACACCACCCTTTCTTTACGTACACATTTTATTTCATGTTAAGAACATAAAAACTTCGGAGAACATGCTAGTAATTCGTTGCAAATCTAAAAAGTATTTTACATGCCTGGGTCTGACATGTTGGAAATAGAAACACCACCAGTAAAGAGATTCTTGAGCAGTTCTGCCTGTGGCCTCTAGATGTCTCACCTAGATTCCCAATGCAGAAAATAGCCTGATTCAATCCCCCAGCTATAGGCTTGGCTGAAATGTCATCTTCAGACCAAGGAATAAATCATATGAATTTAACTACACTTGGATCAAAACATTCCTCCCGTATTTTTAACATTCTGGAAAAATGAAAATAACAGATGGTGGGAGAATAGACAAATTTATGAGAAAAATAACTTGGTATTAGTCACTCAGATGGGCCACATCTCAAAGAACCCTGTTTTTTGGTGATGATGAACGGTTTCCAGGTGTCACCCTTAGTATTAGAAAAGTGATATTTAAGATAATGTTCATTGGTTTTTAAAAACTTTTTGACTTGTAAAAATATTCCCATTGCTTACCTCCAAGCTGATGAAATATGGAATACAACATCTTAGTATCTGTGTTTAGGATGTGCTTATACAAAAGTAATAATGATTTATCCTTGGAGAAGATGGTTCTATGAGTTAAGCCAGAAACAAAAGAAACAATTTTGTTTTGGGAGATAAATTGAAACATTTTTGATGGGCAAAACCATGAATTTGGGAATAGTTTGGACATCAGCAATGAAAAATAATTCCTCCATAAGTAGTCTTATTAGTAAAACGTTTCCGAACATAATATGCTATAGAAGTAAGCATACTCATCTTGTTCTACTGCTATCAATTGTAAATATAATTCTCAAACCCCTTCCCATGAACATCTATTGTGATAAATTCACTGTCTGATTCAAAAATGGCCTACCACTTTCATAATGCATTGCTACATTGAGGTAGACTTGATATAATTTATTCTTACATGAAGATCAATTATTTATTTGCGTGTGTCATGCCTTTGTCTAAATTTTCAGGTCACCAAGGTTAGCAACTGTGACTTTTGTCTAAGCACACTATCTGGATTTGATACAATCTCAAGGAAATGAATTGTACTTGACAACCTTACAGTTACAGGACCAGGTGCAGTTGATACTGTCCCTGGCGAGAAAGATGTCCCGTTTCCGAAAAGATGTTAATGAGGAGACAGGGAAGTGAGGGGGGCAGAAGACAAAGGTATTTGTGAGCTACCGAAGCAAAGGAAAGGAGGAGAAGGAGAAAGAGGAGAAACTGGAAGCAGGGTAACAAAGTATCTGTTGTGTCTGATAGGGGCTCCACCCAAGAGCCCCTGTCTCATCTCCACTTCATCTTACCATCCAGTGCTCAGTCCCTGGTCATTGACTGGAAAGCCATGAACATTTAATGTCTCTGTCTTTCCAGATAGAGATCTACCAAGGATGAGTCTGAGCAGTGTAGACTGTAAGAAGCAAGGAGGAGAAACCAGTACCTCTGTTCTGGAGCCCTGCCCTTGCTCAAACTTGATAGTTTAGTACCTTCAATGAGTCCTCCGACCTGAGTCATAGATGCTCTATAGGATGTGTGCTGAGATCCTGGATATAAGAGCTGCTGGAATTAACTCAGAAGCAAAATCAAGGTGCTGTATTTGCCCACAAGACTAAAAAAACATAATTTTTTTTAACCAGTTGTGGTTTTGAATGGTTCACCTACATTTTCTCAGTCTTTGTCAATTTTGAGATTTTTTTTATGGTGGAGATTTTGCATCACTTTTAAAAGTGTGAGGTTTTAATAGGCAACTTTAGAAATCAATGTGCATATATTAAATTTAATCATCTAGTTATAATGAATACATTCAGCATTTTTATTACTAATGTGGTAATTATTATAGATCGATAGATTTATATTACAAAAAGAGCTAATGCAGAAAAGAGGTGACACATTATTTCAAGTGATTTGTTTACTTGCCTTTTTATAGGGAGTCTTACTACGTTGGCCAGTGCTCAAAAATGCGTTGGTTTTCTATTTTATTTTTAAATCCATTTCCAAAGTTAATATTATAAGTTTAAATAGTCAGCTTCTGGAAGCAATTGAAATTCTGGAATTCATCTTGCCAAACATTGTTTATATATCACAGGAAGGACGGTGTTTCTCAAAAATTAGTTAATTTGCCTTATGATTATTTAATGCCAGTTTTCTGTGATTTTTACATTGCTGAATATAAAGTACAGTAAGCATGTCAAATATAGTGAGAGAAAAGAAAAAAGGCAAAAAGAATCTTATTTATGTGCTGTCTGCACCACCAAACACTTTTCTCTGGTTCATCTTAGGTCATAGAACAAGCCGATCCTTTGATTTTCATCACACTAGAAGTTCGTGCATACAGCAACAAAGTGATCATAAGAAGACTAGCATGTAGTTAATATTAGAAAAAGCCCCGGTCAGCAATGCTTCATGGCCACATATGATTATGATCAGGCTCATTTCCTCTCGCTGCTCTTTGTAACTTCCTTATCCCCAGATTAAAATGGAGAAAAATGCCAAGTGTTAGGAATTCGCTTCTATAAACACGGACTATTGAAATTATAAAAATGAAAACAGTTGAAGAACATACTCGGGTTGAATAACTAAATAAGAACCAATAATTAACTGCTTTGCTTTGCTTTGCTTTGTGTCTATTTTAATGCTACAGCTAACAATGAAAATGAGATGATGCTCTTTAGTTTACTAACTTTTTAATATCTCACACACACACATACACACACACACACACACACACACACACACACACACACTGACTTAAAAGAAGCTGTCCATTCAGCCAAGGGTAATGCATGCAGCAAAAGTAATTCCTTACAGTCCAACATGACATTTATTAAATATATGTCAAATATTCGGTGCGGTTTAGCCAACTCAGCACAAGTGGCAAACCCTTCATGAGAACAGCCACAGTGTTATGTTGGCAGGAAAATAGGATCTGGGCTGGGAAACAGGAGAGAAAAAAATAAAAAATAGAAGTTCTCTTAAGGTCAAGGACAACAGCTGAACAGCTTTGGGCTTACCTGCTTCAAAGGATTCCGTGTCTTGTGTTTATAGATAAAATCTTGGTTTCTATGGGGGAAGGGTGGTCACGAGAACAAATATCCCTGACACCCAAACAAAATAACCCCAAATAAAATGGATGATGTAATCAATAGTAAAAAGGGAGATAAGCATTCACAGGGAAAAATGCATGACCTCACCCAGTGAGAATACACAGCCCTTCATCGGCATGTTCCAGCTTTTCTGGCTAACTTGCTTTGAATCCCATAGCTGAGGCCCTTTCCCTCCACACTCCGGGCTAGCTCATTAGATTGCAGACAGTAAGGGCTTCTCGAGAATGGACACATTTAAGGAAAGTTCTTAGCAGCAGAATTTAATCCTCCTGGAAACTCCAGAGGCTCTCTTTGCGGGTGCTAAGCAGGCCTTATCTCCTTGTTGCATTTGCATCTTTTTTTTTTTTTTTAACTTGTTACAGTTGCCTTCGGTCTCAGGAAAGCTTCCTGGTAGCCTAACTGGAAGAGAAGTCTCTGTGATCAAGAGACACACATCGCACGGATGATATAGGGAAACGTGTTTAGAAGCAGAGGCATGAACTAAAAATATCCTTGTGAGCAGGCTAGGTTATAATTTTCAATTGCGGTTTTTCCTTAAAACGCCGAGGGCTATCAGCCCATCTCCTGATTCTCAAAAAGCTCCTTAATTTAACCAAGTCCCTATAAACAACTGCCTGTCAAAGAGCAGCCAAACTGTTTGTGCACTGTTATGTATCCAAGGAAACAAATGTAGACATCTAGAATTACATTATTAGTTTCTTTGGAGCCGTGCGCACTTCAAAGATTTTTCAGAATCTAGCAGTGCTATGTCGTCCAGGAGCCAAGTCCCGCTGCGGTGAACGTATCAGGCTCCTGGCTCCTGTTGGTGCTCTCAGCCTCTCCGTTCCACTTATCCCCAGATATTTGGTCTCTGCAGGCAAAGGGGGAGGTCAAATATATACCGCATTTGTTCCAACAGACATTCATTACTTAAAATAGTTGATGAAACCCCAGAGAGGAAAAAAAAATGATTTTGACCAATCTGATGTCACATGTACCACTGCCAGTGTAAATATGGTCCTGGTACCTGAGGAATGGTACTTTCCAGGACCCCTTTCCTGAGAATCAACGGGGCTGGTCCAGCGATCTCTCATATATATATTGGGCATCCCAGAGACCCAGGGCTACACTTTGAAAAAGGTAGTTCGTATCTCTATGTTGCGAAAGCATGGTCAGTACAAACCGAGTTAGCCCACTGCAGTTTTATTGGAGCTAGCTGAACAGTTTCTAGAAAAATCATGACATTGTAGCTCTAGGTCTGGTCATCAGCCCTGTCCATAAGGTACAACCATAAGCCCCCCTGAAGCTTCAGGAACCTCTCCAAACAGCCTGCAGACAAGAAGTGTCTGAGAGGGTGACCCTGGATGGCTATGGGAGTACATTCTTAAATTTTTTATTTTTTTGGCATATACATTTGTATTATTACACATAAAAAATTACAGACAGCAAAAAGAACCACGAAACACTCATGGATGATATGAATGTTACATTCATGGTGTTTTAGCTAATTGTATTTGGCAACCTTCTTGAAAACATCTTTCCTATCTTGGAGAGTCTAAAATTCTGAATGAGAATTAATATCTATCATCTCTCATCTCTGTCAACTTAAAACATCTATCTAGACCTAAAAACATCTTAACCCTTAAACAGCTAAGGTTAACAGCCTCTCCTTAGCCTTTTCTGATAGCTATTCTGGTCACAAGCTCTCAGATACTAACCATCTGGTCTTGCTAAGGGACAGATCTGTCAAGCTCCGCCCACACAGCTTCTGAGCTGCCACAGGTGAGGCGGGAGGAGGAGGTTTGCCCAAGCCATTGCGTTATTTTCAATCTGTCTGCACATTCCTGCATGGGCTTAGGGGCCAGACGACCTGTGTCCACCCATATTTCTGCCTGTCTCTGTTGGCAAGGCAGATGAAACCTTGTGAGTTCACCCTGAGAGAAGTCTCTCCTGCTGTTAGGCACTTCCACCATTCTCTACCCCGATGGCAAACCTCACTGGATTCCCACAGCACACCCATACCGTAGTCAGTAATACAAGGTGGGGTGAATAAATCTCTTCTCCCTTTTCACTGTGTGTGTGTGAGAGTATGTATAGCGTGGGAGTAGCACATGTACACCTCTCTGTGTTAATGCCTTGTGCACACTCTTGTGGAGGCCAGAAGAGGACATTGGATGTCCTACTCTATCATTCCCTACTTTGTCCCCTTGTTACAGGTCTGTCACTGAATGTGGGGCTAATCAGGCAGCCACTGAACACCAGAAGTCCTCCTGTTTCTGTCTTCCAATGTGCTTGGGTTATGACATACTCTTTAAGTCACTATGGCTATTGAAACTCAGCACATACATATGTGTGTGTGTGTGTGTGTGTGTGTGTGTGTGTGTGTGTGTGTGTGTGTGCACCAAGTTGTCTTTCGATCCTCTGACTATAAATATCTTTGGATCTTTTTCTAAAATGATTCGACCAACCTAACTGCACACTGCTTGCTATAATTTCTTTCAAGTAATTCAAACTCAGAACCCCCTCCAAAGAAGATGAGTTCAAGCAACTGATTCCATATGTGGTAGCTAATAACTAATATTGTGAAATCGGTACTGTGTTTGGTATAATATCCACACACTGAAAGTTGCACATCAGAAGCATTGGTGCCTGACACCTCAGAGCTGTTTTGTTTTACAGCAAAGTTCATCACAGTGTACCACAGTTTCCCTTATAGTTGCTCAACTGTTACCAAGGCCACCCTCTGGTGCAGATATTGCTCCAGAGGGAAGCTAAGCATCTGTGCACACAGGAAGAACAGGGATGGTTTTCTAAATATTTCTTAATTTTGTAAAAGTTATTGATTTATTGGAAGCCAGAAATCTAGAACATACACCATGTATCCTACACTAGTGTTTCCTGAGTATTTAAAGCTTATGCAATTATAGCTCAGTATTGAAACAAAAAGTTGCCATTAACGCAAGTGTCATTGTTACTTTATTAGGTGTAAATTTCATTTACAATTATCCTAAAATTAGGAGGGTATCTCCCAGGATAGCCTTTGATAATCTCACTCACGCTAGCTCTTCTCTCCATCGTCATAGTCCCTGGCACCCACTAAACTGTTACTTGAATGTATGTGGCTTTTCACTGCAAGGTTTTAGAAATAGAATCATGTGTTTTATCAGACAAGTGGCCTTCGTCACTCAACATAACGGAGAATCTAATTTGGCTTTGTTCTTTATTTATTACAGAATAATATATCAATTTACATTTATTTTGTATTGAATTTGTCTATAAGTGACTCCTTACATCAAATTATATGCCAACGGGGCTAATACACATGAATGATGAATTAGGGATATTGAAAACAGAAAGGCAGAGTGTGCTAACCTTGGTGACTGGTTAGCCGCGTCACTATGGTTACGCTTCACAGTTGGCTCCGAAAGCCCTGGCATCCTGAAAGAAGAGACAACATGATAGATGGCATGGCTCTCATTAGAGAGGAGGAAGCCTGCCAGTGCCTAAATGGAGAGAACTCTCTTGCTGGTGTTAAATGTAGAAATGATAACTCATGAGAAGTTTTCCACAGACTGCACTGATGTGATGGATAACATTCTCCGGTGTCTCCACAGCAAATGAAAACAGGGATGGTACTTTGCAGGTTGCTTCTCCTTATGGGTGTCATCACCCAGAAAGCAAACTGCTAATAAAGAGCGACTTTGTGGAGCCCAAACAGTAGGAGACATTATGAGCCCAGCACCTCAGTGCTATGTGAGGAAGTCTTAAAAAGGGGCCCATAAGGTCACTCCTGTGAGAAGCAACACAGATCTCTGTTGCTTCTCGACTGTGTGCTCTTCGTAGGTACTTGCTGAGTGTGCCATCATATGCGTGCATTTCTGTTACATAAATTTCCAGGAGCAAAACTCCTAGGTCAGAGAGGAGGTATAGCAGACACGGTGCTTCCATAGTGGCCCGCCAGCCTTTCTGTTACCAGAATTAAGAAAGCAGACAGCTGAGCTGTTCAGAAAAGGAGTCAGTAAGAGGAGAATTAAAAGCTGGAGAGTTGGCTTGTGATTATGAGCAAACATCGCTCCTGCAGAGTACCTGAGTTCAGTCGCCAACACCACAATTACCCGTGTCTCTAGCTCCAGGGGATGTGATGCCTCTGAGTTCCATGGGGGCCTGTTCTCCAATGCCCATGGTCCCATACACTCACATACACAAGTACATAATTAGAAACCCAGAGATAAGAGAGAGTGGGAGGGTGAACAAAAAACACAGTGATATACACGAATGGAAAAATCACAGTCAAACTCATAGTTTAATTTTTTAATTAAAAAACGTACTGTTGTCATTTCATACCTTGGTGACTCTCGGGACTATGAGTTTGTGTATTTAGCCTTCTTCACAGCCTGTGATTATGTTCTACGTGTAGTCCTGTTTGACTTACAATGGATATTTATTCTGAGATGGGCATCATGAAGCAATTTCTCCGTGGTCACAGTTCACAGCTTCAGCTTCACAAAGAGAGACAGTTGTGATGCTGTCACTAAGTGGTGCTGCCTTGTAGTGGGCACCATCGTACTTGGGCTTCACCCACAGTGGGCTGACTCGCACACTGCAGAGCTGTGGTTAGAAATGGCGTTTTCTTTTAGGGCCAAACTAACCCCTGAATTTCTCTGAAATTCCTTCTACACATACATTGGCTTTGGTTTTGATAAATAATATGTAATTTTTAAAAACCTTTAGCCTAGTATAAAAATGAGGAATTTCATGTTCTTAAGTATTTATGTGAAAAAAAATAAGCAAGACGGTGGAGCTAACTTTCAACCATTTGACATGAATAGGATTCACAGAAAAAGATGATTTCTAATTTGGGAGTATTGTTTTGCTAGTTTCTTCTTGTTGTTGTCATTCTTCTTCTTGTTCTTGTTATTGGACTTGTTCTTGTTTTTGTTCTTCTTGTTCTTCATTTTCTTCTTCTTCTTGTTCTTGTTCTTCTTGTTCTTGTTCTTCTTCTTTTTCTTTTTCTTCTTCTTCTTCTTCTTCTTCTTCTTCTTCTTCTTCTTCTTCTTCTTCTTCTTCTCTTTCTCTCTCTCTTTCCTCCTTTCTTTCCCTCTACCACCAATTCCCCCTATTCCCATCCTTCCATATTTGGGGTCATGGACAAAGACAGATGAAGTTAAAGCCATCCTTAGGCTGTCATGCTGGAATAACACATAGAGAAACTACATGGAGAAAACTAGTTTCCCGAAAATTTCCCCAGGTCTTCTGTCCAGGGTTACTCACCTCTGGATACAGATATAGGAGGAAGGAAGTCACAAAGGTGACTGGGCCACACACACCTTCTCACTGTAGCTTCAGAAAAGGAGGCTAACTTATTTTCAATGAGATTGGGAGAAAACCACATAGGTTCCTAAAATAATGAATTACAATAGATTATTTGTAAATACTGAAGCTAAAATGTGAGGGAATACCAGGTATGCCATAGTCAATTTTGAATCTTCCTGGAGACATAAGGCAATAAAGAAAATGATGCACCCATTAGTATAATGGGTCTTATTTTGAAAAAAAAAATCTCCTTAGGAGAAAACACAATTAAAAACTAGAATTAAAACTGAACATGGAGTATACTTATAATCCCACCATCTGCTGGGGGGACAGTAGGATCAGCTAAGGCCAGCTTATGCTACAAAGGAAATTCAAAGCCATCCTAGAACACACAAAGACTGACTAAAAATATATAGAACTAAGCAAACCAACTTGCATTTATCTCCCAGAGTCTACGTCGGGTCATTCAGAATTACCTGAACTCCAGCTCCAAGGAGACACAATGCTTCTGGCTCCCAGTAATGACACCCACTCTAAGACAGACACAAAAATAGAGGTATAATTAAAATAAAGTAAATAAAATTTTTAAAATTCAAGGAAGAAACTTAAAATCACCCTAGAATCAAATGAAAAAAATATACTAGAACCTGTTGTTCTACTAATAAAAGTGGTTTTACGAGGGAAGGTTATTGCTGTAAATGTCCAGATTTTAAAAGATCCTAGATCACCTGATAAATAATGTAATAATGCATAACACTGTCTTATAGAATTCAGTGAGTGGGCAGAAATAGTAAAGATCATAGCAGAAGTTAATAAAATAAAAACTAAAACAACAATCTAATGAAAAATGAAAATTTAGCTCTTTAAAAGATAAAGAATGACAAGAGCTAAAAAAAAAAAAAAATCTAACCTACAGAAAGATTGGCTTGTTTCAGCATAGGAAATTTTGAAATAAAAAGGGAGATGTCACAACAGATATCAATACATTTTGGGAGATCATCCTGGCATACTTTGAAAACCCAAGTCCCAATAAACTGAAAATGTTAGATGAAATTCATACTTTTCTAGACATATATGCCTTACAGAAATGAAACCAAGAGGATATAAACTACTTAAATATATTTACACCAAGCATGGAGATTAAATTACTAATATAAAGTTTCTCAACTAATCAAAGACCATGCCTAAATGGAGTCCCTGTTAAATTCTACCAGTTTGCTTTTTTGTTTGTTTGTTTGTTTGTTTGTTTTTTAATGTCAGTGGTCCTCAAACTATTCAACAAAATAAATATGGGTAATACTACCAAACTCATATTATAAAGCCAGTGTTACCCTGATGTCAAAACCAGATAATAACACAATAAAAAGGAAAATTATAGATTAATTGTCCTAATTGACATGTTTGCAAATAAAATTCTGAATACAATGTCTATAAATAAAATACTTGCAAGTAGAACTGAACTACACATAAAAAAGAAAATTCAGCAAGACCAAATAATTCTGAGCATGTAAAGGTTAATTGAAAATAAGTACATCAATAAATGTAATGTGTCACATTAATAGATAAGCTCAAGGACAGGCATCTCACAATCATCTGAACAGATGTCAAAAAGGCCTTTGACAAAGTTCTATGTAAAGTGATGATAAAAACTTGAAGAAACTCAAATGTAGTGGGTTGAATAAAAATGGCTCCCATAGGCCCAGATATTTGAGTGCTTAGTCTCCAGGTGATAGAACTCTTTGATAGGATTAGAAAGATTAGGAGATGTGTCTTTGTTGGAGAAAATGTGTTATTAGGGGTGGGGGTTGAGGTTTCAAAAGCGCATGCTAGGCCCAGTCTCTCTCTACCTTTTAGCTTGCTGATTAGAATATAGCTCTCCACTATTGTAATACCTGCCTGTGTGCTGCCAATGTGCCTGCCATGATGGTAATTGACTGAAGCTCTGAAACAGTAAGCAAGGCAACAAGTTGATGTTTTATCTCATAAGTGTCATCTAGGTCATAGTATCTATTCACAACAGCGGAACAGTGACTAGGGTATCAGAATAGAAACAAATAACCACCAGCAAAATAAAGGCTATATGAAAAACCTTTAACTAATATTATACTAAATGAGACAACACTCAAAGTGTTTTGTGAAAATTAGGAATAGGTCAAGGGTGATTACATTCTCTAATGAAATTCAGAATGATCCTTGAAGTCTTATCTAAAGCAGTAAGACAAGAGTAGGAGGAGGTAATGCCACACAAGTAGAAAGGGAGGGAGTTAAATCACTTCTTTTTGTAGATGGTAAACTTAAAGACTCCAACAAAACTGTCACAGAAGCGCAAAGTGCATTCAGCTCAGTAGGACAGAAAATCAAAATACAAAAGTCTTTTCTATAATAAATGTGCTGAGAAAGAAAATAGGGAAATGATTCCATTCATAATAGTTTTAAAAATACATATGAATAAACCTACTGAAGACTGTCAAAGAGCTCTACAATAAAAATTTTATTTATTTTTTTGGTTTTTATTAATTTATTCAGATTACATTTGAATTGTTATCCCATCACTTATATCCTCCCATTCCTCCCTCCCTCCTGCTTTCACCCTATTCCACTCCCCTATGTCTATGACAGAGGGGGACCTGCTCCCCCACTATATGGTCCTAGGCTATCAAGTTTCACCTTAGTAGCCTGCTTATTCTTTCCTGAGGGATCTGCTCAAACTACGGTGGAGAGCAGGGACTGACTCTGACATGAACTCTGGTGCCCCATATTTGACCAATAAAAGCTTTAAAACACTAGAGAAAGAAATAAAATAAGACACTAGTAGGTGAACCAATTTCTGGTGCCAATGAGTAGAATCAATATGCAAGGATGATTGTGTTCATTCAGTTCAGTGAAATTCCTATTAAAATTTCAATGGCATCATCACAGAAATAAAGAAATAGCATTGAAAGTCAATACAGAAATACAGAAGACTCCAGACAGCCAAAGAACAGTCCTGGGAGTATCATGAAAACTGATTTTAAGTTATAACTCAGAACCTTACTAAGAAAACCAAGACGACACTAGCACAAAAACATGTATGTGATGGTTTGAATGAACATGGCCCCATAGGCTCATAGGGAGTGGTACTATTTAAAAGGATTAGGAGATATAGCCTTCTTGGAGTAGGTGTGGCCTTGTTGAAGGAAGTGTGTCACTGGGGGTGGAATTTGTGTTTTTAGAAGCTCAAGCCAGACCCAATGGCTCTCTCTCTCTTTCTTCCTGCTGCATGCTGATTCAGATATAGAACTTTCAGGACCTTCTAGAACCACATCTACCTCTGTGTCACCATACTTGTGGCCATGATACTAATGGTCGGAACCTGTGAACTGTAAAACAACCCCAGTTAAGTGTTTTCCTTTATAATAAGAGTTGACATGGCCATTGTGTCTCTTCACATCCATAGTGCCATTGACTAAGACAATGTACATTGAATAGAAGACAAAATTAAATCAATAAGGCTATGGACACCTGGGTTTGTATTGAAGATGTCCAAAATATACATCAGAGGAAAGATAGCATTTTTAGCAAATGGTGCTGGACAAACTGGATATTTCTGTCTAGAAGAATAAAACTACCACATTATTGGCATATTACCATTCTTAAAAGATAAAATTCAAATGGCCAACAAACATAAAAAATACTCAACATCCTTAGCTGCAAAGAAAACACAAATTGAAACTACACTGATACTCCAGGTCTCTTCCCTCCGAATGCTTGCCATAAAGAAAACAAGTAGTAAACCACGCTGGTGAGCATGTCGGGAAAGGGGATCCTTTATAAACTGGTAGTAAAGATGGGCATTAGTGAAGTCATGCTGAAGATCAGTACGGTGGTTCTTGGAAGGGAATCTAAAGCTAAACTTACCATGTGGCCTCGTTATACCATTTCTGGGAAAATGCCCAAAGAATCTTTAGTCAACATACCACAGCCACAGACAGACTTTTACACCATTGTTATCTCAATGCTCTATTAAAATCAAGCCAGGGAACAAGTTAGATGTCTGTCAGGAGATCAATATATACAAGAAGTTTTATATATATATATGAATTTTATTCACTCATAAAAATAAATAAATTATTTATTAGGAAATTGATGCAACTAAGGATCATCATAATAAGTAAAATTCCAGATTCAAAGTAACAAATATAATACATTTTTTCATTTGTATATTTTTTGATTTTGTATTATATATAAAATTATAAATATATATCATATATGTCATATATATGATAAGAAACAGAAAAGAGATTGCGGAGAAAAAGAAAGTTAAAATATGTATGGGGTAGCATATCAAAATACATGGACTTGATACACTTGAAGAAAATTTATTTTATGGAACCCAAAACTATGAACAGTGAGTCCAAATCAGTGAAAAGTTTGCACTTGAACTTTGAGTACTTCCTTAGCATAGGTGTTTTTACTTGGGTAAAAGTAATGCTGTAGTTGTATTGCTATTTAGCTGTTGTAATATTTCTCAGCCACGTTAATTTCTCTACTGATATATTAACAAATTTTTATAATTGCATTTCTTTTTGCTTTCTAAGTTTTTATTAGCTTGTATCCATGTTCAAAAGCATTTTGTGATTGATTATTTATTTTGTCACCAACTAGGGACTTTAATCTATAACATTTACTTTAACCAACAGCTTTAAATTCTAGTATTTGGCTTCATCTTACTTTCCCCTTTATATGTATGTATGTATATATATACATATATATGTAATTTTTCAATTGTTATAAGTCAATGTAATTTAATATGCCTCATATACAGTATCTGAAAATTAAAATTGAGAAATAATCTGTGTAAAATGTGATTTATTTTTCAATTTTTGGTCTATTGATGCATTTTTATTTTAGCTCAATATTTTATGTTGAGCCAATTTTTAAACCCCCTCTTTAGGCATTACTGAACACCTAAGAGTTCTAACTTCAGCATAGCAGGTTTTCAGATCACTTCTCTCTTTACCCACTCTGGTGTCATGCTCTTCCCCAACTCTGTTCCCTAAATAATGTTTTCTTAAACAGTTGCATTAGTCAGGACCTACAAACGTAAATTTGCTTAGTCTGAAAACATCAATTTTCCAATATCCTGAGTGATATTATGAATAAATAAACATTTCAATTGGGTCAAAATACTCTTCCTGTGTTTCTACCATTCTGATTTTTTTTCTAAAGACTGGTTCATATTTATAGTATTCTAATGATTGAATACTGTAAGTATTCTTCAGATATTGATGGATGAAGTGCTTTAGGCACCACATGCATTGTCAGTGGCAGCATCATGTGTAAACATCACCTTAAAGAAAGATAATGTGTAAGGTAAGCAATGAAAGCCCATCAAGGAAATTCTCCTTCTGATCAAGAGAATAGAATCTGGCCTCAGTGGAGACATAACATTCCAGTTGGAAATATCAGTCACCTGGCTAAATGTCTGACCTAAGGAGGCTGACTCATCTTGAGTCATGCTCATGAACAGGTGGAATACTTCTCCTTTACTGACATACTGTACTCCTTCCCAGAATTCCTAACACACTGCAAAGTCCCTAATGGCCACCATGAGCTGTGGCTGGACTGTCAGTCTTTCTGAGAACAAAGTCAGAGGGTATAACTTGTTCTTTTTTCTTTCTTTTTTGGAGGATATTGATGAGGACCTAAGTCCTTTCTCCTCTCCAGGCTAAACATAATGACTTTTTCTCCATCACTCCTCCATTTTTTTCTTTTCCAGGCAGCTGTTAATATTTACAGCTTGCGTGTCCTATTTTCTTTTTTCTTTCTCTTTCTTTCTTTCTTTCGTTCTTTCTTAATTTTTACTTTTTAAATAATTTATTTAGATTACATGATGATAGTTATCCCCTCACTTGTATCTTCCTGTTACTCCCTCCCTCTCTTTCACCCTGTTCCCCTCCCCTAGACCCTTGATAGAAGGTGACCTTCTCCCCCTCCATATAATCACAGCCTATCATGTCTCATCTGGATTGCCTGCTTCCCATTCCACTGACTGCTACCTATAGCTTAGGGCTTAGAGCACTGGTCTTGTAAAGCAGGGATTGTGAGTTCAAATCTTGCTGGGGCCTGTAATGATTATTTTCTTTCTTTTACACCCTAAGAAAATTGTCCTTGAGCTTCAATTTGAATATATTCTTAAATTATTTTATTAACAAGACTAAAAACTCCATGAGGGGACTTCGATTTCTGCTATACTTATAACGACATATGTTTCACTTTTTAAATATTTTATTTTATTTTTATAATTTAATAATTTATTCAGAATACAACCCAATTGTTATCCCATCACTTGTACCCTCCTGCTTTCACCCTATTCCCCTCCCCTAGGTATAAGACCAAGGGGGACCTCCTTCCCCACTATACGGTCATAGGCTATCAAGTCTTGTCTTGGTATCCTGCTTACTCTGAATGCCATCAGGCCTTGCCACCAAGCGCAGGTGGTCAAATATGGGGCACCAGAGTTCATGTCAGAGTCAGACCCCACTTTCCACATAACTGTGGAGATAGTCCTGTCCATTGGCTAGATACAAAGAATCATAAGGTCCTACATAAAGGCATATATGCCACAAAATTTGAAAATCTAAGAGAAATGGACAATTTTCTCGATCGACTCCACTTGCCAAAACTGAATCAAGATCAGATAAACAAATTAAATAATCTTATTTCTCCTATATAAATAGAAGCAATCATTGATAGTCTCCAAAGCAAAAAGAGCCCAGGGCCAGATGGTTTCAGCACAGAATTCTACCAGGCCTTCAAAGAAGAGCTAATATTGATACTCTTCTATCCAAAAAATAGAAATGGATGGAACATTACCAAATTCATTCTATGAGGCCACAGTCACATTGATACCTAAACCCCACAAAGACCCAACAAAAAAAGAGAATTTCAGACCAATTTCTCTTATGAACATTGATGCAAAAATACTCAATAAAATATATGCAAAATAAGTACAAGAACATATCAAACATATCATTCACCATGACCAGGTAGACTTCATTCCAGGCACGCAGGGATGGTTAATGTATGGGAATCAATCAATGTAATCCACCATATAAACAAACTATTTCATTTTTTTAATCTAAATTTTGACCCTGTGTAACTGAAAAAAGTATGAGGTTTCTTCAGAAGCTTTGGCAGCAACTTTGGGATAATAACTGGCTGAATCTTATCAAATTGGCCTGATAAAAATAATTATCAAAATTTTGATATTTGAATATTATCAAAAATCTGATAACAATTACTATCAAAATGATGATTTTGTTGTTATGTCATACAAATAGTTGTAAAGAACAGTGAACTGTTCTCTCTGGTACTTTTTTCAAATTGTGACTGTAGAGACTGTGAATACTCTACAAAGGGTACAATGACCAAAATTGCAACATAATTACTATTTTAAAAAATTAAAAATTTGAAGTACCTTAAGACTTACAGAAAAAAATCATTTCTATTAGTATTGCTATTCCTTTTATTTACATGCAAAAGTGTCATAATTGAACCCCATCTCTGTGAACATGCTTCGAGAGCATAACTGCACATCAGCAGACAATCTGTTAGAGAAGATGTTTATATATTGAAAGGGAAACTGATGGATAACGGGGAACATTCCAGCACCAGACTGTTTAATTGCCTTTGAAATGAAAAGCTGCTGAAGACACTGACAGAATCTTCAAGGATACAAACTTTTCCCCTGTTTTATTAGAAAGGAAATGAGGCATACCAGGACAGTTAGGAGTGGGAAGATCAAAAGAGTTACTGTACATATAAAACATAGCCCACATACTTCATTGATGCATGATCCTTCGTCATCAGCTTACTCATTCACAAGTGCTTACTGAATGCCTGAAAATGTGTCACGGACCCCTTTAGTAGCTTGGATTATAAAGACTGTAAGGATGAGCCTCTGCCTAGATGAACTTGTAATATATAAATGGCCTGTCATTTAATACTGTGTTAAACACTACACTGAGTGGACTGTGATAAGGAATAGTGATGGCCTGAAGAGATTATTCAAATCCCAGTGCCATTGATTTACTTTAAACAATTCAGGGTAGAAATGTGTGTCTCCACCAGCGGTATCCTAACCTTGTGATGGGGGAGAACATTTTTGCTTATCAATGGTGATGGACATCGTGAAAATTATACGCAGCGTGTTTTGTTGTTGATGCTCATCACCTTTGCTAATTGTTGGTATATTTTAAGCTTTGGTCCAAGACAATTATTTCTTTACTGTGTTCTAGTGAAGCCAAAAGTTTGGACTCCCCTGCCGGTGAAGTGGCAGGTGGTGTAACTGTCGATGGAAGGTTGGAAGAGCCCTGCTGTGGAGATGTTAGTGTTAGCTGCCACCAAACACCAGATGCATCAGCAATCTCACCTCACTCATTTCAGGACATTAAGGCATCCTCCTTTTGCTTCAGGCTTCCTGTGGAGATGTGTCTGTGGCAACAGTGGCTACATATCAAATGATATCCCCCTCCCCTGTCCCAATGCTCTTGACATTACATATCTCACTGCTTGCATACAGTTCCAGAGTGGACACTTGATTTCTGTATCTGTCTCTCCCCTGCTGCTCCCCAGAGATACAAACCCTCTTATCTGCCAAACAAATCATACTAGGGAGATGAAAACGGAATTCCAACACCGAGCCTTGGAGAACGCATCAAAGCAAATGTCACCTTGTTTCCCTGATGACAACTCTGATCTGATCACACAGCATGGCGCTCTTTTTCTCACATCTACAGCTACATGTGTTTGCCATGAATATTTTACTCAGCTCTTTTACACTATCAATTTGAGGTCGTGATTCAAGTTAGCTGACTCTAAAACATGTCTACTAAAAGTCAAGGATGTTCATGAGTCCCCATACGGTTAGTTCCTCACGTCCCTTGGGGCATCCTTACCCCAAAGTTGGCAGCAATTCCTGTCTCCTTCCCCCACACAATAGAGCATCACTTTTAAGCAACTTAGGTTTTATTACCAGATGTGTGAAAGCTGAAAAATCAACGTACAATTATGAGGATAATCACTATTTAATATCTTAGTATTTGTACGCTGTTCAAAAATCCCTCTGCGAGCATGTGTTGTAGCATGCAGCTCCTCAGAACACCCTTGAGGATCCATAGCCCTACTTTAGCACAGCCATAGAAAGATGAGGCCAGTCCTCCTCATCCACACTGCCACTTTTTCATTAAATATGACTTCTCCACACCAAATTCCTGGTAGGAAACAAAAAACAGACTGGGCTTTGTTTTCATCCATTTTGTCTCTGTTACTCTGGGTTTACTTGTATGACTGGATATTGTCAATCTATAACATGCGCATTTTACTAAAAGAAGTACTTTTTAATCTATCTTGAATTCAGCATTTAAAATAATACAATTATTACAATACTCCACCATGAAGTATGATTCTAGACATGTTGTTGCTGCGCCTCGCTCGACCAGCAAGAAAGACGTGACCACCAGTTCTTCTCCTAAGCAGCTTTATTCAGGCGTTCTTTCTTCTTTCTCGGAGAATCCCCCAAGCCACTCCCGTCACGCTCATTTATACCACCCAAACAGCCAATCACGCTAAGCCACGTCTCACACGCTGATAGGCTCGTAGAGGCGGAGCTAATGCAAGCAGCGGGCCTTTTCCAAATAAGGGGTTGTTTGTCTAAATCGAGACAGCTCTGGCTGCATGCCAGGCGTCATCTTGGGGCGAGGTCCATAAAGGGCTCTGTGGCTCTCCACAGTTCCTCCTTTTTGTTTTATTAGTGCTGACACAACAGGTGAGAGTAGAGGTCTGATCTCCAGGAGGACACTGATGTATAACAGCCCACAATCTAAGCCCTCCACCAGATTGAGTGCTGAACCCGTCCTGTCGAATGGACACTGATGTACAACAGTACTCAGCCAAAGCCCTTCACTTGGCTCAGCACTGGACCCGTCCGGTACCTTTTTTCTGGAGGTGGGTTCTGGGGTACCAACCCACATGCAATCAGACTTGCTCCCCAGGAGGCCATTAAGTGCAAACAATGTACCTCCTGTGCAGTGCTCTGCCTTGCACCCTGAGCATGATGAGGTGATCAATTCTTCAGGACCAACAACCACACTAGTAGAGATTGCCCCGCCTCAACTGCTGAAAATGCCTGAGCCATCATGATTTGAGTACTCATCTGAGACGCACGCAAACGACAAATACACCAAAAGCATACCACACATACTGCAAGCATCAAAAGCCCCAGGGCTCCTATTCCTGCCCATTCTTTCAGGTGGTTCATAGCCACCGACATCCAGGGGGAGAAGCCCAATGCCATGGGAGGATCCACTCGCGTTGAATTCACAGTGACAATGGCGAGACGCAGATCTCTTAGGGTATGTTCAAACTCTGCGGACCAGTTCCCCTGGAGATAAGCTGAAAGACTCTTAGACAAATTAGCAGCTCGTTTAAAGTTGTTATATGGCACAGATGTAAGGTATAACCCTGACATTTCCATTCGCATCCGAGCTGAACCACCTGTAACAGGATATCTACTTGTTCTTGTACCAGATCAACGCGTTGATTTAAAATCATGATGCCACCTTTCAAGTGTTCATTTATGTTGGTCTGAACCTCTAAGGCGGTGGCCACATTTGCTGACAAGTTATTCAAAGTGGCCGCTGTTTGGATGGTGGAGCTCATGGCGACTGCTGCTGTGGCAGCTCCAATGGCCGCTAAAGAGGTGGCGACTATAATGGCTGCTGTTAGGCCAAAGTCTCTCTTCTGTCTGAATAGACTCATGGAACTGGGTGCAACAACTGGGACAGGCACATAACAAGGCATTCCCGTAACCACAGCGATGGGAAAATCGCTAGCATTCCAGCACAAGGAATAAAAACAAGTATCCTTTTTACAACTAATCCTATCTTCATACTCAACACTACCATTATATAGGATAAACAGGAAAGGCGGCCAAAAGCATACAGGAGTAGGGCCAAAAGAAACATTGCGTCCTGTAGCCACTAAAGCATTAGAAGTTTCAAAAAGGTCAGAAGTATTCCAGCTGAAAGTAGCATTACCAAATGCTCCTCCATTAATCATGGCCATTGGCATCAGCTGCCATTGACCCCACAAAGGAGCCAATAGTTAAAAGGATTGGACGGTATCGGGAGGTTAGTTGACCTGATACAGCAAACCAGGGGGCTACGGTATCACGTTCTGACAAAAAGGTTTCCAAGGTTTTACTCTTTAACTTGATTCCCTTTGATTTTAACAGCTCTTGAAGAGCTGCGAAAACCGGATGAGACTGTGACGCACCCATATTTTCACTTTCTTTTCCGAGATAAACCTCGAGTATTGGCTCCCTTCCAGAGACCTAAGAATTAGCTCCCTTCCGGAGACCTAGGAATTAGCTCCCTTCCAGAGACTTTCCCCTTCCCCAGGGGTTGTAAGCTCCACTTACCAGGAACTTACCCGCCGGCAATCCCTGACCACTTGGAGTTCTGAACTTAACGGTGGGGGAGTCGGTTCCCCATATGGGCCACCACTTGCCGCGCCTCGCTCAACCAGCAAGAAAGATGCGACCACCAGTTCTTCTCCTGAGCAGCTTTATTCAGGCTTTCTTTCTTCTTTCTCGGAGAATCCCTCGAGCCACGCCCATCACGCTCATTTATACCACCCAAACAGCCAATCACACTAAGCCACGTCTCACACGCTGATAGGCTCGTAGAGGCGGAGCTAATGCAAGCAGTGGGCCTTTTCCAGATAAGGGGTTGTTTGTCTAAATCGAGGCAGCTCTGGCTGCATGCCAGGCGCCGTCTTGGGGAGAGGTCCACAAAGGGCTCTGTGGCTCTCCACATGTTGTGCCTGAAATTTCTGCTCAAGAGTTCACTAAGGGGGGGGGGGGGGTTGCAATAGTAGGGTCACCTGATCTTGAGGTCTTACTCCAAGGTCATTGTCAGCACAAACCGTTTCTTGAGGAGGGAGAGCATTACCCTACCTAACACCCCTTTGCTCTCTGCTGTTGACCAGCCACAGCTGCCAGCAACGACAGCATGTTGTAGTTCCTTATTGAGTATCCCCTACAGACATGTTTTAGTATAAGTTTGCTTCTTCACTGGGCAACCAGTTCAAAACTGTCTTTTTCTCCGTGTTTTCAAAGAGTCTCTGCTTTTAAAAAGTCCTTGCAATCACCTCAGGTCTACCCAGGAAACCTTCTCATCTCTAGATTCATTGACATATAACTTGAATTATAACTGTCAAACCTCCTCATAGCAGAACAGAAATTATTGCACTAGTTAGTTATAGGGAGTGTGGACCAGTGGCTTACAATATTGAGGAAACCATTAGAGAACTCTGACTTCCATCGTCAAACTCACTGTAAGATGGACACAGTGCTTCAGAACCATTTATAGCAGTTTCCCAGCACTCTATGTAAGACTCTAAATATGTGACCATATGGCCACATGCTCAAATAATTTTGGAAAAAAAAATAGTACATTTTGGTTATCTTTAAAAGAACCACCACTTCCCCCCCCCATCAAATTCCTACTGTTTTATTTGACCATGCTGTTTTGAACAGTTCTCTGAATAGCAATAAAGATGAGTATTTTAATTTCTCTGCAGTGGTGTTTGATGTGGTCCTGGTGATTTTTGTGCATCAGTGATGAGGAGTTTTCAGGAATTCCTCAGCTGTCTAAGCCCATTCTCCAGCTCAGGCTTCATAAACCAGCCTTCCGCCCTCCCACTGCTGTCTGAATGAGATGCTCAGGACCACATTAAAGGACTTATGGGAAGGAAAGGAAGGGAACATTTTTAAAAATTTATAATGACGATAGATTCAGGAAAATTCTTTACCCAAACAGGCACATAAGATTATAAGTAGGACATGTATTTCTCTCCACTGCCTGATCAGAGAGAAAGGATTTTATAGTCTTCAGAATGCTATTAGTACATCCATACATTCCATTAGCATACAAAATAAAATCTAATGTAGGTAGAATACTCAATAAAATTTAATCACGTCATTTGATATTCCACTTGAAAAGGTATTGAAGAGAAATCATAGAAGCCGGACTTGTATGGCTTGGATATGTGTGAAATACACTTTTCTGTGCCAAGATTAATTTAATTTGTTAATGACTTGAAAGACATTTTTTGATTAAAGTAAAATCAGTTTAAAAGAGAAATGATAATAAAGGCAAGCAATGAAATAAGTAACAGTGATTCACACGTGCCAAATCACATATCAGGCAAAATATACTTACATTATATCAAATTCTTTTGAGAGAAAGGCATACAGTTTTAATACAAATAGTTAAGAGTGTCTTGATGCACTAATAAAAGTATCCACAATTTTATACAAATTGCTGCCATGGCTAGCAGGTAACATAACAAGAGCCATATGGCTAGTTAATATTCAACGGGTAACAGAGTCGTGGATCCTCTGAAATCTGATGTCACATTCATGAAAGATGCCTAGGGAAGATCTGAGTCTTCAAATACATGTTACATATGTGTTACATGCGTGATGGTTTGAACAAGAATGTTCCTCATAGACGCCAATGTTTGAATAATTGGTCCCCAGTTGGTAGCGCTATCTGGAGAGGTAAATAGGAGGTGTCGCAGTGCTGCTGCAGGGAGTATGCCACTGAGAGAAGGGTTTGAGGTGTCAAATACCAGCTACCACTCCCAGTTAGTTCTCTCAGTCTCAGGTGTGTAAGCTCTCAACTTCCTGTTCCTGTCACCATGCTTGCTCCCTGCTTCCTGTTGCCTGCCGGCATGATTTCCTGCCATGATATGTTATTTACGCCTCTGAAACTACAAGGCCAAATAAATCCTTTCTTCCATAAGTTTCCTTGGTCATGATGTTTTATCATAGCAATGGAAAAATAACTGAAACAAGGTGTCGCTAAAAATTAAGAATTAAAACAAAAAGTGACTGCAATTATTAACAGATTTTTAAAATAACAACTGGTGTTTCCAATTTTTTTTTCTTTTGAAGAAATGATCACAGAGTATGGAAATCTTATTTTTAAAATCTCATTATTTTAATGAATGAATTGCATTTGTGAGTTGGTCCTTGTGAAATTTACAATTTTCCGATTTTACTGTAAATAAATATTTGCATAAGTTCCTACCTTTGTCTCCAAAACATAGCATCTAATTAAAAACAAAACAAAACAAAACAAAACAAAAACCCTCCCATGTTATGAAAGCCTCAGACAGCACAACTATGGATACCCATCCCAGCCATTGCTCTTTAGATCCTTGTGGGATATCATGTATCTGTTCCTGTAGGCACAAACAGACTCCATCGTCTTCTCTTCTTGGGGAGTGCAAGACCTTGAGTGCTCCTTATGCCTACCAGTCCTGTGCTGTGGCTGCCTTTGTGGGAAAGTGACAGAGGCAGTGGGTGACAGGGGTCACTCAGAGTTAAGGTTCACTTCGGTCACATCTAACAGCTTAGGATTTTTTTTTTAAATAAGCTTATTTATTTATTCTATTTACATCCAGAACGCAGCTCTCTCCCTCTTCTCCTCCTTGTCTCATCCTCTTCTCTCTTTCCCCTTCCTCTTCTTCTCAAGAAAAGGGATCCCCCCTCTGCCCCCATCAAACCACACAAAGCACATCGTGTCACCTCAGGACTGTGCACATCCTCTCCACTGAGGTCAGGCAAGGCAGCCACACTAAGGGAGAAGTGACCCAAAAGGTAGGTAACAGAGAACATGCCAGATACTGCCCCCATTCCCTTTGCGAGGATACCCACATGACGACCAGCTTAGGATTTGAGTGTGACCTGAAAACACAGACTGATTTCTTTCGAGGTAAAATAGTCATAGTATTTAATGAATTATATTAAAGTACATGGTCAGTGGAGTGTAGTATATTTACAATGTTCTTTCGTTCCATCTAATTCTAAAATATATTTATTAATCTCTGCATTTCAGTAGGATAAACTGTTCACAGAAATTGTCCACCCAAGGGTAAGACATCCATTAGATTCGGGTTCCTTTCCTCACGTACAGACATTAATTTGAGGGAAGGCAAGGCAGACATCTATTCAGCAATACAAACCCAAGTCCTATATCCAAAGTACCACACAAATAGGTTGCAGTATTTACTGGGATGGCTTTCTTGTAAACCATGGCAAAAAGTCCGCCTTCTCAAAACAGGCTCTGAGACCCTGGGTGAATTCATCAGGACTCTAGGGTAATGCCTGTGTAGAAGAATGTCTGTGTCTTTTAAAATTTTTGTGGTTTGTCACAAATTGCCAAAAATTCTGCCCACAGAGCTATTTATCAGCTCGAAATGATTTCAAGCATCCCCCACAACCCCCATTCAAGCTTTGAATGTTCTGTGCAACTCCTTATGTTAATACTGTATTTATTACTGGGATTTCTGCTCACACAAAACAAAGCACATTCATAACATTTGGATTTTGCACAAAGGTCGCTTTTTCCTCAACATTTCCTTTAAATTGATTCATTCTATTTCCTCTATATTCCTGAAAATCTGATAGGGAGACTGGCTGGATCCATTACTAAAGGGAGTTTTACTGAGCAAAGGGAATTTAACTGAGCATTAGTAAAAATGAATTTAGATGTGTGGGGTTTTTGTAAAACATGCAATCTGTTGTGTTTGATCTTGTCTTTGGAAATTCGAGTAGAAGTAGTTCGTGCACAAACACACTAAATGACTATGTGTTTGTGCAAGCAAAGAAATGAGCCTTTTCTACTCAGCAGTCTACTGAACCCTCCCCTGGTTCCAAGTCAGTCCACAAATTCTGGGTGGAGTTCACCTACGCTACCAGGCACAAGCCCCTTATATGTAACTCTAAAACAGATATTTACTGTATAATTTTCAGAGAGAAAAATGCAGTGTTCTTCTTTACTAACGTCCATCTTATAAAATGAGTGCTATGCTCAAAACTTATGATTTTGACAAATTTTGAAGACCAGATTGTGTGTGTGTGTGTGTGTGTGTGTGTGTGTGTGTACTGACAAGGCAAAGAAGAGGCTGCAGCTCCCTAGGAGAAATCTTTGTGATTAGAGAACTGCTAGCCAATATATATACTAGTTAGAATTTTAGGTATATGATCCGTAAAACCTATGTAATCAAGCATGAAGTTCACACCAAGCATAGGCTAAAATGTAAACATGATGTACCCTAGGCAAAAAACTGAAGAGGTTGGTGGGTGAGATATCTGAACTGGCCAAAGCAAAGAAAAAAAAAAAAAAAGGCGGGAGGGGACTTGTTTACAGTTAAGTTGCAATGGACAGAATGTTTTTGTTTCGAACTTGACATGCTGAAATCATAAATATCAGTGTATCATATTAAGGTGTATGTAGGGCATGGGTGGGGTGAGGGGAGTTGGAAGGTGTTAGGTCCAAAGCATCCTTTTCAAGACAACATCAAGAGTGCTATGTTCTTACTGCCACAGAAAGAAACAACTCCAAAGGGGCCTGCCTCCCCACCCCACAACCTTGTGGAAATAAAACTATCAGACTCTAAAACGTCAACACTAGGGCCATTGTGTCAAATTGGCTAGCAGTTCTCTAACGGCAAGGATTTCTCCTAGGGAGCTGCAGCCTCTTCTTTGCCTTGTCAGTATGCTTTCAGAGAACCCTCCCAAACAGTGTAGGCATAGGCACCCAAGGTAGGAACAATACCTGGTACCCCGAGGCTGTTTCTGTCTATTTTCACTTCATAATTTGAAAAAAGTGTCCACAAAATTTGGGAAGTTCTTGTTTTTAATAGCTGAGTAGTATTCCATAGTGTAAATGTACCACAGTTTATTTATCCGTTCTTCTAATGAGGGACACTTAGGATGTTTCCATGTTCTGGCTATTATGAATAAGGCTGCTATGACCATGGTTCAGCATATGTTCCTGTTGTGTGGTGGGGCATTTTCTGGGTATATTCCAAGGAGTGGAATAGCTGGGTCTTAAGGAAGGCCTATTCCCATTTTTCTGAGAAAGCGCCAGATAGATTTTCAAAGTGGTTGTACCAGTTTGCATTCTCACTACCAATGAAGGAGTGTTCCTCTTTCTCCGCATCCTTGCCAGTATGTGGTATCAGTTAAATTTTTTATCTTAGCCATTCTGATGGGTGTAAGATGGAATTTCAGAGTCATTTTGATTTGCATTTCTCTGATGACTAACAACATTGAGCATTTCTTTGTTTCTCAGCCACTCAATATACCTCTGTTGAGAATTCTCTGTTTAGTTCTGAACCCCATTTCTTAATTGGGTTATTTGGTTTGGTGGTGTATAATTTCTTGGGTTCTTATATATTTTGGAAATTAGCCCTTTGTCAGATGTAGGGCTGGTGAATATCTTTTCCCAGTCTGTAGGCTGTTGCTTTGTTCTATGTACAGTGTCTCTTGCCTTACAGAAGCTTCTCAGCCTCATAAGGTCCCATTTGTTAAATGGATTGACTAGAAATGATCATAATAAGTGAGTTCACATAGAAGCAGAAAGAGTCAAATGGTATATACTCACTTATATCTGGACACTAGCACAGGGGCATGTTCCATGAAAGTCTTATCAGGAAAGTGGGACAGAGGGGAGGTCATCCTATTGTGTCTTTAGGCGAGAGAAGCATGTGAGAATGAGGAAATAGAAGGATCCAGAGGGTCCTAGAAACCTACAAGAAGAACATTATGATAGGCAGATCTGGGCCCAGGGTTCCTGCTTAAACTATGGCACCAGCCAAGGACAATACATGCAGTAAACTTTGAACCCATACCTAGATCTAGCCAATGGACAGGACATTCTCCACAGTTGAGTGGAGAGTGGGGACTGACTTTCACATGAACTCTGGTGCCCAATATTTAACCACATCCCCTTGATGAGGAGGCCTGGAGGCACTCAGAGGAAGGATAGCAGGCTACCAAGAAGAGACTTGATACCCTGTGAGCATATACAGGGGGAGGAGGTCCCCCTCAGTCACAGGCATAGGGAAGGGGAGTAAGGAGAAAGCAGGAGGGAGGGAGGAATAGGAGGATACAAGGGATGGGATAACAATTAAGATGTAATATGAATAAATTAATAAAATATTTTATAAATAAATGAAAGAAAGAATGAAGGAAGGAAAGAAAGAAAATGTCCAAAACTAAAGCTATAACTTTTGCTGCTGAAGTCTGGAAAAATTTAATACAGCCAAAGAGAACGAGAGGAAGAACAATCTATAGCAGAAGTGGAAGTAATTCTTTTCAACTGAAAAGGCTACACTCCCCCCTCTGAGGGAGAGAGAAGCAAGGGGAAGGGTGCTGGAAGAAGTTACACGAACACTGGAGCTAATTCCCTCAGTCAGTGTCTCCCAAGCTGACACTGAGTGCAGCTTTAATGCTGAGGGCATATACTTTTGTGTATCAAGAAAATGAGCTGTAATCCAAGTACTTAATTTCTTCTCATCTAAACAACTATCTATGTATTATACTGCTGGATTTAAAACAAAACTTAATAAGTGAGCTTCAAATGCACATAATTACGCACATAGTCACGCTGTACTTATGAATACCTTATGGCAATCTGGAACATGGAATAACCCTGGATAATTTTCAAGGCTGTTTTAGCCACACCCAGTGCTTGTCTCATACTGTGGTTGTACAAGATGACCTTTAATTAGAGGAGATTCTATTTAGTTCTTTTTATTGCCTAGAGTAAGGAATCTTGCTAGGTTTGCTTTGTTTTTTTCATTTTTGTTTTTGTTTTTGTTTTTTTAGTTTTGTTTTTCAGGTTTTTTTTTTTTAGAATTTTAAGTGAAATTATACTGATTTCATTCCTACCAACAGAAAGAGAATGAAAATGAAAACATATTTTTGCTTCCAATAACAACAACAAAAATAAGACATATTCTCAGTATTGTACAGAAAACCATTATTATAGTTTTTAAAAATAAGATCCAATTCTGCTTATTTAATAATTTAGTTTTTAATTTTCATTTTTGGACCATGATATTTCTCTATGACATGACTTGTACTTCCAAAAGATTAGCTTACCAGAATAGCACAGGAAAGTGCCTGTATTTACTGTAGAGTACACTTGCTTAGTTTTGTATCTACACTTGCTGTTCATGTGTAAAACCACTTGGAAGCTCGGTTTTTGGGAAGGTGTCCAGAATCTGCAGCATGCTTTTCCAGGGGATCTGGATGATGGCAAAAAGGAACAGTTGGCTGTTTTTTTTTGAGACAAACAACACATAGGCTTGGTAAACTAAAAATGAAATCTGTTTGTCCCTGCATGGCAAGACAGTATTAGGGTTCATGTTATGTCTGCTTTTCCCAATAGACTTGAGCCCCTAAGTGAAGGGGCCACATTTTATTTGGTTCAGAGCAGTTGGCACTATTCTGGGTCCACAGACATGGCATTAGTGATTATTGAATTTGGTGTATTTAATTTGAATCACTGACAGGGGTCCAAATGATTGTAATCAACACCAAATGATTCTTTGGTCATTTTCAATAAGTGTGAGATGATTTTCTTATTCCATGCACATGCGTCTTTCTCCACGTCATCTCTGTGTATGGTATGCTATGGATTTGAGGAATCTCGGTTTCTGACCCAAGTCTCTCCTTGCAGTGTAGCAGTCATACAGGGGTTATCATGACTGAGAGTTAGATTTGTCTTTCAGTTAGGTATCAGGATACAAATGAATGATTTAATATTTCAACCCCTTCAAATGTAGTGAATACTAAACTACAATGAAGTACATGGGCCCTTTAAGTGACCAGCTCTCTGTGATTTCAAATTCGGGTTCTCTTGGATTTGACCTACTAGTTAATTAAGCTAAGGGTGATAGCTCTGAATAAAAATGCCGTCACTGTGGTCTCTAACAATAATCAATACCCCAAGATGAAAATATCATTTTGTTTTATGTCAAAATAAGAAAATGATTATTTTCAGAAGTATCCATATTTTTAAAAACCATGAGAAACTATCTAGAGGGCTTCCCCTCAGCTGATTTCCCATTTTTTTTTTGTATCAAATTTTCTGTGTTATTTGGTCTTACTTCATATTTTTATCTATTCTTACTTATGGACTAACATGAAGTAACAAAACATTATGAACTGACCTGGATTGATAGGGAAAATTAATTCTGCACCTTTTCTAAGCAATAGTATTTGGTTATTGAATCTGAAAATACAAAGTACCCAATAACAGCACTCAACCTCCTTTCTTGAGCACAACCATCAACATTTAAACTTAGAGAGGTAGAATATTTTCCTAGAAGTCATCCAGAATACAAAGTTCTCTTCACTGATAAATGAGATTTTCCACTCCAGGCAAGTTCCTTTTGTTCTAGTCTGTGTTTTATGTGGCTGTTTGTTACTGAGACAAACCAAATGGCTAAATCAATACAAATGGCCCTGGAGGGCTAGAGAGACCACAAGAAAGTG
Organism: Acomys minous; assembly: GCF_964271855.1. Classification (NCBI taxonomy): domain Eukaryota; kingdom Metazoa; phylum Chordata; class Mammalia; order Rodentia; family Muridae; genus Acomys; species Acomys minous. The sequence continues at coordinate 93,809,466 of NC_140486.1, read as the reverse complement.
TAGCATCATTAAACTAAATTACCGACAAGCACTTAAGGAGACAAATAAGTATTCTGTTACCATAAGTCTTTTTTTTTTATGGTGAAGATGATTGAAAATGTTTATAGAACATGCGCAGTACCTGGGAAGGCTTCTGTGGCAGTGTCCCAACAACTGGGTCTTCCTCACTGTCATGAACATTTAAATAAGAATGTGGAAATTTGATAATGTTTTTTCAAGCCCAACCTATATCTCCTGTTAGGAAATACATAGGATCCATAAGTCAAGTGAGGAAATAACCAGGTAAGTGCATATAAGCAAAGCTATCCAAGTGTCAAGGCCATGTAGTAAAGGTCATGGGGGAGAAAGGCTCTGTGGTGACAGGTGTGAGACGCTGCCAAGAGACTGTGCAAGCTGGAAGGGTACAATGCACTGCCAATGGGCATTGCCTTTCTTTGACTCTGAGAAGAATCCTCCCAGATCTAAGCTTTGTTCTCAGTGTTCCACAAAACATGGAAATGAAGACAGAGACACTAATTTCAAGACTCTAAAACCTCATTTCAAGGCAGTATGTGGCCTTATGTCATTGAAGATAAGTGTTGAGAAAATACATTTCAGAAGTGAGGAGAATAATTGGCTAGAAACAGTCATTGGAAGTGTAGAGAATGCAGGCACTTTTGGTCACGAGAAAAACTATAATTGTCTGTGTACCCATCAGTTCACAACAGTAACCACTAGAGAATAGATTTGACGTCTCACATGAAATAGGTAAATTTAATACTGAGACAGTTAGTTTATACTAGACAATTCAGAAGTAATATTTAAATATCCTCTTCAGATATTTTTGCTTGTACAAATAATTTCACTCTATAAAAGATATGTAAAATATATTTATTATATTCATGTTACATATACAAGTGTTTAGATTTATTATGAACCCTATCTGATAAGTTCAAATGAGCTATTGCCTTCATAAAAGACAACATTCAAGAAAATATTACACTTCTTTGCTTCCAATGCCTAGTAGGGTCATGAATTTGATTAAATTGTTTTGTGTGTATATATATACACAATATATATATTGATATATATATCAATGTGCATATGTATGTGTGTCAGTTATTTCAAGTGACAGTTACTTTGACAGATTAAATGGGAAATAAATGGTCAGTTCACTAAATCAAAAATATTACTGGCTATAAATTACATTTAGATAATCTACAAAGCATATAGCTTCAGTTTATGATTTTTTTAGAAAAGAAAATAAACTCAATTGTTTTCCTAAAAACCTAACTTCAACACAGCAAACTTTATTGTATGTTTTTAAAGATAAAATTAAAGAAATGATGCTCCACATAGAAATGAGTTGTGTTTGCCCTCCCATAGGTGTGGTAAAGCTGAACAGTGCTCACACACACACATTCCTTTCCCCTTCTCAGGTTCCCAGAAGAGTTTGGCTTTCCCACTCTTGTACTGGGCATTGCTGAGCAATGGATAGTTAAGGAACTGAGAGCAAAAGAAACACATCACTTATAAGCTCAATTATTTAGTTGAGACTATAAGTCCCCCCTCAGCTCCTATCTCCATCCTACCTCCTCCCTTTAATGGTAATGAGGGAAGGGTCCCATGCTAGTGGCATAACTACGATTAGAAAAAAATCATGAATGACCATGTAGTTACATAGAGGACAATCTCCTTAGGAGACGCTTGGATCCACTAGGGACTCCAAATGACTAAGAGATAAGCCTTTGTGTGTTTTCTTTGCAGCTCCAACTGAGTTAGTAAATATGGTATTCATGATGTTTCCATGTAAAGTCTAACACAAAAGTTAGACAAAAGCCTAGAGGCTCCCATATGCACATTATCCTATGTTTATTTTTAGTAAAATATTAAAGGAGTATAGGTGAGAGCTAAATAATTTTTTAAAAAGGAACCATGGAGCCATTTGGTTCAAGAAGAAGTTTCCAGTTTTGTAAAATTTGGGTTATGCACATGATGTACAAGAATGACTACTCCAGATGTGTTGGTGTCAGTCTTGTAAACTATGTAAGTGGACATTTTAAGGCACACCTTTTGTCTATAGTCTACATAGCAGAGAGCCATACTGTACAGATCATTGCAGTTGGCTGCGGAGTATGAGTAGTGGCAAAAGAGGTAGAGTTTGAATATTTTATCTCAGTCATGGGGGGTGGGACACAGGAAATGACAGACATAGGCTAGGGGAACTCACTCCATGCCGTCAGTCTTGGCGGATTTTAGTAGAACTCGTGTTTTTACATCAACATTAGGTTCATTTAAAAGTTCATCTAAAAAGAACACGTTTTTAAAGTCAAAATGACTTTTCCTGAGGAGAAAGGATTTGAATAGATTCGCTTTTGTAGAGATTATTCTCCATTTAGGAGTTTTTATAATTGTAAAAGCTACAGAACATCTATAGAGGTCAGGAGAGATAGAGATGCTTGTCACTTGGCAATATTTGTCTTGAGTTTGATTGGCTTTATTAATGTTTGTTACATGGGTCCAGTGGAAGGTCTAAGGTGACAATATAGGCAGAAGCCCATCATGAACTCAGGTGGGCACACTCACTATCTCCCCTTATCAGCTCCTATTAGGTAGAAATACTGACATTTTGAAATTGACTAGAAGTATAAGGAGTAAATTATTTTTACCACTTTTTCTTAAATTTTCTGTTGCATTTGTATCTCTGTGTACATGTGTGCCTGTGGTTCTGTGAGGTCAAAATTAAAACAAGCATTCTTCAACTTAGGTGTTAGCATGCTAATGTTCCCCCATCTTCTGAAGGAGAAGGAGAAGGAGGAGGAGGAGGAGGAGGAGGAAAAGAAAAAGAAGAAGAAGAAGAAGAAGAAGAAGAAGAAGAAAGAAGGAAGAAGAAGAAGAAAGAAGGAAGAAGAAGAAGAAGAAGAAGAAGAAGAAGAAGAAGAAGAAAGAAGGAAGAAGAAGAAGAAGAAGAAGAAGAAGAAGAAGAAGAAGAAGAAGAAGAAGAAGAAGAGTGCTCACAACTTGAGCTTACACCGAGCCTGTGGGTATATTTCATTACACACTAAAGAGGGCACAGGAGAGTCAGTGTAACAGTGATATGATGTGAAAATGGTTCAATCTGACACTGATGTCTGTGAAGATAGATCGCAAAAGCTATGAGCCAAGGAATGCAGATGCCCTTTCGAAGGTGGAAATGGATTCACTGTCAGGCTCCGAAAAGGAATGTAGGCCTGCTGACACCAGGACTTTGTACCAGAGAGACTCATTTCAAATTCTTAACTTTCAAAAGCATAAGATAATGAGCATAACATCTCCTAAGCAACTAGATCAATGCTTGTTTGTTAGAGTTTTAAGGATATGTAAGAATAAAACAATGGGGAAATGTCCTGTCTATGTTTGAGAAAATGCTACATGGGATGTAACCAGTTTTCATTTCTCCCATCAAATGCATATTAAGAATGAGGGGCTCTAAGTGCAAATTTTATTATTAATGAGCTTCATCCCCCAGACAATAGTGTTTGGGGAAACAGAATGTAATTCCTAGGACAACATACTAGAAATTTCCTGGGCTCTGTTTTGCTAAGAAACACCATCATCCAGAACAGCATAAACGATGAGGCTCACTCTGGAGTCTTTCTGTGCACACAGTCCCTAACTGAAGAAGAATAAATCATAACAAGCAAGGACTAATAAACGTCAGACCATAAAGTTCACCCCTTAGTTGGACCGGGTCCTGAGCAGTGAATGTTATTTAATACTGAGGCAGATTATAAATTTGTCAACCCAATCAGGTTGGACGTTGATGCCTGGCTCCTTGTATTGCAGGCACTGGTTGATGGCAGATTTTTATTTCCACATAATACTTTCTACTTCATAAAATCCTTGGTCTTGGTACTTCTGCATCATACTTAAAAGTGAAGTTTAAGTACAAGCCAGTGAGAAAGCTTCGTTCTTCACTAAGTTGCCCTTTCTGCTCCAGTGTTGTATAAAGTTTCTTGTTTACAACATTCTAACCCAGTGTTAAGGAAAACAACCTCGTCACCAAAGATTGTGGAGCCAGTGTGACAGTCATCAAGAAGGCAGGCATCGAAACCAAACATTCTAAAGCTCACTTTATTAAGTAGTGTCGTCCATCTACCTGTGAATGGAAATGGTTTATTGAGGGCAAAAGTCACTGGAAGAAATCCAATGCTTACAAAGGGCACTAGAGACAGATCTTTTTCAGGCCACCTAAAACTCTAGTTGGTGGGGCAGGATAAGCACAGCAAAGGACTGATGAAGTTCAGAGGGCGCCATAAAAGGACTGTAGGTGTAAAGTGATAATCACTAGGATTTTCTGAAGAACTTGAATCAGTTCATCCTCTAATACTGAAGTCATGCAAATCTTGCTAATTGGAATTGAAAGAGGTCATTAAGCACTTCTCATTTTCTTTAACAGGCAATCTGTTAAATTAGGATTTAGAAATATACCATTGCAAGGCCATGGAGATGACTCCGTGAGAAAAAGGCAACTGCCTGAAAGCTTGATAACCTGATTTCAATCCACGAATGCCTCCAGATAGAACATATCAACTCTTACCAGCTATCAAATCTCCCTGTCCCACCCACCCCCATCTCTGAATGTATGGTACAATATCAATAATGATGATTAAATGAGCTCAGAATTTATATTGATCATAATTGTAATAATTAATACTTTAATGTTAAATCAGCTTTGTATTTGGATGTTTTGTTTTGTTTGTTTGTTTGTTTGTTTGTGGCTTTTTTGTTTATATTTTGGTGGGTTTAGCCTAGGGTTATCTTATAGGAGCTAAGCATCAGGAGTGGAAAGCTTATCACAACACCATCACTAGAAAGGGATAGACCTGGTGATTATTCTACCTCTAGAACTCAGTTTCCATGAGTTCAAAATGATATATTAAATTATGCTCTTCTAGCCACTAAGGAACTGCATAACATGCTGTAGCTTTTTGTGCAGTCAAGTGAGATATAAGCACAAACACCAAAGATACAGATTTATAGTCTAATGTCCCTCTTGCATAAATGACATGTGTGTCTGCTATAAATTATTGCAATATATGAAGGCAGTTTCACGGCAGCAATTATGTACTCTGTACCCATAAGTTATCTAGTACTTTAAAGTAAAGTTTAATATGATGAAAGGCTGTCAAAAAATAATTTTAAAAGAATAAATACTCCAATTGTGGTTAAGTATACAGTTAAAATTTTAGAAAGCAATTTTAGTATAAAATAAAATAATTTTAGTAGTTTCAAATCTAGAATTTAAAAAATACCCTTTAAAACCCAATTAAATGATTCTTTGAACAATGCCTAATGAGCAGGGCAACCAATGCACTCTCTGTCGTGGATTCTAGATCTTTCCAGGTAACCCTCAGCTTATAAGACCAGATTTGAAGTAAAGTAGAAACTCGGTCTAAAAAACAATGGTCTCATGTGTTGTTCTATTTGTTTCTTGTGTGTGTTTCTTTGGGTTTGGGTGTTTATTTTGCTGCCAACAATTGAAACCAGGGCCTTCTGTGCTCACAGGGAACCTCTGGGCTGTATCTCTATCTGAAGCTTCTTGTCATTTTCTTCAGTACTAATATAGAAAAACACAGAGTAAAGCATAGATGAGAAGTAGAGACTGGTTTTCTTGGTTTCCCCAGATAAGCATGCATTTAAGCATACCCCTGTCAAAATACCTTCCCTTCTGTATTTCCCTTCCCTCCTTCTCTGCATTCCCCCTCCTACTGCTATCCTTCCTCAGAAGCTGCATCTCATTAGCAGGTGATATGTTCCCCTTGAGCTTTGGAAGCTCCTTTCCACTAAATCCTTTCATGCATCCTCTGATGCTCTATATTAGAGCTTTTACAACTAAAGCTGAGAAACCCAAACTCAAGATAAGATGAACCATAAGAAAAAAAGTGTTGCCTCAAGCAGAAATTCAAGGGCAAGCTACTTCTGTTTGTGGGATCGTGATACCTGTTTCTTGTTCCTTTTTCTCTTTCTCACTTAATTCCTCAGATCTAAGTCTTTATTGGCCTAATTATCTACTCCACTGACACATGGACTAGACTTTTTTCATTATAACAGTTTTATGGCACCCTCTGAACTTCATCAGTCCTTTGCTGTGCTTATCCTGCCCCACCAACTAGAGTTTTAGGTGGCCTGAAAAAGATCCGTCTCCACTGCCCTTTGTAAGCACTGGATCTCTTCCAGTTTAAGAATATAAAATATTCTATGAAGTTAAAATTGGAAAGTGAGTTTAGTCACGTCCAACAGACATTTGAAGACAGAACACCTTCCTTTGGCTCGTGTATATTTTTTTCTTAACAATTTAAAATATTCTATATGGTTCAGTATATATGCTACACACGTCTAGTAGTGGAACAGGCAGAAGATATTGGAGCCTACAGCACAGTTCCCTGACTGAAACTTCTCCTAAAATTAAATGATGATATTCAGAGAAAGGAGTCAGGAAATTATTCTTAGAAAAACATTATGAGACAAAAATTGTATTTATACAGAATAAATGTGCTTAAACGCTTCCAAAATGTTGAAGGATGAAGAATCTCCTTGTACAAACTTGACAACAACTAAGCTATGATAGGTAGCAGAAGATTCTAGAACACTGGTTAAATTACATGAAAAAGAAAATGTGTCTGTTGCATAACAGATAATTCATTTTTTTATATATTAATTCCGGTTTTTTTTTTTGGACTCCGTTAAATTATACCACAGCTGCCATACTTTACCTTCTCCTATGTGGTTAGTAAAAACTCACCACCGGGATAATGGCTATTATTTTCGTGTTTGACATGTACTCCTTGTCTTCAAGAGTTTCATTTCTTAAATAGAAATCACCTCACCCATTCCACTAAGCATCTTAAAGAGTATACCCGATCTCACAAAATCACATCCCCATCTATCTCTAAACTTAGGCTTTCTCGGTCTTTGCTCTCATCCCTCTAGTCTCGCTGCTTCCACATAGTAACCGTTCTGCAGTCTGTCCTGCTCTCATTCCTGTAACCACATGGTCACTCCCTGGTGCATTTAAAGGGTTTTTTTTAAAACAACAACAACAACAAAAAACCCTAAAACAAACAAACAAAACCAGCTCTGTGAGAGGATCATTGCATTTGTTTCTTTTCTTTCTTTACCTGTTGTCCTGTAGGCTTCAGGGCAAGAGAACTGATTTGCTCAGTGCCACATTTCAGCACCCAGGACAGTGTCTGGCCTATTGTCCTTATATAATAAGTTGCTGTTAAGTAAAGAATGAACAAAGAAATAGTTCTGGGACGCAGATACCAATGCAGATTTGTGACCCAAGCTTTCTCTGTCACAATGCTGCATTCTCTACCATAGTAAGTCTTCCAGTTTGACCATGAAGCAATAGTATTAAGGTCAGACAGAGGTGGTGAAATCTTGGTGATGACATGGAGGGTGATAGTCCAATGACAGAACTTTGTGAGCCTGCTTCACTGTTTTGTTTGGTCAGCTTGTTTGTTTTTATTCTGGTTAGTATTTGTTACTAGTGGGTAAAACTGCAACTGTTCAGAAGGCTTTCATTTTTTTTAAACAAAAAAAAATGGTGAGTGCACTGCAACCTGTACTTGATAAACATATCAATTTTTAGAATAGATTCTTTAAAACTTTGATTTATCTTATGTGAATTTTGTCAATTCAAAAAATGTTATCAAATTAATAGTAACCTACATAGATATTGATTCTAGCTATTTTTGTCTAATGTATATTTATCGTTGATCCAGGTATATAATAAGTACTCACAGTTGAGAAACTCTGTAATATTGCTGCCATTAAGTCATCAATTATTCTGTAGCCAACATATTTCTCCTCATTTCAATAGAACCAGAGAACTTCAAAACTGAACAGTCATGCCTTTGCCGCTTACTTTATAATTTAGGATGCTAATACGTAATAGAAAGTGATGCGTGGTCTGGTTTACGTAAGCTTTGTCCTTTCCCTGTTAATTTTTAGTATTTACATATTCACAAATAGATGTGCAGCTGTGAACCTGAGACCAAATTAGCAGCCGGTGGTGACTAAAGATTCCATAGCAGGTGCAGCCCTTAAATTCTCTTGTCTCACATTCCACATGATGCAACAAGAGCAGTATTTCCTGCGCATTCTATCACTGGAGCCTGACACAGGCAAAGGCTAATGTCCAGCATAAAAGGTCACACGATCAGAGCCAGGAAATTAGTGGCTTAAATCCTAGCAAGAAGATACTTTGACCCACATGACAATGACAACATTCAATCATTATAGAGATAATATGGGTGTAATAATTTCTTTGCTTACTTTGGTTCTGTGTTTAAAATGTGAATGGAATCTCCTTTCAGTAGCAAGGGTTATATTGCTATCCCAAAACAGTGCTCAGAATCATAGGCTAGAAACTGCTAACCTACCAAATGTGTGTGTAGGGAATAACATGGCATCTGATCACCCTGCCTTCAATAACTGATTTAGAAAGGGTATAGAAAATTATGAGAGAGAGAGAGAGAGAGAGAGAGAGAGAGAGAGAGAGAGAGAGAGAGAGAAGCAAATTTAAGCACCGTAGCAGCAACTTTATAGGAGTTAAGGTCTTATTCTTCTATTTAAAAAGTCACAATGTGGGCTATTATCTGTACAGTTTGAAGACTTCTGCATCACTACTTATTCTTCATGCCACATCTGAGGAACAAGATACAATATACTAATTGCTGCTACTACATCAAGGCAGGCATGGATATTCATAGACGAGTAGAAATATGTTCAGGTTAGTGTTCATTGGACTTCACAAAGAATCATGAGTCAACTTACTTTTAACGAGGTCAGAAATTTCTATGTTGCGGTCAGCAGCAGTGCTATTCATTTGTTAAGCCTGTTAAGTTTCTGCTGTGTCTCCGAACTAATGTGGGGTTGGTACGGAACTAAAAGATAAGATTCTGCTTAGCATGGCCTTCTTGTCAAGATGGAGGGGAAGAATCTTCCCTCTTGAAGAACTTACCAGAGGCACAGATAGTGATCCGGGCACAGCAGTTATTTTAGGCTCATGCCTCTCAGATGAAGAAATGTTTTAGGTGACATACAGAGATAGGAAAACTACCCAAGATTTAGTAAGTAAAACTTTTTCTTTTGTGTGCTTAGTCAAAACAAAGGGGAAAAATAGTAAGACTGGATTAGACCAACGAGAGGATAAGGTTAGAGAGTCTGATAAGAGATTGAGATTTGGAGGGAATCTACACATAAGGATTGCTGTCCACCCAGGACAAGCACTGGAGTTGTTTAATCACAGTATGACATCCACATGACCTATTTTTGAATTCCTAAAAGATTATGTGGCCTTTTACATAAGAAAAAAAATTCTCTATTATCTCCTCAATTTCTCTCCCTCTATCACTCAAACAGCTACACACCTGGCAAATGATGGCTACTAGGAACATAATGTCCTATGCCAGGAGCAGTATTTGCAGACATATAATCTTACGTGGTTTTTTTGAAAAAGAAAATGCATATATGCCCATAGAAATGTAAATGAAAAAATAAATGCAAACTCATAATATGAATCATAAAACAATAAGAACAGTTTAGTCAGAGTAAAATTTAATGTAATGTTTTATATTTGTAAACTCTGACAACATTTTGAAACACAGATTAAATATTTGAGATTTTTTTTCTAGGATAGAGCTTTTGTAGTTTTCTTTTTATAAGATATTTACTTGCAATGTTAATATGTGTGGTTTATTTGGTTTTTTAAGCATAACAAAGATGCATGTAAAAGTGACCTCATTGAGATGGTGAAACAGCATATTCTGAAGTAAAACAAACTTCAGATACAATATTTTGAGACAAGTTTAATTCAAAGGCATTTGAGATTTATGCTGAAGTGAGAGGCGAAAGAAAAGAATGGGTTGTTTAAGATTGTGCTTCCGTGTTTTTCAAGTAAAGTTCCATATAAACATGATATATAGGACATACAAATAGAGTCATGTAAGTCAGTGACCGTTTTATGGTGCTATCACTGTGTAACCTCATTCAGATTGCATAGAGTTGGAGAATTGGAAACCCACGGCTACTCTAGGCTGTACAGTGAGTTCCAGGCCAGCCTTAGCCACGTTGTAAGACCCTGAATCAAAAGTTTTTAGTGCAGTCTTCATGGATATAAGTAAACAACGCATGTGTTGGCACAGTAATTTTTAGAAAGGGGAATGAGAATGAGCAATTTAAAAACAAGGTAAAACGTTTACTAATGAGTTCTTACGTATAGTGTACTTCATGTAAGACCATGCTCTCTCAATCCACATCATATTTTCACTACAGCAAAGTATGTTCTTAATGGGCAGTGCCCACATGCACTTCTGTAGGGAGCTGATGCCTCATTTGGAGATCTGCATTTTAATTGATGATTTTTTACTGTTTGAGTACTTCTGTAGGACGTAGACCTTTGTAAGTACATTTCATCTTTGTTAGTGTAGTTTGTTCTTTAAATACGCCTTTTAGTCATCCAAATAACGAACTGAAGTGTTTTAGAAAGAAGTGCTTAAAATAACTATAATTTTAAAATTTCTGAGAATAGTGACTTAATGTTCCTGAATCTCAAAGAGTAACAAGGCCAGGTATTTGAAAACACTGAGAAATTTTATTTTTATTCACATATCATTGTTGATGAATAAATGTACTTTGTTTTATTTTTAAGTGACAATGATAATAATAAAGAGTAACAGTGTTTCCGGTATCTCAGCATGACACATATCTACCTTCTCATAGCATTGAAAGTCAGCTGAATTCTCATGCTACAGACAATATCTGTTCATATCTTTAATTAAATGGTTTATTTAATATGCATTCACTTTAGTATATATATCCGTGCTATTTATACAATAATGCCTTATTATATTAACATACAAATGCACTAAAATGTCTGCTTTCTGTTGTTGGTGGGCAATTGCCTTCTTTTTTTAGTTTGGGACTATTAGGTGCTGTGATGGTAGAAACCAGTATCGAGCAAATGAAGTATATGTTCTGGATGGGACCAAGGATTGTGCAAAGTGGTATGCATGAATGATTTCCTGTCATTCCGAGTGCAAATGATGTCAGAGTGAGCACCGGTGCCCTCGGTGTTGAACGGTGGTGACTAAAGCCTGGGCACTTCAGTAACTCTCCTGAGCACATGTCTAGTGAGGGAAGGAAGCAGGATTCCATTCATAGACAGGATCTATGGCTCCTGCACGCCAGGACTTCACAATGAAGCAGTAAGAGAGTGATAAATAAAAGAGATCATAATTCCTGCTAGCCACTTGAGTGGGTCTGGGGACCGACCGTGGATCATAAAATATGTCAGATGTTAACTTGCAAGGAAGATGCTAAAGAGAAAGATGAAGTGGGTGGAAAGAACTCGCAGTGTGAGCTGGTCCTAACTGTGGGTAAGAGGACCTGCGGAAGACTTGGAAGGGAATGGTATCTTTTAAATGAGGTCCCAAAGATAAAATTTGAATGCAGGCCTGCCTCATTGCACAACCCAACCCATGCTGTTTACTACTGTATTGCACTAATAAATAACCATTAATGATAATAGAAATGTTCAGAAGACACTGTTCATCCTTTAAAATAATCTACTGCAGACGCAGTACTGTAAAGATCATTAAGTAAAAAGAATACTGATACCCCTGAATTCAGAACATACTTCATTGCAAGGGCATCAAAGATTGATTCTTCAAGACTGGAAAAGCCCTTTGTACCTGCTTTTGTGCATTTCCTGGATGGTAGGACCTTGCCTTACCGTAAATAATCTGTGTTCAACAAGTGCAAATTAAAGTGGCAATGAGACAAATATTGTTAGCGAACACATTTGAAAGAATTAATACAATAACATATGCCATTGTAACTTGATTATATTCTGAGAAATAGTTCTTAACTATCTTAGTTTGGGTTTTACTGATATGAAGACACCAAGGCTAAAGTCTTCAATCTGCTTGGTCTTGAATTTTGTGCAGGGTAATAAATATGGATTCATTTGCATTCTTCTACACGCAGACATACACTTAGGTCAGCAGCTTTTGTTGAAGATGTTATCTTTTTTCCATTGTATGTTTTTTGGCTTCTTTGTCAAAATATCAAGTGTCTGTGGGTGTGATGGTTTATTTCTGGGTCTTTGATTAAATTCCATTGATCAACCAGTCTGCTTCTATGGCAGTACTGTGCCATTTTTATTACTATTGCTCTGAAATACAGCTTGAAATCAGGTATTATGGTGCCTCCAGAAGTTCTTTTATTGTACGGTAGTCTTAGCTATTCTAGGTTTTTTCTTTTATATGTGAACTTTGGGATTGTTATTTAAAGGTCTGTAAAGAATTATGTTGATATTTTGATGTGAACTGCATTGATTCTGTAGATTTCTTTTGGTGAAATGGCCATTTTTATTATGTTAACTAATCCTACCAATCCATGAGCATGAGTGATCTTTCCGTCTTCTGATATCTTCTCCAATTTCTTTCTTTAGTGACTTGAAGTTGTTTTTTTTTTTTCACACAGATCTTTCACTTGCTTGGTTAGAGTTACAACAAGATACTTTATATTATTTGTGTCTATTGAGAATGGTGTAGTTTCCCTAATTTCTTTATTAGCCTGTTTATCATTTGTATACAGAAGGGCTACTGATTTGTTTTGTTTTGTTTTGTTTTAGCTAATTTTTTATCCAGCCACTTTGCGGAAGGTGTCTATCAGCTGTAAGAGTTCTCTGGTAGAATTTTCGGGGTAATTTATGTATACTATCATACCACATGTGTGTGGCAATACTTTGCTTTCTTCTTTTCCAATTTATATTGGCTTGATCTCCTTTAGTTGTCTTATTGCTATAGATAGGAGTTCAAGTACTATATGGAAGAGACATGGAGAGAGAGGGCAGTCTTGTCTTGTCACTGATTTACTGAAATTGCTTTAAGTTTCTCTTCATTCAATTTGATGTTGGCTATAGACTGGCTGTTATTGCCTTTATTATTTTTAGGCCTGTGTTTTGTATCCTGGATTTTTATAAGACTTTTAACATGAAGGGTTGTTGGATTTTGTCAAAGGCTTTTTCAGCATCTAATGAGATGATCATGTGTTTTTTTCTTTCAGTTTGTTTATAGGGAGGATTACTTTGATGAATTGTCATATATTGAACCACCCCTGTATTTCTGGGATGAAGCCTACTTGAACATGATGATGTTTTTTTATGTGTTCTTGCATTCTGTTTGGGTTATTTTATTGAGTAGTTTTTGCATCAATGTTCATAAAGGAAGTTGGTCTGAATTTCTGTTTGTTTAGTCTTTGTGTGTGTTTAGGTATCAAGATGACTGTGCCCCCATAGGATGATTAATGTTCCTTATGTTCCTCTTTTATAGAATAGTTTGAGGAGTATTGATATTAGCTCTTCTTTAAAAGTCTGGTAGAATTGTACTGTTTTTGTTTTGTTTTGCTTTTTCTTTACTAAGAGAAGCCAGTTTACTAAGAGCAAGGCATCAAGGCCCATGCCTATAATAGCAGCTTTACTGCCTTTTACTTCTAATTGGTTTGATAAAGGGCTGAATGGCCAATAACTGAGGCAAGCAAAGAAGGTGGGGCTTCTGGACAGAGATAAAAACTCTGGGGGGAAAAATCAAATGTGAGAGGTTCATCAGAGAGATAAGAGAAGAAACAGTGCCAGGACTAAGATTGAGAGGTAATGGGCTACCAGGGGCCATGTGGAAGAATGTAGATTAGTATAAATGGGGCAATTTTAGATAAGAGATAGTTGGGAAGAAGCCTAAGCTAAGGCCAAGCTTTCATAATAAATATAAAAAGTCTCCATGTCATTATTGGGAGCTGGCTGTCCAAGAAAATCTGACTATAATTGGCACTCAACAGTTATGCCCAATAGTAACAGAACAGACATGGCCATTTGTAGTTCATGAAATACCCTCATGCTTTTACAAAAAGTGAGATCCTATCCTGAATATAAAAGTGAGAATAATTAAGATTTTTATTTAAAGAAAGACAAAAGAGATAAAGAAAAGTGTGTTAGAAGTGGCTGCAAAGAGACACTTTTCTTCCTAGTTTTTCTTCCTCCTAGTTTGCCTAGTATCCCCCAAAGACTGTAGAAAGGAGGAGGGAATCTATTATCTGCAGGGTTGTTTTGTTATTACATTGGATGCCCACTAACTTCTTCCTAGCTTTCTGTTGCTCTGTTCTGGCCCTTGTGAGTTGGTTGAGATGTTTTTATATTTGCTTTTTACTTCCATACTCATGAAGTTCAGGTAATCCCAGTGTTGGCTGATTTCAAGTGCTCACTTGATGGATTAAAGAAATCTGGGAGGACTTTTAAGGTGTTCCTTAGGAATGCACCAGTTGAGCAATACAGGGCAGACTGGACTAGAAGTGCCATGGACTCAGTAGGAAGCTCTGTCTTCAGTGTAAGAGGGCATCCTGCAAAGAAAGGCTTTCCCTTCTATCTCCATTTGAGCTGGGGGTGAACCACCTCCCTCCTGTCTATGGCCTTCAAGGCTCACTGACATCTGAACTCTTGGATTCTCAGCAGCCCCACCCCTCTCATGGGTTCTCATGCTAACAATTACACCCTCAGCTTCCCTGAATTAGAGGCCTTCAGATACTCAGTCTGTCAACACATCTACAATTTTAGAGATGTAACATTAAATAAAGACAGTGACCTGGAAAAGTAGTTTATTTTGAAAAATATTTCAAAAGAAGGAACATAGAGAGTCTAGCACTGTGTTGTATTTTTTAAAGCATGTAAACTCAGGCTGTTCATGTAGAACAAGGTTAAGTGGATGGAAGATGACAGATAGATAGATAGATAGATAGATATATAGATAGATAGATGATAGATAGATAGATAGATAGATAGATAGATAGATAGACAGACAGATGATGATAGCCTACATTTAATGGTAGAGGCTGCCTCACTCTCTTGCCTTCTACAAGCTGGCTACTGAGGAGAGTAAATGGTGTCACTCAAGTACCTAAAATCTGAAGAAGTAATGGTGTTGCTCCTGTAGACTTCAGTGTTCATCTAATGTCCTACACATAGGAAAGCTGAGGAGAGGAGGACCTGAGTCCACGGCCAAGCAGTAAGGCAGCCCAAGCTCACTTCCTCTGGTTTTCTTTTCTACTCAGATCTGCAGCAGATCAGGTTGTGCCCCACTCCTTTGGAAGGGGCATCAGATGCTCTCACTCTAAGGATATGAATGATGTTTTCTTCTGAATATGACCTTAAAGGAATCTAGAAGCACCATTCAACCACGAATATGAAAATGTCCTGCCCCACATAAAATTAACTACTACCACTTAAGCTCACGTAAATCAATGTAAGATCATCATTTCTTTTTTAAACAATGCCTTTTCATAATTATAAAAGCAAACTTCTTAATGATGGAAACAAGCTGACTAGAAAGGGGCTATAAGGAAAGTGAATTGTGAAAAAAAATATTAAATGAATTAGTTGTGAAATTGAATGCCTAAGAGATCCAGGCATGGTAGAGAAAGTGGGCTCAGACAGAAACAGTCCTTGAGAACAGATGTTCCTAGGAGTTTGCTGAAGTCTCTAGGAGTGTGTAGATGATGATTGCCATGAGGGTAACTGGATTTTAGCATCATGACCAGAGGCAGTATTTTCCATAAGAAGGATGCTTTCAAGTCACGTCTGAATGCAAGTCTTTATGCTAAGTAAAGGCTTGGTGAACTACCCGGTTTAAATTGTAGAGTTTTAGTTGACTATACAGGTAACAAACTGTCTCTGTCATCATCTCATTTGGAAAGCTGCTAATCTGTACTCCTGGCATACTCAGGTAATAAAGTTTATTCCTTCTCAAGTCTCTGATGGAGTTGAAGACCAAGCAGTTTAGTTTTATAATGAAGCTTAGTTGTTTAGGAGTTAAGATTTTTTGGTCTAGATAGCTGCTTTAAGTTGATAATGATACTATGTTATGGAGATTGATTTACATTCAGAAATTTAGATGCAACAAGATAGGAAAGATGTCTTCTTCAAGGCTGTCAAATACAAATAGCCAAAATACTAAGAATGTAACATTTGAATTATTTCTGATTGTGTCATGGTTCTTTTTGCTATAGGTAATCTATTGTATATATGTGTAATAATATGAATGTATATGTAAAAATAAAATTAAAAAGAAAAGAAGAGGAGAAAGTACACTGAGCATTGGAAATCATCTGTCTTTGCTTCACACCCTTGGATGTGTTGTAACCAGAGACATCACATTATAGCTGCTGTGACTTCCGTTTCACAGTGGACTGCACTCTCTACATGTGAGTCCAAATAAACCATCCCTCCCACAAAAAATAAAATAAAATATAGGATATGGAAAACATGGAGGACATGAGACAGGATGTCCTTGTAGATTAGATTTTTCTCTCCTTTGTAGCTCCAGAATAATGAGCTTTTACCTTGGAATAAATGGACAATGAGAAAGTTCTCTTGAGTATGAAAGTTATAGAGGCAGGAGAGAGAGAAAGGGAGAGAGACTTTTGAATGAATGTTCCTTCCACGGATTTTTATTTTCCTCTTGTCTTCCACTTCTTGGATCACTTTCTCCTGTTTATTTAACCAATGAGTGTCTGATCTTACTCTTTTTAGCTACGACCTCACATACCTAGGTGACCTCACCCATCTACTTGTCTTCAACAACCTTAACTTGCAACTCATTCTAGAAAAACTAATCTAGGCCGGACTTCCCTTCAGTGATTATTGCTGTCTTAGAATCTGAAGGTTACCTAATGTCTCAAACTGGTCTTGCCACAATTTCTCTTCCTCTGTCTTCGATCCTCATTCTTTCATTTTCGAGGCAGAAATATTGGAATGATCAAAACTTTATCTTTTCCACACACATTTCATTAACACCAAAGAATAACATCTTACTTTAGACATTTGCATACTGTTACCATGTAATAAGACTCCACAATTAAATCATACTACAAAGGAATACATAATATAATGGAGTATTTTACAAATCCTAGTCTTGAAAAGGTGTGGGGAAGACTGGAAAACACTTTATGTTTTTATTTACATTATTGCTTAGTTCTTCTCTATAGCTATGAACCACAAAAGCATAAATTTTACTTGTGCTGTGAACACACATTCCCTCTTCTCTGACAGGTCACTCAATCCCTCGTCCCTTCTCACATTAGTAAGAACATTATTGTCCCAGGTGTGTATTTGTCGCCTTATACTTCTCAAAAACGAGCTCATCTTTCCTCCTTCATACTTCATTGAACTTACTTTTAAATATGTTTTAGAACAGTTTTGAAACTGAGTCTCATAAAGTTCAAGCTGTCCTGTAATTTCCTACATAGTCATGGGTGGCCTTGAACTTCTGATCCTCTTGTCTCCACCTGATATGTCTACATCTTAATTAGCATACAAGCATAGATTTCCTTGTGGCATTATTTTTAACTTGGTTCTATATTCTTGCTCCTCTTCTTCATTCCCTACCTCCTGTCCTTACCTGTATCCCTCTGCCCCCAGTAGCCTTTTTCAACTTTCCTCTCATGTATGTTCTGTTAATTGCCACACCCTTTCTTTAACTCCTCTTTCTCCTCTTCATATGTTTCTTCGAATTTTCCTAACCTTTGTTTTCCACGTATTTTTTTTAAGGGACAAGTTTTTTAAAAGATTTATTTATGTATTTTTATGTATATGAGTGATCTATCTGCATGTACACCTGCGTGCCAGAAGAGGGTGTCAGAACCCTGTATAGATGGTTGTGAGCCGCCATGTTGTTGCTGGGAATTGGGAGAAGTCAGGACCTCTCAGAAGAGCTGACAGTGCTCTTAACTGCTGAGCCATCTCTCCAGTTCCCTCATTTCACATATTTAATGTTCCCCTTCTAAGATGATTTTTTCCCTGTTCCCCTTCCTACCTTCCATCTCTAAGCTGCTACAGCTGCATCTTCAGTTCTACATTGTAAGGTTTGCATTTCATTTTAGTAAATATAATTAAGCTATATAATTAATTTGCACATAGATCTTAGAAGTTCATGCAAACTATTCTAAAGTCTTTCCATTATGGTAATTATTCAGAGTGGTTACCATAGAGCCAAACAAGTCTAATACCCCAATCTTGGGCTCAGAAAGATGTTGCAGTCTCTAAATAGAATGCATTCACAACGCCTTATTCTCTGTGGGTCATTTTACTAACTCTCTTGTTTCACTTAGTGACCCCATAACTCAGTCTTTAACATCAGCTTCAGTACACACACACACACACACACACACACACACACACACACATACACACACACCACATACCCTCTAGATCTTTCTGCCATCATATTGATGCTCCCTTGCTTTCAGTGATTTCCCTTCTCTTATCACACTGAGATAGCCCACTGTCTTCTGAAGGTACTATTTCCTGTATCACACTGAGATAGCCCACTGTCTTCTGAAGACACTATTTCCTGTTTCACACTGAGATAGCCCACTGTCTTCTGAAGGCACTATTTCCTGTATCACACTGAGATAGCCCACTGTCTTCTGAAGGCACTATTTCCTGCATCACACTGAGATAGCCCACTGTCTTCTGAAGGCACTATTTCCCGAATCCCATGTTTTTCTTAATCTTTTCCTGTGTACTGCTAACGTATATCCTGGCTTATTTTCTAAAGAGGACAGCAAAGATGATGGCATCTCTGACAGTCTACATCTCTTTACAAACCAATACTGCCATCTTTAAATGTTTTGATCTAGAAAGTGGTTTTTGACACTATTTTCTAGACTTTGATTAATTTATTTGAAATCTGTAGTTCAATTTCAAATGTCTCATATTCCTTTCTTATGCTCCCAGCTTATTCTTAGTTTATCACCATGCCTTGAATGCCAGTGGAGACTTTTAATATTTTTATCTATCTCTGTTGATTTTGTAATGTGTAATAGCTTTCATTTTTAATGTTGCTATCTTTCAGGGATCTGGAAAGTTGTTAATTGTTTGTTCCTATCAATGAATTTCAGCACAGATAGAAATTTTATGACCAGTATATGTCTGACAGGGATCATTTTAAAATGTTTGCCAATGGACCAGCCATGATGCTAGGCCACATCCAGAATTCACAGCACCACACTTACCCCCAACTATGCAATAGACACTTGCAAAGTATTCATCAAATTCGTCTGCCTCTACAGCAGAAAACAGCTCAGAGAAACTGTTCATAAAGTTCCATCTAATGTCATACATGTCAGCTACTTCTGTCCACTATACTTGCTTCTCTCTTAAAATGTGTTCAATAAATAAATGCCTCATTTTTTTAGCTTCTTTGCAGGAGAAAAAAACTAAAAAGCAAACCAAGAAAAACCCAGTTTTTCATGGTCAGATTTCTGTGTTCTTAACTAATACCCTTTTCTATCACCTATTCTTAATTTACACTTAAGAATTTGCAACCTCAACCACCCTTAAAGCTCCGACAAACTGTTTTAGTTTTCATTCTACCAGTGATGTCTTGTGTCCTTTATGAACTACCTCATGTAGTTCTTCACATCTTTTTATCACTTGAACAGTAAGAAGCCTTTCCCACGTAAACATCTCAATTAAGTATCATACATACTCCTTAATATTATTCATTATAGGAAAGAATACCTTTCTGGAGTAATTGTGCAAAAATTATTCAATAAATTAAAACAAGTAAATATTACAATGACCATCTATTGAATATTGTCCTATATACTTCAGATGCATTCACTAATTTAAGCTTGACGGGATCTCATGAGGTAACAAGTAAGAAACAAAAAAAAATAAAGGAGAGGCTGGGCTATAAAACTGGCGAATTTGGTACCAAATGCAAACCTTGGGGTGTTTGCCAGAAATTGATAAATCTTGGAAGAGATGTTGAGACTCTCTCTTTGGCACTTCAACTTTTATCTACCATGGTTTATATTTTACATTACTGGCCTTTCTCTCTATCTAATTTTGTAAATAGTGGAATATCATGATGCATGTAACTGTAAGATACACGTGTATGTATGATGTGTGTGCATGTGAGTGCAGGAGTATACGACATGGCACACCTGTAAAAATCAGAGGATAATTTCAGTCCTCACTTCTCCCCTTGTTTGAGGCAGTTTCTCTTGATTGGTCACCTCTGTGTACACCTGGATAGCTGGCTCACACTTCCCAGGATTTTCTAATCCAAGCTCACCACAGGAGTGCTGAATTATAATTACACACTATAGCTCCTAGCTCTTATGAGGCACTGAGTCATCTTTCCAGCCCCATGCATTCATGACTTTCTGATGTAATCCATCCTTGAACCTAAGACATCTTCAGAGGTTGGACTGCTCAACCTTCCCTAGCTCCTCCAGACTCAGTGCATCCTGCAATGGACAGCTCACCATTTCTTCCTGCCTGGCATTCCCCTCAAGCATATAAATCTTTCACCTCCTGTTTTATTTTGTTTTCAAGCCCAAGACCCTGGAGACAATTTTAACAATCTGCTACTTTAACTATGCTAACAGCTCTTACTCCATATAGAAAACCTCTCATAACAACCTACCTCACTCCAAGTCCACAATCCTAACTATTCCGAACAGTCTTCCAGTTAACAGTAGGGGCGGGAGCAGCCTAGCCTTCAAGGCTAGTCTTTGTCTTTGCCAATCCTGCAGCCTTTTCTAGTCTCAGCCACTTTTCCTCCAGAATGATCTTCTAAAATTGAATATGCTGGGTCCTATTTATAAATCCCCATTTCAATTCATTGTACTTTGAATGTAGTGGGTACCTGAATGCATGTGGCAGGTGTGTGTGTGTGTGTGTGTGTGTGTGTGTGTGTGTGCGTGCACACATACACACACACACACACACACACACACACACACACACACACACAAGTTTAAAAAGTAAAGGAACATAAAAGATTTCATGGAGATAGGGTTAGTGATAGTTTCTACTCTGATGTGACTCTCAGAAGGCAGCATGCATTCTGGGGCTTTTTGGAGCCTACCATAATATTGGCCAGAGTCAGGAGGCAAGGCACCTAAATTATCTGCAAATCTCCAAAACGTATTCAAGTGACTAGATCCAATAAAAATCACAGCTCATAAAGTAGTTAGGAGTATTAGATGATTTTCAAAGCTTATGTGAAAAATATGAATTGCATATAAATGTTGACTATGAAATATATGACATTGAAGCACACTTACAACCTAAAAGCAGTTATTTGGAACTGTTTCATTTACACATAAAATGAGTCCACTTCTCACATTAATAATTCTTGATGCTATTAGAACAATAACAATAATCAATGCAATATACTTAATTTTTTATAAAAGATACTTAAGATTTTAGTAGGGAAAGATGTAATAAGGACTTTTAAAGCCTCACTCCTCCATAAAAACACTTAATTAATACTTAATATACTTGGTTACCACTATTAAGAATTGATTTTGTTTGTTCATTCCCTTTGTTTTTGTTTTTGATTAAAACTCTGGGAATTAACTAAAGGCTTACTGTATATAGTCAGGGTAGTAGTTAATAAAACACAAAGTAAAGACATGCATAGGTAAATAAATATAAATAACTGACTGTGTTTCTGCCTTTGTGCATTTGGTTTTGTATAGCTATCTAGTTCTGAAGCATCTATGGGTAACCTGAGACAGCCCAGTTCCTGGTACCTCAAGGATAACAGATCTCACTCCCAAACAGTTGTCATTAATTGTCCTGTTGTGGCTTCCTAGAAAGCCCTACTCAGAAAGTTTGTCTTTAGTCAAACTTACTAGAATTCACACACTGCTACATGTCTCAGAGGAGAGGGTCTTTATGATGTCTTAAATCAGAACTGCCTGCGGCAATGGATAAAAGTCAAGGCAAATGACAGGCTTGATAAAAGCTTAAAAGGAAGAAGTACTGTGCATGAGATGCCCCAGAGACACCGGGAAGCTTGGACATGTTACTGGAGACCTGCAAGGTTATGTGCAGGCTACATGTAGCTGTGTACATGGCTGGAAAGACTGACGAGGTCCCTAAGTATTCATCCTTGGCTGACCTTGGAATTCAAATGAAATAACCATGGACTGTAATACAGACTACATAACAAAGTAAGGAGCATGCATAGCTGCAAGGTGGAGACATACATAAAAGACAGCAAATGTGTGTGTGTATGTGTGTGTGTGTATGTGTGTTGTCAAGGGAAGGGGAGTGTATCAGCTCAAGAATGAGAAGGTCAGAGGACAACATGTGGGAGTTGGGTCTCTCCTTCTACCATGTGGGGCTAGAGGACTGAAGTCATATCATCTGGCGTGGAGGGAAGAGAGCTATTTGGCTGGTCCATAAACTCTTTTTAAAACCTCTCTTATTTCTCTCTCTTCCTATTTAATCCAACTACTCAGTATGATAACAGTCTACGTTAATAAGTATACACTGTGTAAGAAATAATTTGTAGTAAAAGATAACATAGAATAGGAAGATAGAGTCCAAATCACTAATTAATTTATTAACCCAAAGTTAATACTGAATCCAACCAAGGATTCAAAATTATAAAACAAAAGGATAAAAATAACTAACATGAGCTGCTATAAAATACTTTAAGACAAAGACAGCAATAGCAGATAAATTTTGAATCCAATATCAGGATAAAACATGTACAAAAAAAAAAACAGCAAAATGTGCTGTGCATATTGTACCTTACCAGTAATCAGATGTACATGAATTAATTTTCCAGGTAAAATAGGAACTGTGAGAATAGATTTAAAAATTAACAGACCCTAAGTTGACCACTGGCATTGGATACCCAAAGGGATACTCTTCCCTTCCTAAGGCAACATTGCATGAACTGAGCACGCCGGGTAAGTACAAGTCAGTTGAATGTGAAAGAATGAAAAGGTGCTGGCAGGTCATTGGAAGTTCACTCCAGCTCTCTAACAATGGGCACTTTTACTGGTGAATTATATAAAATGTTTAAAGGAAGATTCACACGAATCCTTTCCGGACTTTCCCAACAAGTAGAAGAGAATATAAAGCCCCCTAGCTGTGTTCTGCTTTCCCCTGCAGATCTAGAAAAGACAAAGATGGATGCTTTAACAACTTACACTCCACATTATACTAGAGGTTCTGAAGACTTGTATTAAGGGTAAAATGGAAATAAAAAATACAGAGAGTGGGCAGGAAAAATTAAAAAGACTAGATCCCTATATTTCACTCAACACAGAAATCATTTATAGATGTGGCAAAAAAGGCTTCAATGTATTATTATAAGACATATGCCTGTAAGATAGCCAGAGGAAAACACTTGACTGAAGGTTTGGAGGTAGCCAGACAATTGCCAGCAAGATGGCTTACTAGGTGAAAGTACTTACTGTCAAGGCAAACCTGAGTCCCAGACCAGCTGCTTACTTGGAAGGAGAAAAACACTCACTTTAACTAGCACAAACACCTAGAAGAAAATATAAAAGGAAAGCTTTATGAATGGGTTAGGCAACTAATTTTTAGACAAGTTGGACCAGGGGAAAAAACAAATAAATTTGACATTACCAAAATTAAAACTCCTTGTCCATATGATTGAAGCAATAGCTCACAGAATGAGGGAGCATATTTGCATACCATATGTGTAATGACAGTCTACTACAGAGAACACACAAAGACTCCTTAAAAATCAGCAATACAAATATATATATATATATATATATATATATATATATATTAATGGATAAAACTCATGAATAGGCTTTTCTCCAAATAACACTGTTGCATTAGCTATTTTTCTTGTTGCTGAGATAGACTACCTGAAAAGAAGTTACTAAAGGGAGAAGGGTTTATTTTGGCTCAGTTCCAGCATGGAAGGCAATTCACAAGGCGGCTGCTCAAGCTGTACTCCAAGTTAGAATGCAGAGAATGACGAATGATGCCATCAAGTCCCCTTTGCCCTTTTTATTCAACCCAAGTCCCATGCCTTGGAGTAGTCCTGCTCACATGCCTTAAGAATGGGTCCTTTTTTAAAAATGTTTTTTTCATATACATTTATGTTATTATACACATATAAAATTGAAAGTTCAAATTAGCTACCCCACTATAGAAATGACAAATACGTGGCTGAAAAAATAAACACCAGAAGCAGCTATCATTGTTAGAGTACTGCACTTTATTCAGTTTTAAGTATTAAGGCTAAAATGAAAGTTAATAAATAGTGGGAAGCATTGGTGAGGATACAGAGGAATTAAAACCCTCATATAATTCTGGTAGGAATGTAAAATTATGCAAAGAAGTTGCCCTTCTATACAGTTGGGCCTTCAGACAAGCCCAGAGAAAGGGCTTTGATAGGATTAGAAAGAGCTAAAACCATTAAGTAAGATCAAAGAGATTTATATGCCAATCAAACAAAAAATCCATATTTTAATCTGAAGGCAATGGAGAGCCATTGGTTTTACATTTTACAGCCATTTTCACAAAAGTCTCAGGTGGAAAAGGAGTATCTCCTCATAGAAGAATTATGGAGATTTGGGAGAAAGCCACAGCTCTAGAGTGCCAGCCTGTGGTAGGGCTCCCATGAAGCCTAAGAGCATTCTGGGACCTCAAGGAGAGAGTGACAGCAGAGGCAAGGTCTGGGGAAAAAGTTAAAATTTAGGAACAATTCTTATCATGGGATTTTCCTCTATGGAATTGTATCCTCTATGAACTTGATAATAATACAAACTTGTGGTCCCTAGTCCATACTTATTAAGTGGACTCTGAAAGTGACGTTCAGCAATAAAAGTTTTAGAGAAAAGTTTAGGCTGTATTGAAATAGTCTCTGGGGAAAGAACTAGAAAAGACTTTAAAATGAGCTATTGGGGGAACACATAAGAAATGAGAAATGGAAATATCTTAGAAATCCTAGAGAGGTTAGGATATGAAAAAGGTTTATGGAGGCCAAGAGGGGAAGTAAGTGTGAGTGGGGTGAGAACTTTGAAATAGGTCTCATCTTTTAAGTGCTGGGGAGCAATCTTTGTAAAAAGATGTTCCAACGGGATTGGAAGACAGAAATGACAGAGCAAATGATTTAGCAGAGAGCATGTGATTGCCGGGTGGGGTCTGTAAGAGAGGAGGAAGCTGGGAAGGACAGGAATGAGACTCTAGCAGAAGAAATGGCTGAGGGGCAGCTTATTTCTAACCTGGAGGATCCAGTTTGGGGGTGACTTGGATGTCAAGAAAGACGAAAAGGAGAAAATGGGCAGACCTATGGATAAAGAAAAGATTCCACATCAGAAGAAAACTAGCCTTGGACACACATCAGCATGTGCCTTCCCAGAAGGAACGAACATGGCAGTGAACGCTACACTCACTCAACACTTCAACTTCAATGAGATGTTTGATTATGCAAATCATATCTATCCTGAAATCCAAGGCCCTGAACATTCTACCATCCCCATTGCTGAGACAAAAAATACCTAAGAAAAGCAACCTGAGGGACAAAGGATGTATCTGGCTCACAATTTAAGCAGGGATGCAGTGGTCCATGGTGGCAGAAGCACGGGGGTGGGGGCAGCGGGGAGGAGCTGAATCCCGTATCTCATATCCAGTGTTAGATGGCACAGAGATGAATGCTGGTACACAGGTGGCTCTCCCCAGTCAGGGACCCCAGGTCACAGGATGGCGCCTCCAAATTCAGTAAGGATGTTCCCTCCTTAGTTAATTCTCTCTGGAAATGTTCTCCCAATCACATCCAGAGGGGGTCTCTTAATCCCCTAGGTCAGCAGTTCTCAACCTTCCTAATGCTGTGACCCTTTCATACAGTTCCTCATGATGTGGTGACCTCCCCCACCATAAAATTATTCTGTTGCTACTTCATAACTGTAACTTTGCTAAGGTTATGAATCGTAATGTAAATATCTGATATGCAGGATATCTGATCTGTGACCCCTTGAAAGGGTTGAAAGAGTCGTTGTATCTCCAAAGGGGTCACGACCCAAAGGATGAGACCAGTTGCACGAGATGATTCTAGGTCTAGTCAACTTGGCGATGAAGACTGACAATCACAGAAGGATGTCTCAGAGACATCCCTATCCAAAGGTTCAATGATATTTAATTAGAATGGTTTTATTCCCAGCTGTCATTATTGGATTCTTGGATGCCGTCCCTTTCTGTTAAAACGGGGGGAGGGTGGAACACCAAGGGAGCACCCATTTCGGAGAGTCTTAAGAGTGAAATACTTTCTCTACGTAATCAAATAAAGAAAAGATATGTGGAAGAGGAGGCAGAAAAGACTGTCATGGCCACGGGTACTCAGTAACTCTAGGGAAACAGTCATTTTCACACTCAGCAGAAAGAGTGTGCATATGAAGTCACAGAGCCTGTGACACATGTACAAGACCAGCACAGATTCTAACCAGGCAAAAGTCTAACACAGAGAAAGGAAAATGGTCACCAAGTCCCACCCCACCCCACCACCCACCCAAAAAGCAAAATTGATAACTGCTGGGAAAAGAAAAATCCATTTTCGCCAGTAGAGTGTCACTGGGTTTATCAACCACACTCCAGAATGTTCCCTGTGCCCAGGAGCAGAGGGGAACAACACAAAATGGACTCTCTCTCTCTCTCTCTCTCTCTCCTCTCTCTCTCTCTCTCTCTCTCTCTCTCTCTCTCTCTCTCTCTTTCTCTCCTTCCCTCCCTCCCTATTTCTCTCTCTCTTTCGAGTGTGTGTGTGTGTGTGTGTGTGTGTGTGTGTGTGTAGGCTGTGGATGGCACAGTGCGTGCTCGCACTTACACTTTTTAGTTTGCACTGCATTGTTCTAGGACTTTTCATCTCGTTTGTTTTCTGTTTGCTTTCGACCTAAGCTTGTGCTTTGTAATGGCTTTGTTGAAAGAGACAGAGCATGAAGTTGAATGAGTATGGAGCAGGGGAGGATGTGGGAGGAGTCAAGTGGAAATAATCTGATCAAAATACATTCTATGTAAAAATGTTTAAGCACTCTTTTCAAAAGAATGAGAAAAAAAAGAAACAACAACAACAAAAATAATGAAATCCTGTGGTGAGCCTCTTCAGCAGCCTGGGGGCGGCGGGAAGGAGACAGGGAAGTGAAGCCGACTTCAAACACATGTGACAGTTGTGATTCATGGTGGGAATCTGGGTCAGAATGCGCATCTGGGGAAGCACCAGGACAAGATTGCTTTTATTATGAAAACATGTACTTAATTACAGCTCAGAGCTGGAGTAGGGGGTGAATGGCGCAGCTGGAAGAGGAACGTAGATTAATTTGTTGACTTTTAAAACCCTCTTACTGCGAAATCTGCCCCCTCCTGTTTTTGGCATAGGGTTATAGCTAAGAATTTTCAGAGTAGCATCAAAGCAAGAATGGGCAGGATGCAATTGAACAACCAATCATCTATGGTAGGTATTTCCTCGGCTTGTCAACTGTCTGAGTTCCAAGCTGCAGTTGCTTTTTATAAAGCAAGTAAAGCTTGGCCAGCAGTCAGGATTGTTTTCCTTAGCAGACAGTATCACCTCCAGAGATGCTGCTGCTGCCCTTAGTAAACAGTGCCCTTAATTTTATAATGCACTGTCCATACTCTACTGGACCCCCTGCAGAGAGACCCAACTGACACAATGGGTCTTCTACTATCCAGGAAGCAAAAATAGTAAAATATAGAAACAAATGTGTTCAAAGGGAAGAAGCTGGGTTAAAGTTTCCAATTTTAGCACATTTTAAAGTAGCACTAATAATGTAAAAAATCTTTGTATATTTCATAATAACTAAGTTGTGTCTTTTTTTGGGGTCATACATTGAGCAATGAAATGAAGTGGAAAATCAACCTCTTGCCATTGCATGTCAGTCACTACCATAAAGTTACAAATGAGTGAAGTATTAACAGATGATTAATATGAACGTCATCTGCATGAGAATGTCACAGAAAATAGAATGTGATAAGCATTGTTAATGGACCAGTATCTAAATAGTCAGGAATTCAGAGTCTGGAGACATAACTAAGACAAAATGGAAAGCGAGAATATAACAGTGGTGGCCAGTAGACATGTGTGTAATTATGTTTTTATTAGCAAAGCTCAGAGTTCCTGTGTTTTATCAAGAGTTATGAATTAGAATCAGAATCCTACATCACTTTTGGCCCTCAGCCTCTGTCTCTTTCTTACACACACGTACATACACACACACACACACACACATATATACCACACACACACCACACACACACATACACACACACCACACACACATACACACACACCACACACATACACACACACATACACACACATACACCACATGCACTCACTACACACACACACCACACACACACACATACACACACTCACCACACACACATACACCATACACTCACCACACACACCACACACACACACACACACACACACACACACACACACTATCCCAGTTTGCTTTATATTGGTGTGATAAACACCACAACTAAAAGCCACTTGGGGAAGAAAGTATTTATTGAGTTTACATGCCTGAATCACAGTGGACCACTAAAGGAAGTCAAGACATACCTTGGATTAGTACCGCCCATAGAGGGATGGTCCCTCCCACACCAATTATCAGTCAAGAAAATGACACCACAAATTTACAAAGAGGACAATTTAATGGAGGAAATCCCCCCTCAATTGAAGTTCCCTTTTCCCAGAAAACACGAATTGGTATCAAGTTGACAAAACTAAGCAGTGTATACACACAAAACACCATCACTGGATCTATCTGAAGATTCAGAAAATATGTAATGAATACAGTTAACTATATACATATGTGTTCTGTATAACACCCTCTGAATAACTTTACAAAGTGAAGCAATTACAACAAGGCATGTTAACTTTATGAAATGTGTACTTTTTAATTGTCCTCTTATTTTTTATAGTTTTATTGATGCAGGCATACTGAGACAATGTCAAATTTGAATTATTTTCATAGGCATTTATTGAGCCCTTCATATTCAAAAGACATAACTAGATGTCATCACTGAGTTTAAATAGACTTGGGAGGATACTAATGAGATGCTATAGGAATGTCCATCGTCCATCATCTCACTATACTGTCTTTATCAGTTTCTAATCATTTGTGTTTTTATTGCTTAATGCATAATTCTCCTATCATTGATCTCTTAAATTGTTCATAATTTGTCCTCTCTTTTTCTTTCAAGACAGGGGTTTTCTGTGTAGCTTTTGCTGTCCTGGGCTCACTTTGTAGACCAGGCTGGCCTTGAACTCACAGAGATCTGCCTACCTCTGCCTCCCCACATGCTAGGATTAAAGGTGTGTGCCCCCCATGCCCAGCAATACATTTTAATTATTTTAAATTGCTAACAAATATTTGAGACCCTCCTTAGTATTGCTATCAAATGTAGAATAGTAGCAACAAGCTAAGACAGGCTCTAGCCAACTCCATAGAAAACTTATCAAAGATATCTTCACACATAGCTGAGACTCTAGAGGCCTCTCCAATTCAGAAATGGATCGTGGACTATGTTCTCTCTCTCTCTCTCTCTCTCTCTCTCTCTCTCTCTCTCTCTCTCTCTCTCTCTCTCTAATTGCCATGGAATTATATGTTTCCTGATTATGGGAGGCCCGTTTCTGGTTCCACATAGTAACCCTTTGCATTAAGTGTCAAGCTCATACCCAGGGCCCTGCAGCGTGTGCAGCAGCTGTTGCAGCAAACAGAACATCTTCCTATTTATAAATGTCAACAGTGGCAGATGGAGCTGTCACCATATCACCAGGTAGCCCTAACCTCCGCCAATACCAGAGCCCTAGTTCTGTTTTTAGGAAATAATGAAGCAAGCAAGAAATCCAACCGCAATGCCTATTTGACTCTACACGATTAGCATTTTCTTGAGTGCACCTATACAGCTTGACAGAGGAGTACAAACATGGTACTCTCTACATGCCAGGGAAAACCAGTTAAACTGGGGTGTCCATATCTTTAACTTTTCTAGAATAAGAGAAAAATAGCCAAATAATTATGAGCTGTATCCGGTATTCAAAAGTGATTTTGAAACCCAATGTTTAGATTTTATGAAGACATGTCTTTAAATTTTTTATGACAAGGAATAATCTAGAAGCATCATAGGCCTCATAAGCAAAATCCCTAGTTATTACAGAGCCAGTGGTCATTAGGATGACACAGGACATAACCACTCTGTCAGGTCCTGGTCTAAGTTCTTAGTACATACTAACTTACTTAATTCATTCGATCTCTGCATCAAAGCTTTCAGGGAGGTATCATCATCATCAATTATTATTTATAATTATCCAAAAGTTCAAATGGTAAAAGAAAGTAATAGAGAGATTAAGCAATTTGGTTCTGATCATATAGCTAATAAGCAAAATGTAGCAGTCAAAGGAAAGGAGCCAGATTTCAGAACTTCAGAACTGAGGCATTTAATTACAGACTATGCGTCTATTCACCGCTATTGGAAAAAAAAAAAAGAGGCAGTAACAGCAAAACAGCAAACAACTCGGCAGGCAGTTTTCGGTGGGATATTGCTGGATGTGCAACCCCAGCTCTCAAAGTCTTCCACTTTAGGTTGAAGATGCAGCCCAGTGGTGGCATGCTTTCTGAGGATAATTGAGCCCTGGATTTGATGGCTGCCACTGTAAAAAAACAAAAGATGAACAAATAAACACAATGACATAAAATGTACTCATTCCTCCAACTGGGCAATAGTTCAAGGAATCTCAAGGTACTCAAAGAAGGCATGAATGGACTCCCACCATCAAAAAGACTGTGGGGAATTTTAATAATACACACTTAGCAAAGTAAATGTTTGCCTCACCCATGAGCCAGAGTTGAACAGAAATGACGGGTCAAAGGACACAGAGGAAAGAAGAGACAGAGGTATCTGTATTATTGCTGTTCTTAAAAACCTCAGGCACCTCACTTAAGTCAGATCACTATAGGAAAGTACTCATTTTATGCCCAGACTATAGTGCACTAAAGGATTGTTAGAAGGTGGAGAACTTCTTTTAGCTGGCTGCTCAGATCTGCCTCTCACATGGAGGACTGTGACACAAGCAAGGCACAGTGAACAGAATCCACCTATGAGTTTAGGTACTCCATAGGAGGGTACAAGGTAGCCAAGGACAAGGACAGAGTGGACTAAAAATGATGAAGAGTGTCATAATTCTACACAGTAGCTTTCCTAACTAATAAGTAGGAAGACAATATTTGAAAAAATGAGGTTACTGTGAGATGCAGGCTATATTTAGATTTCCTGGTTGGAAAAAAATTAAGTCGTTTTATTTCTCTTTACTGATCCCTAAGGAGAAATGAAATTTCTTGTTGCAGGCAAAAGCAAAAGCTTTGCTCTGTTTTTCTCCTCTTTTTTCAGTAAAATATATTTGGGTATCTAGGTTCTCTTATAAAATATTCCAAAGAGCATCGTGGATTTTCTTGGCAGCATTGTTGCCATAATTTCTAGGACTTAATGCCCAGAAATTGTAGACTCCAGGGATGCCTAATGAACTGTTTTAGAAATCTGTTCTACTCATTTTCTGTTTACTGATTCCTTCTGCTATGTCCTTATTCCAAGCAGTTTGCTTTCCAGAAACCAGATGCATGACGTCTTTGGGAACAAAGACCACTTAGCTGAAGAAACCGTTGTCTTTTGCATGGACATCTTGCTCAGAGGCTAGTTTTCTGGGGCCAGTTTTTCCCATTCTCTGAATGTGTGTATTTTAGGGGAAAAATGGGAGATGAAATGTTGTCTATAAAAATAATCATTTAGAGACAGCATCTTTCTATATTGGAAATGTAACATTTCTGGTTATAAATGCACGTGGTTTGACAAGAAACACAAGAGAGATGATCCCTTTTCTATAGAAAGATGAAGCAAGACCAGGCATCTGGGAAGCAGAGGGTAGTATCCTGCCAATCACTTCCTGTGAGGTTGGCATCTTGACCCTGGACTTCCCAGACTCCAACACTGGAAGAAGAAGAGAAAAAAAATAAGTGATTGTTGTAAGCCAACCAGTCTTTCATTTTCTTTAAGTTGTAGTGTACCATTTAGTAATGAGATGCATACATGCAATTTGTCAGAGTTCTGAAGAGGAAAATCTAGCATACCAAAATGAGTTTAAACACAGCTTTGAGAGTTAATGCCCTTGTGTAAGGGAGCTCCTTGGCTTGGCATGCCTTAACCCGATCTCGTCTGAAAGATTTGTAGTTCTGAATATAAAAGAGATGTAAAATGGGCCCTTCCTTTTCATTTGTTAAGGAAAACAATTTTTTTTAAATGAAACAATGAAAATCACTCACAGAAAAAGAAAAGAGAATGAAAATTAATCCCGTGTGCAAGGCCTCTGGACAGACTTTGACGTATTTGACTTGCAGTGGGCTCTCAGATCACCTGTGTACGATCCAGATTTTCCCATATGTGCAAAATCTAAGCATCTATTATGTCGTTCCCTGCACTTGTCAGGCAGACAATGCACACTCAGAAGGGTCAGGATCATTTTAGCTCCAAATTGAGGAATGTCTGCATCAAAGAAACCTTCAAATGGCCTTGGTCTTGCTCCGATTACTAACTAGTGCTGATGACATACATCATTTTCAACAGGAAACTTCAAAGAAATTGAAGTTTGGGATATGCCTGTGATGGACAATACGTGATGAAATCCATGCCCTGGTGATAATTATTTGTCTTGAAGTTGTTGGAGCACATTATGCAATCTGTTCGGAAGAAGATTTTTGAGTGAGTGACAATTCAGTAACAGGAAGGGGTTACTAAAAGGGAAAGGGGCACATTCGTAACCGGGCTATTCCATCCTCTCACCGGCAGCTGAGCGTCGTGAGTTTGCAAGGGATTTTTCCCATTCTGATTTTCTACAGTGGAAAACAATAAGGAGAATGCTGAAACATCTTGAAGCAATGCATATGTCTGAATAAAAGCATTTCAAAACCAGTCCTGGCAAAGCACATCTGTAAGCACGGAGCTGGGCATGGGGAGGTAGAGATAGGCAGATGCCAGGGGCTGCTGGTCAACCTGTTCTTCTGTAATGAGCTCCAGGTTCAGCGAAGAGACTCTCAAAACATAATGCCTATTTTTGGTTGTGAGCCTAGCCTGTAAGGGCTGAGCCATTTCTCACATACTCTGATGCCTCACCTTTGACCATGTCCCCTGGAGGGGGAGGCCTGGTGGCGCTCAGAGGAAGGACAGCAGGTTACCCAGAAGAGACTTGATACCCTATGAGCATATACAGGGGGAGGTAATCCCCCTCAGTCACAGTCATAGGGGAGGGGAATAAAGGGAAAATGGGAGGGAGGGAAGAATGGGAGGATACAAGGGATGGGATAACCATTGAGATGTAACAAGAATAAATTAATAAAGGAAAAAAAAACATAATGCCTAAAGAGATAGAAGAGCACACCATACCTCTGGTATCCACATGGGTACACATGAAAAGTACATCCGCACACACACAAGTGTACACACATGCATACACCACACACATCAGTTTTATACCTGAACAACTCGTGAGCCGACATGAAACTAGACATCAGCATTTACTGCACTTAGTGTCATGGGAGACTAACCAAGTTCAATACTGAATTAGGTTACAAAACATGTACAAGATGAAGTGATTCTATTTAGCTGTGCTTGTGTGTTGGTTCATATGTAAGGATATTTGATCATATTTTCTTCACATAGTGCCAGCGTCTTTCATATAAAAATCCTTTCTTGTACTTCCTGTGCATCACAAGTCCTTATTTGGTTTGGTCTATGTGTGTATTTAGCCACAGCAATTCCTCATGTGCATTATAAGTTTAAAGAGTGACTTTTCATTTTTCGTTGTTCTAGCTCCTACCTAAAAGGCCAAACACAGTCTCAGTTTCCGGTAGCTGAGGTCCCACTTTGTATGATGACAGCCTCTGAGTGTTTCTAGTCCTCCCTTCCTTCCTGTTCCTCTGCACACTAAAGGTGGCAATGACTTTTTCTTCATGTTTCAAAGCAGTCATTCAAGGCATACTTCTCAGTGATAGCATTTCTTTGGCCGGAAAAAAAAAAGCCCCAGCATCAGCTCCTAGGATGACAATGTGTCACCAGGGAGCACATATTTGTCAGCTGAGCATCAGTGGTTGTCTTCATATTGATTTTAATTTTATATTACTATATATGTGCTTAAAGTAACAGACTAACCGCAGCAAATGTTTATATTTTCTTTTTAAAATGTCTTTTGAGTTTCAGGAGACAGAAACTGAATTTACTAGGGCCTCAAATCGGTGAAGCAGTTTACAAGAAAAAAGTAACTGACCTATTACACGTTTTGATAAGACTTTTTTTTTTAGAAGTGGCAATGGGGATTTTAGTCATTTTGTCAAGAAAGTGAAGATGGTGATAATAACACGATTGCTTGGCTTTTGTATAAGTGTTAAGTCAGAAATTGCTTCTAAATAGGTTCTTAACTTTTACACTAATATAATAATAAGAAAACCAATAAGAAAAAACCCAGAAATGTCATGGATGAATTATTCAGGCCAGAAGTTATTGTTCACTTGTCCATACGTCCCCAAGAAATAATACTGATTTTGTAATTATGTAAAAGATTAGCTAAAGTGAATATATATGTAAAATGTAATGATCATGTGAAAACAAAGAAAAATTGGTCCACAGGAATAAGAACAGCTCACTCTTGGAGACTGTCCCAGGCCACAGGTGAAATATGTCATGGAGTATATGAGGCCACATTCTCCTCTGTCCCCTTCTTCTATTATCGCAGGTGTCTGAGCCTTTGGAACTTCCCAACCCATATTTTCTTCCTGAGCACGAATCTGGCCAGTGGCACTGACTTTTGTCTGCACTTTTCTTGCAAGTTCACCCATAAAGGAAAAGATAAGTTTTCAGTTAGACCACAAAAGTTATGAGCCAAAATTCTTCCTCTCAGAAAACTCTCACACACTATGAAAGAGAAATGCCAATAATGAAGAACAAGGTGACAGACAGGCTATACAAGTTCTTAGGGTACCCTAGTTATCCAGGGCACTGTACAGTAGAGAACATCTTTCTGTGATAAGCTTGATGGACACACCACACACCCTCTCCTTCCCTGGAGCACTCCTCTTAGCTGTGGTTTACTTTGGTCCTCATCTCGTCAGGGCTGAATCATCCCACTCTTGGCAGCAACCTACTCTGCCGTCCTCCCACCTCCAAAACATAACAATCCCTGCTATCTGTTCATGGTCCTCATCTCCTGTCTATGAATGTATGAGCTGATGGCTTGCTTTTGTCAAGACCCTTATTAGGTAAAGTTCATAAGAATCTCTTCTGGGGTTCCTCCTCTAAATATTGTCTCATCCACTGAACCTTCCCTCTGCTTCTTGCTTGTAAATTTCACTCCTCTTAGTTGTATTTGGAGACAAGTCTGATCATATTCCATGGTGAAGTACTGAAATTTTCATAACACTGAGTAGTATTTTTTAAAAATCAGATTCACTTTCCTTTGGCAGACAGCTTCCTGAAAGACAATATGATGAACATAATCATAAAGGATGAGGAAGAACAAACAAGGAAAGTTATTGAAGAATGTTCCAGACAGAAAAAAAAATGCACTGAGCAAAAGAAGTTAGCTACGAGAGCCTACTATTCCTGGAGCAGGCGATGGGGTTGAAAAACAAGACTAGTTTCACACAGGGTTGTGAGATGAAACCATGGGCACTGGTCAGGAACTGCTCATGCATGAAGGACTCTCTGAATCTAGCCAGAGTTTGTATTTACACCAAATAGTCCTTGTATTTTATCTACTGATGGATTTCAGGTTGAAATGTAACCTTGCTACATTTGCAGTTTTACAAACTCTTAAGACAAAATCTTGCTGGGCATCATGTCTCATGAGGAGGCATTGGTGTTAGTACACAGTGACTGTCTCAGTAAATGGTAGGCGGCAGAGGATGGTGCTGGATGGAGTCACTTAGGTATGTATGAGAGATGGGATTTTATGGTCATGAATGTTGACGTGGTGAGTAAAGAAAGGAAGCTGGGATGATAACTGAGTATCCCCGTGCTGAGAAGAGGGGTAGCTTGTTTATTGAAATAGAACATACAAGGAAAGGGAACAGTTAGAAGGAAATATGGTGATTCCTTTTTTCTTTTTGTTTTAATCCCATCATGAGAAATTTAAAGAACGGAAATTGCTAAATGGCTGTGCAGTCTTTTGGAATTAGAAGTGTAAGACCAAATTACAGCAATTTATAACTATAATCACTCTAAATCTATTTGATTTTAATATGTTTCAAATATTTTTACTGTATAATTCACAAGAAAATTGTTCTATATTAAAATGGTCATTTTCTCTAATTGCATATTACCAAATCAGGATACACTATGAACAAAAAAAAATGTTTTTGGATAAATGTGCTTGGCAGCATTAAGCAGAAATGCTAAAGTGGCTTATTGCTATTGGTATGGCTGGAATGGCACAGAACAGACTAGGAAAGTTCAATTGATGATTAATTTTTATAGTGATAAACACAATGAATTTATTTTATCTTTAATATGTCTCTCCTTCTCCCCCCCCTTTTTTTTTCATTTCCCATCCCAATCTGTCTCCGGCCCCGCTCCTGCCTTTTCACTGAGGGACTAATTATGATTCCTTCATAGACTTGAATTCATTCAAACTACAGCCTCACTGCTCGAGAAGAAAAAACAACTGCAGTGGGGAGCAGGGAATATCAGAGCATCACAAACAGAATTTTCCTCAACTATAGAGAAAGAAATTCTTGTAAACTAAAATTAATTCATTGATAAATGATTCAATTATATATATATATATGTATATAATGAAAATTTAAATGTCAACATTGACTGCAAATATCACAGGCAAAAATAAATGAAGATATAAGACTGATAAAATTTTGAGAACTTTCAAATGTTCTTTCTCACAAAGAGAGTCCAGACAAGTCTTAGTGGAAACATGCACACATCCACATTTCCCCATAAATAACTAAATAAATAACATCTTAATTTCCAATTAAAAAGAAGACACTCAAAAATCCTGGGTGCATGTAGGACTGTGAATATATCAGGGAGCAGAAATGTCCAATAAATAAACATATTTCTCATGTAATTTGTGTTTAGAAATTTGTCTGTACAGCTATAAAAAACAAAAAAAATATCAGTAACTATTAGCTGCAGAAAGCATATAATAGCAAATTGAAAGAAGTTAAATTCACAGTCCCGGCACTATGCTCCTATTGCAAGGGTGTGTTTCTTTCTATTAATCATATCCAGAAAAACCTGAAAACACACATAAATGGAAGAAAGATCATTGGGCTATTTCACAATGATACTGCGGATGGTAAAACAGATAATTGAGACTATTATTCCCCAAATCAATGGAACAGAACCATTTTCACTATACAACCTTCAAGTTCACATTCTAATTCTGAAATTATGCAATGAAGCCATGGGGACTCCCATAGCAGTAACTGAATACAAAGAAGATGATAAAAAATATGCTGTCAAAAAAAATTTCTTTCCCCCTTTCTTTTCTGCGTTCTTTTAAATTTTTATTTGCTTTATCTGTGGGTCAAAGTAGTTTGGTTCGCTTCCATCTAATAGAATTCAGAGCACTTATGGTCAACAGTGACTTAACCAAAGGAAGCAAAAGCGTTCTGTGTGCTGCAGCTAAGTATGCGCTAACTGCACTTTGCACACTATGGATGATGCCATCCCCATGAAATGTGATAGTGTAAAGTACCATAGGATCCAGTTGGAAGTTGGGTTTAGCTTCATTTTTTGACTTTTTCCCTGAACAACTAGTAGGCTGGGTTCGGCACAAAGGCTAAAAGGACGGCACAGACTACTTTTATCATGTTAGACCACATGAAATAATGAAAGAAGAGACATAGCACAGAACATAAAATTGAGCAAAGTCAAGGAAGTAACTTCAGTATTTGCCAACATGCTCATTCATGAACATAATCACCAAAATAAAGTATCGACAGGGCTG
The DNA here is from genome assembly GCF_964271855.1 of Acomys minous. NCBI lineage: Eukaryota > Metazoa > Chordata > Mammalia > Rodentia > Muridae > Acomys > Acomys minous. The sequence goes on along the minus strand of NC_140486.1, from coordinate 93,771,568 downwards.
TGGTGGGAGCCATCTTGATTCCAATTACTCTGGTTTTAGTGGAACGAAATGAGGTTCTAACTCGGGTAATGAAGGAGCCTGTCCACAGGTGATCTGCAAACATTCCCTGTAAAGATCCTATTAGTGTAGAAAACTTACATGCCCAGAAATGGCATGTCTGCATATTAAACCCAATTATACAGTTTACAGGAGAACTGGAGCTCTTTTACTTGTCCACAAGAATATTATAGTGAGGGGTGAAGAGGGAAAAGGATGCTGCATGCATTGATGGAGCCAATGTCTTTTTTTTTTTTAACTAGTTCATTTTAAGAGGAACAAAGGGGCCATCCTGCTGGGTATGTTTTCAGTGGTAAAGCCTGGCTGGCTTATTTTGATCTGCACTGTGATGTGGCTTCAAGTAGCATTACGAACTACAAGATGAGCAGCAGTCATTGTACCAGAAAATACGAGCCTAAAACATTTGAAATCACATTAGATGGGTCAGTAGTGTGTATCTAAGAGTTTTGTACTTGAGCTTTTACACAGTTAACTATCTCTGTCCTTAGCAAGCTCTTCGGGTTTTGAGCTTGGTGTTTTAGCACATCTAACACAGATCTAACTGTTTATTGGTCAGATTTCATGTTACCATGATAAAATATCTGAGAAAAACAACTTAAGGAAACAGGAGTTGATTTTTGTTTAGGGTTTGAGCAGATAATTCTGTTCTGGACAGCCACAGGTAGCAGTGGCAGGGTCCACAAGCTGTGTAGTCAGAAAATGGAGAAAGACAGATGTTTCTTCTCAGCTTCCTGTCTCCTTTCTATTCAGTCCAGGACCCTAACCCATGGAACGGTGCTGCACATAGTGAGTGTGGGTCTTTTTTTTGTTGGGGGAATGGTCTGATGTATTTTGATGCTAATTACTGCTTGCTGTCTGTGTGACCCACCTTTTGCTTAATGAAAAGTCATCCCACCTAGGCAGGGCAAAGGAGATAGATGGGGCTAGGAGAGAGAGAGTGGAATTCTGGGAAGAAAAAAGACAGCCACGAGGAGAAAGGAGAGAGACCTAAAGGGAAGAGAGGAAGGCTGCCATGGGTGAGACGGAGGAGAAACACATGGCCAGCGTGGATGGAGAATACGGCCCAGATGAAGAACATTAGTAAGTATTTGGGATTATGGATGGGAGGTAACTTGATAGAAGTTATTGACAGCAGATGGCATGGGATTGAGGCAGGGATCTCATGTCTGCCCCACTATGGGAGGTAGTTTAGAGGACTGATATCTATTCTGCCCCAGGTTAACTAAGGCTATTTTAAAATATAACAAGTAATGAACCATAGAAATGATCCCTGAAATTATAGTATGCTGCAGATGGTGGCCAAGAACAAGGACCAGGGAACATACGAGGATTATGTCGAAGGCCTTCACGGGTTTGACGAGGAAGGGAACAGAGCGGTGATGGGTGCTGAGATCCATCATGTCCTTGTCACACTGGGTGAGAAGATGACAGAAGCTGAAGTAGAGATGCTGGTGGTGGGCCACGACGACAACAATGCTTGTATTGACTACAAAGAGCTTGTCCGGATGGTGCTGAATGGCTGAGGACATCTCCACATCCCGAGCCTGTGCCTTGCCCAGTGTGGCCCCAGAGGCTCCCTGATCATAGCACCTGCCCATATGGGCCCTTTTCGATGATTTTTGCCTTCACTAAATAAAATCTGCCCCCTGCCTTAAAAATAAAATAAAACAAGTATCTGTGTCTTAACTGATTGCTCACTGGGCCTACAGATAATACAGGTAGTACAGATAATCTTATAAAACAATTTTCTTACCTTGGCGAAGTTAGCGTATACAGTCAATCAAGGCACAGCATACCCAGACAGATGTTTGTCTCTTCTGTGGTTCTAGGTCCTGTCAGTTTGACAGCATCAAACATCATGGTTGGAGTTTGTGGGAATTACGAATAATGTTTTACATGTGCCTGCCATCATACCTGGAATTTTATATATGATCAACCATTCCTGTATGCATATTATTATCTATTGCGATTCTGTAGCACTATTTTAATCCTTAATTGATTCCCTAAAGTATGCACAGCCTTCCTTCTGGTTTAACCAGCAAAGAAAATCTCTGTGGGTCCTGAAGTCACTTTATTCTCACGATCAACGCTCCAATGAAGATTTTCGTCCCCTCCTTCCTAAAGGACTAGCTAACCACACAACCGTGCTTGTCTTTTCCATACTCACCCAGCCAATGTTTCTGAAATACTGCCCCTGACATTCCTGTCTTCTGCTTCTAAACCTTTGGTGGTGTCCTATGCGTCACCAGAGTAGGAACTAACTTCTCAATCCCATTTCCAACTGTCTGTACTCAAAAGCATCCCAATACTGTAGCACGAGAGCTCTTACAAAGGACCCTCTCCATGGGCCATAGTGCCTACGTGGTACAGTGGGTAATGTGTACTGTGTCTGGAACCCTGTTGGATGAGCTGGGGTCCACATTCTCCATGTGAGGAAGGCTGTAAGCCGTTACTGCTGTAGGTAGGTACCTGAGCCCATGTAACTAGTTCCTCCCATGCAAACAGAGGAGCTTAATAATTGAATACACTACATTAGGATTCAGCAAGATTAAGCCAGCTAGCATTAAGCCAGAGGACTGAACTAAAGTAAACAGCAAACCTCAGTACCTTAGATGGATGCACGCATGCTCTGCTGTCCTCACCCGTCTCAACAGTGCCTGGTCAATGTCTAACACCCATCACTTGTGTCCTCTTTCCTCAGAAGTCCTAACCCATCACCACCATATTCCTTAATGCTCTGTATTCTTCTCCATCGCTCCAGTTATCCATCCTTTGAGAACCGCGAGTGTATTTTATACTCTAACAGGATATGTGGGATGTGATGAAGGCACTGTGCAGATTGCGGATCTGCCAACACTGCTTTGGTGTGAAGCCTTCTGAGGTGTGTTCTAAGGCCTGAAATGGAATAAGCATCTTGTTGTACCTCTCGGTTTCAGGTTGCTTCTCCGTTTACCCACGCATGTGAACCCTGGCTGGAAAACTGTATTGGGTGAGGGCCTGGAGATGCAGGAAAGATAGAGACAAAGGTCCATTGGCATCCTCTACATCTATTAACAAGCTCTAAGTCCATTAGCATCATCTATCCAGAGTATGGTCAAGTCTTTACCTTCACTTCTGGGAAGAAAGAAAAAAAAAAAGAAGACTGTACCTGCCATGTACTGGATTACATTTCTAGTCACCAAGTAACATGGAGAGATTTCACTAGTAAGTTTTTTCAAAGAAAATTTAAACCTTTTTAGGGGTAAAGGAACTCAAGCCCAAAATCTGTCCTTTCACAATAGCAGCAAGGACCAAGTATTTTGTAGATAATGACAAATAACTCTTCATGCCTTGAGCAATTTTGCTCCAGGAATAAAGGTTGCAAACTAACTTACTTATTATGCCCATATTGACAACTAGTGACAGCTATATTAAAAATGACATTTAACAAAGTTGTATATTAAAGAAGGCATTGCATTATGAAAAATGCTGAAAGAGCACTCACTCACCTTTTTAATATTCATGAGTAGCGAGTGATTTTAGAAACAGAAGCAGGCATTCAGATTTATTTAAATAAGCTTATGTCGCATAAATTTATCATAACAAAATAATCTAAACAACTTTTTGTAGAGACCTCATTTAAGGACAGCTTAAAACAATATGTATAAAAGTATACATAAATTTTTCCATATGACATATATAACATGTATATGTGCTTAAATACATGTATGTACAAATGGGTGCATGTGTAATGTGTGTATATTGTGTATTACAATAAATGTGTGTTTTATATATGCCATCATTTAAAATGTACAGAATAAGATATAAAAGTCGCTGACTAAATTAATTAAAATAAAATTCCAAGATTGCACCCAGTGAAATTTTTATTTTAAAATGCACTTGTATTTTTATCCTCCATTTACACCTTATTTTACACTTAAATTTAGACATTTTGTCTTTTACCTTTCACCTGAATTGAACCTATTCTCCTGGATTAGAATACTCTGGTACAATATGCAAATAAAAGGTTTATTATTGGCAATAGCATATCTCTCACAGGAAAATCAGAAAGTTTGTGGGAAGTATAACATAGTTGAAAAGCTTCCTACCCTTACATTTGTTTATACACATCCCAATTAATCATTGATCACTAGCCACTCTGGAGAGATAATATATCTTTCTTGTATGAAGTGGAACAAATGTGTGAACAGAAAATTCACAGAAAAAAATGATGGCTAATAAGTAAGATTTGTTTGATTCAATAGTAATAAGAAAAATAAATATTGAATTTTTAAAAATAGCAATGTATTTTTTAATCATCTTGAGATTTATTTTTGGTTTGTGTATGTGGTGATTTGTCTGCATGTATGTCTGTGTACTGTGTGCATGCAGTGCCCACAGAGGCCAGAAGAGGGTGCCAGATCTCCTGGAACAAGGGTTAAAAACAGGCTAATGATCCTGTGAGTACAGAACTAAAACCAGGGTCCTCTGAAAAATAGTGAGCACTCTTAATCATTGAGCCATCCAGCCAACCTTAGAAGTGCGTTTTTAATCTGAGAGCTTGTTTGAGACTGTGTAATTGGAAAAATCTAGTCACATGCAAGTTGTGTCTTGGTCCTACTAAAGAATAATTTGGTTGTATCTATAAGTTTAAAATATTATAGTATGCCAATTCCAGTGCATTTAGCCTTTATAAAGTATCAATGTGCATGCTAAAAATATCTAAGATGTCAGTTTCAGCATTACTTGTAATGTTAATAAAAACTAGAAATTGCAAAATATTATGTAGCTGTGCAAAGAATTAGTCAGATTTGTAGGCCCTGATATAAAAGACTTCTGTCTCGTTAATGCATAAAAATCAGTTCACAGAATTTTATATATGTAAAAATATATGGTGGAATTTTTAAAGTTCAAATACTATATAGTTTCTTATATACATATATACATATAAATGTCTCTTATAAGTCACACACAAATGATTGTAGAATAAAAAACGACTCCTTCTGGAGAAAGGAATAATTTGGAACTCCCGTGAGAGTTCACGGGAAGATGTTATTGTTTTAAACTGAATTGAGGCAAAAACTAGTTTGTTTGCTGTCATTGAATTGTTTTATCATGTAAAGTTTCCGTGGAAAAAGCCAAGTGACACTGTGGGCACACACATATGTCCCTATGACGGAGTCCTAGTTCAAAAAAAGTCATCCTGTCCAGATGCGTTTCCCTTTTTCTGCATTGTGTTTCTAGGTGTAAAGATCACCTATCATCAGGCGGAGAACCTGCATCGGAAGCCCTGGAAGACTCCCTTCTGCTTCCCCATGCCGTTGTTGTGGGGTCAACACTCAATGTTGGTGCTTGCAAAACATATGGAGGTCTGTCCACGTCACGGAAGACCCACATACAGCCCTGCTGGATAAGCATCTCTTGCCTAACTCTGGAAGAGCGTTTTTTTATACCTTGCCCTGTTGCCCAGGAAAAGTCAGTTGTTCCCTAAATCCCAGAAGTGCGTGTGTAAACTTGATGTTTCTTGTTAATCACACGCAAGAAAGTTAGCTAGTGCTCCCCTTGGGAAAGTTTCTGGATAAGACTGTATTGGTCCTGGACCATCAGTCCTAGGATACTGAGACAGTTCAAGCCCTCCCAGGAAAGGGAGGCATGGCAACATTTGGAAAGAAAAGGTGGCATGTTTTCTGTAGGCAGAAAGATAGCACACAATTGGTGGTGGTGGTGGTGGTGGTGCTTGCGTGTGGTACCCATGGGAAGGAATAAACTTGTACTGAACACCATTCTTCAAATCCAAGTACATTTAAATATCCATATATTAAAATATACATGCCCCTTTTCCTCTCCTACATAAAGGAATCAGGCCCAGGCTGGTCTCTCTTTCTATTTGATCTTAATCCCTCTCCCCTTCAGCATGGCCAGGAGCACCCCTCTCTTTGTAATAAATAGCTGGCAGAGCAAGACATTCATGCCGTCCCCCTTTGATCACCTCGGAGCTGTCAGCTCCTGCTGCTGTTTGCCTCCCAGCTCTTGTTCCTGCCTAAAAGTGGAAGTAATGCCCCCTGAAAGAAATACCCTAGGTGTCCCGCAAGGCCGTAATCTATTTTTTCTTTTGTTGCACACGCCCCCTGGGGCCCGCCCTCCCAGCTTGAACAAACCCCTCTCTTCTTTCCCCTTCTACATCTTCAGAATTCTAGTTCCTTCTGGAGACACTTGGTTGTGCTCCTGTGACCCCATGGGCCAGACTGTCTGAGAAGCTACCACCCCGCCAGACAGGGGAGGATCCGCCCAGCTCCTCCTCCTTCTGTCAGCCGCGGGCTCCGCAGAGCTGCGCACTGCAGGCTTTTGTGGTCACGGGTCCTTACAGTTTGCAATGGAGAAAGCAAGCATATTTTCCCTGTAATTCACCCAGTGGATAATCTCACCTAAATTCCCCCAGCTTCCCTGCATTCCCTAGGGACTTGAGGTTGCCTCCGAGGACTCCTTGGGCTGTCATCTGGGTCCCAGCGCTTAGTAGTCAGCATCCGAGAGGTGGGGAGTGGCGCTGAGCTTAGGCTGGGCGGCAAGCCTTTGCCTGTGCTTGCAGACAGAGCAGGGAACACATTTGCAAGCTCTGTTCCCGGTTTGCAGCAGAGATTATAAGCAATCTGTCTCCTCCTCTTATCATCGCGTCAAACCGTGTTGTATAGTTTGTAAATATTGTTCAAAGGAAATAATTTGCAAAAGTAAACAATTGAGGGGAAAGTATATGAACCGTGAGGTTTGTCTTTAATGTGTTTACAGGACAGGAAAGGGGTCTGGGATAGGAAAATGATGGGGTAGAATAGGGAGGGGAGGGGAGAAAAAAAAGGAGGAAGGGATGACGACCAGAATGCTGATGACTCTGTGATGGCGACATAACTAATTAAATGTAATGTCGCTTAAAAGCTTCTGGCTCTCCCGGACATTGTTCGAAAGTATGCATTATTTTAAAAAGAGAGCCAGGTTGTAGGAGGGGGTTGGGTGGCTTTAAAATGACTGAATACCACTCATTGTGCTGGATTTAAAAAAAAAAACACGACAAACTGCAGTGGAAATAAATACAGCATTGCAGGCTGGTGTGCTGAGGCCACAGCCAGGGGAGCACGGACTGCTGAGTGGAAAATTCCTGCAGAGGACGTGTTTCTGTTTCCAGTGGGAAGAAAGAGGGTGTTGTTGGGAGCTGGCAGTTCTTTTTAAAAAATACAGAAAGCACCATGATGACGGCAAAGCGACCTAACTGAACTGGGAGAAATCAAGCAACCAAATTGTTCTAGCCAGAGAGCTGTATTCTTAGAGACCACTGCAGGCTCCCAGGAAGAGACTGGAATCTAGGCTCTCCCTCTGGCGTCCCCTAGATCTAGACAAACAGAGGAAACGGAAAGGCTGAAGAAACTGGAAGCTTCTGGTAGGGGAAAGCAGAGTATTGGAGAGGAGGGTTATCTTTTCTTCTACTTCAAAAGCAAAGGGCACAGACTCAGGGTCAGAGTCCTTGGGTCCTCAGTGCTGAAAATGACGCACCTGTGTTTCCTAAAGGATCCCAGCTGAAGGAACATTAGCTTGTCTAGTCCTGAGAGGACTTTCCCAGATTCCCTGCTTAGGGGGACTTCAGAGAGGTGGCACTGGGGTTCCTTCAGGGGTAGTTTAGATCGCATCCAGAGGATGCGGAGGGAGGGGGACAGAAAGCAGCTCATCCAGTACCCTGGAAGTTCATTGGAGAGAACGTCAGCATCTCTGCTCATGCCTCCTGGTCAGAGAGAGGAAAGCCAAGGAGAAGCTGTATTTTGTTCTGTTGTTCCTCTGCAAAGCTCCTGCCAGGAAGCAAAGGGATGGGAAAGCCAGCCGGGGAAGCCTGCAGCCTGTGCTCTGCATCAGAGAACCCACATTCGCTCAGAGCACCCCTTTCTCTGTCTGGTACACAACATGCTAACAATGTAAAGAAAATCAGTTTTGCCTTTAAGGCTTTGAGGTGTGTGTGTGTGTGTGCGTGTGTGTGTGTGTGTGTGTGTGTGTGTGTGTGTGTGTGTGTATGATGGTCCTTTACATACAACCCCATATTACTCTGAGAATTAAATAAATTTGATTGGTATTGAAAACAGCTTATGGGAAGTAATTTGCACTCAACTGTAATTTAAAGTGACACTGAATTTATGTGGTCAAACGCCCATGCCTGACAGCACAGAGACAGGGTGTCTCACTTCATTCCAGTATCTTTGCTATTTAAGTTTTGTTGGGTGTGAACATTCAAGGTGATGACCGAACCTTTATTTTGAAAAGTCTATATTCCAAACAACACTCAGTTTGACAAGAAGGAGACTGTGTCTGATTGCCAAGGTAATGCTACTAGGTGATTGGGGAGACCATATAAGGGCAATTAGTCATTGTATGTTTAACATACAATGTTATTCTTACAAATAACACACACAGATTTTTGAACCATTGAGATATAATCTATATATCATTAATTCATCTTGTTCTATTCTGTGATTCTAAGATGTGTACAGAAATGTAATAGGTATCACTCATCATTTATAATCACTACCCTTTCTTATGCCCAAGCCCTAAGCAACCACTAATCCAGATTCTATTTCTATGTTTATTTGACAGTTTGAAAACATTTCACATAAATTGAACCATATGATGTGTGTGTATGTGTGTGTGTGTGTGTGTGTGTGTGACTTTTTTCTGTGTGCAAAATCTACCCATTTTGCTCTTCTTCGTTGCCAAATAGCTTTCCAATGTATAGGCACAGCACACTTTCATTCAGCAGTTGATAAGCCTTCAAGTTCTTTCCCATTTCAAACAACACAGCTGGTGCAGCTGACTGTGTGAGTGCAAGTTTTTATTTATTTTCCGTTAAAGGCCTTAAAGTGGACTTGCTGTTACTTACAGTATGCAAACCTTTTCAACAACCAACGAACTATACTCCAAAGTGACTGCATTGTTTTCCATTCTCACTAACAATGAATGTGCAAAATCTCAGTGCTCCAACCAGCATTTGCTGCTATCTTATTGTGCCCATTCTAGCCAACAAGAAATCCTAAATTATTTGGGGTTTGATTTGTAATCTCTACTGACCAACGACACTGAGTATCTTTCCAAATTTGCTTGCTTACTACCTGTATAACTTTTAAAGTGAAATATTAATTTAAAACTCCTACCCACTTTTTATTATAAACTAATACTAGCTTGAGATTTTTTTTTCCTGAGACAAGGTTTCTCTGTGTAGCCTTGGCTGTCTTGAACTTGCTTTGTAGACCAGGCTGGCCTCAAAATCACAGACATATGCTTACCTCTTTCTCCAGGAGTGTTGAGGTTTTAGGCTTTTTCTTTTGTAATAACCTAGGCTTAAATCTTTAATTCATTATATGACTTGAACATATATTTGCCAACTGTGGCTTATTTTGGTGACTTTCCTAGTGGCTAATATTGAAACACTGCTGTGTTTCGTTTTGTTTTGTTACAATTCTGCTTCTCTTATACCTTTGCGTTTTTATTCTCATATCTAACCCTTGTGTGAAATTTGAAGACATATTATATCTGGATTAGCAGAGAAGGATCTGGGCTCTGGACTACTTTAGCCGCTATTGTTTCAGAGTCAAGCAGGAGTTTGCAACAGACCTAAGGACCTCTCTCTCTCTCTCTGTAGATTGTGCCCCTAAGAGCTCTTCTACCCGCTGTAGGCTTAGTTTTTTCAAAATATACTTTATTTTGGGTTCTTAAACACTTCAACTTCACTTCTAACCCACTAACCGGAGGAAGGGGAGAAAGAATGTTAATAGGAAAATAAAGGTTGTGGACCTGTTTAGATGTAGTTTCTTGGGCTAGTTTCACTCTGTGTTGTTAGGATACCAGCAGCCCAGGGCAATAGCCAACATCGAACAGTAACAGAAATCTGTGGAGGTGGCGTGATCCAGCAGGAATAGCCAGGCTCTGCCGAATCTGTGGCACGAGTCACTGAAAGCAGCCAGACTTGTCAGGAGTACCACGAGAAGTTCTCTGGAACTTTTCTCTCCCTGAAAGGAAGACCAGCAAAGTGCGGCACTGAGTGGCGTGGCGAAAGCATTGTCCCACTGTCCATGGTTTTACTTACAGTTCTTTCACCCAGCACACACTGGCTCATCTGTCTGCTCCCAGCAAAGCACCACACCCCCCCTTCCAAGAGATCTTCCAGAAAAACATCTCGTAACACAACTGCATCTTCAACGAAAACCAGAAACTTCCACTTCAACCCACCTCCGTCACCACAGCACTGGAGACCAAGCTCACAGGAAATGAAGGCAAGGCATCTTAATTTGTTTGTTTCAGGACTCTCTTCTTCCCTAAAAGTACAAAACCTAGTGGCGTGGAATAAATACTCATGGAGAGGCTTTTGAAAGAACAAATGAAGAATTTTACACCTGAGTACTATATTTACTTTGTTTCACTTCCCTTCTCCCCCAGCCAACCCCTCCCTTGTCCCTTATCTGCTCAGTCTTCTTGCCTGACCACAAGTCAGTAGCAGGATGAGAACCAAACTTGTCACAAAGTGGGTTTCAAACATGGCAGTGCTGCTGAGAATGCCCTGGGGTGACAGCTGGGCCTCACCCAGGCCAGGTGCTCACTGAGTAAGCAGAAGGAATTTTAAAAGGTAACTAGAAACCTCGACTTTGAATTCCTCAGAAATCTCACGTTCCTGTTTGCCACAAAAGCCAGTGTTTCCCTCCTCTGCCTCAGCAGTCAGCTGAGGTGGGCAAAGGGCATCTGCCTCTCAGTTAACCCAGCCTGTGTCAGTTGCTCTCGCCCACAGGCCACCTCCTTCTGCTACCTGCCCTGATAAAACTGACAAGGACTCGGCTCACTTTGGCAACCTAGGCAGTTTGTCCTACAATAAAGTGTCTCCCGCCTACAGGGTGGTGCAGTTCACTGGTTTTGCTGTGCTAGCCAACACAAACTTCAACTTGGCATCCATAGGCTATAATCTCATGACAGACACAAAAAGAATGAAATAAACCTATATGGCCAGATGCCATTGTAACGATTTTAAAAATATGTAATGAGACATCTTCTCTATGTTTTTGCTTTGGTTGTACTTGATGCTTTTATAGACGTTTCTGGTCATTGAGGAACCACCTGCTCCATCTCACACCACAGGTCACAAACCCACAAGCCAATAAGGCCATGGGAAATCGTTCTCTACCACCCGCTACCAATATTCTACTCCACTGTGCTGGTCTCTCTCCTTTACCACCATGACTTCCCCAGAGCCCCTGCTTTATCTATTTCTCCCTAAATAAGTCTCTTTATACACTGCAGCCAAGATAATACTCTTAAAGGTCTATTTATCTTTATTTTATATGGACAAGTGTCTCCCTTGCATGTATGCTCATGTAACACACACATACCTCGTACCTGTGAGAGCTAGCAGATCATGCTGGACTGCTCACAGACTGGAGTTGCAGATGGTTGTGAGCAGGCATTCGGGTGCAGAGGGCTCAACCCATAGTCTCTGCAAAAAGCAATGAACACTCTTAAGTTCTGAGTCATCTCTCCAACCCTATTACAGTTTAAATCAGGTCTTGTTGTGGCACCTCTTGGTCCAAGGCATTTGGAATGATATTCAAATCCTTTACCATGCCCTGTAAGACCCAGCACTACCTAGCCTGAGCCAATACATCTTCTAGTCGGACAAGTGTGGTCATTCCTGTTTCTGAAATGTGGTCAGCAATTGTTCACCGCTGCACCTCTGCTTTTGGGCATCTGGAAAGTTCTTGACTGGAGTTTTGCTTTCATTTCAATAGTTGTATATTTCTAGGGAATTCCCATAGCATTCTTTGTGTTAGCTGAGATACCGCCCCATGAGCAATACCATGTCATTAACCACAGACTATATATATATGCACACACCTGTTTGTTTGCCAGCTTTTACAACTTTCTATCTAAATTCTTCAAATATCAAATTTATTGAGAACTAGAACTTTTTTTGAGATAAGGTTTCTCTGTGTAGCCTTGGCTGTCCTGGACTCGCTCTGTAGATCATGCTGGCCTGGAACTCACAGTGATTCACCTGTACCTGCCTCCCAAGTGCTGCAATGAAAGGATTGTGTCACCAAGCCCAGCCAAGAAATAGAACGTTTTTTTCTTCACTAATATTTGTACCCTCTTCACTTAGAAAAATACCAGACACCTAGGTATTTGGTAGCTATCACCTGAAAGGAGAAATACATGAACACTAAGACAGAAGCTAATGTGCAGTGTTGTATCTGTATAATCTATGAACTTCATATAGCTCCACGTACATATTGCTCCACGTACAAAGTATGAGGTAAATCCCATTACCCTATCAATTTCTACTTAGAGTCTTTTCACAACCTGTAAAACACCACACATTTAATAGCATTTTAATTAGAACTCTAATTGCACCGACACTCAGGTCATTCAATGGTTAAGAATGTAAAAGCTGTAAGGAGAGTTTATTTCGTTTTTCTGTGTGTTATTGTTTGTCTCCATGTTGTTTCAAATTTGAAGATCATACACTATCCTAAGACAGTGAAAGTTGTATGTGGGCATGAAAATGCTGGGGGCCTGGTCATGCAAATAGCATCTGCGTGTTTGGGAGCCACAAGATAATAGATAGGGACTAAATGTTCGATTAAATTAATTTTCTCTTGTTTTCATTTCTTTTAAAGGAGAAAGCATTGGGCCATGAAAACAGAACACGGATATGAAGACATCTGCTTCCATGGAAAGACCCCAGCTTGCTTTAGAACATTTCAAAGGATACACACTTTGGATATCTGACAGATTTCCTTTCAAGATATTTTCAACAAGTCTGGCGCTGCCATAATCTCTCTTACTAAAGTCTGATTATTTTAAGAAATAATTCTACTTTTAAAGATATTGTATGACATGTTCTCTAGGCATGAAGTACCACACTTTCTTTGGATTTAAGTATACAGTGTCACTGATATATAATTACTGTCATCCTATCTTATGGCTTTTTAAACAGTCCTGCATCTCTGTCCAATAAAATGGGCAATCTTATATTAGATACTAGAAGTTTAAAATCTACTAGAAGTCAGAACTGTTCTTATGTGACTTTGAAAAGTAGGATGCCACTGAGTAAATTTATTATAACTTTACAAATAGTCTCATCCATATCACAATCTATTCACTTAGGCAAATCACCCCATACTTCAGCAGAAAAACAATGTGATGTTTTCTAAGTGAAGAAAGATAATAGTTTCCATGATGCATGAGGCAATGGACATAATCACATAACATAAACCAGAGCATCACCAAGGCTGAGCACTCGTAATAAAAACCACAATAAGGTTACCTTCTGGTGAATGAGAAAGGAATTTTGTAGCTATGTTATATCAGCAAGTATCATTTTACATGGATCAAACTATAAAATTATTTTAACTGTGAGTATCCTCATCTATGACACAATTCTTCCGTCAACCCTTACCTGTTGTGTCATCTGTCAGATTCATAGGTTTGTGCTGTGCTGTGCTGTGGATTAAAACCCTTGAAAGAAAGCATCTTAAGTTATCTGTGAAAAATCCCATTCTCAATAGATAGGGGTTTGGTGTCCCTGGGAAGATGACATGTGCCCAACTAGACACATTCTTAATCTGCTACTATATTTTGGATATTGAGTGTCTCACCAAGTCACATGTGTAAAAGATTTGGTTGCTCATCTATGGCTGTATTTCCAGGCACTGAACCTTTTAGGAGGTGATCCAAGAGGAAAGAGCTTAGGTCACTGGGGGAGGAGGAAACTGTATACGAAGGATGTTCTGGTTAACTTGACACAACCTATTACCTGGGAAAGAGTCTCATAGAGGAATTGTCCATACTGCATTGGATGTGAGTATGCAACTGACTTAGGAAGACCCTGCCCATTCTTTCCTGGGCATTGGGTTATGAGCCTTAAAAGAGCAGGGACATCAAGTGAAGTAAGTAAACAATAAAGCAGACAGCATATGGGCACTCATTTCTTTCTGCTCCTGACTGTGAATGCCACAAGTTGCTGCTACACTGACTTTCCAGCGATACACTGCAACTTGAAATTGTGAGCTAAAAGAAAAGCCTTCTCCCCTATGCTGTATTTAGTCAAGATATTTTACCACATAAATATAAACGAAACAGGTAAAATTAATGTTGGAAATGCAGTTTTTCCTTGTTGGCTTCTTAACTATCGCTCATCCATACACTGTGCCACCACTGAATCAAAGCCAAGTGGCAAAACAAACACATACTAAAATTTCTAAAACCAAAGTAAGGCACTTTTTCCCCTTAAGTTAGGTATCTGTTTATCCGCAACGATGAGATGCTGACTGCTCTGAGGCTACTCAGATATCAAAACCTCACTAAGGAACTTGTGGGGGATGATAGCTATGCAGGGAGAAGATGAGCTCCTCAAGAATGTACAACATTTCTTTAAGAGCTTAGAAGTAAACTTTATTCCTCCAAAGATAACTGTAGAAATGACAGTCCCCATCAGTGTGCCGGAAGGATGGCCTGTGATTCATGTTCTCCAGAGGGAAACAGGAAAGCATCTGTACCACACGCACAGAGCATCGTCCTTCCAGCTTCTGAGCCCTGAGGTGCGAACTCCCTGAAAATAATGGCCAGCGTGGATGGAATGAACTAATATTTCCATCACAGCCAACTCTGTTCTTAGAAATACAATCATTTCACTCCTCAGTATTTGACTTTGTGCTCCATGGTCAACATATGTGATGGTATAGATCTTCAAACATGACTGTCTAACTAGGTTTCTGCACCAAACATCCTTTATTTATAATGCAGCCTTTCTAATCCTTCGCTCCTATGCCTTCTTCATACTGGGTCTAAATCTGAAGATCTCTGTGGGTTCAAGGGCACTGTGGTCTACAAAGCAAGTCCAGGAGAGCTGAGGCTCAAAAGAGAAATCCTTTCTCGAAAAACAGAGAGAGAGAGAGAGAGAGAGAGAGAGAGAGAGAGAGAGAGAGAGAGAGAGAAAGGGAGAGAGAGAGAGAGAGAGAGAGAGAGAGAGACAGAGACAGAGAGAGAGACAGAGAGACAGAGAGACAGAGACAGAGAGAGGGACAGAGACAGAGAGAGACAGACAGACAGACAGACAGACAGAGACAGAGACAGAGACAGAGACGTATGTTGGCAGAGGAAGGCAGATTTCTGTGGGTTCAAGGGCACCGTGTTCTACAAAGCAAGTCCAGGAGAGCTGAGGCTCAAAAGAGAAATCCTTTCTCGAAAAACAGAGAGAGGGAGAGAAAGGGGGAGAGAGAGAGAGAGAGAGAGAGAGAGAGAGAGAGAGAGACAGACAGACAGACAGACAGACAGACAGACAGACAGACAGACACAGACACAGACACAGGCACAGGCACAGACATAGACACAGAGGAGATGAAACCATATAAGGGAATTTTGGAGTTGGGCATGTGGCATTACCATCAACCCATGATAGAGCAAACTATTATTGACCTTACCTGCGATTCAAAGTCGTTGCTTTGGAAAAGCTTCAAGTTCCCCTAGCACCGTGAGGGAATGTCCTTGCTCACTATTTACTAACCACCTGAGACCAGGTGCCCCATGAGAGAGGTCATAGCTCCACAGCGGAGCAGAGCACAATTTGTGCAGCAACCCGTGGCGAAACACTGCAACAGAGGTAGGTGAGGCTCTGCCCGCCTAACCCCTAGACAGCGCTCTGGTCCCATGCAGTGGCTGGCAGCTCAGACTTGCCCTTATCCTCACAGATTCTCACAGATGCCTCTGTGTCGTCTTAGAGGCCGCTTCTGGAAAGTTGCTGGAGCCTGTTGGCTCACTGCGGTCCTGCAGTCTGGAGTGGAAGAACAGAGACACTTGCGTGCGGTGATCTGACTTAACCAAGGGAGACTGACAGGCCAAGGGACAGATTTTATCTTGCTTCCCGTTTTGGGCAGACAATCCTTGCAAAGCTTCTTTGGAAAATTAGGTCTTATTTTTGTTGGCTGGTTTGTTACTTTGGCTTCTTTCTTTGTTTGCCCCCAAGTAGTGCCGGGGACGGCACTATAATACCAATTGTTTCCTGGTCTTACTTTCTCTGAAACTCTATTTTAGCTTCCCAGGAGCAGACCCGAATGACCTCCCCACATCCAATCCCCTTCCCAAACTGTCTTCCAAGAAATCCACACCAGGAGACACAGCCTTGCTACTGTGCTAGATCTCAGCGATTTATAAAAGGGGCAGGTTAAGGAATGGGATGCGGTAGTTGGCTTCCGGTTGATGATCAGTAGACTTTGTTTCTACCTGCATCATTTCTTAAAGGCAGTAAAACAACATTTGAGTACCGCGCTTTATTTATCTGGGTTTTTTTTAGTGGTATTCATGTTTAATGCGCAGGGTTAGCATCTTGTTGTATTCTCATCTAAATGCTATACAGTCAAGGAAACACATTGGTCGTAGGTAGATCATTGTCACCATGCACTGAGCAGGAATAGGTTCTGAGTTCATTAAATGTTAAGAAATAGAGGAAATGGTGATTTAAAGACATTTTCATAGGAGAGCTTACATGCTGCACTATGCAGTGACAGTTGGAGAATGAAAGCAGGTTGCAGGCAAAATATTATTTTTCTAATTAAAAAATAATAGAATGCAAGATGTTAGCATTTTGCAATTTTTATTCAGTACTTTATATGTATATTTATTTTTAGGGGCTATAATACTTACCAACTAGATTCCTATAAGAGTATCTTTGCTATAGTTACTTACATATATACCACATATACACTAATGTGATATTAAATATTTTTCTACTTCTGAAGTTTTTGTAATAAATAAAGAAGAAAATGAAAAAATACTCAGCCCCATTGGGTAGACAGTATGTCAGATATATAAGGATATATTTGAAATTCATCTCATATTAGATCATATATGTGTATTATATTCAATATACAATAGGTTTGTCTAAAAATAATATATAAGAAACAATTGTAGAAAAATAGCCATCCTCAGAAAAGAGCAATCTTAATACTAATTTGTAATTACATCCTTATCCCTGCAAATAATTAATAGCATTAGAAATGTATGGCATCCTTTGGCTAATTTCAGATGTTTGGGAGACACAGAAGAAAACTGCCACATACATGTGATAGCCATGTGCCTGTGACAGTCATGTGCCTGTGACAGCCATGTGCCTGTGGTAGCTGTGTGCCTGTGAAAGCCATGTGCCTGTGACAGCCATGTGCCTGTCTTTCTAATAAACATTTATTTGTTTGTTTGTTTGTTTGTTTGAGACAGGGTTTCTCTGTGTAGCCTTGACTGTCTTGGACTTGCTTTGTAAACCAGGCTAGTCTCGAACTCACATGCTTCTTCTTTCCCAAGTGCTGGGATTGCAGGTGTGCACCACCATACCCAGCTTTGGTAAACAGTTTCTAAAGAATCAGTATTACTTTATAGTATCAACTGCTCAAAATAATTTAATCCAAACTTAAACAAATTGCTACTTTGAGATATCAACTTTGGTTTCATTTTTATTTGGATATATATTTTCTCAATACGGTGACATCAAACATTGTCTATAACCACCTCACAACAGCAGAAACCTCTGTCTACAAAGGTCACCCGAGCACCACAGCCCTTGAAACAGCTCTACACACGGTCAGTCATTCTTTGTATGCACGCTCAATCTTCTCACCACGTTGCTACACAAAATCATTTGTTTATTGCGGAGGAAATATTTAGAGAGCCTGCTATTATGCATGTCTGGGGAAAAATAACCTGGAGAAAAGTTAATCAGCATTTAGGGGGCACACTTCGGAGATTTTTTTTCTCTTTCATTCCTTGACTTCTCCCCTTCTCTTTTCTCTCATCCTTTCCTCCTTTTCTCTCCTCTCCTCTTCTCATCTCCTCTCCTTTCCCCTCTAACTCTTCTCATTTCTCCTCTGGTTTTTTTTTTTTTTAATAAAATCATTTTTTCCTTGGCCTGTTTTTGGAGGAACATGCAAAGTCTACTCTACAGAGCGTCACGAGCCTGTGCTCCTGGCTGTTGGCTTGCGTGGAGTTCCGGCCCAGCCAGAAACCTTCCCATGAAGCAGCTGTGGCAAGAATTAAGAGGACATCAAACTCTCGAACAAGCTACACTCCTGCAGATTTGGGAAGAAACAAGACACTCCAACATTCCTTCTCTGGTTTCCTTGGCCACACGACCAACAACTCTATAATACTATGGATCTCTTTTTTTGTTTGTTTGTTTGTTTGTTTTTGTTTTTTAACCCTTCAGGATGTCAAGTGAATGGAAACTTCCTGGAGGAAAATTTGCAACCTACTAGGTGGGCTGGCATATGTTAAAATGAGTGACACACAGCATTATGACCTTTCCCACAGTCAAGGAAGGAGGTCGGGGAATGAGCTCCCGGCAAGGAAACCATGTACAAATTCCACCTTGACAGCAATGAGTTTTTTTTAAAAAAGAGACTCACTGTGGCACTTTACAGAGATGAATTACATCAAAAAATCACAAACATCCCAAGCAAGGACCGTGTTAAACTACCCTCAGCAAAATCCATCAAATATATTTTTTTAAAGGGAGAAAAATTCCAAACCACGGTTGTATATAATCACATAATCGAAATGACAGAAACCAGCCAACTGCCATTACATCGTGTGTACCCAAATTGAAGAAGGGGTTCAGAATATTATATTGGACATTTTTTTCAAACTTCTACTGCAAAGATAATCATTCAAATAATTTTTGTATTCAAACCACTGAGAAAATTATGCACAGAGCATTGGTTGGGGTCCTAGCCAAATCACCCATAGAACAGCATGTTCACAGCTGATATAAGAGGGGGAAAGTGACACTATATAAGCTGGAAGAACAAAGTCCTAACCTTGAGGCAGTCCCATTCTTCCCGAAGCAGGAAGCCCTGCACCAATCACAGCTGCCACAGAGAGCAGCATCCATTTGTACTTGTGATGGTGTGTGTTATTGTCATTCTTTCATTTGTTCCTTCTTGTTACACATACACCCGAGTTTCTTTCCCTGCACAATTTATTCTTTCTCAGATCAAGACCCACTTGATTACTGACAGAGTGCTGTTTTAGGACTTGTCCGCTGCTTCCATTCCTGGTCATGAAAAGTACTGCCTTATCACAGCACAGGGGTCAGTAGCCTAACACAGAGGTCAGTAGGTAAGAACTCACGTGTCTGTGTGTATAGAGTCTGCTCTAAAGTTCCTCTGACTCATGAAGGTCAAGGAACAGACCAAGAGCCTCCACTGCTCATCAAGATGTCTGCATCATAGGTAACTGCAACAAGGTAGAAGGAACACGTGACAGAAGATCGGCGGGCCTCCGCAGTGAGCAGCAGGGTACAGTGCTAATGATTAGTGAGTAAGAGTTTTGTCCCTGAGAGAAGAAAGACAGAGGTCAAGAGCATCAAACCTAGAGACACAGTAAGAAGAGGAAAACAGCGGCACTTAACCCAAGTTGAAGAGAAAGAGAACAGAACAAACCAGAGAGGAACGGCAGGATGTGCAGACTACAATAAACAGGGAGCGGAACCCCTGAGTAGTGTCAAGGATTTCTTATTGGTGGTCTAGTTCTCTGACTCACAGAGACCCCACCCCGAGTGAAGAGGCCATCGCTGATAATCTTATTCTGAAAAATACAGTAAAGAGAATGAAAAAAAGGACCTGTTTCTACCAAGTACAGCCCCTCTGTCCTGGCTGCCCACCACTCTCACTTTGCTCCCTGTCTGTGTCAAATCCTCCTTCACTGACTGCTACTAAAGTGAATGCGAGCATCTCTGATATCAAGAGTAGAGCTCTGCCTGGCATGTTTTCCTTCTGCTTCTGATTTCTATCTGTCTTGGACCTGTCAGTCATATTCTATGTAGATACTTCCGTACGTCCCTGAAGCCTGAAAGCTTTTGCTATACTGCTTGCCATTTTGTTTGAGCTATAATTCATAGGGAATTTCACATGGCAGCTGTGGCATGAGGAAAAAGACAAATAATCCCTGGCTACGGTCATCTCTATAGCATTTCAGTATGATACCCATTTTTTTCTCTCTTCCTACCATGCATTTATTGACAGGACCCATCATCTCTGAATGGGTATATTCATGCAGCAATGATGCTTTTCACTACTATAATAGGTAAGAGATTAGACACTAAGATGTATAAGGACATTCATTGATTGCATGTTCTCTAATAGCTGGGTGAGGAGGCACACTCTGCTAATCACACTAGTCAGAAGACTGACGCAGGAGAATTGTGATTTTTTTTAAGGCATTCTGGCCTACCAAGGCAGAATGTATGCCTCTGCTTCCCGAGTGCTGGGACTAAAGGCATGCACCACCACAGCCTCTGTCCAGTGATTTATATTTGTTTGTTTTTGAGACAGGGTTTCACTGTGTAGCCTTGGCTGTCTTGGACTCGCTTAGTAAACCAGGCTGGCCTCGAACTCACAGAGATTCACCTGCCTTTGCCTCCTAGAGTGCTGGGATTATAGGCGTTTGGCACTATGCCCATTCAAATTATTAAAAAAAAAACAGGTTAAGGAATTGACAGAGTTGACTTAAGAGACTGTTTTAAAAACATGAACAACGCTGGAAACAATAAGTACACAATCTGTAAAACCTAAAGGGATAGGACTTAGTGGGCTCTTGTAATATTTGGCCATGAGGAACCTCCGTACAGATGGGCATACTGAAATCATAACCAGGGCTTGTAACTGAGAAAGAAGGCATGGCTCTCATCAGATTTTCAAAAGGATTCATGATTTGTAAAGATTAACATATGCTCTGTGTGTATGTGTGCATGAATGTTTGTGTGTGTGTGTGTGTGTGTGTAGGCACAGAAATCAATTAGAGATCACAGAGAATAAAATAATACAACATTTGCTTGGTGTAAGGATGTGTGGAATATTTAACATGTTTTGTACATGAAAGAAAACATGAAGCTGCTAAGTAGGAAACAAAGGGACATGTGGTCTGTAGGATGGGAAACATTTGCCCTTTGCCTCCCTTGTGGGAAACAGGAAGTATTAAGTCCTTACACTGTTTTCAGAACTTACCAAAATCATGTGGTTCACTGGAAGCAGAGAAAAATGATAAAGAACAAAAACGAAAACCTGTCATATGTTAAAGTAGCTTACCAACATTTAAAATAAGAAAAAATAAACTTAAAAGTGGACACTGGAAAAGATGTACAATACAGTAAGCAGAAAAGCTAATAAAATGCTTTGTTGAAATTTAACAAAAACACAGCTTCATAAAAATTATCTTTAACACATACCTTCAAACCATTAGTTTAATTCTTTTGTGTACTGGCATGGGGTGAGTCTTGATGGAAGAGACCTGTGAAATATGTAACCACTCAAATAGCCAACAGGAATTTAACAGACCTTCCCATTAGTCACTCTCCACTGAAGCAATTAAGAAAAGCAAAGTCTTTCGTGGGGACTACACTGTATCAGTCCCTTGAATACTTCAGAGTATTGGTCCATCAAAGCCACTGTGGACATGCACAATATTAGGGCCATTGATTTATGCTGTGCGTTTTCTAAAGAACAAATTTATCTTACCCAAGAATCAATGGAGAGAAAATAGAACCTTGCAATTTATCTCAATATGTAACAATCATATGTTAGCCTTCTGTCTGTGATAACATTTTTTTTTAGCATTTCAGCTATTTTTACCACTCAGATTTTCTCATTTAAACTCCAAATTCAATATCTGTTTACTTAATATATAGTCTGAAAAGGAAAGGACTCAATCAAATTTCATGAAAAAATTGTCTATTGTTTTTATATTCTTTGATGCATTTGTTAAACTGCTTTATGTTAAAGCAGAATAACAATTAATTATGGCTCTGATCTATGGGAGAAAGAAGATAAATGTGGCTTTTATAAATTAAAAGCCTGTTTTAAAAAAATAAAAAGATTGTTCCCATGTAGAGAGCAGTTATAAGTAATAGGAAAGTACACAGCCCTCATATCTTTTATTGCAATAGAGAATGTCAATTATAAAACAGTAATATAAAGGCCAAACCTCAGAGACTTGTTTGCTAATATAATATTGGAAACCTGAAATAAGTAAAGGCATCCTTTGGGAAAGTACCGTAAAAAGACAAGTGCCCAAGAGTTCCAGTTTTCACACAAAGGGTTATGGCTCCAACTCCAGAGGGGTTGGTGACTGAGCTCAGGCTGGAGACTCAGGGCCAAGTGTGAAATGAGATGTTGATACCATTGTTCAAATAGTACTGACATTAGCCTTAAATTAAGCCCCATGGAGGACCTCATGTGGCTTCACGGCTTGCACAGGTAGGGAACAGGCCCTGAAAGGGCCTTTAGAATCCTTGGTGTGTCTCTCTAGAATCACATGTCAAAGTCCCCCTAAAAGGTGACCTGGCAGGCAATGGAAAATTTAAAATTCCATTACAAGAAAATAGCGTGGATGGCACATCAAATTGACGTGTTTATGTTTTTTGGAAGAACGAAGTAAGGCTCGGACAGGGCAAATGGTGACAAAGAAGGCATGACAGGGACAGATCAGGTATCTTTGCCCCTCATCTCTGACGTTTCCCCTCATGATTGTTTTCAGTAAGATAGCCCCGCTTGTTTTTTGAGATAACAGCTGGGCTCAAAAGGTAGTATTTATTTTTTAGGGAATACTGGAGAAGCAAGTCTTAAATGGCCTTTGACGACAGATGACAGAAAACATATACCATCTCTGACTTTTCCTTGGTGAGGCTCCTAGAGAAATATGACTCGAGATAAGGATTCATGAACAATTAAAATCAAGAAAGTAGAGGCATGCTCAGTACATCAATTGGGCATTAACAGGTATTAATAGCAAGCAGTGCATCTTGTTACACTTCAGTAGAAAGTTCTTTCCTTTCGAATTAGTAAACCACAGCCATCTGATTGTGGGTAAGGTGGCTTACACA